>NC_136059.1:254145746-254756830 GCF_964261635.1 Lissotriton helveticus
TTGCGAGCGCAAACGGTGCGAATCGCACAATTCGGCCGTTTGCGCCCGCAAAAATGGCATTTGAGAATCATCAATGTTTCATGAACTCGCAATTTGAAAAATCGCAAATAATTGCGATTTATCAAATTGCGATCGCATTTAAGGAATCTCAATTTGAGATTCCTTAAATGCTATTCATGAACCTTTTAAAAATTGCGAAATCGCTATTTTTGGCCGCTATTTACCGCGAAGTCTGACTTCGTGGTAAATAGCGAAAACTTAGAAAAATGCACTTTAGTGCATTTTTCTAAGTTGTATGTTACACACACACATGTCCTTTGGACATGTGGGTGCGCAACATCAGTCTACATTTACATTTCAGGGGTGCTACAGGGTGTCCTTTGGACACCCCTGGCACCCTTGAAATCGCATCCTTATTTGCGATTAGCAAATTGCTAATCGCAAATAAGGAATGACCCCCCATTCATTCATATGGGCCTTAGGCCCATAGGAATGAGTGGGGAGTCATTCCTTATTTGCGATTAGCAATTATTTTCTAATCGCAAATAAGGAAACTGTAGGAATCGCAAATAAAATTGCGATTTCTACATGAATCCAGTTTTGCGAGTCTTTAATAGCGGTTCCTTAATAATCGCTATTAAGGACTCGCAAAACGGGACAATGATGAATATGGGGGATAATGTTTTTTCAAATGAATATTATTTTGAAACTATTGGTGTGGGTTGCTGACTTTGTAGAAGAGCAGGGTGGGAAGTATTTTAAATATACATTTGATATGTTTCTAATTAATTAATTCATTTTCATTGGTTCATGTTTTATCAAATATGTTTTTAATGAACAGTATTTTTAATTTTCGGTACAGGTATGTAAAATTATTTATTTATTTATATTAAACTATGTTTAATTGATGTTTTTCGATATTATTGTTTAGGTTGTGAATTTAAAATATTATTTTTATTTATATTAATATATAGAAAATGTGATTGATTCATTTATTGTGTTTATTACATTTGTAGTGGTACCATTTTAAACATGTTTTATTATATTTTATTTTATCTCATTATTTTGTTGCTTCATTTTTTTTATATTATTTGTCTTTAGAGTCTCAAATATTTTCTACTACTGGTCAGGATCATCTGGGGATAGCAAATATGACTTTTTTAAAGTCCAACCACTACTGTTTTTTAGGTTGGAATGGAAATAGTAAATCTGCCCCTTCCAAAGTGCAACACTTTCCCTACTGTTGCTCAGCTTAGAATGAGAATAGTAAATGTTACCTCTCCAAAGGCCAACGTTTTCCTTGCTGTTGCTTAGTTTGGAGTAGGAATACTAAATAGGACTCCTTCAAATTCTAAAACCCTTTTTACTATTGTTAATTTTGTTGTGGAAATAGTCAATCTGACTTCTCTAAAGCCCAGCACTTTCTCTACCGTGGCTCAGGTTGAAGTAGGCACAGTGAATCTGATCTCTTCAAAGTCCAACACTTCCTCTACTGTTACTCATGTAGGAATGAGAACAGTAAATCTTATCCCTCCAAAGCCCAACACTTTCTCTGCTGGTGCTCAGGCTAGAGTGGGAATAATACATTTGATTGCTCCAAAAATTCAACACTTTCTCTACTGTTGCTTATGCTGGAGTGAGAAAAGTAAATCTGCCCCCCACACTTTAATGTCCAGGTGTCCAGCATTTCCTTCACTGTTGCTCAAGTTGCATACCTGCCAATTTGAAGAACTATCTCACCATGTGAGGAGGGGACAGGGCAGACCCTGACTTGAAAGTGGCTAGGTCTTGTGCTGAGAAGTACCTATGAGATAATTTTGAACCCCCCCACAGCCGCGGCCCGTGGAGGGTGTTTCGGTGGGGCAGAGAGGCGGGGTGGGTGGTGCTAAAAACCGGAGTATGGATAATTGAAGGTAAGTAAACAATTTAATTAATAAAACGAATTTCGTAGCGCACCCTGCATCACATTTTGCGATGCAGGGCGCGCTACAAAATTTGTTTTATTAATTAAATTGTTTACTTACCTTCAATTATCCATACTCCGGTTTTTAGCACCCCCCACCCTGCCTCTCCGCCCCACCGAAACTCCCTCCACGGGCCGTGGCTGCCCCCCCCACCTCAAGCTCCTTCCTCCCACAACAAAAAACAGCTTGCTAAGGCTAGTGCTGATGTCCGGGGTTGTATTCTCACCCCTTAACCAGTATTTACTGTGGTTTTTAGCTTGTTTTCCCTGCCACAGTGTGATATCTGCTCCTCAGTGGCAGGCCATGTGATGGAGCCGATATCGTGTGTCACACAATGGTCCAGTGTGAGTGGCAGGTGTGAGGTTGGAGTGGATTAGTAAAGATATCTCTCAATAGTCGCACACCTTTCCCACTGTTGCCTACCTTGGAGTCGGAATAGTAAATCTGATCCCTCCAAAGTACATTTTCTCTACTGCTGCTCAAGTGTGAATATGTTAAAAGTTTGATGGATAACTCTATCAAACATGATGGCTGCCCTTTAAACCTTTAGCAAGGTTTTGCTATTTTAAAAACAAAATCTTGCTTTTAAGAAAGCAAAAACGAATGACCCCTCACATCACAGGAGTTGTTAAGCACCTATCCAAGTGGTGGTTATCTATTTCTCTACTGTCCCTCACCACCGGGTTTTACCCCGCTGTGACATAAAGCAAAAAACAACATAAATACCACTCACTCTAAATTGGGCAGACGGTGTTATATGTATAGGTTTGATGGCCAATGAGAAGTCGGATGAGTAAGTCAGCAACAGAGCTGGAATAGGCTCCATCACTGACATGCTCAAAATCCTTCGGTGGATAGGGTACTCTGCCACAGCTGTGAAGGAGGACGCCACGCAGCTCAGCTCCCTTCATCAAGTAAGTAAAGATAGGGTTATGGCCAGGTTGCTAGGAGAAGAATGTTTCTTTAAAAAAACAGATAATTCTGACTCAGCCTTAATATTTATCCCTCTTTAGAAACTCAAGCCAAGTTAAAAGGCATCTACTTAAAGACTATCACCCGCATGAGTCAAGTAGACTAAGAGTAACTCTAAAGATCCAAAAAGGTAAGAAATAACAAGAAAGGAAGAATTTTATATGAAATAGATAAGGAATATAGATACGCTAACAAAGATTATCCTATCCTTAGACGGAGCCAGGGTGTGAAGGATTCAACCAATAAGAAAGGGAGCTCCCAGAGGCATCCTCCTGACACCAAAAGTAAAAAGTGGAAATAAAAACCGGTGAGGATTATACAGACCTACTTCTAAAGTCGAATAGGAGTTAGTCATAAAGAAGTGGAGATACATAAAAGTTTTCCTTTTACTTTACAGTACTGAAGTGGTTAAATTTCCATAGTCTCTTAAGAGAAACCAATAACACTGATTGAGAAGAAGTCCCATATAAAAGAAGGGAAAAAGCATAGGAGCAGATGCTAAACAGACTCATATGACTAAAAGGATCCAGGGAATACAATCTGGGTAAGTCAAATAAGAAACCAGGAGGGATCGACAAAACCAAAGTGAAATGAGTTTCATTCTAGACCCTGTGGGTGGAATTAACTGACCGCCAGCGAGATATAACTGAAAGACTGCCCAGTAGAGCAAATAAGAAACTGAGTCAGTTGTCTGTCCTTGGGGGCGAGGAAATACAGCCTAGAAGCTTCTAAATTTACAGATAAAATGTAAGAAGTATACCAATAGAGTTGTAACAAATTTCAAGTCGGGGTGTGCAGAAAAGAATATATAGGTTACCAAATGTTAGATTTACTAAATGATGTAACGAGTAGATGTAACTGAGAAGAGAGGATGTAATTGATAATAAAAGATGGGACCTAATGGAATATATTATGATATATGTCTTTGTAGATGTGACCAATCAGGGAACAAGTCCTGAAGAAGGTGCAAGAACATCAGGGGCACCGAAACGCCGCGTCGACAGTTTTGTTCCTAACATTTGTGTTTTTAAATGAATATGCTGTATAAAATCTTTTTAAATACATTAGATATTGTCTTTTATGAAATGTGTTAGTAATATTGTCTAGATATATTGAATATATATTGTGTAACGGTTTTTAATGCAACAGTTTTGTAATATTATGACTTTTTTAAACTATTTCGAATAAATGCATTATAATTTTTAACAAGTCTATGCTTCATACATGGTCCCCTATGACACTGAAAGGTTGATAATTTATGTTGTAAATTTGGTAACCTAGATAAGACTGCACATTTCCGGTACATACATAGGTGGCCACCTCCAGTAGAAGAGGCACACCTAACAAGGTACAACATTCAGGAAAAGGCACCCTGTTTTTTTCTTAGTGCCCTCTCTGCTAAACTCTAAAACAGGTCTATAGTTTAGCCATACAAGGATGACAAAAACAATTTAACCAATGATACAAAGAATAGACAGAAAAAAACATTGGCAAAGTAAAGTAATGGACCACAAGCCCTGGCATTACAGTGCCATTCCTTTTAGTCAGAGGTGCCCATGTCATAAGGCGAAGTGCCACATTCACAGTGCAAATGAGTGAGTCCTTCCTGAACTTTACATGGGCAAATAAAGCTAACAACACACCCACTGAGGAGAACAGGGGAAAACATTGAGTGAAAAACATTGAGCTGGAGCTTTTCCTATAAATGGATTTATCACAGGCAGATGAAAGATGGGAAACAACCATTACAACGCAACTTTTACAACGAACTACCATTACAACGAAACTTTTACAACGCAAAAACTTTTACAACGCATACCATTACAACGCAGGATTTTACAACGCAAGTACCTTTACAACGCATACCATTACAACGTAAGTATTGGTAAGTATATAATTATTTTTAAAATATTATATGTTTGGGTTTTTTGGTAAAGGGGTATTTTTAGGGTTCAGGGTCAGTTTTCAGTTTTTGGGTAAAGGGGTATTTTTAGGGTTCAGGGTCAGTTTTCAGTTTTTGGGTAAAGGGGTATTTTTAGGGTTCAGGGTCAGTTTTTAGTTTTTGGGTAAAGGGGTATTTTTAGGGTTCAGGGTCAGTTTTCAGTTTTTGGGTAAAGGGGTATTTTTAGGGTTCAGGGTCAGTTTTCAGTTTTTGGGTAAAGGGGTATTTTTAGGGTTCAGGGTCAGTTTTTAGTTTTTGGGTAAAGGGGTATTTTTAGGGTTCAGGGTCAGTTTTCAGTTTTTGGGTAAAGGGGTATTTTTAGGGTTCAGGGTCAGTTTTCAGTTTTTGGGTAAAGGGGTATTTTTAGGGTTCAGGGTCAGTTTTCAGTTTTTGGGTAAAGGGGTATTTTTAGGATTCAGGGTCAGTTTTCAGTTTTTGGGTAAAGGGGTATTTTTAGGGTTCAGGGTCAGTTTTCAGTTTTTGGGTAAAGGGGTATTTTTAGGGTTCAGGGTCAGTTTTCAGTTTCTGGGTAAAGGGGTATTTTTAGGGTTCAGGGTCAGTTTTTAGTTTTTGGGTAAAGGGGTATTTTTAGGGTTCAGGGACAGTTTTGGGTTTTTGGGGTACAGGGTTAATTTGTAAAAATAAAATAAAATTATATTTAAATTAAATTAATTAAATGTAATTAAATAAAAATTAATTATATTTTAATAATTTAAATTAATTTAAATTAAAAAAAATATTTTTAGGGTTCAGGGTCAGTTTTGGGTTTTTGGGGTACAGGGTTAATTTGTAAAAATAAATTAAAATTATATTTAAATTAAATTAATAAAATTAAATAAAATTTAATTATATTTTAATAATTTAAAATAATTTATATTAAAAAAAATATTATATACTTACCAATATTTACGTTGTAATGGTATGCGTTGTAAAGGTACTTGCGTTGTAAAATCTTGCGTTGTAATGGTATGCGTTGTAAAAGTTTTTGCGTTGTAAAAAATTTGTTGTAATGGTAGTCGTTGTAAAAGTATGCGTTGTAACGTCATACATCCATGAAAGATACCTGGAAGTATCAAGCACAACAATGGAGGAAAGTAGAGACGAATCCTGAACGAGGAACCAGAATGCCAAAAGCAACAAATTTAAGAAAGAGAAACAGTTTCAAACTAACACAGACCTAAGACGGAGAAAAACTAGCAACATGTTGGCAGACATTGACTCCATCTGCCTTATTTACAATGAATTGGAGTCGGTCAGCACCACATGGCTTTTTGCAGTGCTTCTCTACGCCAATTCGAAACTACAGGAATTTGGTGGCAACGCAGGCGCCTTTCCCCATGGTGCAAGGGTGCCTGCATTGTTGGCAGGTTTGTTTTTGTGCAGGAAGGATGCAAAATGACAGTGGTATACTAATTATTAACAGGTACAATTAGAGGAATGGGGCAAAAACGAAGGGAGTGAGAGAGGAGCACAGGACTGGCATTTGCCCTCACACCAGATTCGTCCGAGGCCTGGAGGGGTACAGGTTAGCCTTTTCAGTAGTGGAATGGCTAGCCACTGGACCAAGTTAGCAGAAAACCACTGGTAAATGCAGAATACAGACCAGATTGGGACACAGTAGTGCAAGATGGACTCAGGCTTACCAGTCTCGGCTGTGGAGGCTGCTGTGATGAGTTTTGGGGACTAGGAGTCCAATTAGAGACAGCTAATCTAGGTTCGACACTTAGCATTTTGTGTGTAATAGACTGAGGTCTGTCAATCCTGTGCTCAGTGCAAGAGAAGAACCGTATTTTTGAGACCAACTCTTTGATTATCCAAAATACAAGCAAAGGGTGTTAAATAGTGGGGGTAAGTCAATATTTAACCATGTATTGGTATTATTTTATTAATGCTCAATAAAAAAAAATGGAAAACACCCCCTAACCTAACATAGCACGCCGTAGCAAGAGCTACAGTCTCATGGCATGTCTGTCGTCTAAAAGAAGGGCACACCCTGTCAATTGCTGCAGGACGGCTCCAACCCGGAAACATCTGGAAGCCCCTCTCTTTTCTGCAGCTCTGCACATCTCTCCTTCACCGCCCTACGGGAAGAGATCTTTTGCCAGACAGAGCCTGCTTTCAAGTTTGTACTTGAGCAGTATTAAAAAACGGGAGTCCAGAGGTATTTACAGCTGTAAACAAAGGTGGGGTGCACCAAAAATAACACATTTATAGCATCACTGGGAGTACTCAGAACATAATTGCACATTTTTGTACCTGGGTCAGACTTCTACATTGGATATTTGCGAACTTATTCGCACATATAGTGAACAAAATACCTGCAAGTTTTTGAGCACCCATTTTCCGTGTATTTATTGATATCAATTGTGATTGGCTCCTCTGACCACCAGGTCCCGCCCTAATGGGGCACCTGTCGTATCAATACATTTTTTAAATACAAAACAAAAAAACAATTCAGAGGATCGGTGTGGACTGTTGGTTCAATTAGATATGTGCATTAAATATCCATATCCTGTATTATTTAAAGTGCATTTTCTCTGTATGGATTTGTGGGTGTATGTAAAGTGCTTTGTATAATTAATTTTTTTTGCATTCCAAAGAGCCCTTGTTTCGCGCAAGTGGCCTTATTGCGTGCGTGTCCTGGTAGTGTGGAAAATTAATTCTAAACTAATTAGTTTCGAGTTGGTGAATATCATCAAGTTACCAGGTTTTACCTTTGCGAAGGGGACAAGAGAACACAACTCACCTGTATCCAACACTTGACACTGCCTGGGCAGGGAGCGTGCACACAAAAGAGCCTATTGTTGAGTCTCAAAGGTCAACAGTAGTTTATAAGATATTCCGATGAATACTTAATAGTGTATAAATGGCCGCCGTCGCCTTTGTTGGCCGCTCATTGTTATCTAAAGCTTTGCTTTATATGCACGCAGCGCCTTGTTCTGGGAGCTCACCGGTTTCTCTTACTGTGGCCATCTCAGCGATGAACTATGGTCCTATGTTTACGATTTTGAAAGCCGTTTTCTATTTATTATTGTTTCATACAGAACAGACTTATTCAAATGTGACTGTACTGTTGTCTAAAAGACGTGTATAATCTTTCTAATTAATGGCTTATTTGCAGATGACTAAGGAGTTAATAGTAAAAGTACAACATCCAAGATAATATACCTGGTTGTTGGAAATTACCATACTTTGTGTGGTATTGCTCCAGATTGTGCTACACACTAAAGAAGCCCTGGACAAAACTGTCTCCGGGCATGCCACTACAGCCTGGGGTGCCATTTTCATTGGTCAAACCCTAAATATTACTTTATTAATATTTATTAGTCACCACTAAGGTGGCCTTAAATGCCTATTGGGCAGAACCCATACTATTTAAAAGTAGGACAGGTATGTTTAATGTTTTACGTGTCCTGGCAGTAGAGTATCTCTTTTTTGACCTCAACGTGGCAAGACTGCTCTCACATAGACTAAACCATGGTTTACGTTTTTACTCGAAATAAGTTTCTAAATTCAGTTTGGGAACATCCAAAAACTAATTTCAATATTAATTTAAAATCCAATTTATTGGTAAAGTCAGATTTTATATTACTATTAAGGAAACAACACTTTTAGAAAGTTGCCTCTTTCCTGCCTGTTGGAACTGGCCCTTCTTGCAGGGTCATCCTCAAACTTTTTGCTTCTTCCTCCATTATTTTTCCTGACCCGTGGATGTTGGCAATAGGACTCTGCGCACTTTACCACTGCTGATCAGTGCTAAAGTGCATATGCTCTCTATTTAAATTGTTATTCTGATTGGATATACATGTTTGGCACATTTGTATCACCATGAAGTCCCTAGTAAAGTGCACTGGGTGTGCCAGGGCTGGTGATGACAAATGCTACTAGTGGGCCTGCAGCACTGATTGTGCCACCCACAGGAGTAGCCCTAAAATGATGTCTCAGGCCTGACACTGCAGTGCCTGTGTGCAGTTTACAACTGCCATGTCCTCCTGGTCAGTGTCCCCACTGACCAGGCCTAACCCTTCCCTTTTTGTACACATCAGTCACCCCTATGGAAGGCCCAAGGTACCCCCCTGGGCAGGGTGCAGTGTATGTAAAAGGTAGAGCATGTACTGGTGCAGGTGACATGCTCTGGTAGTGAATGGCAGCCATTTTCGTTTTTCACTACTGTAAGGCTATCTTGCTCCATAGGTTAACATGGGGGATGCTGGCTACAGTGGTTAACAGCATTTCTTCCCATAGGAACAAGATAGGACATAAGTATCTAGTATCCCTGAACTCAGAATTAAATAACACATCTTTTAGGAAAGGTTGTTTTTAAATCCTGGGTTTGAGAACAGCACTTTTAGAAAGTTGCGGTTCTCTTGTCTGACCCTTCTGTGTGCCTGGGCCTGTTTGTGTATTGACTGTCTGGTTTGAGAGTGACAGGGGCTGGGGAATTCCCCAGGAGGGAATTCCCCTGGATGAGTCAGCACTAGGCTGAATGACTGCATTTGCAACTGGAGTAGTGGGAGGAGTTAGCACCTGGGCTGAATAGGGCTGTGCCTGCCTTCCACAATGCTGGCTCAACCCCCCTGCTGGGCGGCTGAGGACCCTGCCCCTCACTCTGAAAGGAAAGATGCAGCCAGCAAAACAAAGTGCTCAGGATCCACCCAGAACTGGTTCAGACCGGGCTCAGGGCCCACATGCACCAAGAGAACAAAGACGTTAGGGGTATAAGTACAGGACCCCTGACAACAGAAAATTAGATCATCCTGGAAATCAAGAAGGAACCTCTGCCAAGGAGAAAGCTGAAACTGAAGAAGGAAGATTGTCCTGCTGTTGCTCTGCTGGACTGACCTGTTGCTTTGCTGCCAAGGAGAGGGGAAGGACTTTGCTGCTGAGCTGTGTCCCCTGTCTTGAAGGAATCTCCAAGGGCCTGAGAAGAGCTGGCTCCCTGTTTTGAAGTCCCAGGAACAAAAGGACTTCACCCCCAGCTTCCCTGAACTCTGCTGAGAGAGTTCTGTCCTTCCTAGAGTGCTTGATCCAGTTGTGGGGCCTTTGGAAGTTGTACCTGAGCTGGGAAGCTTGAAACTAAGCTTGAGTGACTTTTGAACTTGAAAAGTGTCGCATTGCTCGCTTGCGGAGCGCATCCCCGACAGTGCGAGAAGTTTCCCGCCGCTACGGAGGTCGAGATCGTCGCAGCGCCTGACGCCGCTGCCAGAGACGCCGCATCCTCCGTTTGCGGGACGCACCAGACCGGTGCGGGAGAATCGAACATCGCTGCGAGTATCGTCGCAGAGCCTGTCGTCGCTGGGTGAGAACGCCGCACCGCTTGCTTGCGGACCGCATCACGTCGCTGCGAGCATCGTCGCAGAATCAACGCATCGAGGAGCTGCGAGAGAGAGGATCACCGCTGGACCGCGCATCGTCGCCCCGGAGATCGTCGCAGCCCCTTCGAGATCGTCGCATCGTGCCTTTGCGAGAACAGACTTCCTACGGAACCTACGCATCGGAATCCATACAAGTGGCCTTTCTCCCCATACAGACCGGATTCGTCGCAACACGCCCGCTGCTGCAGCGGGGCTGTCGCATCGCCTCCCCAGGGTCTCAGGAGCAACGCATCGCTTGTTTTCCACCGCACCAGCTTCTGCTTTTGGAACTTTGTTGCAACTAAAAGGTACTGTGAGTAAACGTGACGCAACTGTGAACTTTTCACGCATCAGTAGAGAATTCTATCGCAACGTAGAGAATTCTAACGCAACCTTAAGAACTCTTTTTGAAACCATATTCTTGAACTGTGTATGTTGGATTTTTGTCGTTTTGGTCTTGTGTAGTTTAGATTAAAAATACCTTTATTTTTCTAAACTGTTGTGGAGTCAGTTTGTGGTGTTTTCACTGTGTTACTGTGAGTGTTGGTACAAATACTTTACGCATTGCCTCTGGTTAGCCTAGACTGCTCGCGCCAAGCTACCTAGAGGGTGAGCGAAGGTTATCTCAGAGGGTTATCTCCTTGCCCTGACTAGAAGCAAGGGTCCCTATTTGGACAGTGGTACCTACCTCTGCCAACTAGAGACCCCCAGATCTAACATTGGTGGTCAGGCGGTGGGATTTGAACTTGTATTTGTACTTGACCCACAGTAATTGGTGTACATCACTAGTGAGGGCAGACCACTACACCACCACATACTGTTTGTTTTTTCCGGTGTCCTCCTGGAAGTATTTTTGGATATTGAGACTCTGGCTAGTGTTGCACCTGTAAAATCCTGCCAAAATGGAAGTCAACTTTTTCCACCTGTGCATTTACACAGAAGAGGAGATAAAAGCCTTTTGCAAGAAGAGGGGGCTGCCCGTGGAGAAAGGTTCCACAAGGAGGGATCTTGAGGCATGCCTGTATTCCCATGAGGCCAGAATTTGGGAAGCAACATTAGCAGATGATTCTGAGGAGGAGGACTTCTCTGACAGTGAGGAAGAGAAAGATGAGTGGCTCCTTGCTGCTGAGCAAAGGTGCAGAGAATTAGACCGGCTAAACAAGGAAGGTATGATCCGGTGGGCCTTAGCCCAGCAAGAAAAATGGGATGCTCAAGGAAGGAGCTTTGCTGAGTTGGAGGTGGAGTCCAGCTCAGATGGTGGCAGCATGGTTATGATATCTAGTGCTGAAACAAAGGTACAAACACCCAGAGATGTGGCGCCTGACTTGAGGGAGGGAGTCGACATACACCAGGGGGTTCAGGTTTATGATGTAGTTCCAGTGGAGTGCAGTGTCCCTGAAGAAGAGTGGGGGACTGGCACAGGGGACCATATTCCTAGTTGTGGGAGGGACACTCTACTGACTCTAGAAGAGAGGTACAGGGAGAGGGGTTCCCCCGTGGTAGAAACCTTGGTGTGTGTGTGTGAAAACCAGCCAGAAGAGTGTGGGTTGTGTGACAGAGGCAGTCAGATACTGTCTTGCCAGTCTCAGGAGAGTGCTGTGGGGTACTTGTGTGAGGCACTGGAGGGTGAGGCAAAGGGTAGCTTGGTTAACAACTGTGGGGGGCTGTGTGATTCATTTGTTGGAGAGCATATTTTAAGTCCCTGTTTTCCAGAGCTAGGCCAACACCCGGAGGAGTGTGAGTTCTCTGATCCCAGAGAGCTTGCGTTGGAGGCAGACCTCTTGGTGGATTCCAGAGAGTCTGAGGAGGCATTGGGGAGTGATCCCAAAAGGAGTGGCTCAGATATCTTCCACACCTGTGAGGTGGAAGAGGTTCAGTGTAGCCCAGTTAGGTCCCCGTGTAGTGTGAGGGGTGTAGGGGCTCATGTCCGGTCTCAGTGGAGAAGGAATGAGTGTGGGACGGTGTGCCTCACGGTGCCCGAAACCCAGTTTCAGGGCCTGGAGGGTTCCTTAAGGGAACACCAGGTTGGGGACCTAGACTGTACTTGTAGGCCATTTGAGGAGGATCTCCTAGTGTCTGGTGAACGGGGAGTGCCTGTAACCAGGCCTCCATCAGTTCTGGTGTCTGGCAGTTCCGCTCCATTTGGGAGGGTACAGAAGTCCAGACTGAGGGGTGAGAGGGGGAAGGAGTCCCCAGTGGGAGAACCAGTGGGTCAGGGACCAGTCAGAAGGGCTGAGTCCCCAGTGAGTGACCATGGTGACCTCACTTCTGTCCTGGGGGATCTTCCCGCGCTGTCAGGTGGACAGGGGTCGGGAGATCTGCGCCAGGCAGACTGTCACAGGACACATGAGTTGTGTGTCACCCTCAAGGGGGTACCGTGTGAGTCCCCAGAAGTCCTGGCGTGCCAGGCAAATGCACAACCGCAGGTTTTGGTCCCTGGGTTGGGAGACCAGGTTCAGGATTTGCCTGACCTGGAAGGAAGGACATCTGTAACCAGTGTCCTGACCAATATGGGTCCCAGAGGTACCCCTCCAGTAGGGAGGGTGCAGCGCTCTGGAAGGGGGTACAGAGGGAGGGAGTCCTCGCCTCTGACCCCGGTACAACCTGAGGGGTTAAACCCTAGGTGGGTAAGCCAGGTTCAGGTGTTGTCTGACCTAGATGCTTGGGAGCCTATGTTTGAGGGCCAGGCCCGGGGTATCCCCCTTGACCTGGAAAACCAGTTGCAGGATAGCACCCCTGAACTGGTGGATGAATGGTGCGGGACACCTGCCACAGGTGCCCTGGCTATTCTAGAAGGGGGTACCGCTCCAGGTGGGAGGGTACAGAGCCCCAAGGAAGAGGAGGACCTGGTGTGGGGAAGCCCACCTCAGCCTCTTGCCCCGCCGCCGGATACTGGTCCGGGACTGGTGGGTCAGTGCCAGGATGTTAGACCTGACCTGACAAGAGAGGGAGTGGACAAAGGGTGCCAAGCCCTTGGGGCTACTGCCCCCCACCGTCTGATGCCACAGGGGTTTGAGAGCCATGAGAGGCATGAGGCTTGGGTCTCATCCCTGATCCCTGTCAGTGGTCACTGTGGCTGGCTGTCTGTCTGTTGGGACACACCTGGGAGTAAATTAAGGTTAGGTGCTGCACAGGTGGTGTCCACAGGTGAGGAGAAGGTTTCCACATGGATTGGCATGGTGGACCCTGAGAGTATGGATAGAGTGATCCAACTGGGTTTAGGATGGCGTAGAACAGGACTGCCCTGCTGTGTGGGCCAGTTTCCTTGTTCTATCGCCTTAAGCAGGGAATCCCATCGAGGTATCGTTTGGTCTACCCTGGCTTTAGGCTGGAAGGGGGTTGTGTTGGAACTGGCCCTTCTTGCAGGGTCATCCTCAAACTTTTTGCTTCTTCCTCCATTATTTTTCCTGACCCGTGGATGTTGGCAATAGGACTCTGCGCACTTTACCACTGCTGATCAGTGCTAAAGTGCATATGCTCTCTATTTAAATTGTTATTCTGATTGGATATACATGTTTGGCACATTTGTATCACCATGAAGTCCCTAGTAAAGTGCACTGGGTGTGCCAGGGCTGGTGATGACAAATGCTACTAGTGGGCCTGCAGCACTGATTGTGCCACCCACAGGAGTAGCCCTAAAATGATGTCTCAGGCCTGACACTGCAGTGCCTGTGTGCAGTTTAGAACTGCCATGTCCTCCTGGTCAGTGTCCCCACTGACCAGGCCTAACCCTTCCCTTTTTGTACACATCAGTCACCTCTATGGAAGGCCCAAGGTACCCCCCTGGGCAGGGTGCAGTGTATGTAAAAGGTAGAGCATGTACTGGTGCAGGTGACATGCTCTGGTAGTGAATGGCAGCCATTTTCGTTTTTCACTACTGTAAGGCTATCTTGCTCCATAGGTTAACATGGGGGATGCTGGCTACAGTGGTTAACAGCATTTCTTCCCATAGGAACAAGATAGGACATAAGTATCTAGTATCCCTGAACTCAGAATTAAATAACACATATTTTAGGAAAGGTTGTTTTTAAATCCTGGGTTTGAGAACAGCACTTTTAGAAAGTTGCTGTTCTCTTGTCTGACCCTTCTGTGTGCCTGGGCCTGTTTGTGTATTGACTGTCTGGTTTGAGAGTGACAGGGGCTGGGGAATTCCCCAGGAGGGAATTCCCCTGGATGAGTCAGCACTAGGCTGAATGACTGCATTTGCAACTGGAGTAGTGGGAGGAGTTAGCACCTGGGCTGAATAGGGCTGTGCCTGCCTTCCACAATGCTGGCTCCACCCCCCTGCTGGGCGGCTGAGGACCCTGCTCCTCACTCTGAAAGGAAAGATGCAGCCAGCAAAACAAAGTGCTCAGGATCCACCCAGCACTGGTTCAGACCGGGCTCAGGGCCCACATGCACCAAGAGAACAAAGACTTTAGGGGTATAAGTGCAGGACCCCTGACAACAGAAAATTAGATCATCCTGGAAATCAAGAAGGAACCTCTGCCAAGGAGAAAGCTGAAACTGAAGAAGGAAGATTGTCCTGCTGTTGCTCTGCTGGACTGACCTGTTGCTTTGCTGCCAAGGAGAGGGGAAGGACTTTGCTGCTGAGCTGTGTCCCCTGTCTTGAAGGAATCTCCAAGGGCCTGAGAAGAGCTGGCTCCCTGTTTTGAAGTCCCAGGAACAAAAGGACTTCACCCCCAGCTTCCCTGAACTCTGCTGAGAGAGTTCTGTCCTTCCTAGAGTGCTTGATCCAGTTGTGGGGCCTCTGGAAGTTGTACCTGAGCTGGGAAGTTTGAAACTAAGCTTGAGTGACTTTTGAACTTGAAAAGTGTCGCATTGCTCGCTTGCGGAGCGCATCCCCGACAGTGCGAGAAGTTTCCCGCCGCTACGGAGGTCGAGATCGTCGCAGCGCCTGACGCCGCTGCCAGAGACGCCGCATCCTCCGTTTGCGGGACGCACCAGACCGGTGCGGGAGAATCGAACATCGCTGCAAGTATCGTCACAGAGCCTGTCGTCGCTGGGTGAGAACGCCGCACCGCTTGCTTTCGGACCGCATCACGTCGCTGCGAGCATCGTCGCAGAATCAACGCATCGAGGAGCTGCGAGAGAGAGGATCACCGCTGGACCGCGCATCGTCGCCCCGAAGATCGTCGCAGCCCCTTCGAGATCGTCGCATCGTGCCTTTGCGAGAACAGACTTCCTACGGAACCTACGCATCGGAATCCATACAAGTGGCCTTTCTCCCCATACAGACCGGATTCGTCGCAACACGCCCGCTGCTGCAGCGGGGCTGTCGCATCGCCTCCCCAGGGACTCAGGAGCAACGCATCGCTTGTTTTCCACCGCACCAGCTTCTGCTTTTGGAACTTTGTTGCAACTAAAAGGTACTGTGAGTAAACGTGAC
Organism: Lissotriton helveticus; assembly: GCF_964261635.1. Classification (NCBI taxonomy): domain Eukaryota; kingdom Metazoa; phylum Chordata; class Amphibia; order Caudata; family Salamandridae; genus Lissotriton; species Lissotriton helveticus. Next base: position 254,161,368 of record NC_136059.1, read on the forward strand.
GCAACTGTGAACTTTTCACGCATCAGTAGAGAATTCTATCGCAACGTAGAGAATTCTAACGCAACCTTAAGAACTCTTTTTGAAACCATATTCTTGAACTGTGTATGTTGGATTTTTGTCGTTTTGGTCTTGTGTAGTTTAGATTAAAAATACCTTTATTTTTCTAAACTGTTGTGGAGTCAGTTTGTGGTGTTTTCACTGTGTTACTGTGAGTGTTGGTACAAATACTTTACGCATTGCCTCTGGTTAGCCTAGACTGCTCGCGCCAAGCTACCTAGAGGGTGAGCGAAGGTTATCTCAGAGGGTTATCTCCTTGCCCTGACTAGAAGCAAGGGTCCCTATTTGGACAGTGGTACCTACCTCTGCCAACTAGAGACCCCCAGATCTAACACTGCCTAAAAACAAACGGCCTGCCTGACAGTGTTCAACTGTCACCTGACTAGGGATGGCTTCCCTGTGGTGAGATGTGTACTGCTCTCAGACAGAGGACAAAGCACTCCGAGTATGGGGAAGGAGCTCCCATCCTTGGCAGGATGGCCTGGGGGACTGTCCCCAGCCCATTTCTGAGTTTCAAAGCAGGCCTGCCACTGGCAGATGAAGCTTACATCTAGACCTGCCTCTGTTTTGTCTTTCTAGTCAGCTGGCTCCAAGCCTAGTCAAAGAAGGAGCTGCTCAGAACTGTTTTGGTTGATGGGCAAATGATTACCCCCCACCTGCAGAGTGACAGTAGGCAAAAAGCTGGCACCCCTACAACTCGATTGAGAACACTCCTGGTCCTCTAAAGAAGCAGAAGAAGGACTGTCCTACTGTCTGAATACTGAAGGGCTGGACATGCTTGCATTGAACCCAGGACCCAGAAGTGACTCCAGTGGACAGTTGGCTGACCTCCTTTATGAGCTACAGGAATGGACTCCATGTACTGTAGGTACATACCAAATTGGATATTGGGTCACCTTTGTGAGTCCCTGTATAGTGTACCATAGGTACCCAGGGCATAGGTGCACCCAAGGCCTACCAGGGGATGCAGCATGTATTGTGCCACCCCTGGCTGGCCACTCAAACTGACACAACTGGCTGATCACTCAGCTGGGGCAAGGTCGTGTAATCACCCCTTGCTTAGGTATAGTATTCCTATATCTACCCTTATATATAGACACACAGTAACCTATAATTCACTCCTATGGCAGGCCTTAGCAATCCTGGAGGCAGAGTGCTTGGTTATGTGTTAGATTGTGCTCTAGCATTAGCTGAGCCTGTCTGCAGCTTTCTGAACCATGTCCTTATAGCTGTTCTATGATATCGCCATACCATATACTCTTAAGTGCATTATAATCCTCGCGGTTAATGCTAACTTTGGTTTGGCTTTATCCAAACATGTCGTGTACGGTGTCATACGCTTTGGAATACTACCCCCTCACCAATTCTGGTGAGGGGGGTAGCATTCCACCCTTCTAGAGGGAGAAGACATGTTGAAACTACTGTACCCGGTTAAAGTTAACCAGAGCCCCAGCATCACAAAATGGATGCTGCTGCCACAGACACAAGTCTGACCTCCTGCTGCTGGGAGTCCTTCCAGTCAGGGAGGTTTGGACAATAGGTATCCTGCCTGGGGAGGTGCGAGCACCACCCTGACAGGACTTTGTGTATTGGGACAGGGAGGGCTGAATAGATTGAGACACTGCCTGGGGCACACTAGGAGCTCCATGCATACCCCAGTTCAAACCGGTTGCTGGGGCACTCCAGCCCCAGCTCTGGCGCAAAACTGGACAAAGGAAAGGGGGTGTAACCACCCCCCTTCCTGGTCCAACCCATAGGAGGGACCAAGGAACGAATCCAGACCCTTTTAGCTGTATAAAGGTAGGAGCTGTGTCCCTAGACTTTAGATTTGATCCTGAACTGAAACTTGAACGAAACTCTGGACCTTCGACATTCTGCTGAAGCTGAAGACTGAAGAATCTCCCTTGTGGCCTAGGAGTGACCACCCTGGGCAACCAGGCACCATCCAGCAAATTAACGGCTTGCTTTGTCTACGCTCCCGCCGGGACCCGAGCACAGAGCCTGACAAGACCCAGACTTCCAGACCTCTCTGACCCTCTCTTCACGTCTGCAGCATAGCTGAGATCCGTGGAGGCGACGAGACATGTGGGACCGGCTATCTTGAAAAGTCCACGACTTGCTAACTGTGCAGCTCCTGAGGTATCCTCGAAGCTGTGCACAGGGGATTGAGATGCCCCGAATCCGAGCTCCACCTGCACTGAAGATCAGCCCTCCACACTCGACGAGTCCTGCGTGGGGCCCTTCTGCTTGTGTTCTGCTTGATGCGTTGTCCGGTTGCTGGCCCGTTGGCTAGTAGCCTCTGTGACGACAATCCTTTGAAACCAACTCACTGGTCTGGTTGCTCCAGACTGGCCCTTGCCTCCCTGCAAAGGTGAAGCACCTCAGACCTTGCTGGTCTGCATCAGAAGCCTTCTTTGTACGCTGCGTGGGTTGCCTTGCCAAGGCTTGTTGACTCCAATCCGGCGGTCAACCCCTCCATCTGCGAGAACCTTTGTGGGACAGCTCCTCTCCAGCATCTGGTCATCCTCGACGCCTCCTGGTCCGCGTGGCTGAAGAGACAAGCTTCACGACAGCACCTGATTGCTCCACGACGTCGTCTGGTTCCTTCCTGGTTCCACCCGTTCACTGGCTAGTGACCCAGACTCTGTCCCCTCTGCTTTCAGGTCCTCTTCATCCTCGATCTGCCCTTGCATCCACCCAGACATCTTCCTCCTGGTCGCCTGCAGCATTTTTCTTCACAGGCTCCATAGACTTCAACGATGAAACCAGACACATCTTCACACCTATGCACCCGCTTCCTGTGGGTGAGGTAACGCGAGTACTTCGGTGCTCCCAAGGGTATTGACTATCCAAGTGTCTAGATTTTTAGTGGTTTCCTTCTAGCTAGACCGGAAGTGTCCTGAATCCTTCTTTTTCTAACTGCTAAGTTCCCATTGACTTAACATTGACTCACGCGTGTGTGTAAAGACACTGCAGGTGCCGCCTGTGGGCCTCCCACTCCTAACCTAAGGGTCAGATAGTGTAGCCCCAGCGATTCTCTAGGCCCTAGGCCCTTCCTTTTCTCAAGTCGTGATTCTTATACCACTTACTTATACCACCACTTACACTGCCTTTTATTTTTCTAGTTTGTTGGACATGTACCATTGAGAAATATATTTGCTCATCACCACACCCATAAAGATATTCACTCACCCAAACAACTATTAGAGCATGTAGTTTTAACTTCATATATCTAGTGAATCAACTATTCACACATCTTTGGGTAGTCACCCCCCCCCCACCGAACCACACACACATTCACTCTCCCATACAAATACTCGGTTAACTAAACAATAACTAATACAGACTTTCACATAGCTAGTAACCAACTGGAGAACCAGTTTACACAACAACTGACAAAGTGATACAGATATTCAAACAGTTTAGTCACTATCCACTATATTTAGTGAGACACTATAAATTGGTCTAGTAAACAGTCAATTACACTGCTACTAAATCCTCCATCCAAATATTTATTTTTATATATCCACTCATTCTTCAATGCAAATTGCTAAATATATAATGCATATTTAAATAATGAAGCAAACCACATTCACTGGATGATGTCATCAGTGATGTCATCAGTGATGTCATTTGAGAGGTCATCAGTGATGTCACTGACCATGTCATGAATGATGTAATATGTGACATCATCAGCAGTGGATTGCGGGTGCGCGAAATATAGTTAGTACAACTAACTATATAGGAGCAATTTTAATGGTTTTGTATGAGTGAAATGTCCAGCTAACTATAACACCCCTAAAACCTATAGTTTTTTTAGTGAATTTTAAAGGTTTTTTAAATGCTAATTCCTAACTATATAAGGCCTGAAACCTATGGTTTTTTCAGTGAATATATATATATATATATATATATATATATATATATATATATATATATTCGAACCAGTATTCTACCTCTCGGTAGAAAAGATGAAATGCACTCACTTGTATTCAGAAGTAGTGGCGGTTTTATTTAAAAAACTCTCACCATGCCCTACGCGTTTCGCCTTTACATAAGGCTTGTTCACGGGATGTTATCACAAAAGAATGAGACTTCTTTTATTTCAATGGGCACACAGTTACTTCCTGTTTGGTCATTACAGTGCATTGTGGTAATGGTAGTGAAAACATTTGTACAAAACTTATATTTATAAGTTTATCAGTGGAATAAGTGTTCATTTTCATGTGATTTAAAAAACATTTTACATGTTATAGTCCTTTGATTTAGGCAATGTATGCTTTTTAGCCCTTCATATTACAATTTTTCTTTGCTCTCTGGTGAGTTATTCATCAAAATCCTGATTTTTACACCATTTCTAGTAATGGTTCGCATTGTGTCACTTAGTTTGTCTCGACATCTTGTCTCCCAGTTGTTCTTCTCGCTGGTGAGTTTTTATTTGGGAGGTATTTGATGTTTGTATTATTGAATGTTATATTAGAGGTGGACATAGAGTTCTTCATTTTAACTGAGACCTCTCGGGTCTAGAGTTCTGAAAGTTAGTATGTGCTTTGATTCTCGTTGTCTCAGAGTTTTCCTACGGTCTCCTCCTCTTTCCGTTGTTGGGATTTGCTCTAGAGCCCAGTATTTTAAGGACTCCCACTTGCCTCCATGGAATGCTTCCATATGTTTGGCTATGGCATTTGATCGGTCCTTATAGTTTGTAGCTCCGATGTGCTCGAGAGTTCGTTTTTTGACTTCAAAAATGGTGCTGCCTATATATCTCAATGAGCAAGGGCACTCAACCATGTAGACTACAAAGTCGCTTTTACACGTAAGATGTTGTTTAATTTGCCATTTTTTGCCCTCTTTGATGATTACTTCCTGTTTATGTTTGGCGATTTTGCATACTTTGCAGTGTTTGCACGGCCGAAGCCTTCTCTCTGTAGCCAAGTTGTTATTGGTGCTTGTTGAAAATGACTATGGACTATTTTGTCTCCTATGTTTCTCGCTCGGCGAAATGTGATACTAGGGTGATCGCCAATGATTGCTTTCAAGGTTGGATCCAATTGTAAAATACCCCAGTGTTTTTTATCAGTTTTGTCAGACTCTTGTTTTCAGCACTGTAAGATGTTATTAGTCTTATGGTTCTATCCAACTCTTCTGATTGTTGTTTGTTCTTTAGTAATTCCCCTCGTTGTTGATTTGAAGCTCTCTGTAGACTTTTCTCAATTACTTTCTTTGGATACTTGCGTTTCTGAAACCTTTTACTTTGCTATGTTTTGAGAATTCTGCTTCAGTTGAGCAATTCCGCCTTAGTCTTAGAAATTCCCCGTATAAGATGCTCCATTTGAGTGATTGGTTATGGAAGCTTTCTCCATGTAGTACTGCATTTGTAGATGGTTTTTTTACGATGTAAGGTAGTTTGTAGGGAATTGCTTTCTATATAGATGTTTGTATCTAGGAATGTCACTTGTGTTTTACTGATGTCATACGTAAATTTAAGTTTTGACACATTGTTGTTAAGTTTCTCAAAATAAATTTTGAATTCTTGTTCCATGCCATCCCAGATGATCAAAAGATCATCGATGAACCGCAGCCATAGAATGACCTTTTGTAGAGACTCATCATTTTCTGTAGCCCATGCCAGTTTTTGTTCGAATCATCCCATGGTTAGGTTCGCATAATTGGGGGAAAAGGAAAAGCCCATGGCGCATCCTTTTATTTGCTTGTATAGGTGTTTATTAAATAGAAAGATGTTGTTATTGAGGCAGAGGGAAATCATTTCATTTAGCATGATGTTATGCTCATATTTGCTGTTCCGTTTTCCTAAGAAGTATTTGCATGCCTCTGTGCCAATAGAATGTTCTATATTCGTATATAACGAGATTACATCCATCGTTATAAGTTTGAAGGTGGGCTGCCATATAATTCCTTCCAATTTTTGCAGGATATCTGTTGTATCTCTGAGATAGGAGCTCAGGTCTTTTACAAGTGGTGCTAAGAAATAGTCGATGTAATTAGAAATGGGTTCTAGCAGGAAATTGTTCGCCGACACAATTGGTCTCCCTGGAGGATGTTGTTTACTTTTGTGAATTTTCGGTAAGCAGTAGAATGTTGCTAACGTTGGATGATGTTGACTCAAGTATTTTTGTTCTTCCTCGTCTATCAATCTTTTTTCACACCAAACTTTGAGTTTCTCCATTAAGTTTTCCAGAATTTCCACGGTGGGATCAGATTGCAATTCTTTGTAGCATTCCTGATCTGGCAAATGTCTCCTAGCCTCAGCGACATAATCTCTTTTGTCAAGGATAATGATGTTTCCGCCTTTATCGGCTGGTTTTATTTCAATTGGCTGGTCTTTTTGTAACTTATTCAGGGCTTCTCTTTGTTGTTTGGTTAAATTATCTTTTAGGTTGAGATTTCTGATTTTGTAAAGATCTTCTGTTATGGCTTCGTGGAACAAGTCTATCTTGTTGCCCGGTGGCAATGTTGGATTATATTTTGACTTCAATTTTAGTCCACCTGGTCTGTATGTTTCGCGTGAAATCTGATGCCATTTGTTGTCTGGAGGTGCATGTTGCAGCATCTCTATGTGATTGTCATCATATTTGTGCCTGTGATCCTGCTCCTTTCGGAGGTAGTAGCTCCTGTAGTTCACTTAGTGCTGCTGTTTCTTGTGATGTTGTTACTGCCCCCATTGTTAGTAAGGTCTCCAGGCCTTGTACATCTTCAGCTAGAAGAGTACTGATTGATGGTGTTGTTCTGTTTATTGACTTTGGAGAAATTTTCTCTGTATATATCTTTGCTAGCTTGATCTTCCTTGTGTATTTGTATAAGTCAATCCTAGTTAGCGCTATATCTATGTGGGCAGTTGGGCAAAAGTTTAAGCCTTTTTTGAGAACTACATTTTCGGTGTCCGTATTTTTTCAGATAGATTGATGACATTCAATTCTTGAGTTTTTTGCTCTTCTTTTTCTGCTTCCTCGGTTGTCTCAGGCGATCTTTGGACCATGTATCCTGTCGTTGTTCTTCTCCTGCCTCTCTGCCCTCTTCGGGTCTTCCTCTTATTCCTCGGCCACGGCCTCTGCCACCACCTCTTTGTGTGTTTTTGCTCTGTTGTTCTGGAGCCATCTTCATTTCCGTTAAAAAGTTGGTCTTTTTTCTAATTTCTGGTGTCACTTGTGGGGTACCTTCATTTTCACTGACATCTGTGCTGGAAAGTGAATCATAACTTGAAAATTCTTTATTAGTGGTTTCTAATTGGGCTTTCCCTTTGCGCGCTTCATACTGCCGCCCAAAGGTGAAGATCCTTCCTTCTTCAAAATCGATTTTGTCACATTGAAATTTGTTTTGCTTACGTTGTTTTACTCTATCTTCGTGTTTTTCTAGATTCTTTAAAATGTCCGATTTGAGTTTTTCCATCTCTTCTGATAATTTCATTTTATCAATTTCTTCCTCTTGTTCTTTTAGTTCCCTTCGTATTTCTTTTAGGGTTTTGTCAAGATGTTTTATTAAGATTAGAATTAAGCCCATTGATGATTCTAACAGATGCGCCCCCATTCTTGTAACAGTTCACTGCTGGTATCCTGGTGGCTTGGCATTAGCATTAGACGTAAGCCTCTTGGAATTCTTTTGACCTCTACGTATTTCTGTAGTGTTATAAGTTCCCACCACTTGTTAATTTCCTTTTTGGTAAGTCTCTCCCAATATCTCAAATTGTCTTTTGTGTTGCTCATAGTCGTTATTTGTCCTCTTTCCACTCTCGATGTTGTGACATTTGCGAATAAATCGGGCATTCCTGCATTCCTTTTTACCTCTCGTTTTTCCATGGTGAGTTTGTTGGTTTATCAGTTTGTTTTCAATTTAAATAATAAAACCGCCCTGTGTACAAGTCCCACTGCTTCAAGATGTTTCTGTCCAAAGGTTTCGATTTGCACTTTAAATGTAACACTGTTGCCTGCCTGTTCATGCAATATATCACTATTCCGTGCAGTTAATTAATACTGACAGTCTTTGTTTGCTTTTATTGTTAGGGAGACGATTTCATCTGATTTCTAAGAATATCGTTAGGGGCCCCTTAATCACTCCCTTAACATTCAAACCACTACACACGTTTGATGACCTTGCAGGAATCAGCTTTTAGACTCGGCGGTTTCTCCTTACCCGCTTGTCGTTTTACGCGCAGCACTCCTCCCTCTGGGTGAGTTCTTTGCGATATGACTTGCAGTGTTGTTATCTGTATTGGAGTTCCGCTCGTCTTTGGCAATAGTTTTCCCGTTCAATCCTCCTGTTGTTTCCGCGTGCTGTAGAATGTTATTGCTTTGAGTGATATATATATAAAATAAAATGTGCGCAGTCTTACAGCAGAAAGGAAGAAGGGAAAGGTGAAAGAGAGAGCTCACCTTCACTGAAAGTTTCCTCAGCACTGCCTGGTCTACAGCTACATCACTGTGAGCTGCGGCATCCAGGCAGTAATGTCTGCTGAAGGTGTGGGTACTCTTTCAGGTTGCAGCTTTGCAGATGTCCTGGATAGGTACTCTGGCAAAAACAGCAGTAGATGTAGAGATCACTATTGTAGAGTGAGCACGCACTTGTGCACGCAGAGGTTTTCATGCCAATACTGGATTGCACTTAAGATCCAACGAGCAATCCCTTTTTTGGATAGAGGATTGCCCTTCATGGGCACACTGAAGGATACAAAAAGTTGGGTTGATTTTTTAAATGTCTTGGTTCTTTGTAGATAAAATTTGAGACAGCGTTGAATATCTAGCAAATGAAGGGCTCTTTCTGCAGCAGCTGTTGGTTGTGGAAAGAAGGTTTTAGGATAAGAGGCTCGTTCAGATGAAAGCCCGACAGATAATGATGGTCCTGAGGAGGTCCTCCTAAATTGGGATATAGCAGCTAAATGGATTTTAATCGAGGCTGTGTGCTAATCAGGATTTTGCTACCAGCAGAATGTACGGAAGGATCTCATGAGGTGAGGACCACAGAGGATGGACATTTGAACCTTGTTATCATATACAGAATCTTTTTCATTTCATCTTGTACGTTCTGTTAGTGCTTTGTGCCCGGGCATTGGAAAGAACATCTCTACACTCAGATGGGATCTCTAGATGCTGAAATTCACGGTGCCGCTAATCAAAGAGAATTAGGATCTGGATGTATGACTTGAGCCTGGGACATCATCGCAAAAGATGGAATGGGAAGCAGAAGAATAAGTTGTGTCTCCGAAAGAAGTCAACGTGGCAATTACGATCATCCTGCAGGGTTCTGTCTTGGTCTTCATGAGCAGCAGTGGCAGGAGGGCAATCAGCGGAATAGCATAGGCAAAGAAGCCTGATCAAGCCATCAAAAATGCATTTCCCCAAGATCCTGGTTGGTGATGTCAACTTGCGAAGTACAAGCATTTCTTGTTCTGCAACGTCACAAAGAGGTCCACCGTTGGCCTGCACCATCTAAGAAAAATGCTTCTGAGTATCTCTTGATGGATCTCCCATTCGTGGCAGGTCGATTTGAGCCTGCTTAATGTGACTGCTGATGTGTTCGGATCTCCCGGAAGATGTTCCTCCTTGACATTCCGATCTGCATCACCCACTTCCAGATGCACTGAGCCTACCTTTGAGAGGGGGAAGGATCTGGTGCCGCCATGCTTGTTGAGTTAATACATCGCTGTTGTGTTGTCCGGTCTGACCAACTCAGCAGTGTTCCTTATCTTTGGCAGGAATGCAATGCCAATCTCACTGCCCTTAGCTCCAGCAAATTGATGCGAAGATGCTGGTCTTGATGCTGCTAACCTAGGGATCTTGCAGGCAAGCTCCCCATCCATCCAGGGAGGCATCGGTGGTGATCATTGGCGTGGTGAGAAAAGAGAAACAGATGGAAATATTCTGACTCCGGGTCCACCAAGAGACGGCGTTCATAATAACTGGTGTGACTGTAAAGCCCTTGAAAGAACCTACTGCCTGATGTCATTGCAAATCAGCTCTTTCTGTAATGGACACATTCTCAATCGGCAGAAAGGAATAGGAGGGATGCAAGATGAGATTGTTCCCAGAAGAGACTTGGAACGGCGAACAGAAAGTGACTTTCTTCTTGTGAATGACCGAGCCACTAATATTAGTTTTGCTTGCCTCTTGAGAGAGGGAAACGCTTTATTGTGGTGTCCAATATTACCCCTAAGAAGGTGATGCATGTGGAAGGGTGCAAGGTCGACATTCCTTCATTCAGGGTTTGGCCTAGTTCAGCGAACAGTCCTGTACATGCCTCTCTGGACGACTGGACTGATGTGAGGGTGCCTTGATTAGCCAGTCATCCAGGTAAGGAAACACTTGATGCTGTTGCTTCCTTAGAAAGGCTGCTACTGGAGCCAGACATTTGGTGAATATTCTTGGAGCAGATTTTAGGCCAAACGGCAGCACTTTGAATTAATAATGGCTTCCAGCAATGGTAAATCGAAGGTACTGCCTTTGGGAGGGATGGATGGGGACGTGAAAATATCCATCTTGTAAGTCTAAGGTGGTCATGTGATCCCCTCGGTTTAGGAGTAATAAAATGTCTTGAAGAGTGACTATGTGAATGGACTGCTTTTTGAGATAGGTGTTGAGAGTCCTTAAATCCAAGATCAGATGCCATTGTCTGAAATATTTCCGTACCAAAAAGAACCGGATATAGAACCCCTTCCCCCTCTGGGAGTTTGGCATCGGTTCTATCGCTCCTTTTTGGAGCATTGCAAAAATTTCCAAATGTTGGAGATATATGTGTTTTACTTCTTGCTGACCGGGAGGAGCACAAGGTGGGATATGAAGGAGCTCGAAGGTATGGCGGAATTGTATCAGGTTGAGGACCCATTGGTTCGTAGTTATTTTTTGCCACTGATGCTGTAAAGAAATGTGCAGTTATAGGAAACAAGGGAACCCGAAGGTAGTGCACTAGGGACCTTGGGCGTTTAGCTTATTACAAAAAACAGTGGACCCTAGTAGTTTGGGTGATCAGGGTAAGAATAGACACAAACTGGAATAGTATTTATGTCCTTTGTCCAGCCTTTCATGCAAGACAGATCCTTAGGCGGGAAGGTAGTACAGGTCGAGAGAAGTGGATCGATTTGGACCAACGATAGCGTGTATTTCAGATTATCCCGCTTTTGAGTCAATTAGACCGTCCAGATCATGGCTCGAGTTGTGCCGGTTGCAGAATCGCAGGACGCGGCATCTCTGGCGGGGATCGCTGGTCGCTGTCTTGCATGTTTGCTAGACAAACATGATTTATATATTTGTCCTGAAGATGATGCCATTTATCTTGTTTTTCGGCATCGAAACGTCGTCGACACAATAGGATCATATGTACTGAATATGCTTGTGAATACTATGTACAATGGTCACTGAAACGACAATCAAGTCTGTTCACTGATTATAAGTATACAGACCGATTTGCTCGTTCTTGCCTATACTTGTTTTGTCTTGTTCACTGTGGGTCACGGGCTGTGCCCCTTTGACATTACTTCTGATTGTGTGCATCGCCAAATAAATTCCTGTTCGGCTGGACAAAGGGCGTAAATACTATTCCAGTTTGTGTCTATTCTTACCCTGATCACCCAAACTACTAGGGTCCACTGTTTTTTGTAAAGAAATGTGCAGGAGGTGTGGTGATGGGTGCAGAAGGGTTCTTTGACTTTCTCTGTGCTGCCTGAGAGATTACAGAGTCTAGTTTGGGATGACCCATCAGGCAGGCAGGAGCATCCTCCAAAGCCTTGTATTTTTTCCCCAATCTGGATAGCACTGGCGTCACTGTTTTCATGACCTTGAGTCCTTCCTCCCATATATGACTTACAATAGGGATAGCTTTCACAGATTTTCTAAAGGGCTCTTTAAAGTCATATCGAAAACAGTCAGTTTGAGATGCTGGCATTGGTAGATCAAACCTCCTGGCTGCCCTTTCCAGTAAGTTGTGAAAACCACCAATATTCTCTGGTGGCGAATAAATGGGTACAAGAGAGGGAGAAGAAGGCGTGAGAATGAGGTAGTCATCCCATTCTCGTGGTGCATCTCTGAGTTCCCCCGCTTCCTGGTCATCATTTGTAGTTCCTGGATCTTGTTGAGGGACTAATTGTGATTTCTGGAGAGGTTCAGACTGTAAATCTTGAACCCTCTTAGGAGTAGATGGTATAGATCGTGGCCTGGGAGCCCATGTAGACTGCTCAGGAGGCGCAGGTGTTGGCGGAAATCTTTTTCTATAGTCAGCAAACATGATTTGCAGATCTGTTAGCAACGATGATGGCATGCAGACTACCTCTTCTTGATAGTCCCATTGGTGTTCCTGCTGAGGAACATAATATTGAATCTCTCCATATTCCTCCTCTAAATCATCCTCTAGGCACTTAACATGCAGTTGGGATGGGCAACTCGCGCAATCAAATGGACCTTCATCCTCATCATCTTCCTCAGAATCCTGCTCTTCCAACAGATGAGATGGCATCAGAGGCGTAACCTTGCTTGGTGAGGTAACTTCTGGTGTAATCTGCCACGTTCTAAGTTTCTCTCTCTTTTCTGGTGTTTTTTCCCTCGTCGACGATCCAGACAACGATACCGTCGACGACACCACTGTCGGAGAAGTGGATCTCGGCAGCAATTAAGAAACCATAATCAACGGTATCAGTGCCATAGATGTCGTTACAGTCACTGCTGGTATAGACCGTATCATTGGCGCAGTCGACTTCTTCATAGCTGCTGTATGCATCGATGTAGTCGTCATCGATACCCCTGGCTTCATCGAGGATGATGATGTTGTCGACAGAGCTTATTCGACGGTGACGAACCTTAAGTCTTCAATGACGATGGAGCCATTGGCACTGGCATCGACGACAGCAAGGCACTCATCTTCTGTTTAGAAGTCAAAGACTGGCGAACCTCCGTACTCGCCGACAAAAGTGAGGCCTTCTTCATCTACAGTCTCGTCATCGCTGGCGTATCTTTAAGAGGCACAGAGGAAGGCTTCTTGGAATAGTGCCTGCCTTGAGAGGGTGTAGTAGAAGGCTCAGATCTTGGTTTTTTGTATCTTCTATTTCCCCGAAGAATGTCCCTTTCTCTCCTTTTCAGGTTTGGGAGGAGACTTTGAGGGACTGCGTCCATTAGAGTTCTTTTCAAGGGTATTCTTTGGACGCTCGCCAGAAGAATGGGCGTGAGGTGATCTCCCCCTCTTATGGGACATTCTGGATGATCACTGTCCTCACTCGAGATCACTTCTCTTCTGGCTTTACGTTTCTGGAGCTAAATAAGGAGACACCCCTCACGATCCCTCAAAGTTTTATTAGAAAAGGTACGGCATACCTTACACTCCTTTGCCTTATGGTTGGGATACAGGTAATAAATACTGTCACTGTGAGGGTCATCTGTATGAAGTTTTTCTTAGAGCGGGTGGCACAGGCTGTAAAAATACATTTTTTTCCCTTATGTGACACAGCTATGCCAGAACACTGTAAATCAGTACTGAAGAAGATGGTACTGCAGTAGAAATTGTTGATTGAAGCAAAGAACTATCAAAATTCACTGAAGTAGTAGGAGCTGAGCAGAGCTCAGAGGAAACTCCCTAGCACAATGTGCAGTAGAAAATCTGAGGCTCTACGGTTCTCTCAGGACTGTTCTAGAGGGTGAGAGGTCCTGATTGGTTCGGGATTGTATTTTGGTCTCTTTTACAAAACAATTGAAATAGTTACAAAACGGAAATGGGCCTGGTCCTAGGCCTTCTTTCTGCTTTGTATTAGCTCTGCATTGCCATTTTGTTAACTGGGGACTCCCATCTTGACGAAGGGGAATGATTCAAGCATGTGAATTTATGAAAGTTCCAATACTGGAGTAAGTCTGTATTCCTTTAGTGTGTCGTAGAACTTCTTTTTGCATTGAAGGAGGGCCTCCATTTCCGCCCTAACCTTCTCTTCTTTTCCACCTCAAGGGCCTTTTCAACATCTTGCGTCGGAGATGCTCTTTTTTTGGGTGGAGTGGTTTCTGCCTCTGAAGACTTGGTGTTTTCCTTTGAGGCCTCTTGACCTGAGCTGATGTTTGTCGATTTCTACTATTTGCCCTCTTCGGTATTCCTGGTATGGGATTCGTGGGACTCCTTTTATCGCAGCTGACCTTCTGTTGGAAAGTTGAGTATTAGTAGTGGCAAATATGCATCTACCACTAGCAATAAGGCCACTAACACAGTCTAGGGCTCAGAATAGGTCTCAGAAAATTATTCCCATGCTCAACCCTTGGTAGTTTGGCTGGGCGCAGGCAACTCAAACCGGGGCCGGTGTCGTCCGAAGACGGCACCGGGAGACACCCTCGGGGTCGGCGCTAGCGGAGGAGTCGTGAGGTCGACTGGCGACGACCCGGATCCAGGCCTGGATTCTGCGGGGCACTGCGGCATCGGGACCGGTGCCGATGCGCCGGGGCCGAAGAACCCGACGGCACCAGGGACGGAGACGCCGGCCCGCAAGGGTTCCCAGTCGGACCTGCGGGGCCCGAAGGCACCTCGACAGGTTCCGACGGAGGGAAGTGAATCCTCATGGCCACGAGGAAGTCATGTATCTCCTCCAATGTCGCGTGCAGCCCAGGGACTAGCGGGTGTGGAGCTGGACGCGGCGCCTGCGGAGCCGCACGGACGCTGTCGCCTGAACCCCCCTGGCCGAATCGCGCGCGCTTCGGGGGGAGTCAGAAGAGCGATGACGCCTCTTCGACTTCTTTTTTGAATGACTCGACTTACCGGAGGATTTGGAGCCCGAGTGGTGGTGACTCGACGAGCAGCGATGACTGCGGCTTCGCGACCGGTCCCTCGACTTCCTCCTTGACCGGGATCTCGAGCGGTTCAGAGCCGACTGCTGGAGCTCGAGCAGCTTACGGGACCGCTCCCGTCTAGCCTTCAAGGTCAAGGCCGGGCAGTCGGGCATGACTTGTCATCGTGGTCAGCCCCAAGACAGTAAAGGCACCGACAGTGGGGGTTCGTCACCGATATCAGGCGGTGACAGGCGCCGCATGGTTTAAAACCAGGCATCCCTAGCAGCACCGCGAGTCGAGATCGACTCGAAAAGTGATCAAAAGAGATCAAAAAAGTTAGTAAAAAAAAATGACTGCTCTTCCCGGATCTGCGCTTGCTAACGCGGAAAAATGAACTGATGTCAGCACGCGAGGGCGGCGTCTAAGTACTCCGACGACGACATCCCGGCGATCATGACGCCGATGGCGGACGCGGAGCCGCAGACGACGCCTACCAACGTGCAGGGGTACTGCTGACGAAAACTTTCCGGATCCAGTCTGACGCCTGGGGATATTCTAAGGTAAGGAATCTAACACTAACCTGTTTCTTTCAGATTGTCATGGCAGATTTGTTTCGTAAATGTGTGCAACGAAGCCCACGTAGCATCTTGACAGATGTCATTCAGAGGAACGCCTCGTCCCAAACCAGTAGTTGCTTCCGACGCCCTGGTGGAATGGGCGCGCAGCCCCACTGGAGGATTCTTCTTCGCCAGGGAATAGAAGGCTTTGATACACAAAACGACCCATCTGGAGATAGTCCGCTTGTGTACGGCCTGACATTTCTTGGCGCCCACGTAGCCAACAAAGAGCTGGCCATCCACCGAACTGCTGGGTGCGATCCAGATAAAAGGAATGCGCACATTTTGGGTCCAGATGGTGACCCTCTGTCAAAAGATGCGGAGGCGGAAAGAAGGTGGGCAAAGTGATGGTCTGCTTGATGTGAAAGGCAGTGACAACCTTTGGCAGGAAGGATGGAAGGATGACTCCTGAGAACTACCTTGTTCGGATGGACTGACAGGAAAGGAGGCTTGGATGAAAGAGCCTGGAGCTCAATCACTCTTCTGGCAGATGTGATGGTTAGTAGGAATGCATTTTTAAGCGTCAGAAGCCTCACAGGACAGTTGTGAAGGGGCTAAAAGGGAGCGCACATTAAATATGTTAAGACTAGATTCAAGTCCCACTGAGGCATAACCAAGGGAATAGGAGGAAAGAGATGTTATGCCTTTCAAGAAACGATTAACTGGGGACTTGAAAAGAGAAGGATGATTTGGAAGCCGAAGGAAGGCAGAGATGGCAGAGAGATTGCTCTCGATAGTGCCCATGGCAGAGCCCTGCTGGGCCAAAGAAAGAAGGAACAAGAGAACCTCAGAAAGAGGAGCCGAGAGGGGATTCACAGCCTTTGCTGTGCACCATGCCACAAATTTGTGCCACCGGCAGGCGTATACAGTCTTAATGGAGGGACGCCTGCCAGCCAAGGTACATCACAAACTTCGGGAGGCAAGCCAAATGACGCCAACTGCGCCGCTTAATCTCCACGTAAGGAAGTGGAGGCTGGACAGGTTTGGGTGGAGGATTATACCCTGCTGCTGTGACAGAAGATCCTCCCGATGATGCAGTCGGATTGGAGGATCGATGGCAATGTTGAGCAGCTCAGGATACCAGACTCTTCGCGTTCAATCCGGAGCCACAAGGATGTCTTGGGCCCGGTTGCGCCAGACCTTCATCAGCACTCTGGGCAGAAGTGGTATAGGCAGAAAGGTGTACAACAGACCACAACTCCACTTGCGATGAAAAGCATTGCCTAGTGAGTGCCGTCTTGTAAACTCCAAAGCACAGAAAATTGCTGACATTGCACGTTCTCTTCGGTGGCAAATAGATCCAACCAAGGCTCTCCCCACTGTTGAAAGAGACCTTGCATCACCTCAAAGTGAAGACACCATGCGTGATCCATCATGCATCTGCGGCTGAGTTTGTCGGTCCTGGTGTTCATTGAAACCACCAGGGATATGCCCTGATGTTCCAGCCATGTCCAGATGCAGAGGACCTCCTGCCATAGGGTCTACAACCCCACCATGCCCTGTTTGTTGCAGTACTACATGGCGGTGTTGTTGTCCGTGAACACCTGCACTACTCTTCACCGGACTGAGGGAAGGAATGCCTTGAGTGCATAACGGATCGCCCGGAGCTCCAGAAGGTTGATATGGAGCCCGGACTACGCCGGAGTCCAGCAACCTCTGATCTCCGCCTCTACCATGTGGCCGCCCCATCCCAGAAGCGATGCATCCGTCACCACTGTGTGCTCTGGTTGGGAAGGGAGAGGGATCTGCCATTAGCCCAATTATGGTTCGTGAGCCACCACTGCAATTGTTGTGCAGTGCCCTCCGAGATCTGGGTACAATCAGACAGATTCCCCACATGCTGCGCCCAATGAAACTTCAGGTCCCACTGCAGAGCCTGCATATGACACCTGGCATGATCGACCAGCAGGATGCAGGAGGCCATGAGGCCCAGCAGCCTCAGGGTCATCCTGACCGAAACCCAGGATAGAGGCTGAAAGAAGGGAATCATAGCCCGAATATCCCGGACTCGCTGTTCGGGAGGATAGACCCGAAACCGCGTCGTGTCCAGAACCGCTCCGATAAACAGGAGCATCTGAGAGGGAATCAGGTGCGACTTTGGCACATTGGTGGAGAACCCCAGCGAATTTAGGAGGTCGGCCGTAGTCTGGAGGTGAGAGATGACTGCCTGGGGCGAGCCCGTCTTCAACATCCAGTTGTCGAGATATGGGGAAGACTGAAACCACCGATCTGCGCAGATGAGCTGCAACCACCGCCATCACTTTCGTGAACACCCGAGGGGCGCTGGCAAGGCCAAAGGGGAGCACGGTAAACAAAGCGCTCGTGGCCTGCCGTGAACCGCAGGTAACGCTGGTGGGCCGGCAGGATGGACGCTACTATCCAGTCTTCTGGGTCAAGGCAGACAAGACCTGAGTGTACGTCAACATCTTAAACTTCTCCTTCCGGAGGAAGCAGGTGACGTTCCTGAGATCCAAGATAGGATGCAGGCCCTTGTCCTTCTTGGGTACCATTGAGTAGTCAGAGTAACAATCACGACCTACTTCTTGGACAGGAACGTGCTCGATGGCTCCCTTGGCCAAGAGAGCCATAACTTCCTGTTGGAGAAGGCGCGGGTGATCCTCCGACGGTCCAACATGATGGTGCGCCAGTGGGGGAGGTGATGGCGGATCATGCCACCCACTGGCGTTTGATGGGCCTGAAAGGTCGAACTAGGAAGGTTTGGAGGCTGCAGCAGAGGGGGGTTGGTGGACTGGCCCGTCCACTGACCCCCCGTTCCCACATCCCTGGCCGCACAAAGGTTGGGGAACTTGCTACGGCCTGTGGCTCTGGGTGGGACGTAGTGTGGCACCCCTTCCGTAGCAACGAAAGGGGCGAAAAGCAGACTATGCAGGGCGGCTGGAGAGGCCCAAGGACTTGGCCGTAGCCCGTGAGTCCATGAAACGCTCTAGAGCGTTGTCCGCTTTGTCGCCAAAAAGGTGACGGCCATCAAAAGGCATGTCCAAGAGGGTATCCTGGACATCCCCCGAAAACCAGTCGATCTCATCCAGGCGTAGCGACGAAGGGCTACTGACAAGGAAATCGTCCTGCCCAGAGAGTTGGCAGTATCCAGCCCGCAATGGATGGTAAACTTCGCTGCATCTCTTCCGGCGGCAACAGCCTAGGAGAGCACTGTCTGGGACTACTTCAGACACTGAGGCAGCACCTACACAACTGTATTCCACACAGAGTGGGAACAACAGCCCAATGGACATGCAGTGTTTACCGACCGCAGTGCAAAGCTGGCGGATTCCAAGATGATCCAGCTTCTTAGATTCCCTATTCGGTGGAGCAGTAGGGAAGGCGCTCTTGGAAGTGGAAGCTTGGACCACCAAGCTCTCCGGGGTGGGGTGTTGGGAGAAGAAAGTGGGGTCACCCAGAGCAGGGCGGCGGCGTCGGGCAATCATCCTATCCACGTGAGCCCCCGTGCTGGGCCTGGACCAGGTGCCCAAAAGGACGTCGGTAAAGGCCTCATTAAATGGCAACAGGGGCTCCGAAGAGCTCGCAGTCGGCTGAAGCACCTGTCAGGAGGACCGCCACCGTAGGAAGGTTGAGAGCCTCGGCCGCCCTACACAACACCACCGCGTATGACACTCCCTCCTCCGTAGCCACGGTAGGAAGAGACAACATGCAGAGGTCAGAAGAGGTGTCTAGACCACTGGCATTCCCCTATTCCTCCCCTCAGTCCTGCTCAGAGTCTAGCTGATTAGTTAGATGGTCGCCGGACCCCTTCTAGTCTTCCTTCTTTTCCTCTGGGTGCCAATCTGGCCGAAAAGGGACCCTAGGAGTGAACAGGGGCACAACAAACCCCGCTCGGTGCTGGATGTGGCGTCCAGCGAAGCCGGTACGGGTGCACATCAGGATGGAGGCTGGGGACGCCGCCGACGGGGGGCACGACCGGCGGCGGATGTGGCAGTGGTGCCGGAGGAAGCGACGCCGGTGGAGGTGTTTATCAGTTCAATCAGCGCCGATCCGGATCCAGGCCTGGAGTAAAGGGGGGCCTGCAGCGCCGGGACTGTCGGAGGAGAAGGCATAGGTCCCCCTACCGAGTCCGCAGGACCGAAAGGCGCACCAGCAGGTTCGGGCTGCCCAAAGATGGCGTGCATCGCCTTATAAAATTTATGAAGCTGGGCAGGAGTCGCCACAGGTCCCGGGAAGGAAGGGAAGCCCGCAGTCAGTTATTCAGGCTCCACGTGCGGAGACGCAGGAGGGGCACCGCCGGCATCAAATCAGGTGTTTTTTAAGCGGGACTAACCCGTAAGGGTCTCAAGGCGCTGGCGGTGTGGGAGGGGGTTCGCAGGTTCCAGTCCATCAAGAAGGGGGTCTGTCGAAGAGCCAGGTTTTGAGCTTTCTTGGGAAGATGGGGAGCAATGTTATCAGTCTGAGGTGGAGAGGAATGTGACAATAGTGGGGTGTATTAAATGTTGTTAAGCATTCTTTGAATTTTGTTTTAATACTGGCCGCGGGGAAGGAGCTAGCTTCGATGGGGAGCCAGTGGAGTGTGCGCAGGTGTTGGGAGATGTGGCAGTGGCTTAGCAGGTTGAGGACCAGTCTTGTGGCGGCGTTTTGGATGCGGGTGAGTTTTTTGTTTATTCCGGCATAGAGTGCGTTGCGTAGTCGAGCCTGCTGGTGACCAAAGCGTGAGTGACGGTCTTTCTGTGTTCGAGGGGATCCATTTGAAGGTCTTACGTAGGAGGCGGAGGGTGTGGAAGCAGGAGGACGAGATGGAGTTGATCTGGCAGTCCATTTTGAGCCCCGAGTCCAGGATGATTCCCAGGTTGCGTGTGTGGTTAGTGAGGGTGAGCGGGCTTCTGAGGGCGGGGGGCCACCAGGTATCGTTCTGGGTTTGGGCCCATGATGAGTACTTCCGTTTTGTTTGTGTTTAGTTGAAGGCAGCTGTTTTTCATCCATTTGGCGACGGCTTCCAAGCCTTCTCGAAAGTTGTGTATGGTGGTGTTGGGTTCGATGGATAGGGAGAGGATGAGTTGGGTGTCGTCTGCGTATGACACAATGTTGAGTTCATAGGTTCTAACGATGGGGGCGAGCGTAGCCATGTTGACGTTGAAGAGCGCAGGGCTGAGGGAGGACCCCTGGGGGACTCTGCAGGTGGTAGGTGTAGGGTCTGAGAGGAAAGGGGGAGCCAGACACGCTGTGTTTTGCTAGAGAGGAAGGAGCGGATACAGTCGAGGGCAATGTCTTGGATCCCTGCGTCGTGGAGTCTGCATATTAGGGTGCGGTGAGAGACTGTGTCGAATGCAGCTGAGAGGTCGAGGAGGATGAGGGCTGCGGTTTCTCCTTTGTCCAGTAAGGTACAGATGTTGTCTGTTGCGGCAAGGAGGGCAGTTTCCGTACTGTGTTTTTTTCTGAAGACGGATTGGGAGGAGTCGGGATGTTGTGCTCTTCGATGAATGTGGCGAGTTGGCTGTTGATGGCTTTCTTGATGACTTTCGCTGGGAACGGGAGTAGGGAAATGGGTCTGTAGTTTTTGAGGTCGGTGGGGTCAGCCGAGGGTTTCTTCAAGAGGGGGTTGATCTCAGTATGTTTCCAGTAGTCAGGGAACGTGGCGGTTGCTAGGGAGAGGTTGACTGTGTGGCAGAGCATGGGTGCGATGGTGTCGGCGGCTATGTTGAAAATTTGGTGGGGGCAGGAGTCCGTGGGGGCCCCGGAGTGGAATTACTTCTTCGTCTTCAGTGTGTTTTCGGTGGTGAGGGCTGTCCAGTTGTCGATCGCTGGCTTTAGGGTGTCGGGGTGGTTTGTGTTGGTTGTCTTCTTCGAAGTTGTTGTAGATGCTCTTGATTTTGTGGTGGAAAAAGGTGCTGAGTTTGTTGCAGAGGTCTTGTGAGGGAGGGATGTCGGTGGACTCGCTGGTGGGTTGGGTGAACTCCTTGATGATGTTGAAGAGTTCTTTGCTGTTGTATGCATGAGTGGAGATTCTGTCTTCAATCGCTTTGTTCCTCGTTTTCTTTTCTGATGAGTTTGTGGTGGTCGTTGGAGGTGACTCTAAAGTTGTTGTGGGCTTCTGTGGATTTGGTGTTCCTCCAGGCCTTTTTGAGGCAGCGGCATCAGTCGACCGACAGGGCAAAGTCAAAGAGGGACGATGCTTCTTCGACTTCTTCTTGTGCTTCGACTTACCTGACCCAAGTGCGAAGACTTGGAAGAGTGATGATGGCTCTGCGACTGGTCCCTCAACCTCCCTCATGACCGGGACCTCAAACAGCATGGAGCCGACTGCTGGTGCTCAAGAAGCTTTTGGGACTGCTCCTGCAAAGCCTTCGGGCCGTGGATCGTCAGTCGGATTACGACTTGGGGTCGTGGTCGCGCTCTAGGCAAAAGAAGCACACGTGAAGCAGATCTATAACAGACAGTCGACTACAGGAAACGCATGCCTTGAATATGTGCATCCCAATGTGCACCAGGAGTCGTAGACCTCAAAAACAAATTTGACAAAAGTCACTCCCAAAAAAAAAAACAATCTGTCAAAACGTGACTCGAGGTACCGCTCTCTCCGGATCTGCGCTGGCTGGCACGGAAAAAGAACAAACATCAACGCGCGAGCGCGGCATCTAAGTAGCTCCTGCAACATCATTCCGGCGACCACGACAGACTCAGAGCGACCAACGCCACCTTTCAACGCGCAGAGGTACCTCTGACTAAAAACTTTCCGGATCCAGTGTGACGCATGGGGGTAATTCTAAAGTAAGGAATCTATAACTAACATGTTTCTTTCAGATACCAGTAAGCAGAAACTGTATGTTTAAAACGCTGCATGTTTAAAGAAACAGCAAGCAGGACATAGCAAAAACAGTTATGCTAAAACCAGAGTAAGGAATATGCAGAGAGAATAAGAAAATAAGTTACTTACCTGTAACTGCAGTTATTCAATATTGTCATATTTCATAGATTCACATGCTTGAATCATTGTCCGTCATTTCAAAGAGCTTTCAAAATTTCTTGAAACCTCTATGTTACTCCACCCACGCCAGTCAGGCTTTCTTCCTAAACACTCTATAGAATCCGCTCTACTGGAATTATCAAAAACACTGAAATTCATTGCAGACAAAGGCAGGAAAGCAGTATTAATCCTGCTTGATTTGTCTACCACTTTTGAAACCATTTCTCATGACATATTTCTGGTGAGATTAAAATCTAGTGGCATCTCGAACATCTTCCTGACTTGGATCAAGTCCTTCCTGACTAACCGTAGGCAAGCGGTTTCTCTTGGCACTTTTCTCTCCCCCGAACGAACCATTACGGCAGGAGTCCCACAGGGCTCTTCTCTTAGCCCGCTCCTATTCAATATATATATGTCTCCTCTTATCTCTCCTATCTCATCATTCGGAATTGAAGTAACATCTTACGCTGACGATACTCAGCTGATCTTATCCCTAGACAAAGAATCTACCACTGCATAAGCAAATTTTAAACTCTGCTTGTCGGAGGCCATCCAGCGGATGAAAGAATTATCATCTCAGGTGTAACACGGATAAAACTGAGATTCTTGGGATAGGGAAAGACAAACCCTTTCAACCCAGGGCCTGGTGGCCGGAAGATCCTATAGCCCCCCCTCTACTGTCGAAGTAGCTAAAAATCTGGGAGTACTATTTGCCGCTTCCCTCTCTTTTAAACCTCACGCACTGATGGTGGCAGGGACCTGTTTTGAGGTAATAAAAACATTTAAAAAATTCTCCGATCTTATCCCCCAATCTGCCAGGAAGACAGTCGCTGTGGCGCGGATTCTTTCGCACTTAGACTACTGTAATAGCCTTCTTGCAGGGATCAATAAATCAACACTGAAGAGATTACAGGTGGTCCAGCACACGGCAGCCCGTCTAGTCTTGAAGCACAAGTTACTTACCTTCGGTAACGATATATCTGCAAGAAACAGTAGTTAGTATTAGATTCTTTACCTAAGAATATCCCCAGGCGTCAGTCTGGATCCGGAAACTTTTGCGTAGCAGTACCCCTGCGCATCGCTAGGCGGCGTCTGCGGCTCCGCGTCTGTTGTCGGCGCCGGGATGACGTTGCCGGAGTACTAAGACGCCGCCCTTGCGCGCTGACGACAGTTCTTATACACAGCTTTTCCGTGCCAGAAAAGCAGAGCCATGATAAAAACCAACACTGGTGCCATGAAACTAGGGCCCTGAAAGGGGATGACCTTAACCCTAGATATCGGTTCGCAGAACAGGGAGGATGGGTGGGGCGGTAAGGAATCTAATACTTACTACTGTTTTTTACAGATATATCGTTACCGAAGGTAAGTAACTTGTGCATCTGAAAGAAACAGGTTAGTATTAGATTCCTTACCTTAGAATAGATACCCCAGCAATACCAACCCCGGTGGTGGGTCTGCGAACCAATAATCACACCAGAAAGTCCTGAAGAATGGAACAGCCGAAAAAGCCATCTCTCCGGACTTGGCTGGCCAGGCAGTAGTGTCTTGCGAACGTGTGCAGCGAGGCCCACGTAGCTGCCTGACAGATGTCCTGCAAGGGGACTCCCCAACCCAGGGCAGTAGTGGCCGCCGTTGCCAGAGTGGAATGGGCACGCAGCCCCACAGGAGGCACCTTTTTAGCCAGTGAATAACAAGCCTTGATGCACAAAATGACCCATCGAGAAATGGTCCGCTTGTGCACTGCCCGTCCCATGTTAGCGCCCACGTAACCAACAAAGAGTTGGTCATCCACCCGGAAATGGCGTGTGCGATCCAGATAGTATTAGAGCGCACGTTTTGGGTCCAGACGGTGGAGCCTCTCTTCCTCTTTCGAGGGATGCGGAGGCGGAAAGAAGGAGGGCAAAGTGGTGGACTGCCCTATGTGGAAGGCTATGACAACCTTGGGCAGGAGGGGGAACTTGACCGTAAAACCACTTTGTCCGGACGGACAGAAAGTAAAGGAGGTTTAGAAGAGAGAGCCTGGAGCTCACTCACCCTCCTGGCAGAGGTGATGGCAACCAGGAATGCAGTCTTAAGAGTGAGAAGACAAAGAGGACAGTTATGAAGTGGCTCGAAGGGAGCGCACATCAAATAAGTCAAAACAAGATTCAAGTCCCACTGAGGCATCACGAAAGGAACAGGGGGAAACATATGAGTGATGCCCTTCAAGAACCTATTTACAACTGGGGACTTGAAAAGAGAGGGCTGATCAGGGAGCCTTAAGAAGGCAGAAATGGCAGAGAGGTAGCCCTTAAGAGTGCCCAGAGCAGAGCACTGCTGGGCAAGAGAAAGAAGAAAGAGGAGAACCTCAGAAAGGGGGGCAGAAAGTGGATCCACAGCCTTTGTTGTGCACCATGCCACAAATGTATTCCACCTGTAGGTTTATACCGATTTTGTGGAGAGACGCCTGGCTGCCAGAATCACATCGCAGACTTCAGGAGGCAAGTCAAATCACCTCAACTGTCGCCGCTCAATCTCCACGCATGGAGGTGGAGGCTGGACAGGTTCGGGTGGAGGACCTTCCCTGCTGCTGCGACAGAAGGTCCTCCTGAAGAGGCAGACGAATCGGGGGGATCGACTGACATGCTGATTAGCTCGGGATACCAGTATCGTCGTGCCCAGTCCGGAGCCACAAGGATGACTTGGGCCCTGTCACGCCTGATCTTCTTCAGCACTGTTGGACTTGGCCCTCTTGGCAGGGTCATCCCTGAATTTTTTGCCTTCCTCCAATATTCTCTCTGACCTGTTTGTGTTGGTTTAATGACTCTGGGCACTTTACCACTGCTGACGAGTGCTAAAGTGCATATGCTCTCCCTGTGCAAAATGTAAATGTGATTGATGTCCAGATTGGTTCAGTGGATTTACTGTCAGTCCCCAGTAGAGTGCACCAGGAGTGCCAGGGCTTGTGAATGCCAAAACTGCTAGTGGGCCTGCAGCGCTGGTTGCGCCATCCACAGAAGCAGCCTTTTAAAATGTGTCTAGGGTCTGCCATTGCAGAACCTGTGTGCAGTCTGGTACTGTCGGGCTGGCTGGGCAAGTGCACACACTTGCCAGCCTCTAAACCTTCCCTTTGCTTCATGTGAGTCACCCCTATGGTAGGCCCTAGGGCAGGGTGCTTTGTAAGCATAAGGTAGGACATACCCTGGTGTGTGTGGCATGTCCTAATAGTGAATTAACGGCCATTTTCGTTTTTCACTATTGTAAGGCTACCTGTTCTCATAGGCCAAGATGGGCTGCTGGAATTATTAAACTCTATAATCCCAGCAGGCTCAAGGAACATGGTAGAAGGTCAAGTTTAGTATGCCTGAACTCAGAATAATAAAATACTCCTTTTAGAAAAGTTTATTTTAATATCCTGTGTTTGCAAATGCTACTTTTAGAAAGCCAGCATTTGCTTGCCTTACCATTTCAGCCCGCCTCTGCTAGGATGTGTATCTGCTGTCTGGGTTGTGAGTGACAGGGCTGGGGGATGACAGGTGGTGAATGCAAGGATTACACCTAGGTGGGTTGTGGGAGTGCCCCTGGACTCTGAATAGGGCTGTGCTCTGCCACCACAATACAGGCTCCACCTCCTGTGGAGCGTCTGATGTGCCTTACCTGCTCCCTGAAAGGAGAGACCCGAGTTTACCCAACACAGTGCTCAGAGACTGAAAAGGAACTATGCAAAGGCCCCCCTGGCCTGCCAGGACAAAAGAAATGCTGTATAAAAGAAGGAGCCCTGCTCCCAAGAAACTAGATCCTGTTTCCCACAACGAACCTCTGCCCAACTAGAAAGACTAAGAAGAAGCTGGAAGGACTGGCCTGCAGTTTGCCTTGCTGAGGAAGGAGAGGAAAAGACCTAAGAAGGACTTTGCTGAATTGTGCTTGAAACTCTCTCCAAGGGCTTGACTGAGCTTGCCCCCTGAAATGAACCCCAGGACTAGTGGGTTCTATGTGCCTTGGCTCGTCTGCAACTGAGCCGTGGGTTTCCTCCTGCAACTGAGCCGTGGGTTTCCTCCCGCCGGAGGCGAGACTGCGTCCCCCTCGCCCCCCTCCTAGAGTTGTGGCACTCGGGAGCGGCCCGCCCTTTTACCCATTGAGAGCCTTGCTCTGCCAAAGAGCCGCTCTCTGCCCCTCGGGTCAGGCCGCCTGCTCCTCTGCCCCTGCTCGCTATTGGAAGGACCTGGAGTGCTTGTCTGCCCCCTCCCGCCGGAATCCTGGTCCACTGAGCGCACTCCTGAAGCTTGGACGGCCGCCCGTGCGCTGCGAACGCACCCGGCCGCTCCGCTGTGCCCTCTGACCTGTGGAGAGGCCGCGCCGCACACTAAGGAATCCGCCCCCAGTACGGACCGTACTAGAGGCCCCCCGTGCCGTGCCCCGCCTGTCGGAATCCGCCCGCTGGTTTAAGTCCCCAAGGTACATCTGAGCTACGAAGCGCACCAAGAGCCTGACACATTCCCCTGCGTCGAGGGACAACCGTCGACGGGCTGTGTCAGTACGCCTATTCAAGATTCTACAACGGGCTCGGGGCCCGCAACGTTCTTCTTTCCCCGCCAGCCCTGCACGCCGCGTACCCAGACTGTACGCCACGTACTCCTGAAGATCCTTCCAGTTTGCTCCCAAGCGCATTGTCAATTCGAAGCGCATTTGAGCTGAAGCGCATTGTCAATCCGAAGCGCATTTGAGCTGAAGCGCATTGTCAATCCGAAGCGCATTTGGGAATCGAAGCCTTTGAATTCGGAGCGCATTACCTTCCCTGTACGCTTGCCCCGCCTGCTGTGGCCTGTACGTTGGATTGAGGCCGTGCGCTACGAACCGCCGGGTCCATACGCCGCGCACCTCTCTCCCAGCCTCTAAGTCCGTACCGCGAGATGCGTGAGCATCGGTAGGGCCACGGGACATTGCATCGTACGAAGCGC
Source organism: Lissotriton helveticus (assembly GCF_964261635.1). NCBI lineage: Eukaryota > Metazoa > Chordata > Amphibia > Caudata > Salamandridae > Lissotriton > Lissotriton helveticus. Next base: position 254,188,639 of record NC_136059.1, read on the forward strand.
ACAGGAGCGCTAAGAAGCGTACAGTTCGCTTCTACCTTTCCCAAAGGAGCTGAGACCCTAGATTAAGTGTTTGGAAAAGGGAAGGAAGCTTGAGTGAACATTCTTGAAGGAACTTTGACAATTTAAACTGCAACAGAAAGTGAATTGCCTATTTTGAAGATCTTGTGGCCTAAAACTGTGTTGAACTGGTCTTGTGATAAGTCACTGCCTCAGATAGATAGATATATATATATATATATATATATATATATATATATTTTACATAAAGTACGTATTTTTATAGAAATATCGCCTGGTGTCCATTTGTGGAGGGGAATCAGTGTGTTTTACTGTAAAAGGTCATGAATGCTTAACTGTAGCGCCCCGAAGTTTAGCCTTGTCTGCTCGCGCCACACTACCTAATAGGGTGAGCAGGGGTCATTCTGAGGAGTAGTTCCCTTGCCCTGACTAGAGTGTTGGTTTCTGCCTGGCTTTGGCGCAAACCTCAGCCAGCTAGAAATCCCATTTCTAACAAGCACTCTGGGCAGAAGTGGTATAGGCGGAAAGGCGTACAACAGACCGCAGCTCCACTCGCGACGAAAAGCGTTGCCGAGCGAGTGCCGCCTTGGAAATTCCAATGCGCAGAACTGATGACATTGCACGTTCTCTTCTGTGGCGAATAGATCGAACTACGGCTCTTCCCACTGCTGAAAGAGGCCTTGCGCTATGTAGGAGAGTGGGGTCTGCAATCCTATGGTCACCCCAGATTTTTGCTTTTTGCTTCACTGGTTTACGACTTTCCCTGGCTGTGGGCCTGCTAATCAGACCCACAGCCTAGCTGTTCCCTCGCTAAATTGACAACCATGGATTTTAGGTGCATTTACAAATTGATACTGGGCCCCCTTATCAGTCCCTGTACAGTATACATTAGGTATCCAGGGCATAGGTGTACCCAGGGCCTACCAGGGGCTGAAGCATGTATTATGCCACCCCTGGCTGGCCATCTAAAACTGACACAACTGGCTGCATGACAGCTGGGGCAAGGTGGTGTAATCACCCTTTGCTGTAGATATAGTATACCTATATCTAAAAATGGACACATATATTCCTATCAGTCACTCCTATGGAAGGCCTTATCAATCCTGAAGGCAGAGTGCTTGGAATTATGTGAGATGGTGCTCTGGCATGAGCTGAGCCCGATGTCGAGTAAGGTGTCATACGATTTGGAATACTACCCCCTCGCCAATTCTGGCGACGGGGGTAGCATTCCACCCTTCTAGAGGGACACAACATGTATGCAACTGTGAACCCCGGTTAAAGTTAACTCGAGCCTTGGCATCACAAAATGGATGCTGCCACCACAGACACAAGTCTGACCTCCTGCTGCAGGGAGTCCTTCCAGCGAGGGCGGCTTGGACAAAGGGTTTCCTGCCTTGGGAGGTGCTAGCACCACCCCAGACAGGATTTTGTGTATTGGGTAGGACAGGCCTGAAAGGAATGAGACATGCCTGGGGCACACAAGGTGTCCTGTGCATACACCGGTTCAAACCAGTTGCTGGGGCATCCCTGCCCCAGCTCTGGCGCGAAACCGGACGAAGGATAGGGGGTGTAGCCACCCCCTTCCTGGTCCCACCCAGGGGAGGGACCTAGTCAGTAGTGCAGCCCCCTTTAGCAAGATAAAGGTAGGAGCAGGTCCCATTCCAAGTTAGATTATCCTGAACAATTCTACAAGAAGAAACTCTGGACTTTGACGTTCTGCTCCACAGAAGACAGAAGAATCTCCCTTGTGGACAAGGACTGTCCACCCTGCAACTACAGGCACCATCAAGCGTCCAGCGGCTTCACTTTGTCGTCTTCCCTCGAGGATCCAGACTTCAGAGCCCGACGAGACCCGGATTCCCAGACCTCTCCGACCTCAACTCACATCTGCAGCAAAGCTGAGACCCATGGGTGCGACGAGACACGTGGGACAGGCCATCTTGAACGAACCTGCACTTCGCTTCCAGCACGACTCCCAAGGTAAACTCAACCAAGTGCTTTGGGGATTGAGAAGCCCCAGCCCCGAGCAGCCCCTGCACCGAAGATCAGCCCTCCGGCATCCACGAGGTCTGCGTGGGGCCCTTCTGCTTGTCTGCTGTTCAACGCGTTGTCTGGTCACTTGCCGGCTGGCTAGTGACCTCCTAGACGACGAACCTTTGAATCTTTGCTGCTGGTCTGGTTGCTCCAGACTGGCCCTTGCTCCCTTCCAAAAGAGGGGCACCCCGGACTCTCCTAGTCCGCACCAGACGTCTTATCCACTCACCGCGTGGGTTGCCTTTGCCAAGGCCTGTTGACTCCAATTCCGGATCCGACACCGCCGACAGCGAGAGCCTGCGTGGGACAGCTCGTGCCTCCATCCTGTTCGTCGAAGACACCTCCTGGTCCACGTGGCTGCAGAGTCAAGCGTCCACTCTTCACCTGATCGAGACGACAGCACCTGGTTCCTTCCTGGTTCCACACCGGTCACTGGCTAGTGACTTTGAACACTGTCCCCTCTGCTTTCAGGTCCTCTTCTTCACCGATCCACCCTTGGATCGCACCGGACATCTTCCTCCTGGTCGCCTGCAGCATTTTTTCTTCCAGGCTCCATAGACGTCAACGCGAGAACCCGACACACTTTGACACCTATGCACCCGCAGCCCGTGGGTGAGGTAACGAGAGCATTTCAGTGCCCAAGGGTAGTTTTACTGTCCTAGTGTCCAGTTCCACAGTCGTTTTAGTCCTAACTAGTCAGGATTGTCCGTACTCACCTTTAACTTGAACTGTACTGTCCATAGACGTTGTTACGCATCTCGCGTGTGAGTTCACACTCTGCACACGCATTCCGTGGGCCTCCTATTACTTACCTAGAGTTAGTGTAGTGTGGTCCCATCGATCCAACAGCCTCTGGACAGCTCCATTCCTTTTATCGACTTTCACATTCCACTTACTTAGTATATGGTTTGTCGTGCCCCTAGGGCACCATTGTAATTTTGTGCAACTTGTCGTATTTTTCGTAAGAGATTGTCATGTGCTTAGCCCTCTGACCTCATAAAGAGTTCAGAGGTGTTGTTATTAATAAATATACTGTTTATTTTCATAACAACCTGTGTGGTGTTCTTTCATCTGATATTCAAGGGGTTATATTGTGGTAAAACAGCTGGCTTCACATGCCAAAAGAGTTTAGCCTAAGACTGCTTTGTCCATGCTACCATTAGGATAGCTGGTCTATAAGGTTGACTTACAACCAATCACCATAAGGGTTGTTTGGACTGATACAAGGTGATCACTAGAACTAGTGAGCATCATATATCAGGCCAACTTCTCACACGCTACGTCCGAGTTCAGACGCCATTCGTGATCCATCATGCACCGACAGCTGAGTTAGTCTGCCCTGGCGTTCAGGGAACCTTCCAGGTGTTTAACCACCAGGGTCACGCCCTGATGTTCCAGCCATTGTCAGAGACGCAGAGCCTCCTGGCAGAGGGTCCACGACCCCACCCCGCCCTGTTTGTTAGAGTACCACATGGCGGTTGTGTTGTCTGTGAACACCTGCACTACACTCCCCCAGACAGAGGGGAGGAATGCTTTCAGTGCAAGTCGGATTGCCCGCAGCTCCAGAAGGTTGATATGGAGCCGGGACTCTGCCTGAGACCAGAGGCCTCTGATTTCCGCCTCTGCCATGTGGCCGCCCCAGCCCAGGAGGGACGCGTCCGTCACAACTACGTGCTCCGGTTGGGGAAGGGAGAGGGATCTGCCGCTGACCCAATCTCGGTCCGTGAGTCACCACTGCAACTATCTTGCAGTGCCATCCGAGATCAAGACATGGTCGGACAAGTTGCCCTGATGCTGGGCCCACTGAAACTTCAGGTCCCACTGCAGAGCCACAGCGTCAACCTGACTGAGACTCGGGATAAAGGCTGAAAGATCGGAATCAGAGCCTGAATATTCGGAACCCGCTGTTCGGCGGATAAACACGAAACTGCGCCGAGTCGAGAACTGCTCCGATGAAGAGGAGCTTCTGAGAGGGGCACAGGTGTGACTTCGGCACATTGATGGAGAACCCCAGCAGGTGCAGGTGGTCGGCCGTAGTCTGAAGGTGGCTGACGACTGTCTGGGGCGAGCCCACCTTCAACAACCAGTTGCAGGACAGGGATGTGAAAATAAGCGTCCTGCAAGTCCAACGCTATCATCCAGTCTCCCGCGTCCAGGGCAGCTTAGACCAGAGTCAGCATCTTGAACTTCTCCTACCGGAGGAAGCCGTTGACGTTCCTTAGGTCCAAGATAGGGCGTAGGCCCCCTTTGCCCTTCTTGGGAACCAGAAAGTAATAGGAATAACAACCACACCCTGGCCCAGGAACGCGCCCAATAGCCCCCTTGGCCAAAAGGGCTGTAACTTCCTCTTGCAGAAGTTGCAAGTGATCCCCCGACACGTGGTGGTATTGCAGTGGCATGGCTGGAGGGGTCGCCTTGAAGGGGAGGGAGTAGCCCCTTCGGATGATTTGCAGCACCCACCTATCCGATGTGATGTTGCACCAGTGGAGGAGGTGATGGCGAACCCTGCCCTGGAGTCCTTAAAGCGCTCAAGCGCACTGTCTGCCTTGTCGCCAAAGAGGCGACGGCCATCAAATGGCATGTCCATAAGGGTGTTCTGGACATCGGCCGAAATATTGGCAGACCTCAGCGAGGCGGCGAACCGCCACCGTTGTTGCAATCGCCCTGCCTAGCGAGTCCATGGTATCCAGCCCACATCGAATAGAATACCGTGCCGCATCTCGCACCTCCACAAGGGCTTGGGCGAGTTTAACCCTGGCCTCCTCCGGGCATTGTGGCAGCACGTCCGCGACCGTGTCCCACAGAGAGTGGGTATAGCGGCCCAAAAGGCAAGCGGTGTTGACCGACCGCAACCCCAAACTAAGTGAGAACATCTTTTTTCCGTAGTGTTCATACCTTTTGGATTCCCGATCAGGGGGAGCGGTCGGGTATGTGGTCTGGGAATTGGAGGCCTGGATAACCAGGCTCTCGGGGGTGGGATGGGTGGACAGGAAACAAGGGTCGCCCGGGGCCGGGCGGTGGCGTCTGACCACGTTCCTACCTACAGGCGGACCTGGACCAAGTGTCTAAAAGAACGTCAGTTAGGGCCTCATTGAACGGCAGTAGAGGCTCCGAAGTGCTTGCCTGCGGGTATGAGGACCTCAGTGAGGAGGTTAGTCCTCACGGCTGCGACGGGGAGCTCAAGAGCCAAGGCCTTGGCTGCCCTCGTCAACACCACACTATAGGCAGCCCCCTCCTCCGTAGCCACGGTAGGAGGGGAGACAAATCCAGTGTCTGGCGAAGTATCTAAACCACTGGCCTCCCCTAGTTCACCTGCCCAGTCCTGAAAAGACTGGCGCTCCCATGCCAGAGGGTCCTCAGACCCCTCCTAATCCGCCTCGTCCTCAAACTCCTGGTACTCCGGTTCAAATGATGGTGACTAATGCGGCGTCCATCGGCGCCTCTCTGATGCCGGAACCGGATTGAGGGGGGGGAATCGGGGATGACGTTGTCAGAGGACGGCGTCGGGGGCGACAATCTAGGAATCGACGCCAGCGGAGGGGTCGTTAGGTCGACCAGCGGCGACCCAGATCCGGGGGCACCTTGCGGCGTCGGGACCGAAGTGGCCGACGGCGCCGTAGCACCTGACGGCGCCAGGGTCGAAGCACCCGGCCCGCTTGGGCTCCCAGTCGGGACCGCGGGGCCCGAAGGCGCAGCGGAACCAGACGGAGGAGTGAGCGGCCTCATGGCCATGAGGAAGGAATCGATCTCCTCCGCCGTCGCGTTCTGCCCAGGGACCGGCGGGTATGGAGCAGGCCGCGACACCTGCGCCTCCAGCGGAGCCGCGTGGACGGTGTCAACCGAACTCCCGGCCACGTCACGCGAGCGTCGGGGGGAGTCAGAAGAGTGGTGTCGCTTCTTCGACTTCTTGTGCCTCTTACCTGAGGACTTGGAGCCCGACGAATGGTGTCGACTCGTCGAGCTGCGATGACTCCGGCCCCGCGACCGGTCCCTCCACCGCCTCCTGGACTGGGACCTCGAGCGGCGCGGGGCCGACTGCCGGAACTAGAGGCGCTTACGGGACTGCTCCCGCCTAGCTTTCGACGTCAAGGCCCGGCAGTCGGGCCACGACTTGTCATCATCGTCAGCCCTTAAGCAATACAGGCACCGGCGATGGGGGTCGGTAACCAACATCAGTCGGTTGCAGTCGGCACAGGGTTTGAACCCGGGCATCCCTACCAGCACCGATGGAGTGGTTCGACTCGAAAAACAGATCAAAAAGGATCGAAAAAGTTTAGTCAAAAAATGACTAAAGGGTACCACTTTTTCCAGATCGGCGCTTGCTGGCGCGGAAAAAAGAAGAACTGACGTCAGCGCGCGAGGGCGGCGTCCAAGTACTCAGGTGACGCCATCCCGACGCCGATGACAGACGCGGAGCCGCCGACGACGCCTAGCAACGCGCAGGGGTACTGCTACGCAAAAGTTTCCGGATCCAGACTGACGCCTGGGGATATTCTAAGGTAAGGAATCTAATACTAACCTGTTTCTTTCAGATACTCCCTCGCAGGGCTTCCGCATCGGCATCTTTGATATCCCTCCACTGGCTCCCTTTACTCAAGAGAATAATCAACTTCAGAGCAGTACATAAAGTGGGTCCTACATACCTTTCACACCATACACCACAACTAGGACCCTCAGATCCTCCTTGGCGAATCTCCTCAAAACCCCCTGCTTCAGATATAAAACCTTGGGAGGGAAATCAGTAACTGAGATAGGAACCAAAGCATGGAAACTCATGCCAGACAAATTGAGATTCCTAGAAATAGAAACACACTTTAGGAAGGCATTAAAGACCTGGATTTTTGGAGCATCAGATCAATTCTGCCATTCCCTTATATAGGTCCTTGTTCCTCTCTGCACTGCATGCCCTCAACTCCAGTGCCAGGATGCTCATTTCGGAGTGACAGTCTGCGTTTTATACGTTTCTTATTCACTTCATCGAAGCGGGAGTCATACGGTACCATAGAAAGCAGCATGCAATTGTACCATAGGCCATAATGGTAATGCAAAGTCTCATTTATAGCCTATCAATTTCCTTATTAAAAAAGGACCAAACAAACTATAACCAGTCAGACAACAGCAACCTCTAGAAAACTCCAAACAGAGGCCGAGTCCCTCAGATTTTCTACTGCACGTTGTGTGAAGGGCATTTCTCTGTGCTCTGCTCAGTTTTCTTCAGAATTATTCTCTAAAATGGCTGACTCTTCCAAACCAAGTCTCTTCAGATCCTGCAAATGCTGTGGGAAGAAAAGGCTGCATGTGGATGATCCACATAAAGACTGTCTGTACTGTCTTTACCCTCAACATCAGATCAAGATTAGTCGTACTTTTTCTTCAAAAATATTGCCTGATAGAGAGGGACAACTACTTCTGTGGCTTCAGAAGTCCAAGGCCCAGAAATACAACTCATCTGGGGAAGACAGAGATTAGTCCTACACAATCAAGAAAAGGTCAAGATAAGCCGACACTGGGGATTTTGAGGATAGTAGAAAGGCCTTAAAAACACACATGGATCCCCTTAGAAAAGAGAAACTAAAGTACGAGTTACTTACCTGCGGTAACGATGTATCTGGTAGAGACGATTATAGCCGCAGATTCCTTCACGTAGAATTATCCCCAGGCGTGAGACTGGATCCGGAAAATCTTTTTTCCACAGCATCCCTGCGTGCCGGAGGTGGGCACCACGCAACTCCACCCCTGCGTCGTCCGCGCACGTGACGTCAGCGAGGTCACATAAGTCCCACCCCGGCACGCCCATGTCAGTTTTCTTCAGAGAACTTTTCTGTGCCACAACGTGGAGCCATCAGACAAGACTGTGAGTATAGGAACAGTGTGCGAAAAAGCAGAAAAGGAATGGTGAGAAAACACCACCATAAAGAGCAGTGCCAAACACTGCAGTACCCAAGGCAGGGAAAAAAGAAACCGAGGACAGCCCTGAACAGCAACCCTGCCAGTACTAAGAAGCCAGTACTAAGATAGCCCCTCCCTGAAAGCAAGGGACAACAAGGCACACCAAGACTCCAAGACAGCCCCACATAGAGTGACAACCCCCATAAGGAACAAGGGCAGAGGCCCAGCCAAAAGACCCCAACCTAGAGGAGAGCAGAGGGGCTAGGACCCCTAGCAATGAAAAAGGGGAAAGAGAAGGGGGGAGGAGGGAGGCCAGGAACAGGACGAACATCCTGTCAGAAAAGGACGACAGAATGCACGTACTGAAGACATAGCCACTGTTGAACCTGGCCCTTTTTGGCAGGTTCACCCCTAAACTTTTTGCTTTTTCCTAGCCTGTTTCTGGAACCTGGTGTTGGTGATTTTAGGCCTTTGCGCCCTTTTTCACTGTGGTACAGTCTAAAGTGCGTGAGCTCTCTGTGTGTGTGTGGTGAGAGTGACCTGCCCTCCCATAGGAATGAATGGGGAATATGTATGCCCATGGTAGTTCCTGATGTGTGGGGAGTGCAGGGTCGAGTTTGGTATGTGCGAACTCGTGAGATTGAATACTGCGCAATGGTTATGCGGCATGATTGTGTCTAGTGTAGAAGTGCCACTTTTCGAAGTTGGCACATTTGTGTAATTTGTGTCTGGCGTGTGATTGGCTGAGGCTGGCTGGTGAGCCTGGCTCCAAGAGTCTGGGAGGGTCTGCCCATGTGGTGAATGGAGTGTTTAGCATGCTGATGTGAGGGGAGGAGTGAGCCTGGGCATGCTTGTGGATTGACTGTCTGGTTTGAGGGTCCTGAGTGAGGCTGGGTTTTCCCCACACAATGCTGGCTCCACCCCCTGGGGTGCGTCTGATGTCCCTAGCCTGGCCAGTGAAAGGAATTCCCTATAACCATTTCTAGCTGGTTCTCACACTGCCTGCACCCTTGAGACAAAGGATTTTATAGTATAAAAAGGGGCTGTGTCCCCTTACAAAATGTTCTTGTTTCTAACTTGAATCCTGCCAGGGGCGTGTTGCTGCTTGGGCCCAGGGGAATCCCAGCAGGAGGCTTATCAAACAGCCACAGAAGGCCCAGTCTCAGGGCCAGCATGGTGTAGAAAACCCAAAGGAAAAACACACAGTCAAGAAGGACTGGCCAGCAGCCAACAGAAACACAGTCTCAACAATTAGGACTCGAGTGGCCATGATGCACAGAACAGACAACCGGGGTGACCCGCCCCAACGGGAGAACACCTCCAAGAACCAGATCAACTCGAAGGACACTGAGGAGGAGAAGAAGAAGAAGGAGGAGGAGGAGGACAAAGCGTCGCCAAGACTCCCGGAATGGCCGAGTCGGTAGGGCATGGAATAAAAGAGCACCATCGAAAGGAAGGTCCACCAGCAATTCTCGAACGTTCTCCGGGAACACACTGTCCTGAAGCCAGGCATGGTGAGGAAGGGCAACCGAATAAGTCATGGCATGATCCAGCACCTCCGTGACGTCCAAAGCAGAGCCAAGAATGAACGCCGTCAGCTCCCGGACATCCAACACATGGTGCCTCAATTCAACACAGACACCCTCCTGAGAGGCGGTAGACATAAGGGACTCTAGGGAGTCCCACAAAAAAGAATGGGCCCTAGCCAAAATGCACAGCGTGTTAAGGGCCCGCAGGTTGAGGCGAACATATTGCGCCCCCAGATGTCCAGCCAGTGGGCCTCCCGTGACGGGGGAGACAACAGCGGCGTCAGAGAAGGAAAAGCAGACTGCAAAAGGGGTAGAGGGAAAGACACACCAGATCACGCGGCGCCGGATAATGGCGGTGCAGAAGGTGGTGAGGCACCGGGTCCCCTGTGGCAGGATGGCCCCAAGTCCCCAAAAGAGAAGAATGGAGTGAACCCTCGAAGGGAAGCAACAGCTCCCTACCACCAGAGCCCTGATGGAGGACCTCAGGGAAATGGGTAGTTGGATCACCCATGGGCAAAATTCCCACAGCCGTGGAAACAGCGCAAGGGAAAACCGCACCCGCCTCCGAAGGGCCCCGCGGAGGGGAAAGCAGCTCCTCGGTAGGTGAGGGCTGAAAGCTAAGGCGGCCATCCCCCAGGCCAACTGGAGGAATGAAGGGCCAAGAAGGAAGAGGGACCGAGGAGTGGGGGACCTGCGGCTCCTTCGGCGAAGACCGCGGCCGTGGAGACGGCGAGGAGCCACCCTTAGACGACATCGGTGAAAGAGCCAGGACGCGGCGGCCCATCTCAGGCGAGGATGAAACCAGCAAGCGCCGAACATCCGGAGAAGAGGAGGCGACCGAAGACCAGTCAACGACCCGACATCGGCCTGGCGCCATAGAGTCCGCAATTTGAGGCAGGACATCGTTGTCGTCCGGCACCGGGGGAGACGACGGGGTGGCCTCTGACACAGCACACGGCGCAGGAGACCGGGGCTGGGCCAGAGACGGGGCGGCGCCTGTGTGGTGGGACGAGAGGGACCCAGAGTCCCCCGCCAGCCTCAGCCCTCGACGGGGCGAGATGGGCCCTACGCCAACCCCTGGGGCGCCGCTAGGGCCAGCAGCAGCCGGCGCCGTAGCGGCGTCACCTCAGCCAAGACTGCCGCCTGTCCCGAGGACCGAGAGGGGCTCGGGGTGCGTCCTGAGTCCCGGCGATCTCCCGCAACACCACAGGGACTCCCGCAGGAGTTTGCGGCGTAGCAGAGGCGCTGTGGCCCCAACGGCACCACATCCTCCGAGCCTGGATCCGAACCAATCGGCGCCGGGGCCGGCGACGCCGCTGAGGGTCCCGCATACTGCAAGGTATCTGCTGATGTCCCAGGAGAGGAAGGAGGAGAAGAAGCGAGTGAGGCCTGCAAAGCCGCAGCATATGTCTCCATCTGGGCTCTAGTCGCCCCCACACCGGGAAACGGCAGATCAGGGGATGACACGCAAGGCCGCACCACCCGCAGATAGCCCATGCCCCCAACAGGCCGGAAACCGATCCTCGGGAACAAACTACGACACTTACCGACAGGTGAGCGGCGCTCTTGCGACCTGGGAGAAGGAGGTCGTCGACGAGGGAAGGAGCGGGTCCATAAACCCTCCGCAGGGGCCAGGCAAGATGACGATGCCGACCTGGACATGCGAGCTGAGAGAAGTTTCATCCGGCGATCCCACCGAGACTTCGGTTTCATTAACTGGCACGCCTCACAGACAGTGGAGTCGTGGTGTTCCCTCAAACACCACATACAGATGGGGTGAGGATCCGTCGCCGACATCAGGCGGCCACAAGTCAAGCATGTCTTAAAGCCGAAGGCATTCGCACACTGTTCCCACACACACGCAATAGCGAAAGAGAAAGGCCTAAACAGGCCCAGAGCGCGAACTGGAAACGCTTTGCACGTGGAAAAGGAAAAAACGGACGTAGGCGCACCGGGGTGTGACATATGTGACCTCGCTGACGTCACATGCGCGTAAGACGCAGTGGCGGATTTGCGTGGTGCTGCCCTTCCCCCGGCGTGCACGGATTTGCTGTGGCAAAAAGATTTTCCGGATCCAGTCTCACACCTCAGGATAGTTCTATGTGAAGGAATCTGCAGCTAGTAGTCTCTATCAGATACTAATATCCACAGCTGCAGCCTCCTCCCAATCCTCTACTCCGGACATAAAAAGGGAGCAAAAACATTCTGCCTCCTCAGAGCCATCAACATCAAAGAAAAGCAGGTTGATGACTACGCCTGTGTCAACATCTGCAACTTCGATGACTGTTACCTCAGTCTCATCGACAAAGCAATTGTTGTTGGGAGCATCGATGGCAGCAGCCATTACAGCTCCTGGTCTCTCGAGACGAGTGATCCTCTCTTCTAAACCACCGTCTACGGCAGATTGCAAGTCACCTTATACGAAGACATAGTCAACAGGTATGCAGTCAGCATCCAAACTGTTGATGAAGAAAACATCTTTACCGCCGAAGTCCTCCGCATCGTTGATGGCATAAGGGCTGAAAAGCACACCATCGACAGTATAACTGACTACGACACAGGTGCCGTCAGCGGGGGAAGCTCTACCGTTGACGCTGCAGTCTGCCTTTATGTTGTCGACGGGACAGTTGACGAAGATAAAAATCTCAAATACATTGACATCTCACCAAGTACGATTTCACCTTTGCAGCCTAGCCATTGTCTAGATGTAGAAAAGTTTTAGGAGGATGGTACTTTTGGGGATGCGCGCTGTCCTTCAGAGCTTCGGGTAAAAAATCAAGATTAGGACTCTGATGATGAAGACTATCAGGAACAGTACTATCAGTCATATTATGCTCTGCCTAAGAGATATTATTAACATTATTAATACCAACAACAACATCTACCTGGGAGGAATGAAATGTGCATGCCTACCTCTCTGCTGCAAGACTTACAAGCTAGGTTACAAGACTACAAGAGGTGTTTTCCAGACACTCCACAAGAGCAACCACCCGCACCACCCAAACCAGTTATTCCTGCCACACCAAGGAATATACCCCTACCCATGATATCTCCTGTGACCAATATTTCACCACTTCCAAGGGAGGACCATTCATTCTCAAATGATGAATGTGAGGATGGCGAGATTCCTGATCCTCAGCAACCTCGGGATGAATGGGATGATTATTTGGTCACTACTCCATCTCCTCCTCATCCTTCAGATTATCCCTTTGAAGACATTGGGGGCTTTCATACCTTGATGGACAGTGTGGTTTCAAGATTCCACCTCCCAACTTCAGTCAAACAATCTAACTGGTTTCTACATGACTTCAAGGAGCAAGCCAGGAAGTGTGTAAGGACAATCCGACATAGATTATATCTGGGAGGGAGGAATAAACAATGAAAAATCCAGCGATGGTAATACCAGTTCTACCACGTCTTGAAATAAAAGTACAAGGCCACGGATGATTATCTGGCAGACCTCACAAGCGATCCTAAACGGGACTGTCATTTCACAGGCAACGCAAAGACGTTCAAAGAATCCTTCCTCCCCCATCTCGGAGCCTTCAGACAAGAAGGGTAGGTGCCTAGAAAATATAGGAAAGAGGTTCTCCCTCACGTCAGCCATCACATTGCGCACTGTCAAATCTTTAGCAATTCTGGGAAGCTATGACTGACAGATGTGGTTGGATATTAGTCTGCTCGACCTCATCCCTGAAGACAGAAAGGCAGAGGCAAAGAAAATCATACAAGAGGTTGAGGGCAAGTCGTTCAAGATCATTAACTGTGGTCTTAACATCGCCTTAACAGGATTTAGGCAGCTGGCCGAAGCAGCGGTCCACGACGTCAGGGGTGGCTCAAGGCTATGTCTTACATACAGATGTCAATCAAGGATTCTCAATATGGCATATGATGGCGAGATACTGTCTGGAAATACACTGATGATGACGACTTGTTGGCAATAAAGACTGACACGGATCTGACAAATCTCCTGGTACTCTGCAGTACCAGAAATTGCCCTTTCGTGGTGCCAGAGATAGAGGGTTTACACCTTTAAAGGTGGCTATCAACAACCTCAACAGTATCAACCTCAGTCACAATACAGGCTGGGTTATCAACATCCCTATCGCCAACCACCTTCCACAGCCTACAACAAGCAAGGGCATGCTGTAAACAAACGTCCCAGGGTTGTGACACTGGTCGTAAGCAGTGACCAGGCCCCGGTACCGGCTACACCGGTTCCTTCCAACCATGTGTAAGGAGTTAACATCGGACAGATGGGGTGTTGGATTTAGCACCCTATGGACACACCCTAGAGTTTGTGCATAGGTCACCAGCCAATCCTCCACAAGCAGTGTACTCACCTCACCGTCACGTACTGAGGAAGGAAGCTCAAATGATTTTGCCAAAAGGAGTGACAGAATGGCTATCTGTTTCTCAGAAGGCCTTGGGTATCTGCTCTTTTTTCAGTATTCGATAAAAAAAAAAAAAAAAAAAAAAAAAAAATTAGGGGTTTGGTGACCCATACTGGACCTCAGGAAGTTGAACAAATTTCTTTGCAACAGTCTTTCAGGATGATTACCCCTTCCGACATTCTTCACCTCTTAAACAGTGGAGACTACATGACCTCCCTGGATTTGCAAGATGCTTACTTCCACATTCCCACCCATCCCAAGCACCGCCAGTACCCATTTCCAATTCAAGGTCCTTCCCTTCGGACTCAAGTCTGCTCCGAGAATCTTCATGAAATGTCTCACCCCGATAGCAGCCACACTTCGCAACAGGATCATCAGGTATTACCGTACCCTGGTTTCCTGGGTACTGAAAAATTAGACAAAGCACCAGGCCTCCGGGACTACCATGGCCTGCCTTTCACTGTTTCACAAACTTGGTCTCAGGCAACTACCAGAAATCCTCAACTATCCCAAGTCAAAATGAGAATCTTCTTAGGAGCCAATCTCAAGACAGACAACAGCAATTGTCAAACCTGGCCTTAAAGATTTCCAGAATAAGGTCCATTTCAGTGTGGATGTTCAAGTTGCTCCTGGGCATGCCGTCATCAGCTACAAACTTGGTCCTGCTAGCTTGTCTGAAAATGAGACGATTGCAGGAAGAGCTCCAGTTGCAATGGGTCTAATCGACAGGCTGCTTTGATAATTTGATCTACATTACCTCCGGGATGCAGGAAATACCGACTAGAGCTAAAGGCTATATTTCTCACTCTGCAAGCCTTCCTCCGTCACATATTGCAGGAGCCTCCGTGCTGGTGCAAACAGACAATATGACCAGTATGTATTAAATCAACAAGCGAGAGGGTACTAGGTATCTCTCTCTCTCAAGAGGCTCAAGACCTGGTAATTGACTAGAAATGCACAGAATCACATTGAAGGCAGAGCATGTGTCAGGAGTCCACACCACCTTGAAATACACTTAGCATAACCATGGACAGTTGCAACGAGTGGAAACTGGATCAACCTGTGTTAGATGGGATCTTCTCGCGTTGGAGCAAAAAAGCACTGGCTCTTGGCGCAGCCAACAAGAACGCCAAATGCCTTTTTCACGCCAGTTAATACCCAATCCCAGGGTCATGGGGAAATGCACTTTCAATGAGACGGTCAAGGATTTATGCATATGCTTTCCCCACTTCCCTCTCATTCCGAGGGATCTCACCAAAATGAAGATGGAGGGATGTCCTCTCATTCTGATAGCTCCCAAGTGGTCCAGGCAACATTGGTTTACCGAACTCCTGCTGCTATCAGAAACCAAACCCATCCGTCTGCCTAGGATCGACTATCTTCTCATGAGGAACAGCAGCCAGATCCCGCCTCCAGAAGGATTAGTTACTGACCTGTAATCCTAGTTCTCTTCCAGGGGTATCCTCATCAAAGTCATAAGCACTAGAATATTCCCACCCATGCGCGGGACCACGGAAACACAATAATATATGTGCCCCACATATATGTATATATATATATAATAAAAAAGCAAATGCAGCCTTACACACACTAGAGCTGAATAATGCTGAATAATGCTGTAAGGACTCCCCATTATATCATAAAACAATACATTAGAAACGGGGGAAAAAAACAGCAGAACATGTTTTAAAACTGTTTTAATGCTTAGCAGTCAGCACAAACTCTCACATAGGACTGAAAGCATATACAGCTCCCAGGCTGCATTGCAGAAACATAGCCTAAATAGGCTGAAAAGCGAACTCATAGCAATATATAGATAAACTGGCACCGTGCCTTTAAAGCAGTCATGACCCTCAGCTTCCCATCATGCCTCAGGGGTGACAGTTAGGTCAGTTGTTCTTTGTTCTTTGCGGTGACTCAAAAGCCATAACACAAAGAGTTGACATTACCTCTTTAAAAATACAATGATCCTTTGCCCGGGGAAGCGGGAGGGTTGCGAAAGACTTTGATGAGGATACCCCTGGAAGAGAACTAGAATTACAGGTAAGTAACTAATCCTTCTTTTCCAGGGGATCCTCATCAATAGTCATACGCACTAGAATAGAATAGCGAGCCTCACCTCATCCCCCTGCGGGCAAAGGAAACAGAACGGTAAATTAACCAACCAGCTCATATAACTAAGCCTGGATAGATATATTACTATCCGAATAGATTCCTCAAGGAGGTCTGGCCCACTTGAGTATTCGCCCTGGAATTGGATTCTAGACAATAATGCCGTGTGAAAGTGTGAACCGATCTCCAGGTTGCTGCCTTGCAAATTTCTGACATTGGAACATCATGCAAGAAAGCTACTGTGGCCGCATTTCCCCTAGTGGAATGTGCTTTAGGCGACAACAAAAAGGGTTTATGCGCGAACTGGCAGGCCAATTTTATACAGGACACTATCCATCTTGAAATGGATCTTTAGGAGGCTGGGAAACCTGTTCTCATGCCACCATAATTCAGAAACAATTAATCTGATTTCCTTATGCCCTTTGTACCCTCCAAATAGAATTTGAGCACTCTTAAGGTCCAAGGAGTGGAGCGACCTCTCCACAGGAGTTGCAGGATTGGGAAAAAAGGACGGGAGGGAGATTGACTGATTAATATGGAAATCAGATATAACCTTTGGCAAAAAGCAGGGTGAGCCCTTAACACTGCCCTATTGTGGTGAAACACAGTATATGGTTCTTTTGCACACACCGCCTGAATTTCACTTACTCTGTTATCGCTTCCAGGGAAGCAGTCTTCCACGTCAGGTGCTGCAATGTGGCTTTATAAATTGGCTCAAATGCAGGACCCATCAATCTAGACAGCACCAGATTCAGTTCCCAAGGGGGAGAAGGAGTTCGAACCGGGGGATACACTTTCTTCAACCCCTGTAGGAAATCCTTAACCACCGGCAATTGGAAAAAAGGTTGGTTGGGTGATTTTCTGTATGCCGTAATGGCTGACAAGTGAACCCTGATCGAGGCATATTTCAAACCCGCTTTAGCTAAATAAAGGATGTAAGGAAGAATGACTTCCTTCTGCCCCTTTGTAGGGTCAAAATGATTTGCAACACACCATAGGTAGAATTTCTTCCACTTAAAAGCATACAACGCTCTTGTGGAAGGCCTCTTAGCCTCTTTCAGAATGTGCATGCAGTCCTGCGGCAGATTTAAGTGCCCGTATTGTAGGACCTCAGGAGCCATGCTGCCAAGTTCAGAGAAGGAAGGCTGGGATGGAGAATCTTCCCGTCCATCAGCAGGTCTGCTCTGTAAGGCTGTGTCCTGTGGGGGAGCACCGACAACTGCAGAAGGTCCGGGTACCACCACTGACGTGGCCAGTCTGGAGCTATCAGAATCATCTTCATGTTGGATCTGATGAGCTTGGACACCACCTTCGGGACCAGAGGCAGAGGAGGAAAGCTGTATGCAAATGTCTCTGACCAAGCCATAAAAAGCGCATTCCTCCTTGTTCCTGGACGGTGGAATCTGGATGCGAAGGCGTGGCATTTTTTGTTTTTGTCCGCAAACAAATCTATTGACGGATGACCCCACTGCTGGAAAATGTCTGCCACCACCTCGTCGTGCAGCACCCAGTCTGGCTGATCTTCGAAGTGCCGACTGAGCGCGTCTGCTCGTACGTTCTGCTCTCCCGGAACGTGCACTGCCACTATGGATAGGTTCCGAGCCAGAAGCCAGTGCCAGATCGCTTGAGCCTCCAGGGAGAGAGGGCGAGAGCGCGTACCACGCGGTTTGTTTAGATAAACACATGGTGGTCGTGTTGTCTGTTTGGATCAGGATCGAGTTGGACGGGATCGACGGCCAAAAAGCTTTCAGAGGAAGATGGACTGCTTGTAGCTCCAACATGTTTATGTGGTAGGACTTCTCTTTTGCGGACCACCGGCCCTGCATTTGAAGGCGCCCCATGTGTGCCCCCCATCCTTGCAGAGATGCATCAGTTATCAGTGATTGCACTGGAACTGGTTGATGGAAAGGGACTTCCACCAACAGGTTCTGCGGTCGAGTCCACCACCTGATGGATGATTTTGCTGCTTGGGAGAGCACAATCCGATCCTCCCAGCGACCCATTGCTTGGTCCCACTTGTCTTCCAGATCCTGCTGCAACGGTCTCATTCTCAGCCGGGCATTGGGAATGAGAAATATGCAGGAGGCCATTGATCCCAGCAGAGATGCCACCTGTCGGACAGCTGGGCGATCTGTCTGAAGCAGAGCTTTGCACTTCTGCTGCATTGAGGAAAGTCTCTCCTCTGAAGAAGTCCAGAGTCGATCCCAAATAATGGATTGTCTGGGTGGTCTGTTGGACTGACTTCTCCATGTTCAAATGAAGTCCTAGTCTGTGGAACAGATTTAGACAGACCTGGAAATCCTTCCTTACTTTTTGAGGAGATGTCCCTTTGAGGAGCCAATCGTCTAAGAAAGGGTAGAAGAACAGACCTTTTCTGTGCAGGGCAGCCAGTACCACTGCCATGTACTTGGTAAAGACTCGTGGGGCAGATTTCAGTCTGAAGGGTAAGACCTTGTACTGAGTGCTGTTCGCCGACCACGAATCGAAGGTATTTGCGATGACGTGGAATGATGGGTATATGGAAGAACGCATCTTGGAGGTCCACCGAACACATTCAATCTCCTGCTTGTAGATGTGGACATATTTGATGAGGGGCCAACATGCGAAACTTCTCCTTCACAATGACTTTGTTCAGCAAGTGAAGGTCCAGGATAGGTCTGAACTTGTGCTCCTGATCCTTTTTGGGCACAAAATACCTGGAGTACACTCCCTTCCCTCGCTGCGCGGAAGGAACCTTTTCTATGGCCTTTTTTCGCAGAAGGGTTATCACTTCCTGCCGAAGCAACTTTAACTGGCGAGGACGAGATCTTTTCAGAGGAATGTCCTTTGGAAGCACACAAAAATGTAGTGCGGATCCATTGTGCAGTATAATGGGCACCCAACGATCTTTTGTTATGCTGCACCACTCTGCCAAATGATGTGAAGCACTTCCTCCCATTGGAGTGGACAACGGCGCTAGAGGAAGCTCCTGCTCATTGCTTCTCTGCCGACCTGGCAATGTTAGAGGACTGCTACTGGTGACCTCCTCGGCCTCTATTGGATTTACGGCCTTGATACTGCGACTTGCCTTGGCCTTTGCTCTGGGACCATTGAGGGGTTTGAAACCTCTGTTGGAAGCACTTGTGTTGGTTGGGTCTGTACGTCACTTAAACTCCTTCTCCAATCCAACGGCTTTAAGGGTATCGAGCTCTACCTTCATCCTACCCATTTCCTCATCTGTATGGGTGCCAAACAGGGAGGAGCAGGAAAAAGGGAGGTTCAGGATCCTCTGCTGGGCATCTGGCTTGAGAGCGGTCAGTCTCAACCAGGAGGATCTCCTGGCGCGAATTCCATGGGCATATGAGGGCACCGACAGTGTACCACCATCCGCTGCCGTGCTGATCACTAGGTTGGCAACAAGCGACCCTTCCGTGATGACCTCCTCAAAGTCTTTTTGATCCTCTTTTGGCAACTTCTCTTTGAAGCGGTCCTAATAAGGCTGCTGCACTGGAGACCTTGAGTGATGATGCTGTAGACCCACAAACCTTACGTCCCCAAGAGTCCTGGGACCTACTTTCTTTGTCGGGAGGGACCGATGCAGACGCAGCCATAGCATGGGTTTTTCTCACTGCCGCAATTATAACAGAGTCCGCAGGCGGATCTGTCTTCAAGAACACAGGGTCTGTGGCAGCCTGCTTGTATTTCTTTTGAATCCTAGCCGGTGCAGCCTTAATCGCCGCTGGAGTGAGGAAAATGTCCATCACGGGTTCCAGAAGACCAGGAACCAGGGGGAGCAACGGACAAGAGGCTGCTCTCTGATGGAGAGTCTCAAAGATCACTGTTGTTGCCACCCGAGGGGTAGACATCTCAATGTTCAGCTTCTGAGCCACTCTCTGAAGCACATCATGATAAGTGTTAATGTCATCTATCAACCAAGGGCTGTCCGATAGAGCAGGAGAATAGTCCCTCTTTGAAGATCGAGGGGAAGAGGAAGACCGCGTAGGTGACCTTCTGCGATGGGAACTATGCCTACGCTCCCGTGATCTGCCCGTTCGCTCTTCACGTCTGGGCGAATGCGATCTATCCACTTATTGCACCAATCTCTGGAGAGGTGATCTATGAAGGGGACTGACGTATTTTTGTATCGGCTGTGCTGCTCCTGTATCTTTACTCCAGTTATGCAGGGGAAGGAGAAATCTCGGAGACAAGTGCACAGCAGGGGAAGCCTCCCTGTGCTGTGAAGGAGACCTATGACTTGGTCTGCCTGAACGCCTTTCTGGGGAAGCAGATGGCGAATGCCTCGTTGAAGGATGTCTTGATGAATGGGAGGAAGATACCGTTACTAGAACCACCGATCCTTCTCCAGACCTCACTAAAGTGGGTCTTGACGTCGGGCGTGCGCCTTTCGACGCTGACATGGACCTCCTTCTCGACGTCGACATCCGGTCTGTTGTTGGAACCGGTCTCGACGGCGTTTCCCTGTTCCTCAGCGTCGAGTCCCTTGCAAACGACGCCTGAACATCCCTTCATCTTGAGGTCGAAGAGCCGACGACGGCGGAGGGGTTTTGCTCCTCAACGCCGAACGTCGTGCAGAAGAAGATGAAGGGCCATGGTGACATCGGCGGAGGGCTCCTCTTCCTCGACGCCGATCGTCGCCGAGACGGCGGAGGGCTGCTAATCCTTCAAGTCGATCGTCGATGGACTGACGAAGACGGAGGGGTACCTGCCCTTAACTTCGAACGTCGAGCTGACGATGGCGGGGAACTTATACTCCTCGACGCCGATCGTCGCCGGGTTGACGATGGCGGAGGATCGCGATTCTTCGACGTCGACTGCGTATCTGAATGATAATGTCTTCGACGGCGAGCCTGCCGTCAATGGTCTTTTCTTGGACAAATGACCCACCGGTGGTAGATTTGTTGGCGCCGAGCCCGACGCGGAAGCAGAAGAGCAAGGGACCTTGCTTCTGGATGGAGATCTCGCCCTCTTGGAGGCCTTCCTCACCGGTGACCTGCCTCTGAAAGACTTTTTTGCCAGCCCATGAAGACAGATCCTTTCTCCGTCCTTTTGGACAGGGTCTGGCAATGAGGACAAGTCTTAGGAACATGGTCCTTAGGCAAACAAAGAATACAGACCTCATGAGAGTCTTAACTGGCCTTTTTTCCACAAGAAGGGCAGGGGTCAAAAAGAGATAGCATTTTGAGAGGACAAAATGCTCAAAACCGTCCAAAAAAGACAGAACCTTACTTCAAAAGATGAGACGTCGAAGTAAGTAAAGAAATTCCAAAAAAGTGAAGATTATTTCTGATTAAAATCAGAAAGAAGTGGAGCTGTGTAACCAGGATCCTTCCTGAAGGAGCCGGAAAGAACAACTGACCTGTCACCCCTGAGGCATGATGGGAAGCTGGGGGTCATTACTGCCTTAAAGGCACGTGCCAGTTTATCTCTATCAGGGATGTGGAATTCCTATAGCTCGACGCCCGGGACATAGTTTGGGGTCAAGGGGAACAAGTTTTAATGTGCATTTTGTCCTTGGGACAAGTAGGCCCAACCTCCTGCAGCACAAACCCTTTGGCTGCCAGTTTACACTACCACATTGTGGCTCAGGGAAGAGCATTCTCTACAATTAAGGTAAAGTGTGTGTTATATGTAATATGCGTGTTAATGCTGTTCAAATTTGTATATATGGTTCATTAACGCAAAGCCTTTATTATTAGGGTGAGCACTAAAAGTAAATGTTTTAAGCTCAGCCTGCACTACTGACGGTGGTTCCAGTATAAAAGTGTACACACATTTTCAAAGTTTAATAATATGAGGCGCTGTATAATGCACCCAGAATGTTCTCTGATTATATGCAAATATTTGCAGAAGCTTGAAAGCAAGAGTGATGATTCTTTGCTTTCAAAATAAAACGTTCACAAAAAAATGCATGTAAGAAAAGAAAACATTTAGCTAAACTACTGTAAGATTTTAGGTACCGTATCTTTGCAGCATCATTTACTAACATGTTGATGTATGTTTGTATTTGTCAAAAATACTCAGAATGGAATATCAGTGTAACCAGTTTAAATACGAATATGGAAAACAAGAACAAACAAGCATTGGCAAAGTTAGTGGGTCTGAAATTGGTGGTCAGCCTTTTGGTTTTGTCAAGGAGTGACTTGTTTAGGCATGGTTTTTGTAAAACGTTAACAGTGTGGGAGCTGCTGGGTTCTCACCATTCTAAAAAGCAAAACAAAAAAATGTTGGTCTCAGCACATTGCCACAGCGGTTCTGGGCACTGAACAAAACTACTCCGTGTGCCAATATGCTTCTTCTAAAAGAGCAAAATACTGTCACTTACAGGGACGCCAGCTGATAGACAGACGGAGACAGAATAAAAAACAAAAGGTCATGGTTAACGCCAGGCCTAATTAGAGGCCCAATTACTATAGAAAGTCTCAAAAGTGCATCCATGGTATATATCCTTGCATTAAGTGCATATGTACAGTTTCCATGAATTCACAAGAATTTACAGAAGTAGTCCAAGAAATGGTACTCCCAGAAAATATTTATGAACTGCATTTTAGCATGAGCAAATATGCAGGTGTAGATTTGCTTATGTGAAAATCTGAATGTTTTCAAGTTCACTTTTCCTTCAACCACTTTTTTACCAACCCTGAAAGAAGTTCACCTCTTGTAATTTGGCGACTGTTGTAAGTCCTTCAATAAAATAACTAGTCTGTCTCCTTTTTTCATTTTCTGTTATATGTAATGGCTTGATATCCAGGGGATATTGCTTCATTCAGTACTTGGGCAATCTCTTCTCCCAACCAGGACTCTGTGAGGAATAGGATGTCTGGTTCTGTATTTATTTTTGCTCTTTAAAAGGTAATTCATAAACAAATAATTTAGATGCTGTAATTTTCTTTAGTGGAAGAAAGGGTATGCATCTGGGTTATTGTTGGTCTTATACTGAGCTGTTTGCGGATATGTGGTTATTACTGGTTAAAATATGGCCTGTGTGTGTATGGGAAGGTGACGAGGTAGGAAATACTGCTGGAGGGATTTTGCTGGGATTGTGGCATTACTCGCCTTCACTATCCTGTTCAAGTAGGTTCATTAGAGATTTGTTGGGGATTTTTTTGGAGGGAGAGTATGAGTTAGAATGTGTTTTTGAAACTGTTCTTGGTATAAGATTATGCTTTGGTGTTAAAACAAGAGTTGATTTCTGCTGCGATATGGGATGGGTGATGTAAAGTTTGTATGATAAGTGATGCTCTTCTTTCTTTTTGCTTTGTTCAAAGTGGAAGGGGTATGATTAATGGTTGGTGTGGGAGTGCAGGGGATCGAGTATTAGTGCTTTAAAATCAGCTTTTGATTAAAGTAGTGGATGGGGAGGCATCACAATGAATGCATACGCGTTGTGTTTTTCGTGATAATCGCAGCCATTACTGCTACCTCGAACGATGATATTGCTCTGTTAATTATTAGCCCCTAACTTATGACTTTTTCTTATCTTTGGGGCCGGAAAAGCATGTTTCTCTTTAGATCTCTGTCAGAGAGGCACCCGAGTATGATGCTGGGAACGTACTCTAGCCAATTCTTGCACCACAACTTGGTAAAGACCTTCTCCCAAATAACAGACTTCAAGAGACCCACTTCTTCTATTTTAATCTTAAACACCTTATCTTCAGCCTGGTATCCAAATGTGGAAAAGTAAGAAAAAGGCAGGTCCATCACTTTATATTGGATAGTCTCACAAGCAAAAAGAACCCATCATACAAATTCTATGATTGCACATATGGACCGAAAATGTAATCATAGCCTTGAAAGCACCAAGGATTTGAGACCACATACCTCCATTATAGATTTCTTTAAATTCTTTCCTTTTTCCTTGGAAAATTCTCAGACCAATTTTATAGAGTGCCTCAGTAAAGATATATACGTCACCACTCTGAGTGATGTGGTCATGGTTGCCCACGCTTTCTTGCTAAATGAATCTATCCACTTACTATCCTTTTTGAGCGTAGTGGAAGAGAAAAGTCAAATATTTTTAAAGACTGCTGTTACGATGACAGAACACAAGGGAGTATTGCTTTTCATCATCATCATCATCATCATTGATAACTTTATTTCGGTCACCACAGACCATAAAAGTACAGATAAAAATACATACACACAAACACGTAATACATAAAACAATAAATAACAATAACATTTTAGATATAAAAGGATTAAACCTTGGTAGTTATCAATATATGCAAAATAAAATATGAAAGTAGTCATGATTATTTTAGTAAACTTGTCCGTCTGCGTCACATACCAAATAGGAACCGTGAGACAGCAAAAACTATAGGGGTTTGGGTGTCGTACCTTAAAACTCTACAGGCTTGGGCACATTGTCTAAAAGCACAAGTTACTACTTGTGTAACGATATATCTGTAAGAGACATTAGTTAGTATTAGATTCCTTACCTTAGAATATCCCCAGGCGCCAGACTGGATCCGTAAACTTTTGCGTAGCAGTACCCTTGCGCGTCGGTAGGCGTCGTCTGCGGCTCCGCGTCCCTCGTCGGCGCCGTGATGATGTCATCGGAGTACTTAGACCCCGCCTCCGCGTGCTGACGTCAGTTCTTAGACACAGCTTTACCCGCGCCAGAAACACAGAGCCATGTTACAAACCAACACTGGTGCCATTGAAGCTAGGGCCCTGAAAGGGGGTAACCCTAACCCTAGATATCGGTTCGCAGAACGGGGAGGATGGGTGGGTCGGTAAGGAATCTAATACTAACTAATGTCTCTTACAGATATATCGTTACACAAATAGTAACTTGTGCATCTGAAAGAGACACGTTAGTTTTAGATTCCTTACCTTAGAATAGATACCCTAGCAATACCAACCCCGGTGGTGGGTCTGCGAACCAATAATCACACCAGAAAGTCCTGGAGGACAGAATGGCCAAAGAAGCCATCCCTCCGGACTTGCCTGTCCAGGCAGTAGTCTTGCAAACGTGTGCAGTGATGCCCACGTTGTCCGCCTGACAGATGTCTTGTAAGGGCACTCCCCGGCCCAGGGCAGTTGTAGTCGCCGTGGCTCGGGTGGAATGAGCACGTAATCCAACAGGGGGCTCCTTTCTAGCCAAGGAGTAGCATGCCTGGATACACAAGATGATCCACCGGGAGATGGTCCTCTTGTGCACCGCTTTCCCCTTCTTAGCGCCCACGTAACCAACAAAGAGTTGGTCATCCACCCGGAACTGGCGTGTGCGATCCAAGTTTTGGGTCCAGACGGTGGAGCCGCTCTTCCTCTTTAGAGGAATGCGGTGGCGGGAAGAAGGTTGGCAAGGTGATAGACTGCCCGATGTGGAAGGCCGTGACAACCTTGGGCAGAAAAGATGGCTTAGTACGCAACACCACTTTGTCCGGATGGACAGAAAGGCAAGGTGGAGTACAAGAAAGGACCTGGAGCTCATTCAATCTCCTGGCAGAGGTGATGGCACCCAGGAAAGCAGTCTTCAGAGTAAGAAGGCGGAGAGGACAGTTGTGAAGTGGCTCAAAAGGAGCGCACATCAGAAACGTAAGAACCAGGTTCAAGTTCCACTGAGGCATCACAAACGGAACAGGAGGGAATGTGTGTGTGATGCCTTTTAGAAATCTATTTACAATAGGGGACTTGAACAAAGAAGGTCGATCAGGCAGCCTCAGAAAGGCTGAAAGGGCAAAAAGGTAGCCCTTGATAGTGCCGAGAGCAGAGCCCTGCTGGGCAAGAGAAAGAAGGAAGAGAAGAACCTCAGAGAGCGGGGCAGCAAGAGGATCCACAGCCTTTGCTGTGTACCATGCCACAAATCTGTTCCACCTGCAGGCGTATACCGACTTTGTGGAGGGACGCCTGGCTGCCAGAATGACGTTACAGACTTCAGGAGGCAAGTCAAATTGCCTCAACTGTCGCCGCTCAATCTCCAAGCATGGAGGTGAAGACTGGACAGGTTCGGGTGGAGGACCGTCCCCTGCTGCTGCGACAGAAGGTCCTCCTGAAGAGGCAGACGAACCGGGGGATCGACTGACATACTGAGTAGCTCTGGATACCAGTACCTTCGTGCCCAGTCCTGAGCCAGTGTCAGCATTTTGAACTTCTCCTTCCTGAGGAAGCCGTTGACGTTCCTTAGGTCCAAGATAGGGCGTTGACCCCCTTTGCCCTTCTTGGGTACCAGAAAGTAGTGGGAGTAGCAACCACACCCTACTTCTGGCCCAGGAACGCGCTCGATGGCCCCCTTGGCCAAGAGGGCCGTAACTTCCTCCTGCAGAAGTCGCAAATGATCCCCCGATACACGGTGGCATGGCTGGAGGAGTCGCCTCGAAGGGGAGGGAGTAGCCCCTTCGGACGATTTGCAGCACCCACCTGTCCGAAGTGACAGTGCGCCAGTGGAGGTGGTGATGGCGAACCCTGCCCCCCCACTGGCGTCACATGGGCCTGAAAGCACGGACTAGGAGGGTTTAGAGGCGGATGCTGCGGGGGAAGGTGTGGACTGACCTCGCGGTTGTCCCCAACCTCCGGGACGGCGGTTCTCACAACAGCCACCGCGTTGGGTATTACGTTGCGGAGCATGGCTAGCAGCACGTGTGGGTACACCCCTTCCGTGGCCACAAAAGTAGTGAAAGGCAGCCGATTGCTAGCGCGGGCCGAGAGGCCCAAGGACTTGGCCGTAGCCCTGGAGTCCTTAAAGCGCTCAAGCGCATGTCTGCCTTGTCGCCAAAGAGGCGACGGCCATCAAATGGCATGTCCATAAGGGTGTTCTGGACATCGGCCGAAATATTGGCGGACCTCAACCAGGCGTGGCGTCTGACCGCCACCGTCGTTGCCATCGCTCTACCTAGTTAGTCGGTGGTATCCAGCCCACACCGGATAGAATATTTGGCTGCATCCCGGCCCTCCACAAGGGCTTGGCCGAGTTTGGCCCGTACCTCCAACGGACACTCTGGCAGCACTTCCGCAACCGTATCCCACAGAGAGTGGGTGTAGCGGCCCAAGAGGCATGCGGTATTGGAAGACCTCAGTCCCGGACTAAGGGACGAGAAGATCTTTTTACCGTACTGCTCGTACCTCTTGGATTCCCTGTCCGGTGGCGCCGACGGGAATGCGGTCTGGGAATTGGAGGCCTGGATGACCAGGCTCTCGGGGGTGGGATGGGTGGACAGGAAACACGGGTCGCCCGGGGCTGGGTGGTGGCGTCTGGCCACGTTCCTATCTACGGGCGAACCCGTAGTGGGCTTGGACCAAGTTCCCAGAAGAACGTCGGTCAAGGCCTCATTAAAGGGCAGCAGAGGCTCGGCCGAGCTTGACTGCGGTTTAAGGAACTCAGTGAGGAGATTAGTCCTCACGGCCGCCACGGGGAGCTCAAGGCCCTGGCAGCCCTCATCAACACCACATTGTAGGTTGCCCCCTCCTCCGAAGCCACGGTAGGAGGGGAGACAAAACCAGTGTCTGGAGAGGTGTCCAGGCCACTGGCCTCCCCAAGGTCTCCTGCCCAGTCCTCATGAGACTGACACTCTCGGGTCAGAGGGTCCTCAGACCCCTCCCAATCCCCTTCATCACCCATCTCCTGATACTCAGGGTTCTCAATCAATGGGGCCTGTTCATAGAAGTGAAACTCCCCAAGCGGCGACGGGAGCGGCGCCCAGCGGGGCCGTCCCGACGTCGGAACAGGAACGAAGGAGGTATCGGGGACGGCGCCGCCCAAGGGCGGCGCCGGAGGCGACACCTGATGGTCCGACGCCGGGGAGGTCATAAGGTCCACCGGCGACAACCCAGATCCCGAAGACCGCTGGATCCTGCGGCGCCGGGCCCGAAGGCACCGGCGGTGTCGGGATTGTGGGGCCCTGCGGCGCCGGGCCCGAAGGCGTCGGGGCCGAAGCCCCCGACCCGCTCGAGGCCCCAGACGGGTCCGCTGGGCCCGAATGCGCCGCGGAGCCCGTCGGAGGAGAGAGTTTCCTCATAGCCATGAGGAAGTGCTCGATCTCCTCCGGCGTCGCGTCTTGTCCAGGGACTGGAGGGTGTGGAGCTGGACGCGGCACCCGTGACTCCGACGGAGCCGCGTGGGTGGTGTCACCCAAACCCCCGGCCGCATCGCGCGAGCGTCGGGGGGGAGTCCGAAGAGTGATGACGCCTCTTGGACTTCTTGTGCTTCTTACCTGACGACGACTTCGACCCGGAGGAGTGCTGCCTACTCTCGGAACTGTGGTGGCTCCGAGCCCACGACCTGTCCCTCGACCTCCCGCGGCGCGGGACCGACTGCCGGAGTTCGAGTCGCCTGCGGGACCGCTCCCGCCTGGCTTTCGAAGAGAGGGCCCGGCAGTCGGAGCAGGCCTTGTCGTCGTGGTCGACGCCTAGACAAGTTAGGCACAGGTGGTGAGGATCCGTGACCGACATCGTGCGGTCGCAATTCTCGCAGTGCCTAAAGCCAGGCATCCCTACAGCACCGATCGGAGTCGTAAGACTTCTAGAAATGATCAAAAATGATCCAAAAAGTTAGTCAAAAATTGACTAAGGGTTACTGCTTTTTCCAGATCTGCGCTTGCTGGCGCGGAAAAAAGAAGAACTGACGTCAGCACGCGGAGGCGGCGTCTAAGTACTCCGACGACGTCATCATGGCGCCCACGACGTCGACGACGGACGCGGAGCCGCAGACGACGCCTACCAACGCGCAAGGGAACTGCTACGCAAAAGTTTCCGGATCCAGTCTGACGCCTGGGGATATTCTAAGGTAAGGAATCTAATTCTAATGTGTCTCTTTCAGATCCTAGGTTCCTACAGAGAGGAATCAACCAACATTTCCTTGTTAACTGATAGGCAGAGCAAAAGAATAAAACGTGGAATACATCCTCCCGCTTATAATTGCATGCGGGGCATACAGTATTCTCTGTGGTGTCCCATTTACAGGTAAATGCCCTAAGTGGAAGGCTACCAATCCTAAACTGCATGTATAGTTTCCTCGCAAGAGGGGTATAAATTGCAATCAAGAAATCCTCCTTTTTAGATTCAGTCTTTACTTGGAGGAACTCTACCGTCAGTCTTCCCACAGTTGTGCACCTGTGTAAAGCTAATGAGTTGTGGTACCTTAGATGACGTAACAGGTCTGCCTTAGTTATCCCAGGGCAACTTTCTTCGGGATTGTCCCACAAATCCGATTGCTAAGTGCCCTAATATGTAAAAGCCACGGGATATTCTTTGTTTTTAAAAGGGCCCACACCTCTGTAAATTCTTCTTTGTAGGAAACCAGTTCAGTCACTGACCATAGTCTCTTCCAGTATAGCACTGGCCGTGCTGCTACTGCCTCCTCTATAGGATCTAACCCCAGTCCATACGCAAGGGCATAAGTGGGGTACTGACTGGGAGACCCAATAAGTTCCGCATGAAGGTATGTTCAACCTTCATGAGGCTGGTTATTCGTTGGTGTCCCCATAGTTCTGCCTCGTACATAGAAGCAGATCTAGCCTGGAGACTATAAATTTCAACGACCGGAGCTGCTGGCTTAAAATTGGAAGTTCTCTGTACTCTACCAATTCCACCCACCACTTGGGATAACATAAGGGCCGCCTTTGCTGTCTGAAAACCCCAATCGTAATTTTCCGTTAGAGTAATACCTAGGTACTCAAAAGTCTTGACTCTTCCAGAGAAGTACCATTCAAAAGTGGGTTTGGACGGGTCTGTTTAGGGGGATTAAAAATCATAAACTTAGTCTTATCCAAGTTTATCTCCAATCCACGCAATGTGCAAAATGCTGCAAAACTGTCCAGGGTGCGTTGGATGCCCTATGATGTTTTGGACAACAACAAGGTGTCATCCGCAAACATCAGAGCGGGCACCCGCCCAGAAGCTAGCCTTGGGGCTTCGTTGTCTTTAACTCTGGACAGATGGTCTACTAGGCCATTTATGTAGAGACAAAATAAGGTTGGGGCCGGGACACAGCCCTGGCGCACCCCCTTCTTCACAGGGAAGCGAGCGGATAATTCACCATGTCTCCCACACCTAACTCGGGCATAGTTATCCCTCGGCACTGAATCAAAAGCGGCCCTCAGGTCAACAAAGATGAGGTAGAGGCTGCCACCCTCCACTCTCACCGTTTTCCAAAATACCTGGAGCCTGAATATTTGGTCTAAGGTAGAAATAGCCATCCTGAACCCAGCCTGGAAAGTACTCAAAAATCTCATTTTCCTCTATCCACCCCTGAATTCTATCTAAAATAATCCTGCCCATCAGTTTTTGCGTAGTATCTATCAAGCTGATGGGCCTATAATTAGACGGAGTAAGGGGACAACCTTTTTGGTGGATAGGGACTATCTCTGCTTCGAGCCAGGTTTCTGGCGGGTCCATCCCCTTCAATATTGAATTAAATAGAATGACCAAATATGGTGCTGAGATTTTCGGTTGAGACCGAAATAGATCCCCAGGCAACTTATCTAGGCCAGGCGCCTTGTTAGGTAAAAGTTAAGCTATTGCAGTCTCAACCTCAATAAGCGTGATGTCCAAAGGTCCATCCAGTTGATACTCGTTAAGGGCTCTTGGTGAAGCAAGCAAGGGGGCCGCTACGACCCTACCCAACTCATTGTCCAAGGGCCCCTTAAATCGATACTCATGGAGGGGTCCCGGGACAGAGAGCCGGTGGGTCTCCTCGGCCTCGCCCAGCAGAGTATCCACCGGCCCCTCCAATCGATGCTCATGGAGGGGTCCGCGAATAAGGAACAAAGGGGCCTCTTCAACAGGATTAGCGTAGTGGGCTACCCAGACCACAGGTGCAATGATCGATACAGGCACTGGTCCACCCTCACGCGTCCCAAAGCTAACAATGGCCTAGAATGCCCTGGAATCCTTGCGAGAAAGTGCTGTTCTTAGTTCTTCCCATCTATTCTCCTCCCAGTCTTTCTTTGCCTTATCGATAACCTATTTGTATTTGATCCGACAATGTTTAATGCCGGTTTTATCCTTTTCTTTTATTGCGGTTAGCAGATCTTTTTTTGCTTTCCGACAGGGTGCATCATACCAGGGATGAGATAAAACTGGACTTAACTTATTACTACCATAGGGGTAAAACACATCAGACAATTTAGTAACCATCTGCTTGTGAATTTCCAAGGTCCTGACATAAGAGTCTCGGTCAGGAACCTTCTCTCCCATCTCCCCCATTTCTATCAGCTGCGGTAATGCCAGCTGGTAGATGCCTGCAAGTTTAGTTGGAGAACCCTGCAGGTGGGACCATTTAACTCTCCTGTTATTAGTTAACAGGAGGGGCTGCATTAGGCTCGGGGAGGGGTGGGGTGAGGGGTTGGACAACCCAAAACTCCCAGGCTTCAATGTCAGAACAAGGGCATTATGGTCACTATCTTGCCTTGGATATACCCTGAAATCCAGGATCTTATTCCAGTGTCTGGGTTCGACCATTATGTAGTCAATAATGGAGTTTTGGCCTACTCTGTTGAAGGTTGATAAGCCCGGTCTATCAGGTTCTACCCTCCCATTACATGCCCGCAGCGACGCTGTAAGGGAGAACGATCGATTTGAAGAGCTAGCGGGGTCCATGCTCTAGCCGGTGGTATCTGCGGCTCTGGGATGCACCAATGCTGATCCTCATCTGGTAATCCTCCCGTATCTAGGCTACTGAGAGGTTCGAATTGGCAATTAAAGTCTCCGCCAACTAATGGGATCTAGAGTCAGGACAAACTGCCTTAGCGTGTCAATAGTGCCAGATTCTTGCCCACTCTTCATAGGCCTAGAATAGATGTTAAGTAAGGCTATCCGAGAGGAGTCTGGGAGCGTTAGGACACATTGAACGTCGGGTGAGTTAGTTGTAATATGGGACGCTTTAGCACCCAGATGCGTGCCTACCCCTATAGTTAGGCCTCGTGAGGGTCTGCCCCTTCCCCGTGTTGTGGCCAAAATATTTAAAGTGGCAAAACCTGTCATCACTGTCTCTTCCAACGCCCACGTCTCCTGCATCAGGCAAATATCATGTCTTTCCATAAAGAGACCCCACTCAGGCGAAGTTGATTTCTAATCCCTGCCAGGTTCCAAGACAGGATTTTAATACTACCATCCATTGCCCTAATGCTAGTTGGGCCCGATTCTCTCGCTGGGTTGTGTTCCCCACAATATAGTAATTCACCAGTTTCTAGCCCACTGATACACATTGGCCTCTTAATCGCTTGCATTCTTTCTTTATACCCTACCGTTAACAACCCAACTGTAGAATCTCCTGCCTCCTCTTGTGTCCCAGAAGATTGGCGACCAGATTCTACAGCCGCATAGTCCCTCCCCTTGAACTGTCCCACATTAGCCCTAGTTAAATCCCCGCCCCCTACACCCTCTTGTTGTATAGTAATTGGGATGCAAAGAATATTAGCATCAACATTGCTCCCCACTCTCTCTACTTGCGGGCCTAAATCATTAGTTGTTAAGGGAGTGAACCGCTGGCTAGCAAGGCGTCAATCCACTTGGTCCAAGATACTGAACCTGTTACTTTGAGGAAACAATGAAAGTAAAGGAGTAGATGGATATAGACCTTTCCAATTCATTGCCCCCTCTTGATCTCTGTAGGGTAACATTCTGGACCCCCCAGGGTTGCCCGCCTCTATTCCATTTACGACCCACTAGGGGTGCAGGACAAAAATAGGATAGATGTAGGGGTTGGATGTGTGTTTCAGACCGAACCGGGGCCCCATTACAAATGTAATCCACAGCACCGATGTCCCTGAAGTTAATTATCACACAGTCCCCCCCCAATGGTTTTTTGTCTTTTCCCTAGCCAGTCAACCCGTCTTACAAAGAGTAAGATTGAGCCAATGTATACATTTGTTTTTGAGTTCCGTATATTCCACCTTTTTCCCCTGGCTAAAGACTGGAAGCCCTGCAAGTACAATACAGGGTAAGGCTTTTACATGCCCATCCCCGAGTGTATTTCTACTAGCTTGAGGTTGTTGATCGACACACCCTGTCACCCTCCCCGACGCCCCCCTTCTGGACAGAGCGTTACACTTATCTACATTACTTTCCCTTGGAGGTAGTGGAATGGCATTTGCGAGGGGATTATGGTTTACCACCAAAGGAGATAAAGCAGATATGTTATTGCTATTACTGACGGCAGGTTATTGGGGTTGCCTTCTCCATTTCCATTTAGCTGTTCCCCAACACAAGTGCCAATGCCCCCTATAGCATGTGCGACTGCCGATTCCTGAGAAGAATTAGACCGTGACTCTAAATGCAGAAGTCTATTTTCAATCAGAGAAAGTCTGTCATAGATTGGAAGACAAGTTTTTGTAAAAAATAAGTTCCAATTTCGCCCAAAATGCAGTTCCTGGCTCTGTAGGGTCCACATCACTGAAGTTCGTTACAGCAGTAGCCAGTTGAATAGCTTGCGAACTTGCGGCTGGGGTATTTAAAAGTTTTGTGCTCGATTCCTCACCCTCGTTATTCCTTTTCTGAATCTTCACTTTCTTGTTTTTCAGGGGTGCGCCACCACGTTTTCTTTTGGCACCCAGATCTACTACCGCCTTTGTAGCCTCAGGCTTAGGGTTCTGTTTAGATCTCGTTTTTGGCCTTGAATCTGATGGACCTGAATCTTCAAGGTTAGGGTGAGATGTGCTTGTGCTGATCGGTATTGCATTCGTGCTGTCAAATAAGATGCACTGGTCTACGCTGCCTTGTGTTATATTTCCCACCTCACTGCTAGCTCCTGCTGGGCCAGTAGCAATCCCAGATTGAAGATTTGGGGACACTGCGTGCAACAGTGAGCCCAGGGATGACCGTTTATCGCAGGGGAAACCCAAAGACAGCCTTTTTTCAGTTAGTTCTATTTCACGTGACAGCACAGATGACGCCCTAGTGATAAAATGGTCCAAGGTACCCATGAGTGAGCCATTAGTGTTAGATTTCCTCCCCTTCGGTTCCTTAATAGTGGCCATAGCAGAGTCTGAGAGAGGAGGCGCTTCCTAAATAGATACTAATATGGTTACTACTCCTTCGTGGTGCCAAATAATATTTGGATGCACTGACCTTAATTAGCAGGTGAAAGAGAATGGCCCTGTCCCGACCAAGTATTGCCTCTAACGGGCTCAAACGGGCCCGCCCTTGGCCCGGGCTTTGCCCGGCACGTGTCCGCGCGGCGGAGAGTGTTAAAATACTTCCGCTATGAGCAGGCGGGGCGGTCTCCTGACGGCCCCCGCTGCTCTCTGGGTCTTCGAGTCCCCGCGTTGTTCACCAAGGCAAGGAGTATTTAATCACCCCCGGTGTGAGCAGGAGGGGCGGGGCGGTCTCCTGACGGCACCCGCGGCTCTCTGGGTCTTCGAGTCCCTGCGTTGTTCACCAAGGCAAGAAGCGCAGCGTCTCCCGGAGACGCAAGGAGTATTTAATCACCCCTGGTGTGAGCAGGAGGGGCGGGCGGCTGCTGACGGCCCCCGCGGCTCTCCGGGTCTTCGAGTCCCTGCGTTGTTCACCAAGGCAAGAAGCGCAGCGTCTCCCGTGAAGCGGGAGATGCAAGGAGTATTTAATCACCCCCGCTGTGAGCAGGAGGGGTGGGGCGGTCTCCTGACGGCCCCCGCAGCTCTCTGGGTCTTCGAGTCCCTGCGTTGTTCACCAAGGCAAGTAGCGCAGCGTCTCCGGCGAAGCGGGAGACGCAAGGAGTATTTATGCTATAAGTTAGCTTTTCAGCCTTTTTAGGCTATGTTTCTGCGATGCAGCCTGGGAGCTGCATATGCTTTCAGTCCTATGTGAGAGTTTGTGCTGACTGCTAAGCATTAAAACAGTTTTAAAACGTGTTCTGCTGTTGTTTTTCCCTGTTTCTAATGTATTCTTTTATGATAAAATTGGGAGTCCTTACAGCATTATTCAGCTCTAGTGTGTGTGTGTAAGGCTGCATTTGCTTTAATCAACATATACTTATCTCCTTTATCTATATACTTTCAATGTAATTATGGATCTATATATTTATCACTTTCTTCTAATTTAGCATTTCCAATGCACTATCCTATTACTCAGCCTATACTGCGCTCAATATATCTTCTAGCTCAACCTTCTGACTCATCTCAAACTTTTTCTACTATTCCTTCCAATGCACTACCCTATCTCTCATCCTATACATCTATCAATATATCCTCTAAATCCACTCTCATTTATCCCAAACCCCATACCACTACTATGATTGCCAAAATAACCCTTTCTAGACTCTCTCCTACCCTACCCCTCCTTGCAACATCTGACACCTCTTTTACTATACCGATCCCCTAAAACAAACCTTTCTAAACTCTTTCCTCTGAGTCCTCCCCTCCAAAACTCTTTTTAACTCATCCAAAAGCCTCCTCCTGTTGCTAATCCCTAAAAAAAAACAGTATATATAAAAAAAATCTTTCACTCTTTTATCCCTCCACTATCCTTTTCAATCGAAATTAACAGACTAACATGTCCACTTCTCAAATTCTATATTAATCTATACTAATATACTACCCAAATAACTGAATAACATATCCACTACTCAAATTACTTCATATTTTTTTTACTATACTAATTTTCAACAGTAATCCTTTATAGGTTCCGGAGTGGCATGCTACTCGCCAGAAAAGCGATTCAACACCTATCAGGGGTAACAAGTGCTATATGAATGCAAATCTTTCTTCCCCTTTTATCCCTCCGCTATCCTTCTCACTCCAAGTAACTGACTAATATCTACCACTGAAATTACTTCATATTTCACCATATTAATTCACCACTAATC
This sequence comes from Lissotriton helveticus, assembly GCF_964261635.1. Taxonomy (NCBI): domain Eukaryota; kingdom Metazoa; phylum Chordata; class Amphibia; order Caudata; family Salamandridae; genus Lissotriton; species Lissotriton helveticus. The sequence goes on from NC_136059.1 coordinate 254,224,332, forward strand.
CTTTGTAGGCTTCCTGAATAGCGTGCATCAACAAGCGCTATATAAATACAAACCTTTTTCCTCCTCTATCCGTGTGCTATCATTCCAAATCCAAATAACTGACTAACCTCTTCACCACTTAAAATGTACTTGCATGTTTCACTATACTAATTCAACACTAATCTTCTATGGGTCCCGGAGTAGTGTGCTACTCGCCGAAAAAACGCTTTGACGCCTCGTCAGGGGTAGTAAGCCCTATATAAATGCAATTACAATACAATATATGTGGGCCACATATATAATGGTGTTTCCGGGGTCCCGCACATGCCCGGGAATATTCTAGTGCTTATGACTATTGATGAGGATCCCCTGGAAGACAACCAGGTTCTCTCCAGTTACATGCATGGCTCCTGAATTCCATGAGATCCACAATATAAATCTCTCCCAAGAATGTATAGACATTCTTAAGGCAAGAACAAAACACGGAATTAAAAATAAAATCAAGCAACCAAGAGAATTAAAATTTTTATTAGTGTATTCACATATTAGGCAAACGCAACACGCATGAAGCTTATGTCTTAGATTCACAAGTTCTATCAAGTGATAGCTTTACCTGTAAAACTTGTGCACAAAATACTCAATGCTTTGCCAATTTTTACTTTCAATAAAAAGGCCTGACCGACTTCATTCCTAGGAATATTTTTTGGTATTGCTTCTATGCCTTATTACTTATGGCATACAATTCTTCATCATGGTTTAACTTAGCCAACTCTGATGAAAGTTTTTAACACTGGCCATATTTTGTTCTAAAGCTTAAAATTTTCACTAGCTGTACTTACAAAGTACAATACTAGTGTAATAGATTAAACAATGCAGAAAATAAAAAGACTTTAAAAAGACAAAAAAGGCAATTCTGCTACTGCCACATAAACAAAGACAGATGGCTAGATCACAAATGTAAGTAAGGTGTACATTTTCAAGCCGGAGAATCTTACCTTTACAATTTCTTCCCTCATACAACCACTCTCCCCAAAACACATTTTATAACAATTCAAAGGATTTGTAGCATGGTGCAAAAAAAGGTAGTGTCCAAGGGTCCACAATAACATGCAATGTATAAAAAAAGAACCTTGATGGTCCTCATGTTGCTGGTTAATCAGTCACTAATTGCCAGAGGTACATAGAATCAACTATTCTCACACAACATTGTATTTCATAACGTATACAACATGGCATTAAACGGAAGTCCTATAAAGCCAACAAACCAGACATCGCAAAGGTTTACTAAGGGCATTTGATTAGCACAACATAAACTGTGTTCAACAACACTTTCATATCATATATCACCAAAATTCTTCTGTGAAAGAAATGTTTAGTAGTGCTTCCCATTTTAATCCCAACATTTGAAAATAATTTAAATTTATAAGTTTTACACCAATATATTTTGTGCTAGAAATGCCCTAGTCATAAAGATGAGATGGTTTCAATCTAAGTGTAGGTTAATGTAAGTAGAGCATTGAAAATATAATGTCATCATGATTACAAGAATGAAGAAAATATCTTATTTGTAGGCACCATATGACGGTATCAACGTAACAGCATAAAAACTAAACACTTCCATTTCTGTTTTTCCCCTTGCCAATGTTAAAAATGATCAACTAAAAGTTAGGGAAAAGTGAGCTATCATACACCGAGTGGCTGTTTCTTTAGAACAGTTTACAAAGTGTTAAAATCAGCTACGGATGGAAGGGTGACAAAGAAGGAAGGACCGCTTTCATAAAGATTATCTTACAAAAGGCTACTATGCTTTACTGGGACAGTTTATGAAGCAAGGAAATAAGAAACAAACCTAAGAAAGGACTGTTTTTCTATGTTAAATATTTTACAAGGGGCTTACCTAAACCATGAGGCAAACATATTTGTGGAAACTGAAAATGCTTTACAGCACAATACAAAGTTATTGTAGAACACAATACATTACTTGCACATGTACAGAGTAACTATTCATGTTATTGATAAACCTTGAGGACACTTATATGCCCAGTAAAACACCATTAAAAGTCTTTACAATTGTCCCCATTTCTGGAGGTACTTTATACACTACAGTTTCACCTAGATTTGTACGAATATAGGAGCCAGGTTCTGACAAGGTGCTTTATTTGTTGGGACTGCAAGTGCTGTTTTTCCTTTTTTCTTTTTTGATAGCAAACAGTTCATTGGGACCACACAAAAACTATGACAGATGAGTTGTTAAATTGAATCTGTTGCTTGGATTAACTGGACAGTCCCCTGCTAATGTTGACCTAGACTTCTTTAGGACATGCTTGAACAGCGTACTGACGGAGATCCCATCTGAGTTAACACCTTATCCAACCATTGCAGAGGTCCATTTAGATGAAGTTCAATCCAGCAAGGAGTGCTCGTTACAGTTTGCCGCCTACAAAAAAAAATACAAAGTTGGGGAGAAAAAAGGAATAGAAACTTGTGAATAATCAATGCCTATATCATTTGCAGTGCAAAAAATGCTTGGTTTTTTTTCTCCGTTTCTACACTTCTGCTTAGGAGCTGAAAGAGCATAGAGGCAATGCCACCTTATAGTAGATATCAGAATCGTGTTACAATCTACACACATTTCTTACAAAGGTGGTGGGAGTGAATGAAAAGAGCTTCTTCACGTGTGTATTAATGTTTCAATAAAGTGTGCTACTTCTTGAAGCGACATCCATCAAAGGAACCTTTACTGAAAAAGCGATGGTGGCTCTATTCTTGTGCTCTCCAAGTGAGTGCATGTAGCGTACTGGAAAAAGAGTGTCAAATGGAGGAATGATTCATTTAAAGCTTCCCATGAAGGTTTAAATAACAGAAATTCTAAAAATAGATGGAACCTACCTATCAAGTAATGTACTCAAAAGAAAGGCATGTGTAATACAATCTGTGTTAAAAACCAAACTTCACTAGCTAACTTCTAAAACACACAATCAAGGGTTTCAATTAACTTTTATGTTTATGTACACTGCACAAAGCTGTACAAAATATATCTGTCCATACCTGTATTCAGCACCCCATCCCTTCACAAAGCTCATTCGTATGGTGCACATTCTGGTTAACTGGTACACAGCTTCAAACCCCTGATTAACAGACTGAGCCAGAAGAGCTGCAAACTCTTGGTTATTGAAGATCTTCAGATTACAGCCTGTAGTGATGGAAATAAAGTAGTGCATGAGGCCAAAGTAGTATATCCCTTCGGTTACACTGCCCACTCACCATACGATTTACACTAGCAAAAGCCTGAGAAAGCTATCTAGTTTGAAAAATGTCTCCACATGTTAGACAATAAAAAAACTGGAGCCTTAAATAATAGCCCTTGCATGACAGACCTGCAAGTATGAAGACGTTTAACTTACCCATAAAGATGATGGTTGTCACACAACTAATATATTCAGCTTCCCATGCAATTTGACTATTCTCCCATGGCAAGCTAGATATCCTCTATTAAATTAAGCATGGAAAATGCGGAGCACCGACTCGATCAATCACAGACCTAGGTTTTGTGAACTGTCAAGGTGTCAAGGTATACGGAGGTACATAAGAGCCCTCTTTAAAGAGCACTACATCACAATGAAGCAACAATCAAGTAACAAGCTACCTCTCCCTTCATTTGTGGACTTTGTGCTTATCTTAGACCCTCTACAGAGCTGTAGCACCTTTTTGGCTAGGTTTGAGTTATACAAATAGTGCATATATACATGCAGGAATGTGAACTAAAATGTTCTGACTCCATGACAAACCACAGAAAACGCCTGTGACACAGCAGAATCGTTACATGAAAACACACAAATTACATGACCAAGGACACCTTCCAGTCCTCAGGCTTGAAGGTTTCCAGGACCTGAGCTAACATCAGCTTATAAACATGTATCTCATGAGGAACTTCGTCCCCCCACCACACCTACCCACATCTGTCTTGGGACCAAGAAGCATAGGGAGCAGTATTATGTGCTATTATCTGCCTCAGGCATCAATTCCATAGCACCTCTGGCAAGCGGCGTCTTAACTGCTCTGGCTAGCATAATGGGATGCCCAGCCAATGTGAGGCAAAACTGATTGACTATGGGAGGTGGACAAAAAGGAAGGGCACTGTTCCCATATGATCCCGGGGGAAAAGGGGGGGCGGGGGAGAAGGAGGCGAGGGTTGGCTGGGGAGTACCGGGGGATGGGTGGACTAAAGAATATTAATGATGTGGCTGCTGCAACTGAGGTAGAGGATGAGGACTGCTGTGTTTTTCGATGGCCCCACCCTCCGTCACCATCTATACCCCTGGAGCCACAGAGAGGCTGGACAGACATTGGGGGATGGAATTTCTGGTACTGTTGGTGTGACTGGCGAGCTGGAGAAAGGAATCCAAGGGTTAGGGCTCTAGCTCTGCTGTCCTCAAAGTGCTTTAGCGCCTAATCTGCATTCACAACGAACAGCCTGGCTCCGCCAAAGAGCATACCTACCAATGACGCATGTATGTCTCCACAAAACCCATTAGCATGCTGTAGGAGGAGGTTTTCTGAGTTACCCTGAACTTAATCCTATACTCCTCAGTAGTAAGCCCTGGCCCATCAATGAGTGCATCTTTCAAGGCCTGATAGTTGTCTGCATCCTCTTCTCTAACTGCAAGAAGTTTTTCTCTGTATTTGTCTGCAAAGGAGAGCCACAGGATATCTGCCCACTGCCTCTGGGGGACCATTTGGGCTTTACAGGCCTTCTCCAGAGCAGTAACCCACTTGTGGATGTCATCCCCAGTTTTTGTAAGGAGGCTCTATCCTGCTAAGATCCCTAGAGCCTAGGTGTTCCTCCCTGGAGTCTCTAGTGCTGCCACCATGGGAATCGAACCCCTTTTTCTCCCCACCTCTTAGGCTTCCCTTTCAAGAGCCAACTGCTCCCTCATCTCTTTGAGGTTCGCTTTCTAAAATGTGATCATGTTGTACCCTCTATCTAAAGCTACCTCCTCTGTGTCAGTGAGTGAATGCAGCTGTAGATGCTGAGGAGAGCGAGGATGAGGAGGATCGGTTCCTACTTTTATCCCCCTTGTTACCAACCCAGGAAGAGAAGAAAACAAGTTATTTACCTGTAACTACAGTTATCCATGTCGCAGCACAACATATATTTTCCAAAGTCACTCCAGCAAACAATGTTGTAGAAGCTGCTACAGTCCTGGTAGAATGCGCTTTGACCTTTCTCTGCAAAGGTTTGTTGGCCTTGTCATGGCAGAAATTAATCGTAGAAGCCAGCCATCTGGCTATTGTTGCCTTTGTTACTGCAGTCCGAAATGTGGCTTGACCATAGGCCACGAACAATTGGTTGAATCGCCTGATGTCCTTAGTCTTCTGCAAGTAGAATTTTAAACAACGCTTAACGTCAAGCGAGTGTAATGCTCTCTCAGCTGACATGGATGAATCCGGGAAGAGAACTCTTAACTTTACTGGTTCATTCAAGTGAAATTGAGACTGTACTTTAGGGATGAATCTAGGATTTGTTCGAAAAATTATGTAATCCTTAGTGATATGTAAAAAGGGTTCTGAGATAGTGAAAGCTTGGGTTTCACTAACCCTTCGTGCAGAAGTAAGGACCAGCAGAATGGCAACCTTCCACGTGAGAAACTTGAGATCAGCTTTGTGGATAGGTTCAAATTGTCTTCTCTTCAATTGCGCCAACACAGTATTTAGCTCCCACTCTGAAGGAGGTGCAAGTATTGGAGGGAAAGCTCAGAAGAGCCCTTTCATAAATTGCTTGACAAGCAAAGAGGAACAGAGAGAAGGTTGTTTGGAACTTTTCCTGAATCTGGAGAGAGCAGCAAGAGGAACCTTAATCGATGATAAGTCAAGCCCAGTTTTGGCCAGGGACAATAAGTAAGGAAGAAATTGTTCCGCAGGAGCTTGAACAGGGTGGACGTTATTCACCTAGCACCAATAACAGAATTGCTTCCACTTTAAACGATAAGTCTTGAAAGTACTTTGAGCACGAGACTGAGCCAAAATCTCACGACAGTCCTGAGAGATGATAAGATCTTTGAATTCTAAGAAATCAGGAGCCATGCGTGCAAGCGCAGCGACTGTGGATCTAGATGAAGTACTTTTTTTTTTGGGAGAGTTTTATATAGCGCAAACTAGACCCGAACTGAATCAGGTATCAAGAGCGCTTTACTTGGCACCAGTTACGTTACATGAGGACACGCATTCATTTTAGGCACGGGGAGATTAAGTGATTTGCCCAGAATCACAGGAGGGTTTTTTTGGCGTCGTTACCGAGACTCGAACCCAGATCCCCAGGTCCGCGGTCGAGCACCCTAGCCGTTAGGCCAACTCCTCTCCCCCACTTGACCCCTCTCTCTTGACAACATTGTGAGTGTCGGAACCAGGTGGATAGGTTTGTCCTGAGATAGTAGAAGCAGTTCCTGGAACCAATATTGCCTTGGCCAACGGGGTGCAATCGGGATGAGACGGCAGCCCTCCATCTTCATTTTGCGGAGCACTTTCGAAATCAAAGGTATAGGGAGAAAAGCGTATGCACAAATCCCGGACCAATCCATGGACCGGGCATTCCACCTTGATCCCTGTTGAGGGAACCTGCTGGCGTAATATTGGCATTTCCTGTTCTCTCTCGTTGCAAATAAATCCAGTGCTGGTTTGCCCGAAATTTAGAAGATTCTGCTACCTGCTTCTGTTCTAAATCCCATTTGTGACAGCCCGAGAGAAACCTGCTCAGCGTGTCGGCCAGAGTATTTAGGAGCCCCTTGACGTGTTCTGCTCAAGGTTATATTGTGGAATGTGACCCACTCCCACAGTTCCTGAGCCTCCTGCGAAAGAGACGGTGATTTTGTCCCTCCTTGTTTGTTGATGTAAAACATGCGGTACGGACCAGCACTGAGGAGCCCGCAATCCTCAGGAGAAATGCCTGCAGAGAGAGAAAGATGGCGCAAAGCTCCAATCTGTTGATATGCTGTTGTCGGTATTCTTGGTACCATCTTCCTTGAATCTGTACATCTTGCAGATGGCCTCCCCATCCCTCCATGGAAGCGCCGGTTGTTAAAACAAATTCTGAAGTAGTTGGTAGGAAATTGAGGCCTGGAGCCAAGCTCACTGTCTGAGACCACCAATGCAGAGAATCTATCATGCGCGATGTGACGCTGATGGAGTCGAACGATCCTACGGCTTGCTGCCATTGCAAGTGCAATTCCTCCTGAAGAGGTCTCATTCTGAGCCGTGCCAATGGTATGAGGTTTATTGCAGATGAACACATCCCCAGAAGAGAAGCCAACATCCGGACAGAAAATGACTTTCTTTTTGCGATTTATATTGCCAGTTTTTGATGAACGTAACTGGCGGTCCTTTAGCAAGAATGCTTTGCACTGTATCGTGTCCCAGAAAAGGAATCACTTGGAGAGGACATAGCTGTGACTTGTTTTCATTGAGAGTGAGGCCTAGAGTCGAAAAGAGATGTAGACATGTTGAGATAGCATATTCGGCTGCTTGCTCCGAAGGACCTTTGAGCAACCAATCGTTGAGATATGGGAACACTTGTATTCCTTGAGAACTCAATGTCGCTGCCACTGGTGCCAGACATTTCGTGAAGATTATTGGTGCCGATTTCAGTCCGAAAGGGAGCACCTTGAACTGATAGTGGACGCCAGCCACTGTGAATCGAAGATATTTGCGATGCTTGAGATGTATAGGGATGTGAAAGTACGCATCCTCCAGATCCAGAGAAGCCATAAAATCCCCTTTGTTTAGACAGCTTAAAACTTCAGCAAGCGCGACCATCCGGAAACGTTGCTTTTTGAGGAATTTGTTGAGCCTGCAGAGATCCAGTATCGGGCGCCACTCCCCTGACTACTTCTTGATGAGGAAGAAACAAGAATAGAACTCTGTTCCTCTTTGAGACGATGGAGCATTTTTTAAGGCTTCTTTGAACAGTAAGTGAAGACGAGGGAGACCCCTGGGCGGGGTAGTAGGTGGCTGTCTTGATGAATTCCAGGGTGTGACCGTTGTTTACTAGATCGAGAGCCCATAGGTCCGAAGTAATCTGTTGCCACTTGTGAGCAAAAGCTGACATTTTTGCGCCCACGGGGAGGGAGGGAACGATGACTGGCGTCTTGCGTAAATCATTGCTTCCTGTTGGTATCGCGACATTGATTGTTCGATCGCCTTCGACCACCCTGATGGGAGAAACTAGCCGAAGAGGATTGACGGTAAGATGATTGGCTGTAAGGCTGTCTATAATGGGTCTGATCCTGCCCGTTTTGTTGATTTTGATATCCTTCTTTTGAAGCAAAATCACGTCCTCTTGCCCCTCTGAAAGATCCGCGCCTGTATTGTAGAGCGCCCAACGATTTAGCAGTATCAGTATCCGTTTTTATAGCAAGGAGGGCCGCATCAATGTGCTTTACGAATAAGGATTCTCCATCATAGGCCATGTCTAAGATCTTTTTTTGTACTTCTGGCCTAAAAGATGTAGCTTTAAGCCATCCCTGGCGTCTAAGTACTGCAGCACCGGCAAGTTGGCGAAAGTTGGTGTTTGCAATGTCCAGAGAGCAATCCATGATCTCAGATGCGGCTCATTCTCCCTCCTAAAGGATCTTCCTTGCGTCCTGTTTACGGTCCTCGGTGATGAGGTCCATAAATTCTGCTAAATCTGACCATCTGGCGGTTATAACGGACAAGTATAGTCAGAGAATTTGCGGCTTTAATAGAGGCTGCTGCCATAGAGGACATTTTTTTACCTATAAGGTCTAGCCTCCGTCCTTCCTTATCAGGCAATGTTATGGGCGTAGCCGGATTTTTGGATCTTTGTTGGGCGGCTTGCGATATCACTGAATCTGGTCGGGATGACCAATTAGGCAAGATTAAGTATCAGGATGAGCACTGTACTTTTTCCTCAATGCGAAGGAGTACAGCCGGGATGGAAGCAGGGGTTTTCATAATCTTAATTCCTTCATTCCAGATATAATCAATGATAGGAACCGCTTGTGTGACTTTTCTATACTCTTCTTTGAAGTTATGTAAAAAGCAATCCGTGTGCTCTACCGTAACCAGCAATTGAAATCTCGGTGCTGCTCGTTGCATCAAATTATGAATACCCCTGATGTCCTCAGGGGGAGAATCCGAAGGTTGAGAAATGGGTGGAGAAGGCATTGGTATGACAATCATCCGAAGGATCCGTGATAGTAACCTTATCAGGTAACTCACCCTCTTCCTCCAAGGAGGTAGTGTCATGGTGTACTTGTGCCAATAAACCAGAAGGGTGAGGCGGCGAAGCAGGAACCTCTGTCTGAAGTAACGAATCAGGCACCTCCGTTGGCGGAGGAGGAATTTCTGGGACAGCCAGTTGTGGGGGAAACCTTTGACGGTAATCCGCCAGCATGGCTTGGAGATCCTGAATGAGCGTAGGAGGAAGATGACTCCTCTCTCTATGACCCAACTCCCATCTGGGAGGTCTATGATATGGAGTAGTAACATCTTCCTGATAATAGTGTTCCTGATATTCTTTGTCCTCTTCTTCTTGGCACTTTATGTTAAGCTCAGAGGGGTGGCGAGCTATGCCAAACGGTCCCTTGTCATCTTCGTCGTCATAATCCTCATCTTCGACGTAAGTTTCCAAGATGTGAGATGGCAAGAGAGGAGATATCTTACTGTAATCCTGCCTCTCTCTGATAAGTTTTTAATTCAAAAGTGGATGGCTGAGAGACTGGTAAAATCGGTATCGACGACGAATCCTTCGACAACGGGCTCTTCGTCGTCGACGGGATCATCGTCGACGGACTCCTTGTCGACAGGACTGTCGTCGAAAGGCTCTTCGTCGACGGGACTGTCGTAGACGGGCTCTTCGTCAACGAGGACATCACTGAAGTAGTCGTCGACAGGACAGTCGCCGACGACATAGTCGATGCGGTAGACGTCGATGAGATAGACTTTAAAGATAAAAGTACCTTAGTCGTCGATGGAACCTTCGACGATGCGCTAGATGTCGACACAGTCGTAGACTGTGTTTCAGACGATGAGCTCTTTGTCAACGAGTCTTTAGGAACAGGTTTCTTAGACGTGATAGAAATCTTAGTAGATACAATAGGTGAAGAAATAGTCATTGTCGAGACAGTAGCCGTCGACAAGGGGGTAGCAGAAGTCACGCAAACCGTTGAGTGAGAGTTTTGACCTGAAGTTTACTCACGGTTTTAGAAGTCGAAGGTCTCTTGGATTCCTCATAGGGCGAAGACAGCGTTGACCCAGAGGAAAGTTTAGATGACCTTCTGTGAATGGTCAGAAACATCATGGAAAGCCTTATGATGTTTTCTTCCCTCACTGGAAGAGCTGTCATGGGATCTAGCCCGTTTACTCGAAGTTGAGGCCTTATCATCCTCCTCCGCCGAGAAAGATTTGAGCCATAAAAGAAGTCTTGCCTCTCTATCCCTCAGATTTTTGTAGGGAAGGCACAGCAAATTCTACAATCCTTAGCAACATGCTTTGGATGAAGGCAGTAAATGCAGTCCTTGTGCTGGTCATCCACATGGACCCTCTTCTTTTCACAAGTCCTGCACGGTCAAAAAAGGGTCTTCTTATCAGACATCCTGAAGAAATGAAGTGAAGAACTGAGTAGGCACTCAGGCAGACTACCTTCCACACGACGTGCGGTGAAAATCTGAGAACTGCATCTGCTGGGAAGGTTCTAGAGGGTGCTGGTAGCTGATTGGTGGAACAAATTTTTAGTTCTTTTCATATAATGATGTAGATATATACATACATATACTAAGTAAATGGAATGTGAAAGTCGATAGAAGGAATGGAGCTGTCCTGAGGCTGGAGGTTCGCTAGGACTACGCTATCTTCACCTTAGGTAAGTAATAGGAGGCCCACGGGACGCGTGTGCAGAGTGTGAACTCACACGCGAGATGCGTAACAACGTCTATGGACAGTACAGTTCAAGTTAAAGGTGAGTACGGACAATCCTGACTAGTTAGGACTAAAACGACTGTGGATCTGGACACTAGGACAGTTAAACTACCCTTGAGCACCGAAATGCTCTCGTTACCTCACCCCCGGGCTGCGGGTGCATAGGTGTCAAAGTGTGTCGGGTTCTCGCGTTGAAGTCTATGGAGCCTGGAAGAAAAGATACTGCAGGCGACCAGGAGGAAGATGTCCGGTGCGATCCAAGGGTGGATCAGTGAAGAAGAGGACCTGAAAGCAGAGGGGACAGTGTTCAAAGTCACTAGCCAGTGACCGGTGTGGAACCAGGAAGGAACCAGATGCTGTTGTCGCGATCAGGTGAAGAGTGGACGCTGGTCTCTGCAGCCACGTGGACCAGGAGGTGTCTTCGACGACCAGGATGGAGGCACGAGCTGTCCCGCGCAGGCTCTCGGTGTTGGATCCGGATTCAGCGTCAACAGGCCTTGGCAAAGGCAACCCACACGGTGAGTGGAAACGGCATCTGGAGTGGACCAGGAGGGTCCAGGGTGCTCCTCTTTTGGAAGGGAGCAAGGGCCAGTCTGGAGCAACCAGACCAGCAGTGAAGATTTCAAAGTTCGTCGTCTAGGAGGCCACTAGCCAGCCGGCAAGTGACCAGACAACGCGTCGAGCAGCAAACAAGCAGAAGGGCCCCACACAGATCTCGTGGAAGCTGGAGGGCTGATCTTCGGTGCAGGGGCTGCTCGGGGCTGGGGCTTCTCAGTCCACAAAGCACTTGGTCGAGTTTACCTCGGGAGTCGTGCTGGAAGCGAAGTGCAGTTTCTTTCAAGATGGCCAGTCCCACGTGTCTCGTCGCACCCACGGGTCTCCGCTTTGCTGCAGATGTGAGTTGAGGTCGGAGAGGTCTGGGAATCCGAGTCTCGTCGGGCTCTGAAGTCTGGATCCTCGAGGGAAGACGACAAAGTGAAACCGCTGGACGCTTGATGGTGCCTGCAGTTGCAGGGTGGACACTCCTTGTCCACAAGGGAGATTCTTCAGTCTTCTGTGGAGCAGAACGTCGAAGTCCAGAGTTTCTTCTTGTAAAGTTGTTCAGGATAATCTAATTTGGAATGGGACTAGCTCCTACCTTTATCCTGCTAAAGGGGGCTGTACTGGTGACTAGGTCCCTCCCCTGGGTGGGACCAGGAAGGGGGGTGGTTACACCCCCTATCCTTTGTCCGGTTTCACGCCAGAGCTGGGGCAGGGATGCCCCAGCAACTGGTTTGAACCGGTGTATGCACAGGACACCTTGTGTGCCCCAGGCATGTATCATTCCTTTCAGGCTTATCCTACCCAATACACAAAATCCTGTCTGGGGTGGTGCTAGCACCTCCCCAGGCAGGAAACCCTTTGTCCAAGCCTCTCTCGCTGGAAGGACTCCCAGCAGCAGGAGGTCAGACTTGTGTCTGTGGTGGCAGCATCCATTTTGTGATGCCAAGGCTCGAGTTAACTTTAACCGGGGTTCACAGTTACATACATGTCGTGTCCCTCTAGAAGGGTGGAATGCTACCCCCGTCGCCAGAATTGACGAGGGGGTAGTATTCCAATTCGTATGACACCTTACTAAACATGTTTTGATAATGTTATACCAGAGTTAGCATTTAACCGCAAGGATTATAATGCACTTAAGAGTATATGGTATAGCGTTATCATGGAACACCTATTAGGACTTGGTTCCGCAAGCTGCAGACGGGCTTAGCTCATGCCAGAGCACCATCTCACATAATTCCAAGCACTCTGCCTTCAGGATTGATAAGGCCTGCCATAGGAGTGACTGATAGGAATATATGTGTCCATTTTAGGGTTAGATATAGGTATACTATATCTATAGCAAAGGGTGATTACATCACCTTGCCCCAGCTGTCTTGCAGCCAGTTGTGTCAGTTTTAGATGGCCAGCCAGGGGTGGCATAATACATGCTTCAGCCCCTGGTAGGCCCTGGGTACACCTATGCCCTGGACACCTAAGGTACACTGTACAGGGACTGATAAGGTGGCCCAGTACCAATTGGTAAATGCACCTAAAGTACATGGTTATCAATTTAGAGAGAGAACAGCTAGGCTGTGGGTCTGATTAGCAGGCCCACAGCCAGGGAAAGTCGTAAACCAGTGAAGCAAAAAGCAAAAATCTGGGGTGACCATAGGATTGCAGACCCCACTCTCCTACAGAGACTGAAGGGGATTTTGAGGGACTGCTCCCTGAAGACCCTGGAGTGGTCTTTTTTGGGGCCTTCTAAGGTCTTTCCCCTGAGGAATGTGTCTGAGGAGATCTACTTCTCTTCTGAGATCTTAGACGCCACAGATTCCTCCTCACTCTCACTTGAGAGGATTTCCTTCCTGGCTTTGACCTTCTGAAGCCAGAGCAGTAGCCTTCCCTCACGATCTCTCAAGGTCTTATTTGAAAAGGTACGACATACCTTACAATCTGCTGCCTTATGGTCTGGATAGAGACAGTAGATGCAGTCCTTGTGAGGGTCATCTGTATATAAAGCCTCTTCTTGGAGCAGGTTGAACAAGCTCTAAATAATCCTTTTTTCTCTTCATCAGACATGGTTGATGTAAAAAACCTCAAATCTAAGTCAAAAAACTGTAGAAGTAAAGAGTTTGAGCAGAGCTCAAAGAAGACTCCCTAGCACAACGTGCGGTAGAAAAATCTGAGGGGCAGAAGGTTCTCTCAGGAGTGTTCTAGAGGGTGAGGAGGTCTGATTGGTTCAGGGAAAAGTTTGGGCCTTTTTTACATAACAAAGGCTATGGGTTGCAAAAGGGAAATGGGCCTAGGCCTCTTTTCAGTTTGCTATACTACTAAGCACTGCTTTTTTATATACCGGAGACTCCTGTCTCGACGACGGGGAGGGATTCAGGCATGTGAATCGATGAACGTTCCAATACTGGAGTAATAGACATGGTCTATTATAGGTACCACTCTCGTGATCTTCCTGGATTCTTCCTTGAAATCATGAAGGAAATATTCTGTCTGTTCGACTAACTGGCAGTTGAAATCTAGCTGCTGCCCGTTTCATTAAATTATGTACAGGATGCTGCCATAGATGAGGCCATCGTAGACGATCTCATCTTAGACTTTGCTGTCGTAGACATGGTTATGTAGGCAAGGGTATTGCAGACGGGAACGTCATCATAGATAACCGTCATGAACAACAATCAGATGAGGCTGTCGTAGATGACAGTCATAGACAATGCCATCATAGATGAGGCAATCATAGGTGAGGCCATCCGTAGATGAGGGAATCATGGATGAGGCAGTCCTATGATGGCTATCCATGGATGAGGCCATTTGTGGATAAGACCATTTCACGGATGAAGCCATTCTTGGATGAAGCCATTCTTGGATGAGGTCATTGTTGGATGAGGTCATTGTTGGATGAGGTCATTGTTGGATGAGGCCATTGGTAATGAGGTCATACATAGACGATGAGGCTGTCATTGACGACAGTCATAGACAATACCATCATAGATGAGACAATCATAGGTGATGCCATCCGTAGTTGAGGCAATCCTAGATGAGGGAATCGTAAGATGGCCATCCGTGGATGAGGCCATTCATAGATGGGGCCTTATGTAGTTGAGGCCATTCGTACATGAGGCCATACATAGATGAGGCCTTTGTCATAGTGACCATAATAGATGAGGTTGTCGAGGAGCTGAGGCTGTCCTAGGCAATGCCATTGTAAAAGAGACCATCATAGACGAGACCGCCGTCGACGACCGTCCTAGATGAGGCCGTCGTTGACGACCGTCGTAGATGAGGACGTCGTCGACGACAGTCGTAGATGGGGCAGTCGTAGATGGGGCAGTCGTCGACGGGGCCGTCGTCGACGGGGCCGTCGTCGACGACCGTCGTAGATGGGGCCGCCGTCGACGACCGTCGTAGATGGGGCCGCCGTCGACGACCGTCGTAGATGGGGCCGCCGTCGACGACCGTCGTAGATGGGGCCGCCGTCGACGACCGTCGTAGATGGGGCCGCCGTCGACGACCGTCGTAGATGGGGCCGCCGTCGACGACCGTCGTAGATGGGGCCGCCGTCGACGACCGTCGTAGATGGGGCCGTCGCCGACGACCGTCGTAGATGGGGCCGTCGCCGACGACCGTCGTAGATGGGGCCGTCGTCGACGACCGTCGTAGATGGGGCCGTCGTCGACGACCGTCGTAGATGGGGCCGTCGTCGACGACCGTCGTAGATGGGGCCGTTGTCGACGACCGTCGTAGATGGGGCCGTCGTCGACGACCGTCGTAGATGGGGCCGTCGTCGACGACTGTCGTACATGGGGCCGTCGTCGACGACTGTCGTAGATGGGGCCGTCGTCGACGACCGTCGTAGATGAGGCCGTCGTCGATGACCGTCGTAGATGAGGCCGTCGTCGGCGACCGTCTTAGATGAGGCCGACGTCGACGGCCGTCGTAGATGAGACCGTCGTAGATGAGGCTGTCGTCGACGACCTTCGTAGATGAGGCCGTCGTCGACGACCTTCGTAGATGAGGCCGTCGTCGACGACCCTCGTAGATGAGGCCAATATTGGTGAGGCAGTAATAGTAGACATGGAGTTTTTAGACTCCTAATGTCAGGTTAAGAGGATTTCCTTGATGAGTTATAGGATCATCCTCTGAGGAAGTTTTTTTCAATTGCCTCTTTCTGTGAGAAATGCCTTATAAAGACTCGAGGTGAGTCTTTATGCGCGCCCTCTGGAGGCTCCTGGCACGACTTTTCCCTTTGACCTCTCCTATGAGGTGAAGGCATCCTCGTTGTCCTCTTCAGAATTGGCAGTCTCTGTAGTCCCAATAATAGCCTCATCTCTCAGAACGTGAGAGTTATTGAGGAAAAGGTTAGACATATTTCGTAGTCTATTACCTTATTTTCTGCCAATCTGCCATATTACTGCCTTAATAGGGTCAGAGAAATGAAGTATGATCCAAGTTGATCCAAAAAGAAGTAAAAGCTGAAAAAACCGAGCATGCGGTGAAAATCTGAGGAGAACTGGCTCTGCAGAGAGGGTTCTAGAGGGTGCTGTAAGCTCATTGGTTGGGACAAAATCTTTGGTCCTTTTGGCATATCGAGGTAGATAGGCTACTACAGTTTAGGCCTCAGGCCTTTCTCTTAGGCCTACTACTATAATTTACATTTTCACGGCTTTTTTATATACCGTGGGACTCCCCCCTCGGCGACGGGGAATGATTCAGGCATGTGAATCTATGAAAGATACCCCAATACTGGAAGCTTTCATAGATTCACATGCCTGAATCATTCCCCGTCATCGAGACTGGGAATGATTCAGGCCTGTGAATCTATGAAAGCTCCAATACTGGAGTAAGAAGCAATTTCCAACCAATTAAGAGGGGACAGGATCAACATTAAACACTATCATCGGAAAGGAGTTGACTTGGTTAAACAACAGACGTTCAAAATAGACATTAGAACAATATGAAGAACAGTTAATTGAGGATGTTTCTTACCTGGTGGAATTTTACATACAGTTGCAGGGTGCCAACCATATCTCTGGTTACAATTGGGGCTCTGAACAAAAATGGCACTATCACTTAGGCACTCGGCAAACACTTCACCACCAATATAATAAAGTCGCACGCCTCGCCCTGAAACAAAGCGGCAAGCACAAATGAGGTCAATTACGCATATAAACCTATAACAGTTTCTACTTTTATGAAGTGAAAAGCTGAACTGCGCAGTTAAATATAACCCTGGATAATTAAAGCGACTTCAATATTCCGCATTTTTCATTTTGACTTCAGTTATTTTATAGAAGAAAGGTTATTTCATATTACAAAGAACACAAACAAAAAAATTAACCGGAGGGCAGTGATTTTTAGTCGCAGTTCTGCATTGTAGGAACCTTCTCTGGCGTAAAAGATTAGAACTGAGCTGCCCATATGCAGGATTCTAGATCACTTTTTTAGCAAACAACAATTACTACGGATGGTAAAACACATGCATTCTGAAAACTAGTAAACAGAACAGACCCCATCAGAGGTTAAGAAAACAAGTTACTTACCTGTAACTTCAGTTATCCAGTATTGGTATCTTTCATAGATTCACATGCCTAAATCATTCCCCGTCGCCGAGGCGGCAGTCCCACGGTAAATAAAAAAGCAGTGCCAAAAGCACTTTGTAGTAGTAGTAGGCCCTGGAAAAAGGCCTGAGGCCTAAATTATAGTAGCCTATCTACCTCATTATGTTAAAAAGACCAAAGTCTTTGCTCCAACCAATCAGCTTACAGCACCCTCTAGAACCCGCTCTGCAGAGCCAGTTCTCCTCAGATTTTCATAGCACAAGTGGGAACAAGTATCCCAAACTTAGATAACTGACTCTCCGGGGAGGAAGGTGGGTCCATGTCAATCTATGAAAGATACCAATACTGGATAACTGAAGTTAAAGGTAAGTAACTTGTTTTCTTATCCAGTATTGGGGTATCTTTCATAGATTCACATGCCTGAATCAGAATACCAAGCAGTAAACTAGGTAAAGTCGGTTGCGGATGGTGGGAGACTTATTGTAGTGCACCCCCATGAATGTACAGTTAACAACCAACAATCGCCTAGAGATTGATCTATTAACAAGTCATATTCAGAATCAACATAGAAATTGTGCAATTTCCTACAGGAAAGGAACTTTAGTACCATAGAAACTCACTATATGTTAACATATTTCTGCATATTATAAACAACAACTTGAATCTTATGTGCTTTTTAAGAAATAAGCCAACGTTAATACCTGAATGTATTCCTATGGAAACAGGTGGTGTAAAACAGCTTGGCCCACTGCCGCATCATCCTGATTTGCTGATTGTAGGCAGTAGTGTCTTGTAAACGTGTGGACATTCTTCCATGTCGCAGCACAGCAAATGTTCTCAAGCGTCACACCTGCAAACAAAGCTGCAGACGCTGCCACAGCTCTTGTGGAATGAGGTCGAACAGACCTTGTCAACGGTCGGTTAGCCTTGATGTGGCAGAACTGAATGGCGGAGGCTATCCATCTGGAAATTGTAGCTTTAGTGTCCGCTTTACCCAATGTAGTCTGGCCATAAGCCACAAACAGTTGATCTGATTTTCTTAAAGTCTTGGTTCTCTGGAGGTAGAACTTTAAGCATCTTTTGATGTCTAAGGAATGCAATGTTCTCTCCGCTGGGGTTGAAGGATTTGGAAAGAAAACTTTCAGCTTGACTGGTTCATTTAGATGAAATTGAGAAGGCACCTTTGGTATGAATGTTGGATTTGTCCGCAAAGTGACAGTCTTGGGAAAAATGCAAAAAGGGTTCTTTTATAGTGAATGCCTGAATTTCTCTCACTCTTCTTGCGGAAGTTAGGGCTAACAACAAAGCAACCTTCCATGTCAAGAATTTTAGGTCAGCTTTATGGATGGGTTCGAACGGGTGCTTCATCAGCTGTGAGAGGATTGTGTTGAGCTCCCATTCCGGTGGTGAAGGCTTTACTGGAGGATAAGCCCGGAAAAGACCCCTCATGAATTGTTTAGTTAGCGATGAAGAGCAGAGCGATTGAGTGTCAGCCATTTTCCTGTATCTGGATAAAGCCGCTAAGTGGACTTTTATTGAAGAAAAAGAAAGACCAGATCGCGCCAAATGCAATAAATAGGGCAGTATTTTCTCTGCTGGCGCCTCTATATGATGTAAGGCATTTGAAATGCACCAAGCACAGAAGCGCTTCCATTTGAGACGATACGTTTTTAATGTACTCTGGGCTCTTGCTTTCTTTAGAATGTCTCGGCAGTCCTTAGGAATTTGAAGATGTTCAAATTCTAGGAAGTTAGGAGCCATGCATGCAATTTCAGCGATTGAGGGTCTGGGTGACGTATCTGGCCCTCGTTGCGTGAAAGTAACGTTGGGGTTACCAACAGCCTGATCGGTGGCTCCTGTGAGAGAAGCATGAGCTCCTGAAACCAATACTGGCGAGGCCACCTGGGAGCAATTAGGAGAAGGCGGCAACTCTCCAACTTCATCTTGCGTACCACTCGTGGAATCAAAGGGATCGGAGGAAAGGCGTAAGCATAACTCCGTGACCATCGCATGGACAGGGCATTCCCCCTTGATCCCGGTTGAGGGTACCTGCTGGCGTAATACCGGCATTTCTTGGTCTGTTGGGTTGCAAATAAATCCAACGTCGGCTTGCCCCATCTCGGAAACACCTTGCTCAATTGGTTGTTGTTCAGTTCCCACTCGTGGCAATCTGATGAGGACCTGCTCAGTTTGTCTGCTAAGGTGTTGTACAGACCTCTGACGTGTTCTGCCTTGAGAGTTATGTTGTGAATCATTAACTATTGCCATAACTCTTGGGCTTCCCTGGACAATGTTGCTGATCTCGTACCCCCTTGCTTGTTTATATAAAACATGCTGATAGTGTTGTCCGTTTTGACCAGAACTGAGGATCCTGTGATCCTGGGGAGAAACGCTTGAAGAGAAAGAAAAATGGGTTTCAACTCATTTTTTGTGCTGTTTAGACCATTTTCCTTGCACCTGTAAATCCTGGAGATGACCTCCCCAGCCCTCCATGGACGCATCTGTCGTCAGAATGAAATCCGGAGGAGCTTGCAAGAATGTGAGCCCCTGTTCCAAATTGCTCAGCCGTGTCCACCATTGAAGAGCATGCACCATCCTGTTGGTGACTGGGATGGTATCCTCGAAAGAGCCTGTCGCTTGTTGCCATTTGACGCTGTAGCTCTTCCTGTAAAGGCCGCATCTTTAAACGTGCTAATGGAATGAGGTTGATGGCCGAAGAGCACATCCCCAGAAGTGATGCAAATAGGCGAACTGAAAGTGACCTTTTTCTTGACAGTTTTATTGCCAAAGCCTGTAGTCAGAGTTGTCTCTCTCGAGACAAGAATGCCTTGCATTCTACTGTGTCTAGACAAGCTCCTAGGAACAGTAGGTTCTGTTTCGGGACCAATTGAGATTTGCTCTTGTTGATTGTAAGGCCTAGCGATGCAAAGAGATTGTGGCATATTGTAATGTCGGATTTTACTTTGGCCTTCGATGGACCTTTGACTAGCCAGTCGTCCAAATACGGGAAGACCTGCACCTTTGCTGATCGAAGAGCTACTGCTACAGGAGCAAGGCACTTCGTGAAAATCCTTGGGGCCGATTTGAGGCCAAATGGGAGGACCTTGAACTGATAATGGGCGCCAGCCACAGTGAAACAGAGGTATTTTCGATGCTTTGGGTGGATTGGGATGTGGAAGTATGCAGCTTCCATGTCCAAGGAAGCTATGTAATCTCCCTCGTTGAGGCAGTTGAGAATGTCCGAGAGAGTGACCATTCGGAATCCCTGCTTCTTGAGATATCTGTTCAGATTGCGCAGGTCTAAGATCCGTCGCCATTCCCCCGATTTCTTTTTTAACCACTTGGCTGCTAAGGGGTTTTCCCCTCCTGTGCTGCATATTTATGAATCCCATTATACATGACGAGATGACCTTGTCATGAGCACAGATTCAGTGTGCCTCATGACGAGTTCATCTTGTCATTAGCATGCAAGTGGTTAAGAGGAAAAAACGGGAATAGAAACCTGTCCTTCTCTGATGGATTGGAACGAATAGTTTTCTTACCCGTCGGTGTAGTTTTGCAGCTTGAAGATCTTTCTGGATTCACTAGGCTGTGCATTATTCTGCGGTCTTGTGGTTGGGTCCGGATTCGTAGTCTTTTCTTTGTTTTTTTTTTGTAGCCCAGGTGGGCGTCGGCGTCACACCCCCTTGGGTGTATTTCCGGTGACGTCGGCATGCTTCCTGCGGAAGCTCCCACTCTTGGACGCCATCTTCGGGTTCTTTTTTTCCGTGTTTCTTTCGTTTCCGAAGTAGTGGCAATGTTCTATTCAGGTGATATTTTACCGCTTTGTACCTTCAAAGTATTTTCCACTTGTTCTATTTCCACCTCTTCTCTCTCCAGCCTCATCTTTCTGGCGGAGGTGGGTGGGTTCGCTAGTGAATCCAGAAAGATCTTCAAGCTGCAAAACTACACCGACAGGTAAGAAAACTATTCGTTTTGCAGCGTGAATCTTTCTGGATTCACTATGCTGTGCATAGATTTTGTAGCGGTTTCTCATCTCTGTGGCGGTTGGGTGGAAGATGAGCGTTGGGTATTGAATATGTGCTGTAGCACCTTCTGTCCAACTTGAGCTTCCTTGTTCATCTGTATGTCCACACAGTAGTGCTTCGTGAACGTGTGCACCGAAGCCCATGTTGCCGCCAGGCATATGTCTTGTATGGGTGTGTTAGCCAGGAAGGCTATTGTAGCGCCCTTTTTCCTAGTGGAGTGGGGACGTATCCCCTCTGCTAGCTCTTGTCCTGCACGCTTGTGGCAGAGTTGGATTGTCTGTGCGATCCATCGTGCAATGGTCTTTTTGGCTACTGCTTTTCCCATGTAACTGTTGGCGAATGACACAAAGAACTGTTTTGTTTTCCTGTGTCCCTTCGTCCTTTCGATGTAGTGCATGACTGCCCTTCTGGCGTCCAGGGTGTGCAGAGCTCGCTCTGCGGCAGTTGTTGGTTTTTGGAAAAAACTCGGTATCTGTATAGACTGGTTCATGTGAAATTTAGATACCACCTTCGGCATGAAGTGTGGGTCAGTCCTCATCACAACCCTATCATTGTGTATTTGTATGTAGGGTTCTTGTAGCGTCAGAGCCTGAAGCTCGCTTACTCTGCGTAAGGACGTTAACGCAACCAGGAAAGCTGTTTTCATAGTTAGCATCTTTAAGGACGCCTTGTGGAGCGGTTCAAAGGGCTCTTTCATGAGTTCCGTTAGGACTATGTTCAAGTTCCATGCAGGTGGCGGCACCCGCTTGGGTGGTGCGATCCTTTTCGCACCTTCTAGGAATCTCTTCACCACCTGTGATGTGAAGAAACTCCTGCAAGTTTCTCCCCTTGTGTAGGCGACTATCGCTGCCAAGTGAACTCTCAAGGAGGATGAGCTAAGGTTCTTCTCTAGCAAGTGCGTCAGGTACTTTAGCACTGTGGAGTCCTTCTTCATTTTATTGTGAAATCTTTCTTGTCTGCACCATATTGTGAACCTTTTCCATTTCGCAACATAGCACTTCCGAGTGCTAGGCCTTCTTGCCTCCCGCAGGACCTTCAGGGTACTTTCTGGCAATCTTAAATGTGCGAACTCTATGTCCTGAGGAGCCACGCTACGAGGCTCATGCTCTCTGGCTCTGGGTGTAGCACCTCTCCGTTCTGCATGGAGAGTAAGTCTTTCCTCCTGCTGAATCTGTGGGGTGCACACTGTGTCATCTCCATGATCTGCGAGTACCATGTCTGCCTCGCCCACTGTGGTGCGACCAGTATCAGTGTCATGTTGCTCGCTCTGCACTTGCTCAGTACTCTGTGCATCAGTGGTATCGGGGGAAAGGCGTAGGCAAATGTCCTTGACCTATCTATCCATAGGGCATTCCCTAGTGACCCTTCCTCGGGCTGCCTGGATGCGAAGTTTTGGCATTTTGCATTCTGGCGTGTGGCAAACAGGTCCACCGATGGAGTTCCCCATCTGTCGAATAGGCGCCTTGTCTCCTGAGCATTGAGCTCCCACTCGTGGGATGCCGATGTCTGCCTGCTGAGCCAATCTGCTTGTATGTTGTCCTTCCCTGGCAGGTGTATGGCCAGCAGGTCTATCTTGAGAGGGATGGCCCATCTCCATATCTCTTGCGCTAGCGTTGAAAGCGGGGCTGACTGTGTGCCCCCCTGCTTGTTGATGTAGAACATCGCAGTGGTACTGTCTGTTTGTATCAACACCTTGTGTTTGTACAGTCTTGTTTGAAAGGCTTTCAGTGCAAGGAAGATTGTCTTCAATTCTAAGTAATTGATGTGCTTTGTCGCATCTGTTGGCGTCCACAGTCCCCTCACCTTGAGCTCCTCCATGTGAGCGCCCCATCCCTTCAGGGATGCGTCTGTGGTGATGGTCACTGTTGGCGTTGGGGGCGTTAGAGGCTTTCCCCTTGCTATGTTCTCCATGGTCCACCATGTCATCTCCTTCTGCACTGCGTGCGTTACAACCACTAGATCCTCCCAACTGCCTGTAGCTTGTGACCATTGCTCCTGTAGCCATTCTTGAATGGGTCTCATGTGGAGTCGTACATTCGGTACCAGGTGGATGCATGATGCCATCATCCCCATGATCTTGCTCGCAGTCCTCACTGTCCGAGCTTGTCCCTTCCGGTAGAGGCGAGTTTCCTTCACCAGCGCCCTCGCCCTCTTGTCGCTGGGGAACACCTTGCCCTGTAAGGTGTTGATCTGTGCTCCCAGGAAGATCTTCACTTGTTCTGGCTCCATTGATGATTTCTTCCAATGGATGGAGAACCCCAGGTTTATGAGCGTGCTTGTCACTGTATGTGCGTGCAGCTTGCATTTCTGGTATGAGTTTGCTTTCACCAGCCAGTCGTCCAGGTAAGGGTATACGTGTATTCCTTGCCTTCTTAGGTGCGCTGCGACTGCTGCGAGGCACTTTGTGAAAACTCTTGGTGCTGATTTTAGACCGAAGGCCAGTGTCGTGAACTGGTAGTGGCTTTCTCCGACGGTGAACCTGAACATGAGTTTGTGCTTTCTGTTCATTGGAATGTGCAGGTATGCGTCTTTGAGGTCTATTGTGACCATGAAGTCCCCGATCTGCAATTGTGGGAGCACCTCTTGCAGGGAGGTCATTTTGAATTTTTGCGTTCTTATGAATTTGTTCATGAACTGTAAGTCGAGAATGGGTCTCATTGTTTCGTCTACTTTTGGTACCAGGAAGTACGTTGAGTATACTCCTGTGTTTCTTTCCTTGAAGGGTACCCGTTCTATGGCCTGCTTCCGCAGGAGTTCCTTTGCCTCCTCCTGCAGACACTGCAGCTGCTTGCCTGCTAGTGGCTTTCTTTTTGGTTTTCTGCTTGTTGGCCTCCCCTCCAACTCTATGCAGTATCCGAACTGGATCAAGTTGAGGATCCATTTGTCTGATGTGATTTCTCTCCACTCTCGGAGGTGGAATCTTAATCTTCCTCCCACTGGTGTCATGTGGTCGTAGGTGTCTAGTTTGTCTTGACCCATCTGTACGTGCTGCCCCCTGGGATCTTTTTTGTGGGCGGGCACACGGAGCTTTTTGAAGTCACTTAGAGGTGGGCTGCTGCCCCCCTCTTCTATTTTGTCCCCGTCCATTTCTCCCTCGAAAGGACTGGCCTCTTTGTTGGTACTGCCAGGACTGCTTCTGATGACCATGCTGAGTCTGCGAGTCTGCCTGGTGCGTTTGCTGGAAAGCCTGGTGTAGGAAGGTAGATCCCTGACTATGGTTGCCCCCAACTTTTTGCCTGGTGTTTTGCTGGTTTTCTGACTTAGTTGACCTGGGACCCTGCTATTCAGGGCCCCAGGCCTACTGCTCTCTCTGTAAAATGGATTCCATGTACCTTAGGTACATATCTAAATTGGATACTGAGTCACCTTATCAGTCCCTGTACAGTGTACCTTAGGTACCCAGGGCATAGGTGTACCCAGGGCCTACCAGGGGCTGCAGCATGTATTATGCCACCCCTGGCTGGCCATCCAAATCTGACACAACTGGCTGCTTGACAGCTGGGGCAAGGTGGTGTAATCACCCTTTGCTTTAGATATAGTATACCTATATCTAACCCTAAAATGGACACACAGATCTCCTATCAGTCACTCCTATAGCAGGCCTTAACAATCCTGAAGGCAGAGTGCTTGGAATCGTGTGAGATGGTGCTCTGGCATGAGCTGAGCCTGTCTGCGGCTTTCGGGATCCATCCCTTAGCCGTTTCCATGATATCGCATACCATATACTCTTAAGTGCATTATAATCCTCGCGGTTATATGCCAACTCTGGTATCGCTTTATCAAAACATGTCGAGTAAGGTGTCATACGAATTGGAATACTAACCCCTCGCCAATTCTGGCGATGGAGTTAGCATTCCACCCTTCTAGAGGGACACGACATGTATGTAACCCCTAACCCCGGTTAAAGTCAGACAGAGCCTTAGCATCCACAAAATGGATGCTGCCACCGAGACACAAGTCTGCCCTCCTGCTGCTGGGAGTCCTCCCAGAGCAGGAGATAAGGACAAAGGGTTTCCTGCCAGGGGCGGTGCCAGCACCGTCCCAGACAGGGTTTTGTGTATTGTAGGTAGGCAGGGCTTCAGAGGAAGGTGACTGCACGTGGCACCCCGGTGCCCACTGTGCATAGGCTGGCTTAAACCAGTTCCAGGGACCCTCCAGACCCTGTGCTGGGGAAAAGCCCGCCAAGGAAGTGGGTGTAACCACCCCCCTCCTGGTCCCACCCCTAGGGCAGGACTTAGTCGCGTGCCAGCCCCCTTTTCCAAGATAAAGGTAGAGACTGGCCCCCTTCCAAAGCAGATCATCTTTGAATCCTGAAACTACTTTCCACGAAAGGAACTCAAGACTTCTTCCTAAGATTTCTCCCTTGTGACTAAGGAGTAGTCACCCTGCATCCGCAGGCACCATCTTAAGAACACTGCGGTCTGCTGCAAGTCTCTCCTCCGGATCAAGACTGCCCAGCTCGACGAGAACCGGCTTCCCTGGCACCTCTGACCTCTACCTACATCATCAGTCACGATGAGATTCGTGGGTGTGACGAGACCTCGAGGGACCGGCCATCTTCAAGACTGCACGACGCTTGCCCAGCACGACTCCCGAGGGACCCTCGACTGAGTGCTTTGGGGTAAGAGAAGCCCCGACCCTGAGCAGCTCCAGCACCGAAGAGCAGCCCCCCAGCATCTCCACGATCGGCGTGGGGCCCTTCTGCTTTTTGCTGCTCACCGCGTTGTTTGGCTACTAGCCCGCTGGCTTGTGGCCTTCCGAACTACGCCCGACGACAATACTGCTGCTAGTCTGGTTGCTCCAGACTGGCCCTTGCTTCCCTCCATCGGAGAAGTACCCTGGACCCTCCTGGTCCAACTAAGACGCCATTTTAGGTCCACCGCGTGGGCCTTGCATTTGCCAAGACTTGTTGCCCAATCCTGGGTCCAGCGACGTCGACAGCAAGAACCTTCGTGGGACAGCTCGCACCTCCATCCTGGTCGCCGACAACGCCTCCTGGTCCGAGAGACTGCAGAGCCCAGCAGCGCCCACTCACCTGACTGCGGTGACTTCGCCCGGTGCCATCCTGGTGCCCACTCAATCACTGGCTAGTGATTCAAGAACTTGGTCCCCTCTGCTTTCAGGTTTCCTTCTTCCTTGATCCAGGCTTGGATCCATCGAACTTTTCTTCACTGGTCGCCTGCCAGCAACTTCCTTCTTCCAGGCTCCTGGTCCGGCAACGAGATTCCCGACGTCTTTTCGGACCTATGCAGCTGCAGCCCCTGGGCTAGGTAACTTCGGCACTTCGGTGTCCCAGCATAGCCTCACTATCCAAGGGTCAGGATCCACTGTCGTTTTCTTCCTACCAGGTCGGGTTCGCCCGTGAACACTAACTTTGCCTTTACTAGCCTCCATAGACTTTGTCCCGCATCCCGCGTGAGAGTGCACACTCTGCACCCGAGTCCCCTAGGTCTCCTAGAAGTAATCTAACGATTCTATAGTCAAGTCCTAGCGATTCCAAAGCCTATTAGTACTGTACTTACCTGCTAGTAATTTCGCATTCCACTTTTAAAGTATATGGTTTTTCGTGCCCCTCGGGCATTTGTGTATAACGTGCTAACTTAAGTATTTTCATAAGAGTTTTGTTGTGTGCTTAGCACCCTGTCCTCATAAAGAGTACAGGGTTGTTGTGATTCTAATAAATACATTGTTTATTTTCATAACACTTGTGTGGTGTCCTTTCACTGGGTGTTCAAGGGGTAATGTGATGGTAAAACAGCTGGCTTAACACGCCCTCTAGAGTCTTAGCCTTAGACTGCTCGTATCCATGCTACTAGGATAGCTGGTCTATAAGGTTGACTTACAACCAATCATCAATAAGGGTTGTTTGGACTGATATATAGTGATCACTAGAATAGTGAACACTGCACATCAGGCCAACTTCTCACACCTGGTGTGATGTACCTGGCTGGTTTCCGCCTCTCCCGCCGGGCCTCCGTGACGGGGTGCCCCTCTTGTTCCCTCTGAACTGCAATGCTCCCATGGACCTTGCAGTTTCGTTATCTTTCTTCAGTTGGCTGAGCGTTTCATCAACTGTTGTTCCGAAAAGCGTGCTGCCGTTGAACGGTGTGTTCAGGATGCTGTGTTGCACCTCCGGTTTGAAACCGGATATCCTGAGCCAGGCGTGCCTCCTTTCCGTGACGCCCATCATCATGAGCCTGCTGGCGGTGTCTGCCCCACCCAGGGCCGTCTTAAGGCAAGAATTTGCCGTGTTCTTTCCCTCTTCAACCAGCTTTTCGGCTTTCTGCCTGGCATCCTGGGGCAAGTCCTTCACCAACTGCCCTAGTCCCTCCATGATTTGGTACATGTGCCTGTTTATCAGGGCGTTGGAATTAGCCATGCGCCAGTGGGTCGCGGCATTCCGTTCGATCCTTCTGCCCACCAGATCCATCCTTTTGCTCTCCTTATCCGGTGGTGGGCCCGAGGTAGTGGGTACGTTAGCCCTCCTCCTTGCTGTGGCCGTGATAATGGAGTCTGCGGAGACCTTTGCCCTGAATGTAGGCCGGGTCCTTTGTGGCATGCTTGTACTTCTCAGTTCTGGGAGTTACTGCCTTGCATGTTGCGGGCTCCCTGAAAGCTTCCTTCCCCTGAGCCAAGACGCTCTCGAGCATTGGAAGGAACTGTCTCATCGTTTGTGTTGGGAGCAATGTTTCTAGAAGGAAGTCTGCTTTCTGCTTCTCTTCGTCGAGCTTGAGCTTGAAAGCTGCTGCGGCAGCTTGTATCACCGAGTTGTAGTCCCCGATGTCGTCCGGCGGCGAGGGCCTCGAGGGGCAAGTGTCGACCACCTCCTCCGGGCTGTCGGTGTCGACATCTATGTAATCTACCTCCTGTAGGTCAGAGGGTGTCGAGTCTGCGTCCGTCCTGCTTTCCTCTTCCTCCCCATAGTTGTAACTATCGTAGGGATTCTCGTACTCCTCCTGGTCGTCGATCACCTCGACGTCCTGGTCTTGTTCCTCGACGACTCCGGCGATCTCTTCCTCCTCCTCGACTGCCTCCATCACAGGTGGCTTGGTCTTGTGAGGGATCGTGAAGGCCTTCATCTTTGCATCGAAATCTTTCTTCCGCTGCATGATGTTCTCCATTTCGGCCTCGAGGCGCCTTCTCTTCTTCTCCATCTCTGCCGCGTGTTCCGCGTCGGATGGGTCGGCCGTTCTTTTTGGCGGATGGTTCGTCGCCGTACCTTTCGGCGTCGAGGTTTTCGACGTCTACGTCGGACCGGGTCTTGGGTCTCTGGTCGTCGTCGTCAGTTTTGGGTCTTTCTCCCTCGGCGTCGATCGATCCTTTTCGGGGACGATTTTCGACGTTTTCTGCTGATCAGCAGCCCTCGGCGCCGGGGACTCCTTCTCGGAGGATCCGCTGGGCCTGGGAGTAGTCGCGGACGCCGCCTTTTTTGGCGTCGGCGTTTTCGGGGTCTTGCCCTCGATTTTTCTAGACTCAAGAGTCTCTCGGGTTCTTGGGGGCCGAAGAGTCTCCTACCTTGTCAGAAGTCTTCGTGTAATCGGTCTCTACGACCGTGTAGCTGTCGTCTTCGGCGGCAGCGTTGTCTTCTTCCTCGGAGGACATCCCCAGCTCGTAGAGGGACGGAGTCGGGGCCTTTCCCTGCAGGGTGGCGTGTGCTACCCTCTGCCTCTCTCTCACACGAAGGGTCTTCGGGGCGAAGGCGGAACAGGCGTTGCAGTCTCCGCTTTCGTGGTCCACCGGTAGGCAAAGGTTGCATACCGGGTGCTGGTCCTTCTGCGCGTACTTGTGGTGGCAGTTACGGCAGAACTTGAACGGCGTGTTGTCCATCATCGAGCGTCCAGGGCCTCTCTGGTCGCGTGTTCGTCGACGGTCGTCGATCTCGATGAAAAAACGCCTTTTTCTTGCCGGCTTTTCGTCGATGAAGTCCCCTGCAGTCTTCAGATGACTTCTCCTCGTCTTTTCTGTATTTTCTTTCTTCTTTCTCCAAAAATGTCTGGAGCCCAAACGGGAACGATCCAGACCCGACCGCGGAAAAAAAGAATCTGAAGATGGCGCCCAAGAGTGGGAGCTTCCGCAGGAAGCATGCTGACGTCACCGGAAATACACCCAAGGGGGTGTGACGCCGACGCCCACCTGGGCTACAAAAAAAAAAAACAAAGAAAAGACTACGAATCCGGACCCAACCACAAGATCGCGGAATAATGCACAGCCTAGTGAATCCAGAAAGATTCACGCTGCAAAAACCTTCTCTACAGCGTTCTTGAGAAGCATTGCTTGAACTTCCTTGATCAAAAAGTGAAGACGAGGGGGAGGGGGACCCCTGGGCGGAGTTGTTGGAGGTTTGGTGATGAACTCCAGGGTGTGACCATGTTGGACTAGGTCCAACACCCACTGATCTGTTGTTATCTGATGCCATTGTTGTTGGAAGGCAGAAATCTTCGCGCCCATGGGAAAATAGGGGATTGAAGGTGGCGCCCAATTGACCTCACTGTTTCTTGTGATTGTCTCGCCCCTGATGGTTCGTGCGCCTTCTTCCTCCTTGGCGAGAGAAACCAGCCGATCCAGACTGGCGATACGAAGACTGATAGTTCTGGCGGTATTGCTGCTGATATTGCCTGCCTTGCTGGTAATAATTTCCTCTGGACGAATAACCGCGTCCTCGCGCTCCTCTGGACGATCCTCTCTTGTACTGCAATGACCCCAGTGATTTAGCAGTGTCCGTATCTGTTTTAATTGCTTGGAGAGCTTCGTCGACATGTTTCCCAAAGAGGGACTCTCCGTCATATGCCATGTCCAGTACTTTCAATTGGACCTCTGGACGAAAGGTAGAGGCCTTCAACCACCCTTGACGTATCAAGACAGCCGCTCCTGCCAACTGTCTGAAATTTGTGTTTGCAATATCTAATGCGCAGTTGATGGATTCCGCAGCTGCGCGCTCTCCTTCCATTAATATTTTTCACGCTTCCTGCCTCTTATCCTCTGAAATCCGCTCCATGAAAACAGCCATTTCTGACCACATTTGGCGATCATAGCGCCCTATAATCGCCAAAGAATTTGCCGCTCTGATGGAGGCCGCAGCCATGGTGGAAAACTTTTTACCAATAAGGTCTAAACGTCGCCCCTCTTTATCAGGTGGTGTAGAAATAGGGGTAGCCGGATTTTTCGACCTTTGTTGTGCAGCTTGAGAGATTACCGAATCCGGACGTGGATGACCAATAAGGGACTAGTGAGTGGGGCACGGTATTACTTCTCAATTCTTGGCAACACAGCAGGCACAGAAGCGGGGTTTTTCATTACCCTGAGGCCCTCTTATCAAATGTAATCAATGATAGGAATGGCTCTAGACACCTTCCTGGTTTCTTTTTTAAAATCATGAAGAAAGCACTCCGTTTGCTCCACAGTCACCGGGAGTTTAAATCGGTTTGCTGCTCTCTGCATCAGATTGTGGAACCCACCTACATCCTCAGGTGGTGAATCTGAAGGCTGAGGAGTCGGGGGGGATGGCATGGGGATAACAATCATCCCATGGGTCTGATGAAGGTGCGTTAGGCAACTCTCCTTCCTCTACTTCCTCTTTTGATGACGCGTCCGGGGTTAGTGGAGGCAACTCAGGTTGCGTAGGTTCGCTGACTGGAGAAAGCGGTGGAATTTGAGATGGAGGAACAGAAGTACTAGGCTGAGGCATTTCTGGCGGAAAGCGTTGCTTGTAATCTGCCAGCATAGCCTGCAAGACCTTTATCAGGGTAGGCGGTAAATGAGTGACTTCTGAGACCTTAGGCCGTCTCTGATGTTCCAAAGAATGAGGCACTATAATGTCCTCCTGATAGTAATACTCAGTGTAAGTGTCGTCTTCATCATCATCTTGACACTTGAAGATGAGATCAGATGGGTGACGCGCCACACCAAAAGCTCCTTCATTATCATCCTCAAAATCATCTTCTTCCTCATCGGAGTAGGATTCTAGAAGATGAGAGGGCATAAGTGGCGACATATAGGAACCTTGTTGCCTCTTGTAAGATACGAGTTGAAAGTTCTTCGTTGAAATTGGCGAACAAAAAGCCTGATTCCCAGCAATAGGCTTCACTAAAGCTGAATCCATCAGTTTTGATGGCACTGGTGACAAAGGTGCAGCTGCCAGCTGAAAAGATGCAGTAGTCGGCGGGTTTATCGTCGACGACGAAGGAATCGTCGTCGATTGAATTGCCGTCGACGGGACAGTCGTCGATGGGCTCGACGTCAACGGGACCATAGTCGATGGAACTACCGTCGACGGGACAATCGTCGACAGGCTGGTCGTCAACGGAACAGCTGACGACGGGCTCGTCGTCGACGGGGCAGCCGTCGATGCTTTCTTCGTCGACGGGGCAGCCGTCGACAGTGGCGTCGATGACTTCGTCGACGGGCTCTTTTTAGACGACGAAGGCTTCGTTGACGATGATGTCTTCGTCGACGAGCCGTCTACGAGAGTTCTTTTAGCCACAATACAAACCTTTGTAGACACAATAGGCGAAGTGACAGATGTAGTGGAAATCATAGCCGTAGAAGAGGAGGTTGAAGTAGAAATAGTAGTCACTGGTGAGGAGACAGCAGAGCTCTTACTCACGGTTTTCTTAGAGGAATCATTGGTGGCTGTGGCTCCAGAGACAGAATGTGGAGATCTCTGTGAAGAGCCTGAAGTAAAGTGGGAGGTTTTCGCATGTTTTCTCCCCTCACTTTTCTTATCCTCTTGAGACCTCGCCCTCTTGCTAGAGGTAGAGGTTCCGTCATCATCATCCATGGAAGAGGATTTTAGCCACAAAAGGACTCTGGCCTCCCTATCCCTTAAGGTCTTAGAAGGGAAGGTGCGGCAGATCTTACAATTTTTTGCCTCATGTTTGGGATAAAGGCAATAAATACAGTCTTTGTGCTGGTCATCAACATGTACCCTCTTCTTCTCGCAGGTCCTGCAAGGTCTAAACAAGGCCTTCTTGTCAGACATCCTGAAGCTCTGAGGAAAAAAATGAGTCAAGACTCAGGGAGACTCCCTTCCATACGACGTGCGGTGAAAATCTGAGGAGAACTGGCTCTGCAGAGAGGGTTCTAGAGGGTGCTGTAAGCTGATTGGTTGGAGCAAAGACTCTGGTCTTTTTAACATAATGAGGTAGATAGGCTATTATAATTTAGGCCTCAGGCCTTTTTCTAGGGCCTACTACTACTACAAAGTGCTTTTGGCACTGCTTTTTTATTTACCCTGGGACTCCCGCCTCGGCGACGGGGAATGATTCAGGCATGTGAATCTATGAAAGATACCCCAATACTGGATAAATGTGCATTTCATTGTTTTATTTTACAGATGTCCAAAATAACAAATGATGCAGAAAACAGCCCTGCAGTTTTTCTTTACGTCCATGCCCTAAACTGCATCGAAAAACAAATATTTGTAGGGGAATGTAGGCAGATGGGAAGCAGTCATGGAAAACTGAAGAAGGTTCCTGCTCTTTAAGGAGCCAGCAGTTTCCCCATCCCATCATGCCCTGTACTGGCAGTAGCTTCACATGCCCAGTTATTTTAACAGAACAGAGTGGAAAGGATCATCATTAAAGACAGATTACTGCCAAGGGGATTCAAGATAGAGAGGGGAGAGTACGTTTATAATTTAATGAAGTTCCACATGACACACAAGGACAACGTTGCTTATCCGTAACAATATGTTGGAAGTTTTTAGTTACACAGATCCACTTGTTATGTTCAGTCCTGCCATCTAGTGTTGGCTTCAGAATACTACAATTTATTTTTCTTTAAATAAGTTCTTTAGAGTTGGCTATATATTCCCCCAAAACACAAAATACACCAAGACACAAACTCAGGTAGTCGTTCTCTTCTGCCAATCTAAAAGAGTGAATTGATGTGTACAGACATAAAGCAATAGGATAGTGGAATAAGAGTAAGGGTATAATGCATAGCTTTAAAAAGTGCAACAAGCAACTCTATGTGGTCTTTCATTAGAAGAACCGGAAAAGGTGCATGTATATCTGTGTCAGAAACTAATTTTAAAGGTATGCGGCATGTTCTGCCAAAGATCGCATTATATGATCTGCACAGATAGCAAATCGGTGGTCAAACCTTTAAAGTTGAGGTCTGCAGGCAGATGGAGAATCCTAGCTAAATGTTTTGCGCACAGTGTGACCCACTTGCGCTTCTTGGCAGGTATGAATATCCACACAATAGTGTTTATGTGTAGAAGTTCTACAGTTGTCTGAAAATAGGATGATGCCACAGAATGCCAATGTGACTCCTTTCT
The DNA here is from genome assembly GCF_964261635.1 of Lissotriton helveticus. NCBI lineage: Eukaryota > Metazoa > Chordata > Amphibia > Caudata > Salamandridae > Lissotriton > Lissotriton helveticus. The sequence goes on from NC_136059.1 coordinate 254,257,640, forward strand.
TATGAGTGGAGTATTCCCGATGGGTAACATGCAATGACTGTTTACCTCAAATGTAACACAGCTGACCGCACTGAATAATCCACCATGTAGACCATTCTTTGAAATAGGATTCCCAAGGATTGGCAATGAACAATTGTTTTGTTTTCTGATAGCACTGTGTGATCCACATAAACCCACAATAGTCCATCAAACATTTAGAGTCTTTAAAGACATTTCAGTTAAGAAAGACAGCAAATTAAGAGATATGAAGGATGCATGCATTGCACTATCTATCCTTTTAAATTTGGATGAATGGTTCATTCACCAAGATAAGAAATTAGTTATCGATGTAGGGAGCTTGCTCTGTATATACTATACCAAAGTAAGGTATAGTGTGCACAGAGTCCGGTGGATCCCCAAAGGCAGGCAGAAGTAAAAGTAGATAATACCAAGTAAAAGTAGATAATACCTTACTCTCTATTTGTTTTAGTGTGGGCGAGCAGTAGGGCTTTATGTGAGAAGTTGGCCTGATGTGCAGTGCTCACTATTCTAGTGATCACTATATATCAGTCCAAACAACCCTTATTGATGATTGGTTGTAAGTCAACCTTATAGACCAGCTATCCTAGTAGCATGGATACGAGCAGTCTAAGGCTAAGACTCTAGAGGGCGTGTTAAGCCAGCTGTTTTACCATCACATTACCCCTTGAACACCCAGTGAAAGGACACCACACAAGTTGTTATGAAAATAAACAGTGTATTTATTTATAACAAGACTACCCTGGCTCTTTATGAGACAGGGAGCTAAGCACACAACAAAACTCTTACGAAAATACTTAAGTTAGCACGTTATACACAAAATGCCCGAGGGGCACGAAAAACCATATACTTTAAAAGTGGAATGCGAATTACTAGCAGGTAAGTAACAGTTCTAATAGGCTTTGGAATCGCTAGGACTGGACTAGGGAATCGTTAGATTACTACTAGGAGGCCCAGGGGACTCGGGTGCAGAGTGTGCACTCTCACGCGGGATGCGGGACAAAGTCTATGGAGGCTAGTAAAGGCAAAGTTAGTGTTCACGGGCGAACCCGACCTGGTAGGAAGAAAACGACAGTGGATCCTGACCCTAGGATAGTGAGGCTATGCTGGGACACCGAAGTGCCGAAGTTACCTAGCCCAGGGGCTGCAGCTGCATAGGTCTGAAAAGACGTCGGGGATCTCGTTGCCGGACCAGGAGCCTGGAAGGAAGAAGTTGCTGGCAGGCGACCAGTGAAGAAAAGTTCGGTGGATCCAAGCCTGGATCAAGGAAGAAGAAAACCTGAAAGCAGAGGGGACCAAGTTCTTGAACCACTAGCCAGTGATTAAGTGGGCACCAGGATGGCACCGGGCGAAGTCACCGCAGTCAGGTGAGTGGGCGCTGCTGGGCTCTGCAGTCTCTCGGACCAGGAGGCGTTGTCGGCGACCAGGATGGAGGTGCGAGCTGTCCCACGAAGGTTCTTGCTGTCGACGTCGCTGGACCCAGGATTGGGCAACAAGTCTTGGCAAATGCAAGGCCCACGCGGTGGACCTAAAATGGCGTCTTGAGTGGACCAGGAGGGTCCAGGGTACTTCTCCGATGGAGGGAAGCGAGGGCCAGTCTGGAGCAACCAGACCAGCAGCAGAAATGTCGTCGGGCGTCGTCAGGAAGGCCACAAGCCAGCGGGCTAGTAGCCAAACAACGCGGTGAGCAGCAAAAAGCAGAAGGGCCCCACGCAGATCGTGGAGATGCTGGGGGGCTGCTCTTCGGTGCTGGAGCTGCTCAGGGTGGGGGCTTCTCGGACCCCAAAGCACTCACCAGGAATTCACTCGGCGGGCCTGCTGGAAAGAAGTCGTGCAGTCTTGAAGATGGCCGGTCCCTCGAGGTCTCGTCACACCCACGAATCTCAGCGTGACTGATGATGCAGGTAGAGGTCAGAGGTGCCAGGGAAGCCGGTTCTCGTCGAGCTGGGCAGTCGGATTCCGGAGGAAGGACTTGCAGCAGACCGCAGTGTTCTTAGATGGTGCCTGCGGATGCAGGGTGACTACTCCTTAGTCACAAGGGAGAAATCTTAGGAAGAAGTCTTGAGTTCCTTTCGCAGAAAGTAGTTTCAGGATTCAAAGATGATCTGATTTGGAAGGGGGCCAGTCTCTACCTTTATCCTGTAAAAGGGGGCTGGCACGCGACTAAGTCCTGCCCTAGGGGTGGGACTAGGAGGGGGGTGGTTACACCCACTTCCTTGGCGGGCTTTTCCCCAGCACAGGGTCTGGAGTGACCCTGGAACTGGTTCCAGCCAGCCTATGCACAGTGAGCACCGGGGTGCCACGTGCAGTCACCTTCCTCTAAAGCCCTGCCTACCTACAATACACAAAACCCTGTCTGGGACGGTGCTGGCACCGCCCCTGGCAGGAAACCCTTTGTCCTTATCTCCTGCTCTGGGAGGACTCCCAGCAGCAGGAGGGCAGACTTGTGTCTCGGTGGCAGCATCCATTTTGTGGATGCTAAGGCTCTGTCTGACTTTTAACCGGGTTATAGGTTACATGCATGTCGTGTCCCTCTAGAAGGGTGGAATGCTAACCCCGTCGCCAGAATTGGCGAGGGGTTAGTATTCCAATTCGTATGACACCTTACTCGACATGTTTTGATAAAGCGATACCAGAGTTGGCACATAACCGCGAGGATTATAATGCACTTAAGAGTATATGGTATGCGATATCATGGAAACGGCTAAGGGATGGATCCCGAAAGCCGCAGACAGGCTCAGCTCATGCCAGAGCACCATCTCACACGATTCCAAGCACTCTGCCTTCAGGATTGTTAAGGCCTGCCATAGGAGTGACTGATAGGAGATCTGTGTGTCCATTTTAGGGTTTAGATATAGGTATACTATATCTAAAGCAAAGGGTGAGTACACCACCTTGCCCCAGCTGTCGTGCAGCCAGTTGTGTCAGTTTTAGTTAGTCAATCCAGGGGTGGCACAATACATGCTTCAGCCCCTGGGAGACTTCTGGGTGCACCTCAGCCCTGGGTACAGGGACTTGGAGAGGGCCCAGTGCCAATTCAGTACCCGAGTACAATTTGGATAGAGAGAACAGCTAGGCTGTGGGTCTGATTAGCAGGCCCACAGCCAGGGAAAGTCGTAAACCAGTGCAGCAAAAAGCAAAAATCTGGGTGATCATAGGATTGCAGACCCTACTCTCCTACACTTTATCAGAGGGTGGTGTTAGCATTTGTTGTACAAACTTAGGGAAGAAATGATGCCACACACTCAAACACTGAGCTCAGGCCAATTTGTTTGTCTCAAAAAGGAATATGCTACTTACCAGTATGCATCTGTTCTTGGCATAGAGGGCTGCAGAGTGGTACATTTATGAATAGATCGCCATCTGGTGTTGGGCTCGGATGATTGCACTTTGTTTTTCTCTTGGAGAAGTCTTTGTCGTCATAGGTGACTCCTCCTCTTGGTGTTAGTGCGCATGGGCATCGGCTCCATCCTTAGATTGTTTTGCTATAGTAGGGTTAGATGGAGTAGTGTAGTATAGTACATAAAGATATGCCCATGTAAGTGTATCTAAATAAGATAATGTTGGGACAGACACAGGTTTCCGGGGAGGCTGGGAGGGCATGTACCACTCTGCAGCCCTCTATGCCAAGAACAGATGCATACTGGTAAGTAGCATATTCCGTTCGAGGCATATGGGCTGCAGATGGTACATTTATGAATAGATTGTAAAGCAGTTACCTCCCTAGCGGTGGTCACCAGTGTCTGTCGCAACTGTTTGAAATAAAGTCTTTAATACAGCTTGGCCCACTCTGGCTTGTTGTGTAGCCTGTACATCAACACAGTAGTGTTTTGTGAATGTATGTGGTGTAGACCAAGTTGCTGCTCTACATATGTCATCTAGGGGAATGTTCCCTAAGAATGCCATAGATGCTCCTAGTTTTCGTGTAGAATGAGCTCTAGGAGGAACAGTTAATGTTCTCTTTGCTTTAATGTAACATATTTGTATACATCTTACAATCCATCTAGCGATGCCTGCTTTAGAGATAGGATTGCCCTTATGTGTTGGGGAAAATGCTACAAATAGTTGTTTAGTTTTCCTGAAGTTTTGTGTTCTTTCTATGTAGTACAAAATGGCTCTTTTGACATCTAGTGTATGTAGAGCCCTTTCTGCCACCGTCTGTGGCTTTGGAAAGAAGACTGGTAATTCCACTGGCTGATTGATGTGGAATGCTGAAATTACCTTAGGCAAGAACTTTGGGTTTGTTCTAAGAACCACTTTATTCTGGTGTAACTGTAGGAATGGTTCTTGTATTGTCAATGCCTGTAATTCACTTACTCTCCTGAGTGAGGTAATGGCTATAAGGAAAGCCACCTTCCATGTAAGGAATTGTATTTCGCACCTATGCATAGGTTCGAAGGGTGGCCCCATTAGTCTGGTGAGTACTACGTTGAGGTTCCAGACTGGGGAAGGTGGTAATCTTGGTGGAATGACTCTTTTAAGGCCTTCCATGAATGCCTTTATAGCTGGTACTCTGAACAGTGATATGTGTTGCCTGTTTTGTAGGTACGCTGCTATAGCTGCTAGATGTACTCTGATAGATGTGTACGCTAGATTACATTGCTGTAAGTGTAATAAGTAGCAAATAATCTCCTTTGTTGATACGTCCAGAGGGTTGATATTGTTATTAGTACAGTGTATAGCAAGCCTCTTCCACTTAGCTGCATAACATGCTCTGGTGGTTGGACGTCTCGCTTGTTTAATTATCTCCATGCAATTTTGAGGTAGATCTAAGTACCCAAATTCTAGGATTTCAGGAGCCAGATCGCTAAGTTCAATTGAGTTGGATCTGGGTGCATTATTTCTCCATGGTTCTGTGTAAGGTGCATGGGTAGAATTCGTAATTTTTGGTGTGGCACTTGTGAGAGTTGCAGTAGCGTGGTGTACCACGGCTGTCTTGCCCACGTGGGTGCCACTAGTATCATGGTCATTGAATGTTGTTGTAGCTTCCTGACCACTAATGGAATTAGTGGGAGAGGGGGAAAAGCGTATGCAAATTTGTTGGACCAATTTATCCATAACGCATTGCCCTGCGACAGGTGATGTGGATACCTGGACGCGAAGCTTTGGCATTTTGCGTTCTGATGAGTGGCAAAGAGGTCTATCTCTGGTTGTCCCCATCTTTGGAAGAATGGCTGCAGTATTTGTTGGTGCAGTTCCCATTCGTGTATTTGTTCCGACTGTCTGCTTAAGATGTCTGCTATCTGGTTTTGGACTCCTGGTAGGTGTTCGGCTAACAGATAGATGTTTTGAGGAATGGCCCATCTCCAAATTTCCTGTGCTAGTCTGGATAGTTGGAGAGAGTGCGTCCCCCCCTGTTTTTGAATATAATACATTGCTGTCATGTTGTCTGTTCTGATCAGGACTGCTTTGTTGGTAACATGTATCTGGAAGGCTTTCAATGCTAGAAACACTGCTAGTAGTTCTAGATGGTTGATGTGCAGTGTTCTTTCCTGCACACTCCACCTTCCTTGTACTGTGTACTTGTCCATATGTGCTCCCCATCCGGTGAGCGATGCGTCTGCTGTTATTGTCACCTGTGGAATTGGCTCTAGGAACGACCGCCCCTTGGCAATGTTTGTTATGTTCCACCACTTCAGAGAGCGGTGTGTGCGGTCGTCTACCAACACCAGATCTGTAATCTGCCCTTGAGCCTGATTCCACTGTGTCGCTAAGCATTCTTGTAGCGGACGCATTTGTAGTTTGGCATATGGTATTAGCAGTATGCAGGATGACATCATGCCTAATAGCTGCATGAACACTCTTGCTGTTAGTGAGTGTTGTGGCTGAAATCTTTGAATGATTGTAAGCATTGTTTGGATCCTGACTGGGTTGGGGTACACTTTGGCTTTTTCTGTGTCTATAGTAGCCCCCAGATATTGTTGAACCTTGTTTGGTTGTAGGTGTGACTTTGTGTAGTTCACCGTGAACCCTAGCTGGTGTAGTAGCTGAATTGTCTTTTGTGTGTTTTGAAGACATTCCTCTTGTGACCTGGCCTTTATTAGCCAGTCGTCCAAGTATGGGAAGACATGAATTTGTTGTCTTCTTAGGTGAGCTGCTACCACTGCCAGGCATTTTGTGAATACCCTTGGTGCCGTTGTGACACCAAACGGAAGGACCTTGAACTGATAATGTTGTCCTTCTACCACAAACCTGAGGTATTTCCTGTGGGCTTTGTGAATAGGGATATGAAAGTAAGCGTCTTTTAGATCCAGTGTAGAAAGAAAGTCCCCTTTCTTCAGTAAAGGAAGTACTTGTTGGAGCGTGACCATGTGGAAATGTTCCGAATTTATGTATAGGTTGAGAGGTCTTAGGTCCAGTATTGGCCTTAGAGACCCGTCCTTTTTGGGAATTAGGAAGTATAGGGAGTATACTCCTGTTCCTTGTTGGTGCTGTGGAACCTTCTCTATGGCATGCTTTTCTAGCAGTGATAGTACTTCTTGTTTTAACAGTGTCAGGTGATCTTGTTTCATTGGACGCTGTTTGGGGGGGATGTTTGGTGGGGTAGCTGTGAGTTCTAGGCAATAACCATGTTGGATAATTTGTCTTACCCACCTGTCTGATGTGATGTTTTCCCAGACAGGTAGGAACTGTGATAGGCGTCCCCCGACCGGTGTTATATGGTCTGGGGGAAGCTCTATGAAGTCACTGTTTTGGGGTTGGAGAGTTGCGGTTGTTGTTGTTTCCGCGACCTCTACCCTTGTTGTTGTTACCCCTGTAGCCACCTCTAGAATTACCTCTGGGTGATGTAGGTGTAAAAGAGGTTTGCTGTTGGTTTGTACCTGTATTTTTGGATCCTCCTCTATAGGTGGATCTACGAAAGGAACCTCTTTGTGTCGGCTGTTGCAATGCTCCCATTGATTTAGCCGTTTCGGTATCCTTCTTCATGTTAATGTTAATGTTAATGTTAATGTTAATGGGTGACTTATATAGCGCACGGCTACTCCAAGGAGTGTTCCGGCGCTTTCTGACCCATTACTGAAAAAAGGAGAAGGACAACAAAAACATAACAGAATTACTGATTAAAAAGCCAAGTTTTCAGGGCCTTTCTAAAGGCAAACAGGTTGGGGATGCGGCGGAGATCAACGGGAAGGGAGTTCCATAGTTTGGGGGCGAGATGTTTAAAGGAACGTCCACCAATTCTGGCCTTCTTAATGGGAGGCACCATTGCCAGGCCAAGATTTTCCGACTGGAGAGATCTGGTGGGCTTGTAGAAAGAAAGCCGTTTCTGAATGTAGGAGGCCCCTACCAAATGGAGTGCCTTATGGGCCAGTGTAAGAGCTTTGAATGTGATTCGCTTCTTAATCGAAAGCCAGTGCAGGGAGGAAAGCAACTCAGATGATCTGGCTTGCCGGGGTAGGCCGAAGATGGCTCTGGCCGCAGAATTTTGTACAACCTGGAGTTTGTGCAAGAGATAATCCGGCAAACCCAGGTAGAGGATATTTGAATAGTCAACCCTGGAACAAATCAGAGCTTGTACTGTCAGCTTCCTATGGGCTAGAGGGAGCAGAGGAAGGAATTTGCGCATCATTTTTAGCAGACCAAAACAGGTACCCGTGAGACCTGTGATCTGTGTTTTCAAAGCAAGGGTGTTATCAATTTTGACCCCAAGGTTTTTGGCGACCAAAGAGGAGGAGGAGGGGGGGGACATGCAAACCGGCCACCATTCCTGCCAGGGCGGATCTGCCTGACAGCCGAAGAAGAGCACCTCAGATTTATCAGGGTTGCACTTGAGGCTGCTTCGCTGAAACCAGTTGAAGACAGCCCCAAGGCAACCACGGATGCTCTCCCCGTCGAACTCCATGCCCTTCTTGCAGGTTAAGAGGAGCTGGGTGTCGTCAGCGTATGATATGATATCATGATATCATACCATGATATGGTATGATATCATCTTTTCTAGGGCCTCATCTGTCCCTGTGCCGAAAAGTGTTTTCCCATCAAAAGGTTGGTTCAGTAACGATGTTTGTACCTCTTGTTTGAACCCTGATACTCTGAGCCATGCATGTCTCCTTAACATGATGCTTGTGTTTGTAGACCTTGCCGCAGTTTCTGCCGCGTCTAGGGCGCACTTTATTGAAGTGTTAGTAATTAACTTCCCTTCTTGTATGAGTTGATCTGCCCTCTTTTGATGTTCTTTAGGGAGATGTGTGATGAGTTTTTCTAACTCATCATAATGCGCTCTGTCATACCTTGCAAGTAGTGCCTGCGTATTAGCTATGCGCCAACTGTTTGCCGCTTGAGATGCTACTCTCTTGCCAGAGGCATCTATTAGTTTAGACTCTTTGTCAGGAGGTGGAGCTTCTCCTGTAGATAAAGAGTTTGCTCTCTTGCAAGCGTTTGTGACCACTAGTGAGTCTAGAGGAATTTGCCCTTTAATGTATATTGGGTCTTTTGGAGCTGCCCTATATTTTTTATCGATTCTTGGGTTCAATACCCTAGCCCTCACTGGGTCTTTGAATATCTCTGATGTATGACTGAGAAGGCCCTTAAGCATTGGTAGTGTTCCTGATGTTCTTTGTGCAGTAGGTAGTGTTTCTAATAAGAAGTCCTGTACTTGAGGTTCTGTATGTAGGTCTACCTTATGATATGTTGCTGCTCTAGTAATGAGTTGTGCAAACCCAGTATTGTCATCAGGAGGTGAAGGTTTTGAGGGATACGATTCAGGGTCGGTATCATTATCTGACCCTACATTATACTCTTCCCATGGGTCTGCCTCCTCTGGGATTGTGTCCTCATCATCCCCAGGATGTTCCCCCTCCCCTGTGTCACTCTCTACATCTGTTGTAGGTGTAGATGGTCGTGTGGGAGGAATATTTGGCCTATTGTGAGGAAGAGGAGAAGATGGTGTGTGAGGTTTGGGAGAAGAGGGAGGAGTTGTATTCGTCCCCATTGTTCTCTTCTTCGGATGAGTCTTGTCGTCCGAATGTTCATTCTTCCTCTTTTTAGGTAGTTCTGTGACTACCTTGCCAGTCTTTGGGTCAATAAACAAAGTCTTTTGTTTAGGATCCGTCCCGTGTTCCTGTGTCGGTACCGCAGTTTTCGGTTCCGAAAGGTGTTTTTCTTTTGAATGTCCATTTGTATTTTCGGTGCCGAGATTTTGTTCGGATCCGATTTCTTCGGTATCGAAGATGTCCCCGGTGTCGAGGGTGTTTTCGACGCCGAAGCGTGCTTCGGTGTCGACATGGACTGCTTCGACTTCGAGCTTTCCTTGACTTGGTGCTTCGGTGTCGATGTGGTCCGTTTATCGGAACCGGAACCACTATGATGGGAGACCGAGTGTTTCGGTTTCTGTTTCGTTGCCGGGCTCGAAGGCGGGGCGTTGGAAACTTTTTTCGGTTGTCTGACCGGGCTCGAGGGCGGGGTCGACACCGTGCGGGGTCTGTTCTTTGGTAAAGGGACGTCGTCACTCACGGTTTGTTGGAAGTCGATTTCCTCGACGTCGGACTTGTCCGCTTCAGACCCCGCCTCGTCGGCCTCTTCTTCCTCCTCTTCTGGGTGCTGGTCCTCGAACAGCTCCGGGATTGCTTGTGACTGCATTCTCGATACCTCGTGTCTTCGGGCTCGACGGTTTCTAATCGTCGACTTTGAAGAGAACGCTGCACAGGCCTCACAGTCCCTGGATTCGTGTTCAGGGGACAAGCAGAGGTTGCACACCTCGTGTAGGTCCTTGTGTGGGAACTTAGCACCACACGTTGGACATTTTTTGAATGGAGTCCTTTCCATGGACCCCGGGCTGGACTACGTCGATTTTCTCGTAGTCGTCGTCCTTCGAACCGCGTCGGTATGGAGTAAATTCGCGTTCGATAACGATACCGTCGATTTGGAAAGGAGTACGCGCCGGTTATAACCTTCTTTGTTGAAGTCGGTCCGGAGCGTTTCGATCCTCATCCGAACCCGATGGCGGAAAAAAACAATCTAAGGATGGAGCCGATGCCCATGCGCACTAACACCAAGAGGAGGAGTCACCTATGACGACAAAGACTTCTCCAAGAGAAAAACAAAGTGCAATCATCCGAGCCCAACACCAGATGGCGATCTATTCATAAATGTACCATCTGCAGCCCATATGCCTCAAACATATTGTTTAGTTATTTTATTTCTAGAACAAAGCCAAACCTGGTGCAGGTAAGCGAAGTAATACTTTTGCAGGTATAATGCAGTTCAATACAACTGGAATGCAGTTGGATGCAATTGGTTTGTTTACAGGTAACTACACAGTCAAAATTACTTTAGTTACTTTTGAGATTAATTTGCCTGTTACGTTACAGATTACTTGAAGTTACTTTTGCTAATCAGTGTGATATGCCTAGATATCACACAGAGACATTTCCTAGACAAAAGGTAAGTAATTCACTTTTAGTACATTTGTAGTTTTTCAATATTTCATACAAACCAACTCCACACTTAGAAGTATTTTCAAAGAAAAGCAGTCAATGCAATCCTATGGACGGAAATTAAGTTAACAGTTTGCAAGTAAGTACTTATTTGTGGGAGTTGGTATTCTGGGTTAAGAACCAGGGTGCCCCAAGGGTCGAGGATGCACTCTCAGAACACACTTAGAGGCACTAGGGCGGCCGAGTGCAGAGTGCTGAGGCTCAATGATATCCAATGGGAGAAAGAAGGCCTATGGTTGGTTGTTGCTCACGAGCAGGCCACAAGGTTTTGGGAGCAAAGCTCCTGGTGTTAGGCTTGGGGGCAGGGAGATCCGAGTTAGCACACAAGGTGCACCCACAGGGGCGACTGGGTGCAGGGTGCTGTTCTTGCCGTTGGGTGCCCTGTTGTTTTCAATGGGGATTCTCCGGTTGCAACAACTATGTAAAGGTACAGGGCCTCTAAGGGTGGCACAATAAGTGCTGCAGCTCTTAGAGGCCTTCCCTAGCCACAGTGCCCTTGGTACCACTGTACCTTTTACAAGAGATTGACATGTGGCCAGAGAGGTGCCAATAGGGGTTACAAGGAACAGTTTTAGGAAAGAACACAGGCCCTGGGAACCTGATTGGCAAGGACCCAAGGCACATCGGTAGTCTGGCAAAAAGCAGGGGGGTAGTGCAACAGAAACCCAGCTTCCTTCAACCAGTAATGAATAGTTTCTTACCTGTCGGTGTAGTTTTGCGGCTTGAAGATCTTTCTGGATTCACTATGCTGTGCATATTCCGCCATCTGGTGGTTGGGTCCGGAATAGTAGTCTTTTTTTTTTTTTTGTCGTTGCCCAGGTGGGCGTCGACGTCCCACCATTTGGTGTACCTTCGGTGACGTCGGCATGCTTCCGGCGGAAGCTACCACCCTTGGGCGCCATCTTCGGATTCTTTTTTCTGTCTCTTATTCCTTTTCTGTCTTTGTAGTGAATCCATGGCTATGTTTGTTAATCGTTTTTCCAACGTAATTCTTTTCACGTATCTTGTAAGTTTCAACTTGCTTTCTTTTGTATGTGTTTCCACCTTCTTCTCCAGCCTCATCTTTCTGGCGTAGGCGGGTGGGTTCGCTAGTGAATCCAGAAAGATCTTCAAGCTGCAAAACTACACCGACAGGTAAGAAACTATTCGTTTTGCAGCGTGAATCTTTCTGGATTCACTATGCTGTGCATAGATTTTGTAGCGGTTTTCGTTACTTTTGTGGCGGTTGGGTGGAAGATGAGCGTTGGTTGTTGAATATATGTTGAAGCAGCTTTTGTCCTACTTGTGCTTCTTTGTTCATTTGTACATCCACGCAATAGTGCTTAGTGAAAGTGTGCACTGAAGCCCATGTTGCCGCCAGGCATATGTCCTCAATTGGTGTGTTGGCCAGAAAGGCAATTGTTGCTCCTTTCTTCCTGGTGGAGTGGGCCTGTGCCCCTCCTGTTAGCTCCTGGCCAGCTTGTTTGTAGCAGAATTGTATTGTCTGTGCGATCCATCGAGCTATGGTGTTCTTAGTCACTGGTTTGCCCATGTAACTGTTTGCGAAGGATACGAAGAACTGTTTTGTTTTCCTGTGTTCCTTCGTTCTTTCAATGTAGTGCATCACAGCCCTTCTTGCGTCTAGGGTGTGGAGCGACCTCTCAGCGCTTGTAGTGGGCTTTTGGAAGAAGCTAGGAATCTGAATACTCTGTTCATGTGGAACCTCGACACCACCTTTGGCATGAAGTGTGGGTCTGTTCTCATCACAACCCTGTCACTGTGTATCTGGATGTAGGGTTCCTGCAGTGTGAGAGCCCGCAGTTCGCTCACCCTTCGTAGCGAGGTGATTGCTACCAGAAAGGCCGTCTTCATCGTTAGCATTTGCAGTGATGCTTTGTGGATGGGTTCGAAAGGTGCTTTCATGAGCTCCGGCAGTACCACATTTAAGTTCCAGGCCGGCGGCGGCATTCTCTTTGGTGGCGCTATTCTTTTAGCCCCTTCTAGGAATCTTTTTACGACTTGGGATGTGAAAAAGCTTCTCCCTGTTTCTCCTCTTGTGTATGCCACAATCGCTGCCAGTTGCACCCTCAGCGAGGATGAGCTTAGCTTAGCCTTAATTAGGTGCGTGAGGTATCTTAGCACTGTGGATTCCCTGGTCAGTTTCCTATGGAGTTTTTTCTTGCAACACCATTGAGTGAATCTTTTCCATTTCTCCCCATAGCACTTGCGTGTGCTGGGCCTTCTTGCCTCTCGCAGCACCCGCAGGGTGCTCTCTGGTAGTTTTAGGTGTGCGAACTCTAAATCCTCAGGAGCCAGGCTGAGAGATTGAGGCTCTCCGGCTCTGGGTGTAGAACTTCTCCGCTTTCCATGGAGAGTAGGTCTATTTTTGAGAACTTGTGGGGTGGCCCCTGCGCCATCTCCATTATCTGAGAATACCAGGTCTGTCTGGCCCATTGTGGTGCCACCAGGAAGAGCGTCATGTTGCTCTTCATGCATTTGTTGAGAACCCTGGGGATCAGTGGTATCGGGGGAAAAGCGTAGGCAAATGTTTTTGACCAGCTTATCCATAGGGCATTCCCCTGTGACAGTGCCTCTGGTTGCCTGGATGCATTTCCTGAATAGTCTCTTTGTTTCCTGACTGTTGAGTTCCCACTCGTGGGACGCTGAAGTCTGCCTGCTGAGCCAATCCGCTTCTACATTGTCCTTCCCTGGCAGGTATATGGCTAGCAGGTCTATTTTTAGTGGTATAGCCCATTTCCAGATCTCCTGTGCCAAGCTTGACAGAGGGAACGATTGAGTTCCCCCCGGTTTGTTTATGTAAAACATCGTTGTGGTGTTGTCTGTTTGTATTAGCACCTACTGGTAGTACAGGTGTTTCTGAAAAGCCTTGAGGGCTAGCAACACAGTTTTCAGTTCCAGGTAATTGATGTGCCTGACTGCATCTGTAGGGCTCCACAGACCCCTCACTCTGAGCCTGTTCATGAGTGCGCCCCACCCCTTCTGGGATGCGTCTGTGGTGATGGTCACTGTTGGGTCCGGTGGTGTTAGAGGTTTCCCTTCTGTTATTCTCTCCTTGGTCCACCACCTTATTTCTTCCTGCACCCTGTGCGTTACAACCACTAGATCCTCCCAACTTCCAGTAGCTTGTGACCATTGCTGTTGCAGCCACTCTTGGAGTGGTCTCATTTGTAGGCGTACATTGGGGATCAGGTGTATGCATGACGCCATCATCCCCAAGATCTTGCTCACAGTCCTCACTGTCAGAGCTCGCCCCTTCTGGTAGTGACGTTTCTCCCTCAGTAGGCTGAGGGTTCTCTTTTCGCTGAGTAACACCCTGCATTGGACGGTGTCGATCTGAGCTCCCAGGAAGATCTTCACTTGCTCTGGTTCCATCGAGCATTTTCCCCAGTGTATGGAGAAACCCAGGCTTGCCAGCGTTCTTGTCACCTGTTCTGCATGATCTTTGCATGTTCTGTAAGAGCTTGCCTTTACTAGCCAGTCGTCGAGGTAGGGGTACACGTGTATCCCCTTTCTTCTTAGATGTGCGGCCACTGCCGCGAGGCATTTGGTGAACACCCTTGGTGCGGACTTTAGGTCGAATGCCAGGGTCGTTAATTGGTAGTGATCCTTGTTCACTGTGAATCTTAGCATGTGCTTGTGCTGCCTGTTCATGGGGATTTGCAGGTACGCATCTTTGAGGTCTATGGTGGACAAGAAGTCCCCGGCCTTTATCTGTGGGATGACCTCTTGTAGGGACGTCATCTTGAATTTTTGAGTTTTGACGTATTTGTTTAGGAACCGTAGGTACAGGATGGGTCTTAGACTTTCGTCCACCTTTGGCACCAGGAAGTAGTTTGAGTACACTCCTTTGTTCCGTTCTTTGAAAGGAACCCGTTCGATGGCCGCTTTGAGGAGTTCTTGCGCTTCCTCTTGCAGTAATTGCAGCTCTGTTCCCGAGTGCTGTCTTTTCTTTGGTTTTCTGTTTGGTGGTCTCTTTTCCAACTCTATGCAGTATCCGAACTGCATAATGTTGAGAATCCACTTGTCTGTTGTTATTTTTTGCCACTCTTTGAGAAAAAATCTCAATCTTCCTCCTACCGGCGTCACATGTTCCTTTGTGTCTTGTCCGTGTATCCCTCTCCTCTTTGTGTTCCCGTGCTCCTCCTCCGGAGGGTTTGAGTGGGAGAGTACCTTTTTCCGTGTGAAGTCACTTAGAGGGGGGTTGTTCACCGCCTCTCCTTCTCTGGCCCCGTCCATTTCCTCTTGACCGAAAGGACTGGCCCCTGCTCTGGTAGTTCCAGCTTTGCCTCTGCTGGCCTTGGTGGCCTTGGTTGTCACTCTGTTGACCCTGGTGGAAACTCTGGTGAGAATCTCCTCGCTGACTTCCACCTCTGCCGTTCGGCCTCCGTGTAGGAGTGCCCCTTCTCACCCCCCTGAATTGCAGGGCCCCAATGGACCTTGCCGTCTCGTTGTCCTTCTTCAGTTGGGTGAGCTTTTCATCAACTGGGGCTCCGAACAGTGTTTCACCGTTGAAGGGTGTGTTCAGGATGTTGTTCTGAACCTCAGCCCTGAAGCCTGAGATCCTGAGCCAGGCTTGCCTTCTCTCTGAGATGCCCATAGCCATCAGTCTGCTGGATGTTTCAGCCCCATCCAAGGCTGTCTTCAGGCACGAGTTGGCGATGTTTTTCCCCTCTTCCACAAGGTGTGATGCCCTCTCACGGTATTGTTCCGGGAGGTGCTTGAGCAATTGGCCCATCTCATCCCAATGCTGGTATTGGTGTCTATTCAGGAGGGCGTTGGAGTTCGCCATCCGCCAGTGCGTTGCAGCGTTCCTCTCAATTTTCCTGCCTGTTAGATCCATCCTCCTGCTTTCCTTGTCAGGTGGAGGTCCAGATGTTGTTGGGACGTTGCCCTTTTCCTGGCCGTTGCAGCGATTATTGAATCTGCTGTGACGGATCCCTTGATGTAAGCTGGGTCTTGGGAAGAGAATTTGTACTTTTTCTCAGTCCTCGGCGTTACTGATCTGCATGTAGCCGGGTCCTTGAAGGCTTCCTTCCCCTGATCTGTGATACTCCTGAGCATGGGCAAGAACTGGCTTCTTGTCTGTATGGGGAGCAATGTCTCGAGCAGGAAGTCTGCTTTTGGCTTCTCCTCTTCTAGCTTAACTCCATAAGCTGCTGCCGCCTTCCTGACCACCTCATTGCATGCCCCAATGTTATCCGGTGGCGAAGGCCTCGAGGGGTATGTTTCCACAGCCTCCTCCGGGTTTTCGGCCTCTATCTCCTGCCATTCCTGGTCTTGGGCCGTCGAGGAACCTGAGCCGTAGCTTGACTGCTGCTCCCCGTAATCCCCTTCTGTGTAGACGAGGTCTTCCTCCTCTTCGTGCTCCGAGGGTTCCGGAGTTTTCGGCGTCTCTTCGACGTCGAACTCCTCGAGCTCCTGTACCTCGGCGACGGTCTGTGCCGGCTTCGAGGGGATCTTGTAACTTCTCATTTTTTTCATCTTAGTCTTTCTTTCTCTGAAGGATGTTCTCCATTTCGGCCTCGAGCCTTCTTCTCTTTCTCTGCATCTCTGCGGCCTGCTCGTCGTCTAGCGTTTCGGCGGCGTCGTCGACGTCGAAACTTTCTTCGGCTCCTGTTCTTTCGAAGTCGAAGGCCTTTTTTCGGGGGCTTGCTTCGATGACCTTTGCTTTTCGCTGGTCTTCGGCTTCCGGGAGTCCTTCTCGGAGGATCCGCTGGGCTCTTTTTCGGAGGATGCAGCTTCGGTCATCGATTTGTTCGGCGCCGGTGCTCCTTTCGAGGCTCTGGGCTCAGACTTTCGGGAGTCTGCCTCTGGCTTTCGAGACCCTGTGGGTGTTTTCGGGGTCGTAGACTCACCTTCCTTGTCAGGCGTTTTCTTATCGGTCTCTGCGACCGTGAAGTCATCTGGGCCTTCGGCGATGTCTTCGTTGTCGGTGGAGAGGCCCAGTTCATAAAGCGTCGGGGCTTGGCCCTTGCCCTGCATCGTGTGGTGAGCTGTCCTATGTCTCTCTCGAACTCGGAGTGTCTTCGGCTTTAAGACGGAGCAGGCGTTGCAGTCTCTGCTCTCGTGGTCGATTGGCAGGCAGAGGTTGCAGACCGGATGCTGGTCCTTCTGTGCGAACTTGTGGTGGCAGTTCTGCAGAATTTAAAGGGTGTCTTGTACATCCCTGCGCTCAGGGGCCCCCCTGTGTGCGCATTCCTCCAAGGACGTCGAAGATTTCGAAGTTCTCTTCTTTCTTCGTCGTCTCTTCTCTAATGGTCCTCTTCTCCCGATCTTCTCCGGTCTTCACTGTTGAAGACTTGCTGTATTTCCTCCTTTTCTCCTCCAAAACTTCTGGAGCTTTGCGCGATGATCCAGACCCAACGGCGGAAAAAAGAATCTGAAGGTGGCAGCTTCCGCCGGAAGCACGCCGACGTCTCCGAAGGTACACCAAATGGTGGGATGTCGACGCCCACCTGGGCTACGACAAAAAAAAAAAAAAAGAGAAAAAAATACTACGATTCCGGACCCAACCACCAGATTGCGGAATATGCACAGCATAGTGAATCCAGAAAGATTCACGCTGCAAAACTCTAGTTCTCAAACATTGGTATCTTTTATATATCCATATGTATGAATCAATCCCCATCATGAGGCTGGGAATCCTGGTACATTAAAACAGCAGCACACAGTGTAAAAATATACAACATACAGTATATAACGTAACCAGGCCATAGGCCTGAAACATAGTATATTTAGCAACACATCCAACCTCATTTGAAAGAACCCAAACTTCAGAGGAAGCTTAAGCACTCCTACTTCCTCTAGAGATCACCATAGCTCAGATTTCAAAGCACAAGTGTAAGAATAAAATACAAGGAGCCTCGTACCAGGGAGGAGGGAGGGTCACATTTGAATATAAAAAAAAGATGCCAGTGTTAGAGAACTGGATTTACAGGAAACTAATTTCTTCTCCAACACAGGATCTTTTATATAATCACATGCTTGAAATTGTAATGCAAGCTGTACACATTAGAGAGTAGGACAAAGCAAGAAACAGGATCACCTTTAACGGCACAGGTTTCTCAGGACTGCCTGTCCCACTGTTGTGTCGGCTTCTGCATCCACATCTAGGCAGTAATGCTTCGAGAACATATACCTCCCCTCCAAGTGGCTGCACAGCAGGTGTCTTTCAAAGGCACCCCAACCATGGAGTGCTGCAGTTGAAGCCATGCCAGTGGTGGAATGCGCCCTCACTCTTCTCTAGTGCAGATGCATGGCTTTGGCATGACAAAGGAATACAGGCAGAGAGGTGAGAGGTGTGGCGCCGCAGCAAGGGCAACTGACGCTGGAATCTGGGGATCACGGTTTGATCCGCGTCTCCGGCAGCAGGTTAGCCCAGCACCATGTGACTCTGGGCAATAGCTTGCTTAATCTTCCCGACGGCCCCCAGCGCCTAGAGACCCTTACGGGTGATTGTTTGCACTTTACAAATGTGTATTATTATTATTATTCAACGAGCTATCCCCTTCTTGGACAGGGGTTAACCTTTTCTTGGCTGAGAAAACTATACAAATAGCTGATCTGATGTACGTATGTCCTTTGTCTTGTCTATATGGAATCTGAGACATCTATGCAAGTCTAAACATTGTAATGATGTTTCTGCTGGTAAGGATGGAATGGGGGGAAAAAAGGATCTAAGATATCACCGGCTCATTCAAATGGAAGTCAGTTGGCACCTTAGGAATGAATTTAGGGTTGGTTCTGGGTATTACTTTGTCCTTAGTGAACAGGAGAAATGGTTCTCTGATGGTGAACGCCTGAATCTCTCCCACTCTTCTAGGTAGATCAGATCAAAGAGTAGTGGTATCTTCCATGAAACACATTTTAAATCTGCTCTATCAGCTCAAAAGGCTGTAACAAACGGACTGAGGACTGTATTAAGCTCAGAAAGAACTGGAGGTTGTCGAAGAGGTGGAAAAGCTCTAAAGCACAAGTTACGTACCTTTGGTAACAATATATCTGTAAGAAACATTAGTAGTGATAGATTCTTTACCTTAGAATTACCCCCAGGCGTCAGACTGGGGGTAATCGCTGGAGCTACTACGACCCACGTGCGTGGATGTCCGTTCTGTACACGGCTTTCCGCGCCAGAAAGACAGAGCCATGCAAGAAACTGACAACTGGTGTCATGAAACTAGGGCCCTGAAAGGGATGTCCTTAACCCTAGAAATCAGTTCGCAGAACGGGGAGGATGAGTGGGGCGGTAAGGAATCTATCACTAATAATGTTTCTTACAGATATATAGTTACCGAAGGTAAGTAACTTGTGCATCTGAAAGAAACAGGTAGTAATAGATTCCTTACCTTCGAATAGATACCCCAGCAACACCAACCCCAGTGGTGGGTCTGCGAACAAAGATCACACCAGAAACTCCTGGAGAACAGAACGGCCAAAGAAGCTGTCTCTCCGAACTTGGCTGTGTAGGCAGTAGTGCTTGGTAAACGTGTGCAGCGAAGCCCACGTAGCTGCCTGACAGATGTCCTGCAAGGGAACTCCTCGTCCCAGAGCAGTAGTGACTGCCGTGGCCTTGTAGGGTGGGCGCGCAACCCCACCGGAGGCTCCTTTTTAGACAAGGAGTAACACGCCTTTATTCACAGAACGACCCACTGAGAGATGGTCCGTTTGTGCACAGCCCGACCTTTCTTGGAGCCCACGTAGCCAACAAAGAGGTGGTCATCCACCCGGAACTGTTGTGTGCAGCTCAGATAGAGAGCGCACGTTTTGGGTCCAGACGGTGGAGCCTCTCTTCCTCTTCAGAGAGATGCAGAGGTGGAAAGAAGGTAGGCAAAGTGATGGTCTGCCCGATGTGAAAGGCAGTAACCTTGGCAGAAAAGAAGAAAGTCTTTAGAACAACTTTTTCCGGATGGACAGAGAGAAGGAGGTTTAGAAGAAAGAGCCTGGAGCCCACTCACTCTTCTGGCAGAGGTGATGGCAACCAGGAAAGCAGTCTTTAGAGTGAGAAGACAAAGAGGACAATTATGCGCTCCCTTTAAGCCACTTCATATCAGAAAGGTAAGAACTAGATTCAAGTCCCACTGAGGCATCACAAAAGGAACAGGAGGAAACATGTGCATGATGCCTTTCAAGAATCTATGTACAACAGGGGACTTGAAAAGGGAAGGCTGGTCTGGGAGCCTTAAAAAGGCGGAAATGGCCTAGAGATAGCGTTAGATAGTGCCCAGAGCAGAGCCCTGCTGGGCCAAGGACAGAAGGAAGAGAAGGACCTCTGAAAGAGGGGCAGAAAGTGGATCCACAGCCTTTGCTGTGCAATATACCACAAACGTATTCCACCTGCAGGTGTATACCGTTTTAGTGGAGGGACGCCTGGCTGCCAAGATAACATTACAGACTTCGGGGGGCAGGTCAAAAGACATCAACTGCCACCGCTCAATCTCCACGCAAGGAGGTGGATGCTGGACAGGTTCGGGTGGAGGACCGTCCCCCTGCTGCTGCGACAGATGATTCTCCCGAAGAGGCAGTGTGATCGGAGGATCGATGCTCATACTGAGTAGCTCGGGGTACCATACTCTTCGAGCCCAGTCTGGGGCCACAAGGATGACTTGTGCCCGGTAGCGCCATGAAAATAAAAGGTGTTTTCTGCAGAATGTAACTAATGTTCATGTCTTTTTCTTACTGTATATTTTATGAGTTATTTTCATACTACAGAAAGACATGTAATTGTGGCTTGCTTAGCCTATTGGTTATGTTTAGGGCTGCATATTATTTATTATACATGTATATGTGTATAATTTTTTAGTACTTGGTACTCTATATATTTTACACATATATATGTATTAGGCTATATGTTCCAGGTTCCCGCTTATGGGCGGAGATAATTCAGTGCTTATGACTATTGATGAGTATCCCCTGGAAGAGAATCCTAAGTTACAGAAATGCTATATAGATATATATTTAATTTTAAATGAAAAATCCAATGCAATTTTGGCATCTTAACTGATTGGATGGTTTTTAGGCTGCATATTTATGTATGTATAAAGTATATTTTGTATATGCTCTGGGGTACCCGCACTGGGACGACGACTATTCAGTGCTTATGACTGATGAGTATACCCCTGGAAGAGGAGTCTACTTCTGAAGAATCAAGTCCACCTCACTGTAGCCCACCTTAGGGGTAGTACTAGCTTGGAGGTGGCACATCTACCCGACTAATCTTCCAACCTGTCCATGTGTCAAGGGGGTCCTGGACAAAGGGGTCACCTTCCTCTCCTGTGAGGGGGAGCCAGATTTGCATTTCAAAGGTGGCAGCTCTGTGAGCCAGGCAGCCCAAGGAAGGCTAATCAGCAGGCCTTCCTGTGGGAGGGGGTGTTACACCTTCTAGGACAGCCTTTTGTTTCAAGTCCCCTGAGAGCAAAATGCTCTCACCCTAAGGGGAGTCATAACAGCGTATCATGTGGCAGGATTGCAAAAACCAGTCAGCAAGGCCACCAGAGGCTGGTAGGTCTTCAGAGGGCACCTATAAGGTGGACTCTGGGAGCATTTATTGGTAAATCCAACAGTGGCGTCCGTGTGGGTTTTTCAATAAGAGATGTTTGATACCAAAAAAAGCCATCATGTAGCTGGAAAACTCGTCTTCACCAGGGTCCAGCACATGTTTTAAAATAGCTACAGAGTGTGCTAAAGGTTTTGCCAGTTGGGGTAACAATTGCAAAGATTTAGGTAAGAGCTCTGGCACTGGGGACCTGGTTAGGAGGAACCTGGTGTACCTTCAGTAGAAATCACAATTTACCAGACAAAAAGTGGGGGTTGCCATGTCAAAAAGGGACACTTTCCTACAATCAGTCTGTTGCTTTCATTAGCATGAGGTTACTCCCCAGAAATCTGCGTTTGAGTGCCATAGAGAGGGAAGCCTTTGCTGTGATTTGGTCCCTGAAGAAGCTGACATTATACCGGTTTGGTACTCAGTTCCTTGTCCAAACCAACCACAGGCCTCTCAGATATGTGATGCTGCGAATGATAGGTGAAAACCCCAAACTGTTGAGGTGGTCCGTCTCCCTACAGGGTATAAACTTTACAGTGGAGCACAGACCAGGGACTGATCATGCCAATGCAGGTGGCCATTCCCGGTTTTTCCACTTAGACGATGAAGACTGTCTTGGGAAAGGATAGTCACATTCGCTTCAGTTGAGAGGGGCGGGGCGGGGGTAAGGAAAATGCAATAATGACTGAAGTGCACTGGGTTCCTGCTATCCAGGTCCCCAGTGCCAGATCTTTCCCTAAAACTCCACAATTGTTTGCACAATTTGCAATACCTGTAGAACCCCCCTGTAAGTCCCTGGGGCAAGAAGGCTAAAGAGGGTCCTGTAAGGGCTGTAGCATGTATTGTGCCACCCCAAGGGACCCCTTAGCACACTCATGAAAACTGCCATTGCAGTCTCCATAATATGATGCAGAGAAAAGGGACGACAACATGGCACACCTCCTGTGTGCCATGCCCACAAACACTGCATGCAGTGTAGGTAAGTCACCCCTACAGAAGCCCTTACATCCCCAAGGCAGGGTGCACTATACTACATGCGAGCACATATCTGCATGAGCTGATATGCCCCTGTGGTGTCAAAGTCGATTCTTAGATATTACAAGTCAACAGGGAAGCCATATTAAGAACATTTGCTGGACACTGGTATCTAAACGTTCCCCAGCTACACGATGGCTTCACTTAAACTAGAGAGATTTGGAATCAAACATCTAGTACTAATAAACCCACACTGATTCCAGCGAGATGGATTTATTAATACACGCACCCAGAGGGCACCTTAGTGCTGCCTCCTACAAACCTACGAACTACTAATGTACTGGCGTAGACCAGCCTGTTACCAGAGACAGGTTTCTGACTCTCTGCAGGCGAGAGCCCGTGCTCTCTAAGGGCAGAAATAATGCCAGCTCTGCCCAGAGCTGTTGTAACCTCCTCCAGGCAGGATGATCAACATGTGAAGGCTTCAAAGGCATCTGCTGCCTTTGATATGCAAACCAAGTCTTCCCCAGACAGGGAAAATTACATCCCCAGCCCTGGGCCCATTTGGCACCAGGACAGGTGGGAAAATTAGCTGGTCAGGAGGGGTGTTCCCCATCAGGCTAGTTCCACCCCCAAGATGGCCTACCTGATGTGAACACTAAACTTGGAATTCTACCATCTGGGGTTTGGTGGAATTAGGTTCACTGGGTCTGGGTTATGCCAAATTCCCACATGAAGTGGTCCTACAGGGGATGTAGTCGCCTTAAAGGTAAGCAGCCCATTTACTACCACCTGTCACTCCTCGTAACGCTCCTAAATTGAGCATTTTGGAGGCACACCTGATGTCAGGAACTGAGATTAGAAAGATCAAGAAAAAGAGGACAAAGAATAGTCGACAACAAGAACTGGAGCCTGCTGTGAAATTTTTTGAACAAAGTCGAAGGTACCATCTTTGATCCGCAATCGCAAATCATGGTTACAATGGACGTTATGTCCTTGTATACCCAAATCCCCCAGGAAGAAGCCTTAGAAGTCATGCAGATATATCTGGACATGAGAGAAAGACCACATCGAGTTCCGACTGCCTTCATTTTAGAATTGGCAGCAATAGCACTGAAGAGAAATTACTTCACTTTCAACGGCCAGTTCTACATGCAAGTGAAGGGCACCGCCATGGGATGTCCTTATGCCCCAGAAATGGCGGTGCTCTTCATGGCGCAGTATGAGGAAAGGTTCGTGGACATGAGTAACCCTTTTAAACATCAAATACTACAGTGGTACAGGTACATAGACGACGTCTGGCTCCTGTGTCAGGGGAGTCAGACCGAGTTATTGGCCTTTCATGGATGGCTCAATACTAGGCACAGAGATATAAAATTCTCGATAGAAAATAGCCCTAGTCATATGACTTTTTGGGATATTGAAATGAGGTGTGTGGACGGGAGGTTGGTTTCGTCTTTGTTCAGGAAGGCCACTGACAGAAACACGATTTTACACCACAGAAGCGCACATCCCCGCAGTCTAAAAGCTAATTTACCCTATGGGCAATTATTAAGAATAAGACGGAATTGCTCAGAAATACAAGACTATGAGCTGCATGCCCAAGCATTTTGCTGTGATATGCAAGAGCGTGGTTATCCACGTAAGCTCCTCAAACACTCTCTTAAGCGTGCAAAATATACGCCTAGAGAATGTCTACTGCAAACCAAACAGCGAGCACCTCTAGAGAAACTTGTGTGCGTCACTACCTTCTGTCCGGACACCCACAAATTGAGACAGGCTGTATTAAAGAATTGGCATTTGTTGGAGGGGCTGAGCTGCCCGTTCCCCAAACCAATTTTTGCATACAGAAAAAACCGCAGCATTGGCCAGGAACTCATCCGAGCTGACGTGGTTATTCCCAAGCCCAAAAGCGACTTATTGGCACAATGGAATCTCAAGCCTATCGAGGGTCACCACAAGTGTGGTAACTGCATCGCCTGCTCTAGCACAATAGAAGGCGACGAGTTTGTACACCATGGGACCAAGGGGAAGCACAAAGAATTTTCTAATTGTAGAACAAAGAACGTTGTGTACTTGATTCTATGTCCGTGCCAACTAATTTATATTGGAAAAACCAGCCAGCAAGTCAACCACAGAATAAGTCAGCACCGATCGCGGATTAAGAAAAAGGTCATGTCTGCTCCAATGGTGGAGCATTTCTGCGAGAAGTCTCACAATGAGCAAGAATTCAAATGGTCTGTCCTATACACTGTAAACTCCAGGTCAAAATGCCATGACGTCGAACGCGTTCTGTTACAAAAAGAAGCGTATCTAATTTTAAAATTCAATAGTGCACAGACTGGTTTAAATAACCTGTCTGAGATAGCGCATATTTGACCACATCGGTCCTGATTTGCATCGGTTAGACATCCCTGGCTTGCCCGCTGGTCTTGGTCCTCTATTGCATGAGAACAGGTCACTGACCCAGAGAAGCCACCCAAAATTCTAGTACAATCTAGCGTACTCATCTTTTGTTTTAAAATACATGATACAATAAACAATTGGAAGGACGTACCCATTACCTTTAGACTAAGATAAGGTGCTGTAGACAGCACTTCTAGCCTTTATTTTCAAGCAAATGTGACTCATGGGACTACATGCCCCATAATGCATCAGTATAGCTTTTGCATATAACAAACAGGAAATAGTGGCGGCCATCTTTACTGAGAGAAATTCGAATCCCACAGCACAGAGCAGCAGCTCCAGCCACAGGTATTTGTCCCACTTGCACTAATACGCGCTTGCTGAGCGCTGAATCAGTTAAAATATTCTACTAAGGGTGCGCTTTGTTTTTCTTTGTAGAATGCTGAAATCAACAATTCCATTTATGCGCAAATGAGAGATTAAATCAAGGTAGGCAATCCCTTCTCAAATTCTCCGAGCGAGTGTTTAACATAATGTGCACACCGCTAAGCGTCTGAATATTAATCTTTCCTATATCTCAGAACCCAAACTGATGGTCACGCCGCTTTTAATGGACCTTGCCAGCACTCGGCACTACTGAAAGTAAAAGGTATGCTTCCACTCCCCAACTTGTTTTAGCTAGTGAATATATTGTACCAATCTCGTAATGATAAAAATTAAAAACATCCCTTAAATTCTTTTAGGCTTCTCTGCCTGGCCACGTTATTTCATTTAAACGGACCCCCAAAAGACACGATCTGAAATTCAACACTGAGCAGCCTTGGTATGTAGCGCACACCGACATTACAGCTACTGTATGATAAAAAGGAGCCCACACACTAGATTAAGCAAAACATTGCTTTTGTATCCCACAGATACAAGATACATACAGCCCTGATGACAGACCAGTGACTCCAGTCTGGTCTAGAAACGCGTCGGCAGTATTGGTTGGGAGACAAAGTATTACTGTTGCACTAAAGCTAGGACCGGCTGGTCCAGCACTAAAATATACAAGATATTTAATCATTTATCTTCCCAACCCCTAGTTTCTCTCATTCAGTGTTTGTTAGCTTTTTGTTGTTCGTAAATTGATATGTTTGTATTATTATTTTTTCAATAATGTCTGATGTAAGAATATTTTCTATTGTGTGTTCTAATAATTTCTAAAATGTGTAAATAGTCTTTGCCCTTAATGTTTGCTAACATTAGTCGAGCCTTGTAAATATTTGTAAATATTTGCAATCAATGTCTTTTTTCTGTCAGCAATTTTTTCAAATTATAGAAAATACAAAATGATTGACACCAGGGAAGCGATAATAAAGTGTTTCTTACCCTATATCAAAAAATTGTATTGAGTAACTGTGGTTTGGGCATTTTGTGTTGTTTACTAATGCTGTGAAATTTTGGCGCTAAACCCTGCCTGCATCAGTGTTGACAATCATGACTGAGTGACTCGTCCTGCAGCTGAGCAACTACCAAGAACCTCACAAGACTGCCAGCCCATCACAACTTGCCAGCAATCGCCCTTGGAGTAGAGGAGTTACTCCCCTGCAGTCCGCAGGCACAGAAGAAGCAGAGTCTGGTTTACTGTTTTGCCGCTCCCTAGACTCTGGGGCCTACAGGAGCTGCACTGTACCAATCTTTGGGGCACCAAACCCCTTGCAGCAACCAAGGCCAGTTTAAATCCAGTCGGAACTTTAACAGCACCAAGATCGAGGAGTCATCAAGAGACGTCAGGATCACAGAAACGAACTTCGAGTGACCCAGATGTCCTAGTTTCTGCACCCTTAACCGGTAGGACAAGCAACAGAGAGGGTCTAGGATGCACATAGCCTATATATATATATATATATATAAATAGCCGACCTATTCACTCTGCATCCGAGTGCCGCAGCCCAGGTACCGAAGAACCAGCTGTGCCCCCTTGGACCCTAAGACCCTTGCGAACCAAGCTCTCCCATTTCACCCATTGGTAGCTCCCAGACATGTTACCAAGTCCCCCACTGCAGCCTGTTTCTAGGTGGCCCCCTTCTTTCCACCGGTGTAAAGCACAAAGCTAACAACCCTACCAGCACCTATGCACCCGGATGCCCCAGGGTAGGTAATGAGTAACGGCTGGTGGTACTTTGGACCTGGGCCCCCTACGAGTGTTAAGTACCGAAAGAAGATCACCCGGAACCCGACCGTAAATAACTGCATGCCTTTTTTAACCCCATAGGAAAGCATTGCTGCGTAAAGACCCATTTCAGTGAACTACTTACCTGGGAAATTCAATATTTAAAAAAAGTGCTTACTTGATAACAAAGTTCTTGGTATAAAAATTTATATAAAAACAACTTATTTTTCTAAATTGGTCTCCTTGAGTGTGTCTCATGTATTGTGTCTGTGAGTACAAAAAATGCTTAGCACTACCCTCCGATAAGCCTAAACTGCTCGGCCACACTACCAGAAAAGAGCGCATTTAGTGTTATCATTTTGCGCTCGACCTCGGAACTGGGGATCTGGGTTCGAGTCTCGGTAACGACGCCAAAAAACCCCTGTGATTCTGGGCAAATCACTTAATCTCCCCGTGCCTAAAAAAATGAAAGTGTGTCCTCATGTAACGTAACTGGTGCTATGTAAAGCGCTCTGATAACTGATTCGGTTCGGTTCTAGTTCGCGCTATATAAAACTCTGCAAAAAAAAACAACAAAAAAAAAAACAAGGGTCACCTGAAATCTTACACAGTATACCTCAATTTCAATAATGGTTTATTCGGTCGGTTATACGAACATAAAAGCTAATAAACAACAACAATTTATATACAGCAGAGTATAAAAACTTATGTACAATAAAATACCAGATTAAATCATGAAACCTCACATTGCCAGTGTAAATTCATTATATATGCACGTTTCTCCAACTCAGAAATATATAATAAAAGGACCAAGAAAGAACTATTAAATATCAGATCAAAACAAATCTTGTATCTCAATTTCAAACAGGGAAACAGATTAATGGGGAACCTAAGTGCTGCAATAAAGTGAAACCTTCAAGATGCGAGCTAAAATACCTCTCTTTAAGGATTGGCCATAATAATCGGGATCTATAGACTCATAGTGTGGGCAGAATAATATAACGTGCTTGGTAGTTTGGCAGGAAATCCTGTCACAATGACAAGGCAGCAAGGAGATGAACCAAGATCCTGTGGTCGGGAATGTCCCTAAATAATAAATCCTATTCATAGGAAAAGGAAGAGGAAATCTTTATTGGGGAGTTCTATTCCATAAAATATGGCTCAATGCCAGTACAGTCAAGGGTTTATACTGTTGGGCTGTTATGTCAATAGCTTTCTTCATTCGTAACTTTTCCCTGCGTTCTAAAAACTTCAACTTCATCTGCGCCTTGGTAAAAAAATTTCCTGTATATACAGATATGCTAGCCCCAATTCTTGCAAGGATAACTTGACATAATTTAACAACGGAATGGCCTGTGCATTACAAGGTAGGGGACTCCTCCTTTCGGTGATAGTGCACATGGGCACCGACCACATTGTTTCCCCGCAGAGGGTGAGAATGGAGTTAGTAGTAAAGAATAGAGATGTCCATTCGTATGTATGTATAATGAAGAGAGAACTGCAGCAGCTACAGGTACCCAGGGAGGCGGTTGGGCGCATGTGCATCTACAGCTGTACATGCCAAGAACAGATGTTTACTGGGTAAGTAACATTATCCGTTCAAGGAATGTGAGCTGTAGATCACATGCTTTACATAGATTATACAGCAGTATTCTCCCAAAGCGGTGAAACAGTGTTCTAAGCACTGCTTGGCCCACATTAGCTGGTTGTCTTGCTAACACATCTACACAATAGTGCTTGGTGAATGTGTGCGCTGTAGACCATGTTGCAGCTTTACAAATGTTAACTATGGGGATGTTTCCTAATAACGACATAGTAGCCCCTTTTTTGCGAGTGGAATGCGCTCTAGGTGGTACAGTTAAAGTTATTTTTGCTTTTGCATAACAAGTTTGGATACATTTAACAATCTTCCTTGCAATACCTGACATGGAGATAGGATTGCCCTGGTGCAAAAGCAACAAAAAGTTGTTTGGTTTTGCGAAATGATTTTGTTCTTTTAATATAATGTAAAAGGGCTCATTTGACATCTACGGTGTATAGAGCTTGTTCTGCCACAGAATCAGGTTGAGGAAAGAATACTGGTAAATCAACCGACTGATTGATGTGAAAGGCAGATACTACCTTAGGTAGAAATTTGGGGTTAGTACGAAGAACCATTTTGTCTCTGTGTATTTGGAAAATAGGTTCTTCTATGGTTAGTGCCTGTAGTTCACCAAATCTCCTCAGTGAAGTGATTGCAATAAGGAAAGCAGTTTTCCAAGAGAGAAACTGTGGCTCACATTTATGCATGGGTTCAAAAGGTGGGCCCATTAACCTTGTGAGGACTATGTTAAGATTCCACACTGGGGTAGGTGGAGGTCTCGCTGGTATGACTCCTAAGTCCTACCCTGAAAGCTTTGATTACAGGCACTCTGAAAAGCGATAAATGTTGTCTATTCTGTAGATACGCAGCTATTGCAGCGAGATGTAGTCGGATAGAAGTGTAAGCCAATCCTGACTGCAGCAAGTATAACAGGTAACAAATTATGTTTTGTATTGACGCATCAAGAGGATTGATGTTATTGCAATAGATAACAAAACATTTCCATTTAGCTGCATAAAAGGCTCTTGTAGTAGGCCTTCTGGCCAAACTGATGGTGTTCATACAGTCTGGTGGAAGATTGGGATCTGGGTGTCTGATTTCTCCATGGCTCTATGTGAGGAGACTGGATGTGAAGTGCAGCTTTTGATGGGGAACCAGAGACCGCTCCAACAGGGTTGTGAACCATGGTTGACGGGCCCATGTGGGAGCTACTAGGATGAATGTGAGAGATGTTTGCCTGAGCTTCTGAACCACTAATGGAATGAGTGGAAGAGGCGGAAAAGCGTAGGCAAATATCCCGGACCAGTTCATCCATAGTGCATTGCCTTTGGAGAGCGGGTGTGGGTATCTGGAGGCGAAGTTTGGTCATTTTGCGTTTTGGTGTGTGGCAAACAGATCTATCTGAGGGACTCCCCAACTTTGAAAGTATGGGAGAAGAACCTAAGGGTAAGGTTCGCATTCGTGTATTTGCTGTATCTGTCTGCTGAGGAGATCGGCAATCTGATTTTTCACTCCTGGGGAGTTCCGCCAGGAGATAGATGTTCAGGTGAATGGCCTACCTCCAAATGTCTTGAGACAAGTGTGACAGTTGGAGAGAGTGCACCCCCCCCCCCCTATTTTTGTATGTCATAAATAGCTGTCATGCTGTACGTACGAACTAGGACACCTTTGCCAACCAGGTGATTTAGAAATGCTTTGAGCACTAGAAAGACTGCTAGCAGCTCTAGATGGTTGATGTACGGCGATAGTTGCTGTTGGCTCCACAGGCCTTGCACTGAGCGGTGCTGAAAATCAGCCCCCCAGCCAGTGAGGGACGCATACGTTGTTAGCATTGTCTGTGGAACTGGGTCTATGAAGGGCCGTCCTTTTGATAAATGTTGTGTTTTCCACCACTGCAGTGAGCAATGAGTACAGCCGTTTGCCAACACTAGATCGGTTACAAGACCCTGTGATTGGTTTCACTGTCTCATTAAGCATTTCTGTAGGGGACGCATGTGAAGCCTGGCATGGGGAACGGTTATGATGCAAGATGCCTGTCCATCATTCTGAGTAGTTGCATATACACTCGAGCTGGAAGCGAGTGATTGGATTGAAACTGGAGAACTAGATCCTGAATGTTGTGAATTCTGGCTGCGTTGGTAAAGGCCAGAGCCTTTTGAGTATCTAAAGTGGCCCATAGGTAGTTTTGAGTGTTGGAAGGTTGGAGATGTATTGTAATTGTATTTATAAAGAGCTTACTACCTATAAGGCATTGAAGTGCTTTTTCGCAGAGTAGCATGCAACTCCGAAACCCATAAAGGATTTGTGTTGAATAAGTATCGTGAAATATTAAAATATTTTGAGTGGCAGATAGGCTAGTCACTTATTTGGATTGAGATTGATCAGAGGGATAAGAGGGAAAAAGGTTTGCATTTATATAGTGCTTGTTACCTCTGATGGGGGTTTTACTGGCGAGTAGCACGCTACTCCGGAACCCATAAAGGATTAGTGTTGAATTAGTGTGGTGAAATATAAAAGTAATTTGAGTGGTATATAGGGTAGCTATTTGGATTCAGAAGGATAGCAGAGGGATTGAAGAGGGAAAATTTTTTGCATTTATATAGCGCTTCTTGGTGTTGAGGCGCTTTTTTGGCGAGTAGCACACTACTCAGCAACCCATAAATGATAAGTGGTGAATTAGTATAGTGGAATAGGAAAGTAATTTGAGTGGATAATATTAGTCAGTTATTTGGATTCAGAAGGGTAGCAGAGGGATAGGAGAGGGAAAAAGGTTTGCATTATATAGTGCTTGCTACCCCTGATGAGGTGTTGAACAAATAGTTTCTTACCTGTCGGTGTAGTTTTGCAGCTTGAAGATCTTTCTGGATTCACTATGCTGTGAATATTCCGCAATCTGGTGGTTGGGTCCGGAATTGTAGTCTTTTTTTTTTTTTTTTTTGGTAGCCCAGGTGGGCGTGGGCGTCGACGTCCCACCATTTGGTGTGCCTTCGGTGACGTCGGCGTGCTTCCGGCGGAAGCTACCACCCTTGGGCGCCATCTTCGGATTCTTTTTTCTGTCTCTTTTTTCTTGTTTGTCTTTGTAGTGAATCCATGGCTATGTTCGTTAATCGTTTTTTCAACGTAATTCTTTCAACTTATCTTTTCACGTATCTTGTAAGCTTCAACTTGCTTTCTTTCCTATGTGTTTCCACCCTCTTCTCCAGCCTCATCTGTAGGAGAGTAGGGTCTGCAATCCTATGATCACCCAGATTTTTGCTTTTTGCTGCACTGGTTTACGACTTTCCCTGGCTGTGGGCCTGCTAATCAGACCCACAGCCTAGCTGTTCTCTCTATCCAAATTGTACTCAGGTACTGAATTGGCACTGGGCCCTCTCCAAGTCCCTGTACCCAGGGCTGAGGTACCCAGAAGTCTCCCAGGGGCTGAAGCATGTATTATGCCACCCCTGGATTGACTAACTAAAACTGACACAACTGGCTGCACGACAGCTGGGGCAAGGTGGTGTACTCACCCTTTGCTTTAGATATAGTATACCTATATCTAACCCTAAAATGGACACACAGATCTCCTATCAGTCACTCCTATGGCAGGCCTTAACAATCCTGAAGGCAGAGTGCTTGGAATCGTGTGAGATGGTGCTCTGGCATGAGCTGAGCCTGTCTGCGGCTTTCGGGATCTATCCCTTAGCCGTTTCCATGATATCGCATACCATATACTCTTAAGTGCATTATAATCCTCGCGGTTATGTGCCAACTCTGGTATCGCTTTATCAAAACATGTCGAGTAAGGTGTCATACGAATTGGAATACTAACCCCTCGCCAATTCTGGCGACGGGGTTAGCATTCCACCCTTCTAGAGGGACACGACATGCCTGTAACCTATAACCCGGTTAAAAGTCAGACAGAGCCTTAGCATCCACAAAATGGATGCTGCCACCGAGACACAAGTCTGCCCTCCTGCTGCTGGGAGTCCTCCCAGAGCAGGAGATAAGGACAAAGGGTTTCCTGCCAGGGGCGGTGCCAGCACCGTCCCAGACAGGGTTTTGTGTATTGTAGGTAGGCAGGGCTTTAGAGGAAGGTGACTGCACGTGGCACCCCGGTGCTCACTGTGCATAGGCTGGCTGGAACCAGTTCCAGGGTCACTCCAGACCCTGTGCTGGGGAAAAGCCCGCCAAGGAAGTGGGTGTAACCACCCCCCTCCTGGTCCCACCCATAGGGCAGGACCTAGTCGCGTGCCAGCCCCTTTTTCCCAGATAAAGGTAGAGACTGGCCCCCTTCCAAATCAGATCATCTTTGAATCCTGAAACTACTTTCCACGAAAGGAACTCAAGACTTCTTCCTAAGATTTCTCCCTTGTGACTAAGGAGTAGTCACCCTGCATCCGCAGGCACCATCTAAGAACACTGCGGTCTGCTGCAAGTCCTTCCTCCGGAATCCGACTGCCCAGCTCGACGAGAACCGGCTTCCCTGGCACCTCTGACCTCTACCCACCTCTACAGCCCAGCTGAGAACCGTGGGTGCGACGAGACCTCAAGGGACCGGCCATCTGCAAGACTGCACGACTTCTTTCCAGCAAGCCCGCCGAGTGAATTCCTGGTGAGTGCTTTGGGGTCCGAGAAGCCCCGACCCTGAGCAGCTCCAGCACCGAAGTGCAGCCCCCCAGCATCTCCACGATCTGCGTGGGGCCCTTCTGCTTTTGGCTGCTCACCGCGTTGTTTGGCTACTAGCCCGCTGGCTTGTGGCCTTCCCGACGACGCCCGACGACATTTCTGCTG
The DNA here is from genome assembly GCF_964261635.1 of Lissotriton helveticus. NCBI lineage: Eukaryota > Metazoa > Chordata > Amphibia > Caudata > Salamandridae > Lissotriton > Lissotriton helveticus. The sequence goes on from NC_136059.1 coordinate 254,290,522, forward strand.
CTGGTCTGGTTGCTCCAGACTGGCCCTTGCTCCCTTCCAGAAGAGGAGCACCCCGGACCCTCCTGGTCCACTCAAGACGCCATTTTGAGTCCACCGCGTGGGCTTGAATTAGCCAAGGCTTGTTGCCCAATCCTGGGTAACTTCGACGCCAACGACTTCATCCTTCGTGGGACAGCTCGCACCTCCATCCTGGTCGCCGACAACGCCTCCTGGTCCGAGAGACTGCAGAGCCCAGCAGCGCCCACTCACCTGACTGCGGTGACTTCGCCCGGTGCCATCCTGGTGCCCACTTAATCACTGGCTAGTGATTCAAGAACTTGGTCCCCTCTGCTTTCAGGTTTCTTCTTCCTTGATCCAGGCTTGGATCCATCGAACTTTCCTTCACTGGTCGCCTGCCAGCAACTTCTTCCTTCCAGGCTCCCGGTCCGGCAACGAGATCCCCGACGTCTTTTCAGACCTATGCAGCTGCAGCCCCTGGGCTAGGTAACTTCGGCACTCCGGTGTCCCAGCATAGCCTCACTATCCAAGGGTCAGGATCCACTGTCATTTTCTTCCTACCAGGTCGGGTTCGCCCGTGAACACTAACTTTGTGAATTCTAGCTTCCATAGACTTTGTCCCGCATCCCGCGTGAGAGTGCACACTCTGCACCCGAGTCCCCTGGGCCTCCTAGTAGTAATCTAACGATTCCCTAGTCCAGTCCTAGCGATTCCAAAGCCTATTAGAACTGTTACTTACCTGCTAGTAATTCGCATTCCACTTTTAGCGTATATGGTTTTTCGTGCCCCTCGGGCATTTGTGTAACGTGCTAACTTAAAAGTATTTTCGTAAGAGTTTTGTTGTGTGCTTAGCACCCTGTCCTCATAAAGAGTACAGGGTTGTTGTGATTCTAATAAATACATTGTTTATTTTCATAACACTTGTGTGGTGTCCTTTCACTGGGTGTTCAAGGGGTAATGTGGTGGTAAAACAGCTGGCTTAACACGCCCTCTAGAGTCTTAGCCTTAGACTGCTCGTATCCATGCTACTAGGATAGCTGGTCTATAAGGTTGACTTACAACCAATCATCAATAAGGGTTGTTTGGACTGATATATAGTGATCACTAGAATAGTGAGCACTGCACATCAGGCCAACTTCTCACATTGGTGGCAGCGGTGGGATTTGAGCTTGCTGTTGTTTTACCACACATGCCCTAAGAATATCTTGTGAAAGATCACATAAGTACTAAAGGTACATATAACTTAGCTTAGAATACTCTGAGTTCTACTGAACCAGCTGTTGTAGCTCCTAGGGCCTAGCACACCCTAAACTACAACTCTAGCAAGGGATCAGTAGGCAAACATATAGTGTAGGTAAGTGCACCACTTACACCTCACTAGAAAAGCATGTCGACTCAGGGGGACTCTACTGAGACTCCCCTGGTCAGTGTTGACCCTCCACAGGTCACTTCAAGATATGCAGCTCTCAATTTTCAGGAGATGAGGCAACTCTGTGTCTCCAGGAAACTGAAGCAGGGGTCTAACCCCACCCTTCCCTTTCTGATAGGTCTCTTAGAGACATATGATGCCAGAAAGCTCTCTCAGTTACATGAGAGCATGCCAGCCTTAGAGGGAACCTCTGGGGATCCAGACCTCCCCAACACTGATTCAGCAGTTGAGGAGGAGGATGAGGAGGTACTCTCTGGGGATGAGGTAGACAAGGGTCTTGAGGTAGTCAGAAGGCTAACTAGGACCAACTTAGACTTACTTGGGCTAGGATCTGGGGGCCCCCCAGTACTAACCCGAAGTGGGCCTAACCTTGGAGTTAGGAGAGATAGATCTCTTTCTAGGGACTCCAATAGATCTCTGCACTCTAATGCCTCTTCTCAGGGGAGAAGGAATCCTCCACAGAGGAGATTTACTTCCCCTCAGAGAAAGGAGCATGAGGCTAGGATGAGACAAGCTGAACTGAGGATTGAAAGGGAAGAAATTGCCCTGGCCAAAGAGAAGCTTGCCCTGGCAAGAGAGCAGCAGATGAGTGGGCTAGCTCCCACTGGTGGCAGCAATCTCCCAAGAGATAGAGAGAAGGGTTTAGATACTAAACACCTGACTAAAATAGTGCCCCCCTTTAAGCAAGGGGATGACATCCAGAAATGGATGGCTGCTCTGGAGAGGGCCTGCACTGTGCAGAACATTCCCCAGAGTCAGTGGGCAGCTATACTGTGGCTCTCCTTTGATGGTAAAGGTAGAGATAAGCTCCTCACTACAAGAGTGGAGGATGCTAACAATTACCAGGTCCTGAAGAATACACTGGTTGATGGGTTTGGTTTAACCACTGAGCAGTACAGGTTGCTGTTCAGAGACACCCAGAAAACTCAGTCTCAGGACTGGTCTGATTTTGTGGATTGTGCCACTAAGGCTTTGGAGGGCTGGTTGCTGGGTAGCAAGGTTACAGATTACACAGGATTGTATAATCTAATGATGAGAGAACAAATTTTAAACAATTGTCAGAACCAGTTGCTGCACCAGCACCTTGTTGATTCAGATCTGACCTCTCCCCAAGAATTGGGAAAGAAGGCAGACAAATGGGTCAGGACAAGGATCAAGCAGAACCAGAACCAGAACCAGGGTGGTCAGAAGAAAGCAGACCAGAAGGGTAATGTTAAGAATGAGCAAAATGACCAGAAGTCTTCACCAGGTCCCCAACAAACCAAAGAGGGTGGGGGTCAGGCTTCCCAGAAGAAGAAGACTCAAGAAGGCCAGTCAAAAAGGTGGTGCCAGTACTGCAAAAGTAAATCTCACTGGTTTAGTGAGTGCACCAAAAGAGGAGGAGGACAAACTCCTACCACTACAGCTCCTAAAGCAACTGCACCCCCTAGTACAGTCAGTAGTGGTAGTGTCACTCCCAAGGCATTAGTTGGGTTAACCTTGGGTACTGAGGGGTCTGACAACTTAGTTGGCACACTCACTCAGGCTGTCCTTGTCTGTACAGGGGATATGGATATGTCCCCTGAAATAAGTCCCAATACTTTGGGCAAATACAGGCAGACACCTTTGATTAATGGCAAAATGGCTCAGGCCTATAGGGACACTTGTGCCAGTGTCACCATGGTGACCCCTAACTTTGTGGACCCTGGACAGATCATGCCAGGTACTGATTTCCTGGTGACCAATGCCAGCAATGTCACTACTAGTCATAGTGTGGCAATTGTAGCTTTCTCCTGGGGTGGAGTGAAGGGACAAAAGAAAGTTGTAGTCAGTTCAGACCTCCCAGTTGATTGTTTGTTGGGCAATGATTTGGAGTCATCACAATGGTCAGAAGTGGAGCAGAGGACTCACATGGAGATGTTAGGCTTGCCAGCACATGTGCTTGCTGTGACTAGGTCACAGGCCAGAAGATGCCCCACTGAACAGGTGCTGGATCCTGAAATTATGGACCAGACACCTCCCAAGAAGAAGAGCAGTAAGGGTAAGGCTTTGCCTTCCCCCTTGCCCCAGGTTGAGGATCAAGTCTCTGAGGAGGCTGATCTAGAAGAGCTGAGGGAAACTGAGCCTAAAGAGCTTGAACTTGATCAAGTTGAGTTTCTGGGCTCAGGGGGACCCTCCAGAGCAGACCTGGGGAAGGAACAGTTGAGCTGCCCTTCCCTTGAACCCCTCAGACAGCAGGCTGCTGCTGAGGCTGCAGGGAATGCCACAGGTGCCCACAGGGTATACTGGGAAGATGGACTCCTGTACTCTGAGTCAAGAGACCCCAAGCCTGGTGCAACCAGGAGGCTGGTCATCCCCTTGTCTCTGAGCGGTTTCCTTCTCACCTTGGCCCATGAGATTCCCCTTGCAGGTCATTTAGGTCAGACAAAGACTTGGGACAGGCTTGTCTCACACTTTCACTGGCCCCATATGAATGAGAATACCAAGGAGTTTTGTCGCTCATGTGTCACTTGCCAAGCCAGTGGTAAGTCAGGTGGCACAACAAAGGCCCCCCTCATACCACTACCTGTGGTGGGGGTTCCCTTTGAAAGAGTGGGGATTGACATTGTTGGTCCAATGGAACCCCAGACAGCATCAGGACACAAGTTTATACTGGTGGTGGTGGACCATGCCACCAGGTATCCTGAGGCTATTCCCCTTAGGACCACTACAGCCCCTGTAGTGGCAAGAGCCCTAGTTGGAGTGTTCTCCAGAGTGGGTTTCCCTAAGGAGGTCGTTTCTGACAGAGGTACAAACTTCATGTCAGGATATCTGACTGCCATGTGGAAAGAGTGTGGTGTGAACTACAAGTTCACCACACCCTATCATCCACAATGCAATGGGCTTGTTGAGAGATTCAACAGGACCCTGAAAGGGATGATTCATGGACTACCTGAACCTCTTAGGAGAAGATGGGATGTCCTGATCCCCTGCCTCTTGTTTGCTTACAGAGAGGTCCCACAGAAGGGGGTTGGCTACAGCCCTTTTGAGCTTCTGTATGGGCATCCTGTAAGGGGACCCCTGTGTTTGGTGAAGGAAGGATGGGAGAGACCTCTCAAAAAGCCTGCAACCAACATAGTGGACTATGTACTTGGTCTCCGCTCCAGGATGGCTGAGTATATGGAAAAGGCATCTAAAAACCTTGAGGCCAGCCAGGAACTTCAAAAAGCTTGGCATGACCAAAAGGCTGTACTGACTGTGTACCAGCCAGGACAGAAGGTGTGGGTGCTGGAGCCAGTGGCCCCAGCAGCTCTGAAAGACAAATGGTCTGGGCCCCACACCATCATTGAGCAAAAGGGAGAGGTTACCTACTTGGTGGACCTTGGAACTCCCAGGAGCCCTCTCAGAGTGCTCCATGTTAACAGGCTCAAGGCATATGTTGACAGGAAGGACATGAGCTTGCTCATGGCCACAGATGAGGGACAGGAGGAAGAGAGTGACCCTCTCCCAGACCTGCTCACTCAGAATCCTGATGATGGGTCAGTTGATGGTGTTGTCTTTTGTGGCAGCCTCACTGAACATCAGCAACAGGATTGCAGGCAAGTTCTGCAATCCTTTCGACATATGTTCTCTCTGACACCCAGCCAAACTGATTGGTGTACCCATGATGTTGACACTGGAGACAGTCTGCCTGTCAAGAGTAAAATCTACAGGCAGCCTGATCATGTTAGAGACTGCATCAAAACTGAAGTGCAGAAAATGTTGGAACTGGGAGTCATTGAGCCCTCAGATAGCCCTTGGGCTAGCCCAGTAGTTCTAGTGCCAAAGCCTCACACCCAGGGTGGTAAGAGAGAGATGAGGTTTTGCGTAGACTACAGAGGCCTCAATGCAGTCACTAAGACTGATGCCCACCCAATACCAAGAGCAGATGAGCTTATAGATAGATTGGCTTCTGCCAACTTCTTAAGCACATTTGATTTGACAGCTGGGTATTGGCAAATCAGGTTAGCTGAGGAAGCCAAACCTAAGACAGCATTTTCTACCCCTGGAGGGCATTATCAATTTGTGGTAATGCCCTTTGGACTGAAAAATGCACCTGCCACCTTCCAAAGGTTGGTGAATCAAGTCCTCACTGGGCTGGATGACTTCTGTGCAGCTTATCTTGACGATATTGCTGTCTTTAGCTCCACCTGGGAGGATCACCTGGTCCACCTGAGGAAAGTGTTAGAGGCCCTGCAAAAGGCAGGCCTCACTATCAAGGCCACCAAGTGCCAGATAGGGCAGTCACAGGTTGTATACCTGGGCCACCTTGTAGGTGGAGGCCAGGTTCAGCCACTGGAGAGTAAGATACAGGCCATCAAGGACTGGACTCCTCCAATCACCCAGACTCAGGTTCGAGCTTTCTTGGGCCTGACTGGGTACTACAGGAAGTTTGTCAGAAATTATGGGTCCATAGTGACCCCCCTTAATGACCTGACAAGCAAAAAGATGCCAAAGAAAGTTCAGTGGACAGCAAGCTGTCAGAAAGCATTCAATGACCTAAAGCAGGCCATGTGCACAGCACCTATCCTCAAGAGTCCAGATTACTCCAAGCCATTCATTGTCCAAACAGATGCTTCTGAGTTGGGTGTGGGAGCTGTTCTGTCTCAACTGAATTTTGATGGTAATGATCAGCCTATTGCTTTCATTAGTAGAAGGTTGACACCCAGAGAGAAAAATTGGTCAGCCATTGAGAGGGAGGCCTTTGCTGTGGTCTGGGCCCTGAAGAAGCTGAGGGCCTACTTGTTTGGCACTCACTTCACCATTCAGACAGACCATAAGCCCCTCTTGTGGCTAAATCAGATGAAGGGTGAAAACCCCAAACTGCTTAGGTGGTCCATTTCCCTACAGGGGATGGATTTTACAGTGGAGCATAGACCTGGGACTGATCACAGCAATGCTGATGGGCTCTCCAGGTATTTCCACTTAGAGCAAGAAGACTCACCTGGTCAAGGTTAGTTTATTGTCCCAAAGTTTGGGGGGGGGGGTCATGTAGGAGAGTAGGGTCTGCAATCCTATGATCACCCAGATTTTTGCTTTTTGCTGCACTGGTTTACGACTTTCCCTGGCTGTGGGCCTGCTAATCAGACCCACAGCCTAGCTGTTCTCTCTATCCAAATTGTACTCAGGTACTGAATTGGCACTGGGCCCTCTCCAAGTCCCTGTACCCAGGGCTGAGGTACCCAGAAGTCTCCCAGGGGCTGAAGCATGTATTATGCCACCCCTGGATTGACTAACTAAAACTGACACAACTGGCTGCACGACAGCTGGGGCAAGGTGGTGTACTCACCCTTTGCTTTAGATATAGTATACCTATATCTAACCCTAAAATGGACACACAGATCTCCTATCAGTCACTCCTATGGCAGGCCTTAACAATCCTGAAGGCAGAGTGCTTGGAATCGTGTGAGATGGTGCTCTGGCATGAGCTGAGCCTGTCTGCGGCTTTCGGGATCTATCCCTTAGCCGTTTCCATGATATCGCATACCATATACTCTTAAGTGCATTATAATCCTCGCGGTTATGTGCCAACTCTGGTATCGCTTTATCAAAACATGTCGAGTAAGGTGTCATACGAATTGGAATACTAACCCCTCGCCAATTCTGGCGACGGGGTTAGCATTCCACCCTTCTAGAGGGACACGACATGCCTGTAACCTATAACCCGGTTAAAAGTCAGACAGAGCCTTAGCATCCACAAAATGGATGCTGCCACCGAGACACAAGTCTGCCCTCCTGCTGCTGGGAGTCCTCCCAGAGCAGGAGATAAGGACAAAGGGTTTCCTGCCAGGGGCGGTGCCAGCACCGTCCCAGACAGGGTTTTGTGTATTGTAGGTAGGCAGGGCTTTAGAGGAAGGTGACTGCACGTGGCACCCCGGTGCTCACTGTGCATAGGCTGGCTGGAACCAGTTCCAGGGTCACTCCAGACCCTGTGCTGGGGAAAAGCCCGCCAAGGAAGTGGGTGTAACCACCCCCCTCCTGGTCCCACCCATAGGGCAGGACCTAGTCGCGTGCCAGCCCCTTTTTCCCAGATAAAGGTAGAGACTGGCCCCCTTCCAAATCAGATCATCTTTGAATCCTGAAACTACTTTCCACGAAAGGAACTCAAGACTTCTTCCTAAGATTTCTCCCTTGTGACTAAGGAGTAGTCACCCTGCATCCGCAGGCACCATCTAAGAACACTGCGGTCTGCTGCAAGTCCTTCCTCCGGAATCCGACTGCCCAGCTCGACGAGAACCGGCTTCCCTGGCACCTCTGACCTCTACCCACCTCTACAGCCCAGCTGAGAACCGTGGGTGCGACGAGACCTCAAGGGACCGGCCATCTGCAAGACTGCACGACTTCTTTCCAGCAAGCCCGCCGAGTGAATTCCTGGTGAGTGCTTTGGGGTCCGAGAAGCCCCGACCCTGAGCAGCTCCAGCACCGAAGTGCAGCCCCCCAGCATCTCCACGATCTGCGTGGGGCCCTTCTGCTTTTGGCTGCTCACCGCATTGTTTGGCTACTAGCCCGCTGGCTTGTGGCCTTCCCGACGACGCCCGACGACATTTCTGCTGCTGGTCTGGTTGCTCCAGACTGGCCCTTGCTCCCTTCCAGAAGAGGAGCACCCCGGACCCTCCTGGTCCACTCAAGACGCCATTTTGAGTCCACCGCGTGGGCTTGAATTAGCCAAGGCTTGTTGCCCAATCCTGGGTAACTTCGACGCCAACGACTTCATCCTTCGTGGGACAGCTCGCACCTCCATCCTGGTCGCCGACAACGCCTCCTGGTCCGAGAGACTGCAGAGCCCAGCAGCGCCCACTCACCTGACTGCGGTGACTTCGCCCGGTGCCATCCTGGTGCCCACTTAATCACTGGCTAGTGATTCAAGAACTTGGTCCCCTCTGCTTTCAGGTTTCTTCTTCCTTGATCCAGGCTTGGATCCATCGAACTTTCCTTCACTGGTCGCCTGCCAGCAACTTCTTCCTTCCAGGCTCCCGGTCCGGCAACGAGATCCCCGACGTCTTTTCAGACCTATGCAGCTGCAGCCCCTGGGCTAGGTAACTTCGGCACTCCGGTGTCCCAGCATAGCCTCACTATCCAAGGGTCAGGATCCACTGTCATTTTCTTCCTACCAGGTCGGGTTCGCCCGTGAACACTAACTTTGTGAATTCTAGCTTCCATAGACTTTGTCCCGCATCCCGCGTGAGAGTGCACACTCTGCACCCGAGTCCCCTGGGCCTCCTAGTAGTAATCTAACGATTCCCTAGTCCAGTCCTAGCGATTCCAAAGCCTATTAGAACTGTTACTTACCTGCTAGTAATTCGCATTCCACTTTTAGCGTATATGGTTTTTCGTGCCCCTCGGGCATTTGTGTAACGTGCTAACTTAAAAGTATTTTCGTAAGAGTTTTGTTGTGTGCTTAGCACCCTGTCCTCATAAAGAGTACAGGGTTGTTGTGATTCTAATAAATACATTGTTTATTTTCATAACACTTGTGTGGTGTCCTTTCACTGGGTGTTCAAGGGGTAATGTGGTGGTAAAACAGCTGGCTTAACACGCCCTCTAGAGTCTTAGCCTTAGACTGCTCGTATCCATGCTACTAGGATAGCTGGTCTATAAGGTTGACTTACAACCAATCATCAATAAGGGTTGTTTGGACTGATATATAGTGATCACTAGAATAGTGAGCACTGCACATCAGGCCAACTTCTCACATCATCTTTCTGGCGGAGGCGGGTGGGTTCGCTAGTGAATCCAGAAAGATCTTCAAGCTGCAAAACTACACCGACAGGTAAGAAACTATTCGTTTTGCAGCGTGAATCTTTCTGGATTCACTATGCTGTGCATAGATTTTGTATCGGTTTTCGTTACTTTTGTGGCGGTTGGGTGGAAGATGAGCGTTGGTTGTTGAAAATATGTTGAAGCACTTTTTGTCCTACTTGTGCTTCTTTGTTCATCTGTACATCCACGCAATAGTGCTTAGTGAAAGTGTGCACTGAAGCCCATGTTACCGCCAGGCATATGTCCTGAATTGGTGTGTTGGCCAGAAAGGCAATTATTACTCCTTTCTTCCTGGTGGAGTGGGCCTGTGCCCCTCCTGTTAGCTCCTGGCCAGCTTGTTTGTGGCAGAATTGTATTGTCTGCGCGATCCATCGAGCTATGGTGTTTTTAGTCACTGGTTTGCCCATGTAACTGTTTGCGAAGGATACGAAGAACTGTTTTGTTTTCCTGTGTTCCTTCGTTCTTTCAATGTAGTGCATCACAGCCCTTCTTGCGTCTAGGGTGTGGAGCGACCTCTCAGCGCTTGTGGTGGGGTTTTGGAAGAAGCTAGGGATCTGAATACTCTGATTCATGTGGAACCTTGACACCACCTTTGGCATGAAGTGTGGGTCTGTTCTCATCACGACCCTGTCACTGTGTATCTGGATGTAGGGTTCCTGCAGTGTGAGTGCCTGCAGTTCGCTCACCCTTCGTAGCGAGGTGATTGCTACCAGAAAGGCCGTCTTCATTGTTAACATTTGCAGTGATGCTTTGTGGATGGGTTCGAAAGGTGCTTTCATGAGCTCCGTCAGTACCACATTTAGGTTCCAGGCCGGTGGCGGCATTCTCTTTGGCGGCGCTATTCTTTTAGCTCCTTCCAGGAATCTTTTTACGACCTGGGATGTAAAGAAGCTTATCCCTGTTTCTCCTCTTGTGTATGCCACAATCGCTGCCAGGTGCACCCTCAGCGAGGATGAGCTTAGCTTAGCCTTAATTAGGTGCGGGAGGTACCTTAGCACCGTGGATTCCTTGGTCAGTTTCCTTTGGAGCTGTTTCTTGCAACACCATTGAGTGAATCTTTTCCATTTTTCCCCATAGCACTTGCGTGTGCTGGGCCTTCTTGCCTCTCGCAGCACCCGCAGGGTGCTCTCTGGTAGTTTTAGGTGTGCGAATTCTAAGTCCTCAGGAGCCAGGTTGAGAGGTTGAGGCTCTCTGGCTCTGGGTGTAGAACCTCTCCGTTTTCCATGGAGAGTAGGTCTCTTCTTTTTGAGAACTTGTGGGGTGCCCCCTGCGCCATCTCCATTATCTGGGAATACCAGGTCTGTCTGGCCCATTGTGGTGCCACAAGGATGAGCGCCATGTTGCTCTTCATGCATTTGTTGAGAACCCTGGGGATCAGTGGTATCGGGGGAAAAGCGTAGGCAAATGTTTTTTACCAGCTTATTCATAGGGCATTCCCCTGGGACAGTGCCTCTGGATGCACAGTATTGGCATTTTGCATTCCGGTGTGTTGCAAATAGGTCTATTGTTGGCGTGCCCCATTTCCTGAATAGTCTCTTTGTTTCCTGACTGTTGAGTTCCCACTCGTGGGACGCTGAAGTCTGCCTGCTGAGCCAATCCGCTTCTACATTGTCCTTCCCTGGCAGGTATATGGCTAGCAGGTCTATTTTTAGTGGTATAGCCCATTTCCAGATCTCCTGTGCCAAGCTTGACAGAGGGAACGATTGAGTTCCCCCCGGTTTGTTTATGTAAAACATCGTTGTGGTGTTGTCTGTTTGTATTAGCACCTTCTGGTTGTACAGGTGTTTCCGAAAAGCCTTGAGGGCTAGCAACACAGTTTTCAGTTCCAGGTAATTGATGTGCCTGACTGCATCTGTAGGGCTCCACAGACCCCTCACTCTGAGCCTGTTCATGAGTGCGCCCCACCCCTTCTGGGATGCGTCTGTGGTGATGGTCACTGTTGGGTCCGGTGGTGTTAGAGGTTTCCCTTCTGTTATTGTCTCCTTGGTCCACCACCTTATCTCTTCCTGCACCCTGTGCGTTACAACCACTAGATCCTCCCAACTTCCTGTAGCTTGTGGCCATTGCTGTTGCAGCCACTCTAGGAGTGGTCTCATTTGTAGGCGTACATTGGGGACCAGGTGTATGCATGATGCCATCATCCCCAAGATCTTGCTCACAGTCCTCACTGTCAGAGCTCGCCCGTTCTGGTAGTGACGTTTCTCCCTCAGTAGGCTGAGCGTTCTCTTTTCGCTCGGTAAGACCCTGCATTGGACGGTGTCGATCTGGGCTCCCAGGAAGATCTTCACTTGCTCTGGTTCCATCGAGCATTTGCCCCAGTGTATGGAGAAACCAAGGCTTGCTAGCGTTCTTGTGACCTGTTCTGCATGATCTTTGCATGTCCTGTAAGAGCTTGCCTTTACGAGCCAGTCGTCGAGATAGGGGTACATGTGTATCCCCTTTCTTCTTAGGTGTGCGGCCACTGCCGCAAGGCATTTGGTGAACACCCTTGGTGCGGACTTTAGGCCGAAAGCCAGGGTCGTGAATTGGTAGTGATCCTTGTTTACTGTGAACCTTAGCATGTGCTTGTGCTGCCTGTTCATGGGGATGTGCAGGTACGCATCTTTGAGGTCTATGGTGGACAAGAAGTCCCCGGCCTTTATCTGTGGGATGACCTCTTGTAGGGACGTCATTTTGAATTTTTGAGTTTTGACGTATTTGTTTAGGAACCGTAGGTCCAGGATGGGTCTTCGACTATCGTCCACTTTTGGCACTAGGAAGTAGTTCGAGTACACTCCTTTGTTCCGTTCTTTGAAAGGAACTCGTTGGATGGCCGCTTTGAGGAGGAGTTCTTGGGCTTCCTCTTGCAGTAGTTGCAGCTCTCTTCCAGAGTGCTGCCTTTTCTTTGGTTTTCTGTTTGGTGGCCTCTTTTCCAACTCTATGCAGTATCCGAACTGCATAATATTGAGTATCCACTTGTCTGTCATTATTTTTCCCCACTCCTGGAGAAAAAATCTCAATCTTCCTCCTACCGGCGTTACATGTTCCTTTGTGTCTTGTCCGTGTATCCCTCTCCTCTTTGTGTTCCCGTGCTCCTCCTCCGGAGGGTTTGAGTGGGAGAGTACCTTTTTCCGTGTGAAGTCACTTAGAGGGGGGTTGTTCACCGCCTCTCCTCTGGCCCGTCCATTTCCTCTTGACCGAAAGGACTGGCCCCTGCTTTGGTAGTTCCAGCTTTGCCTCTGCTGGCCCTGGTGGCCTTGGTTGTCACTCTGTTGCCCCTGGTGGAAACTCTGGTGAGAATCTCCTCGCTGCGTTCCACCTGTGCCGTTCGGCCTCCGTGTAGGAGTGCCCCTTCTCATCCCCCTGAACTGCAGGGCACCCATGGACCTTGCCGTCTCGTTGTCCTTCTTCAGTTGGGTGAGCTTCTCATCAACTGGGGCTCCGAATAGTGTTTCACCGTTGAAGGGTGTGTTCAGGATGTTCTGAACCTCAGCCTTGAAGCCTGAGATCCTGAGCCAGGCTTGCCTTCTCTCTGTGATGCCTATAGCCATCAGTCTGCTGGATGTTTCTGCCCCATCCAAGGCTGTCTTCAGGCACGAATTGGCGATGCTCTTCCCCTCTTCTACAAGGTGTGATGCCCTCTCACGGTATTGTTCCGGGAGGTGCTTGAGCAACTGTCCCATTTCATCCCAATGCTGGTATTGATGCCTATTCAGGAGGGCGTTGGAGTTCGCCATCCGCCAGTGCGTTGCGGCGTTCCTCTCAATTTTCCTGCCAGTTAGATCCATCCTCCTGTTTTCCTTGTCAGGTGGAGGTCCAGACGTTGTTGGGACGTTAGCCCTTTTCCTGGCCGTTGCAGCGATTATAGAATCTGCTGTGACGGATCCCTTGATGTAAGCTGGGTCTTGGGAGGAGAATTTGTATTTCTTCTCCGTCCTCGGCGTTACTGATCTGCATGTAGCCGGGTCCTGGAAGGCTTCCTTCCCCTGGTTTGTGATACTCTTGAGCATGGGCAAGAACTGGCTTCTTGTCTGTATGGGGAGCAATGTCTCGAGCAGGAAGTCTGCTTTTGGCTTCTCGTCCAGCTTAACTCCAAAAGCTGCTGCCGCCTTTCTGACCACCTCATTGTATGCCCCAATGTCATCCGGTGGAGCCGTCCTCAAGGGGTATGTTTCCACCGCCTCCTCTGGGTTTTCGGCCTCGATGTCCTGCCATTCCTGGTCTTGGGCCGTCGAGGAACCTGAGCCGTAGCTTGACTGCTGCTCCCCGTAAACCCCTTCTGTGTAGTAGAGGTCTTCCTCCTCTTCGTGCTCCGAGGGTTCCGGAGTTTTCGGCGGCTCTTCGACGTCGAACTCCTCGAGCTCCTGTACCTCAGCGATGGTCGGTGCCGGCTTTGAGGGGATCTTGTAACTTCTCATTTTTTCATCGAAGTCCTTCTTTCTCTGAAGGATGTTCTCCATTTCGGCCTCGAGCCTTCTTCTGTTTCTCTGCATCTCTGCGGCCTGCTCGTCGTCGAGCGTTTCGGCCGCTCTTTTCGGCGGCGTCGTCGTCGAAACTTTCTTCGGCTCCTTTTCTTTCGACGTCGAAGTCGAAGGCCCTTTTTCGGGGGCTTGCTTTGATGACCTTTGCTTTTTGCTGGTCTTCGGCCTCCGGGAGTCCTTCTCGGAGGATCCGCTGGGCTCTTTTTCGAAGGATGCAGCTTCGGTCGTCGATTTGTTCGGCGCCGGTGCTCCTTTCGAGGCTCTGGGCTCAGACTTTCGGGAGTCTGTCTCTGGTTTTCGAGGCCCTGTGGGAGTTTTCGGGGTCGTAGACTCTCCTACCTTATCAGGCGTTTTCTTATCGGTCTCAGCGACCGTGAAGTCATCTGGGCCTTCGGCGATGTTGTCCTCGTCGTCGGTGGAGAGGCCAAGTTCATAAAGCGTCGGGGCTTGGCCCTTGCCCTGCATCGTGTGGTGAGCCGTCCTCTGTCTTTCTCGAACTCGGAGTGTCTTCGGCTTGAAGACGGAGCAGGCGTTGCAGTCTCTGCTCTCGTGCTCGATTGGCAGGCAGAGGTTGCAGACTGGGTGCTGGTCCTTCTGTGCGAACTTGTGGTGGCAGTTCTTGCAGAATTTAAAGGGCGTCTTGTACATTACTGCGCTCAGGGGGCCCCCTGTGTGCGCATTCCTCCAAGGACGTCGAAGATTTCGAAGTTCTCTCCTTTCTTCGTCGTCTCTTCTCTAATGGTCCTCTTCTCTCGATCTTCACCGTTGAAGAGATGCTGTATTTTCTCCTTTCCTCCTCCAAAACTTCTGGAGCTTCACGCGACGATCCAGACCAACGGCGGAAAAAAGAATCTGAAGATGGCGCCCAAGGGTGGTAGCTTCCTCCGGAAGCACGCCGACGTCACCGAAGGTACACCAAATGGTGGGACGTCGGCGCCCACCTGGGCTACAAAAAAAAAAAAAAAGGAGAAAAAAAGACTACGATTCCGGACCCAACCACCAGATTGCGGAATATGCACAGCATAGTGAATCCAGAAAGATTCACACTGCAAAAGTGCTTTTTTGGCAAGTATCACACTACTCTGGGGCCTATAGAAGATCAGTGGTGAATTAGTTTAGTGAAACATCAAATTTGAGAAGTGGACATGTTAGTCTGTTATTTTGATTGAAAGGACAGTGGAGGGATAGAAGAGTGAAGAAGTTATATTATTATTTTTTTGAAGGTCATAGCAGGAGGAGGCGGCTTGAGATGAGTAAAAGGGATGTGGAGGCGAAGAGTCAGAGGGAAGAGTTTAGAAAGGGATCGGTATAGTAAAAGAGTTGTCAGATGATACAGGGAGGGGTAGAGTAGGTGATTTTAGCACACTGACTCTGAATCCCAGTTGATGTAGTAACTGTAGTGTTCTGTGAGTGTGGTGGAGACATTTTGGATACGTACTGGCTTTGAAGAGCCAGTCGTCCAAGTAGGGGAAGACATGACTGTGTTGTCTTCTCAGGTGAGCAGCGACTACTGCCAGACACTTTGTGAAAACTCTGGGAGCAGTGGTGAATCAGAACGGGAATACCTTGAACTGGTAATGTGGGCCCACTACCACAAATCTAAGAAATTTGGGCGGGATGTATATGAAAATAGGTGTCCTTTAAGTCTAAAGTAGACAGAAAGTCGCCCTGTTGCAGAAGTGGTAGTACTTGCTGAAGTGTTACCATGTGCAAATGGTCTGACTGTATGTAAAGATTTAGTTCTCTGAGGTCCAGAATTGGTCTGAGAGAACCGTCCTTTTTGGGTATCAGAAAGTAAAAGGAGTATGTGCCCGACACGTGGTATTGTAGTGGTAGGAGTTTGAGGAGGTGTAAGTGATCCGATGAGTGTTTGTGTGACCGTGGGGGAATGTTTGGAGGAGGATTGTTGGTGAACTCCAGGCAATAACCAGAACGGATAATTTCCAGTACCCATTTGTCTGTAGTTATGGATTACCCGACAGGTAGAAAATGTGAAAGATGCCCCTGCGACAGGTGTTAAATGGTGGGTGAGAAGTGTAGGAAGTCACTGATTGCTATTGGAGGGGAGGCGAGTATATTTGAGCCCCTACCTCTACATTTGCCATTGTTGCCTCTGTAACCCCTTCTGAAGAAATCCTTAGAGGCAGAGTATTGATTGTTGCCTTTATACGCGGTGGTAGTATCTGAGACGGTATTCTTAGACCATCCGCGGTAGAGGGAACCCCGAAAGGGACAACATCCTGGTGTTAATTGAAGGGCTCCCATAGATTTGGCCACATCGGTGTCCTTCATTTTTTCCAGTGAGGAATCTACCACAGGGCCAAAGAGGTGTTCCTTATCGAATGGTGTGTTTAGGATAGAAGTTTGAACTGTTGACAGCTCTAGCAGCAGTGACTGCAGCATCTAGGGCGTACTTGATGGAATTATTAGAAATAAGCTGTCCCTGCCGCACTAGGTCTTGCATTTTAGACTTGTGCTCATCAGGTAGAATTTGGAGAAACTGCTCCATCACATCCCAATGCACCCTGTCGTACCTAGCTAACGGAGCTGGTGTATTGTAGATGCTCCAAAAGTTTGCAGCCTGTGAGGCTACTCTTTTCCCCCGATACGTTTAGCAGCTTAGAATCTTTATCTGGGGGTGGAGCATCTCCTGTTGCAAACTGGGTCTTTTGTGTGCTTTGCAAACCACCAAGGAATCCAATGGTAACTGCCCCCTTATGTATGCTGGATCAGATGGTGCCGGCTTATGCTGATCTACCCTAGGGGTGAGGATACGTGCCCTGACCGGCTCATTAAAAATATCGTCCACGTGCCTGATCATACCCATGAGCATGGGAAGTGTGTGCGAGGACTTTTGTGTGGTGCTAAGAATCTCGAAAAGGAAATCCTCTTCTATGGATTCCTAATGCAGCTGAACCCCATGGTAGTTAGCAGCTCTGCCCAGCAGTTCTATGTAACCTACACTGTTGTCTGGTGGAGAAGGCTTGGTATTGTACAGGTCAGGATCATTTCCTGTGGGGAATTGGTGTTATAACCTGTCCAGGGGTCTGCGGGCATTGGCTCACTGTCGACATCCTCATCATCTTGATCTTCAGGTGTATGTGGTGGTGAGTGCTCAGGTGAAATTACTAGGGGTTGAAACTGAGGAGAAGGAGGTGATGGAAGGGGAGGAGGAGAAGGAGGTGAAGAAAGGGGAGGAGGAGACGGAGGATTAGTACGGACATTTTTCCTTTTTAAAGGAATGTGGTAGGCCTCTTCTGTCTCAGGTTTCCATTTTATTATCACTTTTGTGGTGATATGTCCAGTAGTTGGGTGGATATATAGATCCCTTTGTTTGGGATCCAGTTTGGAAGGCGGAGCATTGAAATGTTGTTCCTTAGATGGAATCGGCACATCCGTTTCTTTTGGTGCCGGTGTTTTGGATGCTGGTGTTTTGGATGAAAAAGGATTTCGGATCCGAAGCGGTTTTTGGCGTCGAAAGGGGAGGGGCAGAGCCGGTCTTTGACTTCGATCTCAAAACTATCGACTCAGTGCTTGTTTTTGAACTGCTCTGTTCGGAGCCGGAAAGCTTTTGGATGCGTTTCGTTGCCGCGCCAGAGGACGGGGCGTCAAAAACATGTTCTCGATGCCGACGTGGCCCGGAGGCAGGCTTGGACTTAAGTCTTCTTGGGCTGAGGTGGACTTTGGGGCAAGGGAGGATCTGCACTCACGGTACGCTGCCTTAGCGGAATTTCTTCTCCCCCCCCCCCCCTCGGAGCCGTAGTCTGAGATGGGTTCTTGTTCTTCCTCGACTCCCATGGCGTCTCTGGCCTCTGGTTCCGAATCTTCTCTGAAGAGGTCCGGAATGGAACTTGTGTGTTGGCTCTGCATGTCGCGACGTAAAGCCCGACGGCCGTGCAGCAACTTTCGACCGGAAACCATTACACACGTCGCAGTCCTGTTCTCCGGAGACAAGCACAGGTTGCACACTTCGTGTGAGTTGGTGCGTGGAAACTTTGTGTGGCACAGAGGGCAGAATTTGAATGGAGTCCGTTACATCAACTGAGAGGCGGACTGACGCGGGTAGGCCCAACGACCTTCCACTAGCTACCCGATCGAAATGGGGTGTTTTTTAAAGTAAATACGATACGCGGAGAATGGGATTACGCAATATAAATCCAATACACAGAGAATGGGATTAAGCAATCGAAAACAATACCGTTAAGGGGGAGTGTCTTGCACACTGATGGAAACCGAAGAAATGGTGTTGAACCGGAGCACAGCAATTCACGTCCGACCCCGATGGCGGTAAAAAAGAATCTAACAATGGTGTTGATGCCCATATGCACTATCACCGAAAGGAGGAGTAACCTACCTCGTGACTAGAAAGACTTCTTTGAAGAAAAACAACTTGCAAAAATATGGACCCAACACTAGATGGCAGGGGTATGCAAATCATGTGATCTACAGCGCACATGCCTCGAACATGTCTTCTCGACTGTCTTTAAGGAAGACACCCGGGCATAGCTCCTTACTCCCGTTCCAAACGTAGCCACTGACAAACACTTAAATAGCATCACGATAACTTTCGGGGTTTATGTCCCAATTTTTTAGCACATCTATAAAGTGCCTTGCATGCTACTTCGGTGAGTGTGACCTCTGATTTACAAGTCTATCCCAGGTCATATCAGCCGAAAATAAAATCCCCAGATGTTGATGTTTTCATGATTGGTGCACCTCCCACAAAAAACGTCCTATAGCGGGTGTTTTTGTGGCCACTAGTCAGAAGATAAGATTCCTTAGGATTGATCTTGAGCTTCAGACCACCCATAAAGGTATTAAAGCCATCCAGCTAAATTTGAAGCCCATTAGCGGTGTGTGATAAAAGCACCGCATCATCCACATAAAGGAGTACGGGAACCAAGAGGTTACCCATTTTGGGAATATCAGTGGTTGGGGACCTTAAAAAAACATAAAGTGCATTAATGCACGTAACTTACCTTCGGTAACGATATATCTGTAAGAAACATTAGTAGTGATAGATTCCTTACCATAGAATTATCCCCAGGTGTCAATCTGGATCCGGAAAGTTTTCGTCAGCAGTACCCATGCGTGTCGTTAGGTGGCGTTGTGCGGCTCCGCGTTCGTCGTAGGCGTCTTGATCGCCGAGATGCCGCCCTGATGTCAGTTCTGTACACGACTTTCTGTGCCAGGAACGCAGAGCCATGCAAGATACTGACCACTGGTGCCTTGAAACTAGGGCCTTGAAAGGGATGATCTTAACCCTAACAATCAGTTTGCAAAACGGGGAGGATGGGTGGGGAGGTAAGGAATCTATCACTACTAATGTTTTAGAGATATATTGTTACCGAAGGTAAGTAACTTGTGCATCTGAAAGAAACACGTAGTGATAGATTCCTTACCGTAGAATAGATACCCTAGCAATACCAACCTCAGTGGTGGGTCTGTGAACCAAGATCGCACCAGAAAGTCCTGGAGAACAGAACGGCCAAAGAAGCGGTCTCTTCGGACTTGGCTGTCCAGACAGTAATGGTTGGTAAACGTGTGCAGGGAGGCTCACGTAGCTGCCTGACAGATATCATGCAAGGGAAATTCCCATCTCAAATTGATTTCCAGCTGGTCTCTGAGGCGGAAAGCCGGAGACATAGGTGTTTGTACTTTTTAAAACTGTTCTGAATATTCTTCTGTCATTTTATATTTGGTGTGCACATCGGCACTTTGCACTGACCTGTCCGGGGACAATCTTCCCATCAGCCGACTAGACGCTGAGCAGGGAAACGACATAGCCGCCACACTGGAACGGGGCTGGAGGTCTAGTGGTCTTCCCTCCCACTCCCTCCACAGCATATAAGACCTTCATTTGCGCCCGCGCGTAAATTGATTTCCAGCTGGTTTCTGAGGCGGAAAGCCGGAGACATAGGTGTTTGTACTTTTTAAAACTGTTCTGAATATTCTTCTGTCATTTTATATTTGGGGTGCACATCGGCACTTTGCACTGACCTGTCCGGGGACAATCTTCCCATCAGCCGACTAGACGCTGAGCAGGGAAACGACATAGCAGCCACACTGGAACGGGGCTGGGGGTTGGAGGTCTAGTTGTCTTCCCTCCCACGCCCTCCACAGCATAGAAGACCTTCATTTGCGCCCGCGCGTAAATTGATTTCCAGCTGGTCTCTGAGGCGGAAAGCCGGAGACATAGGTGTTTGTACTTTTTAAAACTGTTCTGAATATTCTTCTGTCATTTTATATTTGGTGTGCACATC
Organism: Lissotriton helveticus; assembly: GCF_964261635.1. Taxonomy (NCBI): domain Eukaryota; kingdom Metazoa; phylum Chordata; class Amphibia; order Caudata; family Salamandridae; genus Lissotriton; species Lissotriton helveticus. The sequence goes on from NC_136059.1 coordinate 254,310,429, forward strand.
GGCACTTTGCACTGACCTGTCCGGGGACAATCTTCCCATCAGCCGACTAGACGCTGAGCAGGGAAACGACATAGCCGCCACACTGGAACGGGGCTGGGGGTTGGAGGTCTAGTTGTCTTCCCTCCCACGCCCTCCACAGCATAAAATGGCTCCACCTACACGGCCGCGCAGCGGACGCGCCAAAGGAAAGCCCGTCTGCGCCCGTCCGCGACCAGTCATGCTGTCGGACACACCAACCGGGTAAGAACCAGCTACAGTCGCAGGGAAATATATGCACTACGACCCCATGGCTGCTCTCACGACCGGGCTAACCTGCTGGAATCCCGTAATGTTGACATTTTCTGTGAGAAATGTGGCTTCTCTTCAAATATTTTTATGGATTTCAATACGATCCTACCCTGCCCACCCCCACGGGGCCCCAAATTGATTATTCCCATTAAGATTGCACTAATAAACTGTAGGTCTTTGGTCAAGCACTCTTTGGATATCCAGCAATCCTTTCTGGATAATGACTGGGATTTCATGTTTTTGACCGAGACCTGGCTTACTGAAGAGACTAACCCGGCCATTACTTTGGCTATTCCGGATGGCTTCAAAATCATTTGTGCAAACCGACAGAGTGGCAAAAAGGGGGGCGGACTGGCCATCATTTTTAAAAATAATTGGACAATCACCTCCCCGCACTTTGACCCCATTGATAGTATTGAAGGGCTCCCTTTTTGCATTAAACTTTCAGCATCAGTATCATTTTCGGGCCTTCTGCTATACCGTCCTCCTAATTCTAATCCTTTTCATCTCCCGGCACTATTAAACTACATAACTCAATCGTGTTCCCGCTATGCTAACTTTGCGGTTCTCGGGGACTGTAACCTACATGTTGAGGATCCTGAATATCCTATAAGTACGAACTTTATATCTACTCTTGCCGCTTGTGAACTGCGTCAATTAGTTGCTCATTCCACCCATAGAGCTGGACATACACTGAATTTGATCTGCTCCAACCTACCTGACATCTTGATTGACGACCCTATACCTGTAATATGGTCGGACCATTTTCTTATTCCCCTTTCTATCCTCCTGTCTCGTATTGACAGACCTTCCTCGGCCCCTAGGAAATTAGGCAGAAATTGGAGTCATATTTCCCAGACTTCTCTTGAGGAGTATCTTAAAGATAGTTGTTCCACCCCTGCCGAAGATTTGGACTCTCGAATTTCTAACCTCAATGAGTGGGTTAACAAGGCAATTGATTCACTGGCTCCCCTTAAACCAATAAAAACTTTTAGGGCATCACCTGCAGCCCCATGGTATTCGGACGAACTACGACAACAGAAATCCGCTTGTAAAATCCTGGAAAGACGCTGGAGATCTGGGTACTCTATGGAGAGTAAATTAGTTTATCATAAAGCTCTTAAAGAGTATCGGAATCTGATTGTCAAACACAAAAGAGGTTTTTTAGCTGAGAAGATTGATAAAGCCAGCAATGCCCCACAAGAAATTTTTTCAATTGTCAGATCATTTACAGACCCCCTAGCTTTGATCAGACAGCAGCCTGTGTCCCAAGAACTTTGCACTCAGCTTTCCGAATTCTTTGAGGATAAGATCGCTCAGATCTACGCCTCCTTTCCCATTAGTGACAGCAATGATTCCATTATGGCACAGATGGAATCCAACTATCAAGGCCCAGTTCTTTCAGAATTTACAGAAATATCGGAAGATTCTTCTCTTCGGGAACTACTAAAATGCAGGTCAGGATCTCCGGGTGACCCCTGGCCTGCAAAGCAATACAAAGCGTTAGCATCTTTCCTCAATCCATTTCTCAACCCCATAGGGAACTCTTCTTTAAATACTGGCGTCTATCCGGAAGCATGGAAACATGCCTTTCTAGTCCCCATCCTAAAAAAGCTTAATGCGGACCCAGAAAACCCGGCCAATTATAGGCCGATATCACTTCTACCTGCTCCGGCCAAGATTCTAGAGAAATTTGCCCAACAGCAAATTGCCAGTTTCATTGAAGACCATGGGCTCTATCATGATTCCCAACATGGCTTTCGTCGAGCCTATAGCACAGAATCAGCCCTTATTGAGATGGCGGATTCAGTCCGTTGGACACCGGATCGGGGCTCTAAGGCGGTGTTGGTGCTGCTGGATTTATCAGCAGCATTCGACACAGTCTCTCATCCCATACTGCTGGAAAGACTGAGGGCTATAGGAATTCAGGGCACGATCCTTAAATGGATTAGTTTGTTTTTGTCTAACCGTCAGCAACAGGTCCACACTCCCCCCTTTGCTTCCACAGCTAGGCCACTGAAATGGGGTGTTCCCCAAGGCTCCTCGTTAAGCCCCCTTTTATTTAATGTGTATTTTTCTCCCCTAGCTGATATGATCTCTCGGTCAGGCATTAAAACAACGTCATATGCCGACGACATTCAGCTGCTTTTCACTTTTGAGGAGCCCTCCCTTCTCACTTTTGATCCCCTTAAAATCTGCCTCAGAGAGATCGCCAAATGGATGGATCTTAATTTTTTAAAATTGAACGCAGGTAAAACTGAAGTGCTTTTTTTCAACCAGCCTTCTCCACTAAATGCTAATCTATGGTGGCCTGAAGATCTGAGCCAAGCCCCTACCCACAAGGACTAGTTAGAAATCTCGGAGTCCGTTGGGGCCATCAGTTATCATTTGAGTGTCAGGTCCAATCAGTCTCGGCAGCCTGTTTTTCTAAGATCAAAATCTTGAAAAAACTCAAATTACTTGCCCTCCGCTAACAGAAAAACAATAGTCCATGCGTTAATTATCTCTCATCTGGACTATGCCAATGGACTCTACCTAGGTTTATCCATTGGCCTTTGTCACAAACTCCAAAGGGTACAAAGCGCCGCTGCTCGCCTGATTGGGGGTTTTCCACGTAGGCTGCACATCTCCCCACATCTATGTGAATTGCACTGCTTACCTGTGAGCAAACGCATTGAGTTTAAAGCAATGACATTAGCCTATCGAACCACGCAGGGCAATGGGTCTGCTCACCTTAGATCCATTCTTCGCCCCTAATGCAATGCGAGAGCCCTTCGCTCTAATACCAAACCTTTACTAGCTACCCCCAGATTCAAAAAAGCTCGTTCAGGAGGCAAAACTTTTGAATTACGTGCTGCCCAAAGATGGAACAAACTGCCGCCTGACTTGCGCATGAGCAAGACAGAACTCTAATTCCGTCGTGCTCTAAACACCTTCCTATTCCGCCTGTAATTCTATGCCTTGAGAGATCTCTCTTAAATCAATTAGCGCCGGGACACCCCGTTGGGGTAGCTGCGCGCTTTATAAAAGACACAATAATATTAATAAAGCAGTAGTGGCTGCCGTCGCCCTGGTAGAAAGGGCACGTAGCCCCACTGGAGGCTCCTTTTTAGCCAAAGAATAACAAGCCTAAATGCACAGAACGACCCACCGATAGATGGGCCGCTTGTGCACAGCCCAACCTTTCTTGGCACCCACATAGCCAACAAAGAGCTGGTCTTCCACCTGGAACTGTTGTGTGCGGTTGAGGTAGAATGAGAGCGCACGTTTTGGGTCCAGATGGTGGAGCCTCTCTTCCTCTTTTGATGGATGCAGAGGCGGAAAGAAGGTGGGCAGCAAAGTGATGTTCTGCCCGATGTGAAAGACAGTGACAACCTTTGGCAGAAAAGATGGACAAGTCCTTAGAACAACTGTGTACGGATGGACAGAGAGAAAAAAGGAGGTTTAGAACAAAGAGCCTGGAGCTCACTCACTCTTCCGGCAGAGGTGATCTCAACAGGAAAGCAATCTTTAAGGCGAGACGACAAAGAGGACAGTTGTGAAGTGGCTCAAAGGGAGCACACATCAGAAACGTCAGAACCAGGTTCAAGTCCCACTGAGGCATTATGAAGGAAACAGGAGGGAAAAGATGAGTAATTCCTTTTAAGAATCTACTTTCGATAGGAGACTTGAAAAGGGAAGGCTGATCTGGAAGCCGTACAAAGGCTGAAATGGAAGAGAGACAGCCCTTGATAGTGCTCAGAGCAGAGCCCTGCTGGGCCAAGGAAAGTAGGAATAGAAGGACCTCTGAAAGAGGGGCAGAAAGGGGATCCACAGCCTTTGCTGTGCACCATGCCAAAAAACGTATTCCACCTGCAGGCGTATACCATCTTATTGGAGGGCCGCCAAGATTACATTACAAACTTCTGGAGGCAGGTCAAAAGACGTGAACCGCCGCCCCTCAATCTCCATGCAAGGAGGTGGAGGCTGGACAGGTTCGGGTGGAGGACCGTCCCCTACTGCTGCGACAGAAGATTCTCCCCAAGAGGCAGTCGTATTGGGGGACCGATGGCCATGCTGAGTAGCTAGGGATACCATACTCTTCGAGCCTAGTCTGGAGCCACAAGAATGACTTGGGCCCGGTCGCGATTGATCTTCAGCACTCTGGGTAGAAGTAGTATAGACGGAAAGGCGCATAGTAGAGCGCAATTCCACTCGCGACGAAAAGTGTTGCCAAGTGAGTGCCGCCTTGGAAATGCCAACGCGCAGAACTGATGACATTGCGTGGTGAATTGGTGGCGAATAGATCTAATCATGGCTCTCCCCACTGCTGAAAGAGTTCAGACGCCATTCGTGATCCATCATGCACAGACGGCTGAGTTTGTCCGCCCTGGCATACAGAGAACCTGCCAGGTGTTGAACCACCAGGGAAATGCCCTAGTGTTCCAGCCAAGTCCAGAGGCGCAGAGACTCTTGAAATAGGGTCCACTACCCCACCTGCCCAGTTTGTGGCAGTACCACACTGCGGTGGTGTTGTCCGTGAACACCTGCACCCCTCTTCTCCGGACAGAGGGAAGGAATGCCATCAGTGCAAGCTGGATCGCCCAAAGCTCTAGAAGATTGATATGCAGCCCGGACTCTGCCGGAGACCGGAGGCCTCTGATCTCCGCCTCTCCCATGTGGCCGCCCCATCCCAGGAGAGATGCGTCCGTCACAAACGCATGCTCCGGTTAGGGAATGGAGAGGGATCTTCCATGGACCCATTTGCAATTCGTGAGCCACCACTGCAATTGTTGTGCAGTGCCCTCCGAGATCTGGACGTGATCGGACAGGTTGCCCTGATGCTGTGCCCACTGGAACTTCAGCTCCTACTGTAGAGCCCGCAAATGCCACCTGGCATGATCCACTATTAGGATGCAGGAGGCCATGAGGCCCAGGAGCCAGAGGGTCATCCTGACCGAAACCCAGGATAGAGGCTGAAAGATCGGAATCATAGCCTGAATATCCGGGACACGCTGCTCGGGAGGATAAACCCAAAACTGTGCAGAGTCCAGAACCACTCCCGATGAAGAGGAGCTTCTCGGAGGGAATCAGGTGCGACTTCGGCACATTGATGGTGAACCCCAGCAAGTGCAGTAGGTCGGCCGTAGTCTGGAGGCGGAAGACGACTGCTTGGGGCGATCCCACCTTCAACAACGAGTTGTCGAGATAGGGGAAGACTGGAACCTGTGATCTGAACAGATGAGCTGCGACCACCGCCATCACCTTCGTGAACACCTATGGGGCGCTGGTAAGGCCGAAGGGGAGCACGGTAAACTGAAAGTGTTCGACCTGTGATCTGCACAGATGAGCTGCGACCACCGCCATCACCTTCGTGAACACCTATGGGGTGCTGGTAAGGCCGAAGGGGAGCACGGTAAACTGAAAGTGCTCGTAGCCTACCATGAACCGCAGGTAACGCCGGCGGGATGTGAAAATATGCGTCCTGCCAGTCCAACGCTACCAGCAATGTCTCCAGGGTCGAGGGCAGACAAGACCTGAACTCGCGTCAACATCCTGAACTTCTCCTTCGGGAGGAAGCAGTTGACGTTCCTGAGGTCCAAGATAGGACACAGGCCCTTGTCCTTCTTGGGGACCAGAAAGTAGTGGGAATCACCACAACCTACTTCTGGCCCAGGAACGCGCTCGATGGCCCCCTTGGCCAAGAGGGCTGTGACTTCCTGCTGAAGAAATGCAAGATGGTGGCACGACATGCGGTGGTATTGAGGTGGCATTACTGGAGGGGTAGTCTCAAAGGGGAGGGAGTAGCCCCTTCGGACTACTTATCCGAGGTGATGTTGCACCAGTGCGGGAGATGATAGCGAATCCTGCCGCCCAATGGCGTCTGATGGGCCTGAAAGGACGGACTAGGAAGGCTTGGAAGTGGATGCTGCGGGGGTGGAGGTGGACTGACCCGCCCGCTGGCCCCCAGAACCGCCACGGTGGTTCCCAAGTCCTCGGCCGCACTGAGGTTGTTGTTTCGTGGGCCTGTGGCTCTGAAAGGAACGTGTTGGGGCACCCCTTCCACGGTCGTGAAAGGAGCAAAAAGCAGAAGGCAGAGTGGCCAACAGGCCCAAGGACTTGGTCGTAGCAGATTAGTCCTTAAAGCGCTCCAACTCACTATCTGCCTTATGGCCATAAAGGCGAATGCCATCAAAGGGCATGTCCATCAGAGTGTTCTGGACATCACCCGAGAAGTCAGTTGTCCTCAGCCAGGCATGGTGCAGAACCACCACCGTTGTGGAATTCGGCCAGCTAAGCAAGTCGGCGGTGTCAAGCCCACAACAAATGGTGAACTTAGCTGCGTCTCTCCCAGCTGCTATAGCTTGGGAGAGTACTTTCCGGGCCTCCTCCGGACAGTGGGGAAGCACCTGCGCAACCATGTCCCACACCAAGTGGGAATAACGGCCCAAGAGGCACCTCCGGGTTCCCTATCCGGAGGTGCGGAAGGGAACGTGCTCTGGGAAGCAGAGGCTTGGACAACCAGGCTCTCATGAGTGGGGTGTGGGGAGAGGTTGAGGGGGTCGCCCGGAGCCGGGCGATGGCGTCGGGCCACGTTCCTTTCCACAGGAGCCCTTGTGTTGGGCCTGGACCAAGTGCCCAAAGAACATCCGAAAGTGCATCATTAAAAGGCAGCAAGGACACCGAAGAGGATGCCGCCGGCTGAAGCACTTCTGTCAGGTGGTTAGTCCTGATGGTCACCGTAGGGAGTTCGAGGTAAAGAGCATCGGCCGTCCTATGCAACAACCTTTGCGTAACTTGCTCCCTCCTCCGTAGCCAGGGAAGGAGGAGACAGCTTGCCAAGGTCAGGTGAGGGGTCGAGAAGGCTGGCATCTCCCAAATCCTTTGCCCATTCCGGATCGTAATCACACTGTTGTGTGAGAGGGTCTTCGGAGCCCTCCCAGTCCTCCCCTCCCTCCGAAGTCTGTGAAACAGGCTGCAAATAAGGAGGACAGACGTAGGGGTTGAAAGGTCCCATCGGCGCCGGAATAAGCATCGAGCAACGCAGATCCGGCGCCGCATTCGGTTCGGACCTGAAACCGGGGTCGACGTCGGCGGTAGGCCTGGACGACGTAGGATGTGGTGCCGGAGGAGGGGGGTCGACACCAGTGGAGGTGTTATGAGGTCAACCGGTATGGATCCCAGATCCAGGGTGGTCCTGAGGCGCCAAAGTCACCAGCGACAGATGGGCAGTACCCCCAGTCGGGCCCGCAAGGCGCACCGGCAAGGCCAGATGGCCCAAAGGGTCGGGCCATGGCAGCAAGAAACTCTTGTACCTGAGCAGGCGTTGCAGACTGACCTGGGAAAGGTGGGTAGGCCGGCGGCGACGTCGCAGGTTCCGCCGGAGCTGCGGGGTGGCACCACCTGCACCCTCAGCCATGACAGAAAGTCGAAGAGCGACAACGCTTCTTTGACTTCCTTTTTGAATGCTTTGACTTACCTGACCCGAGTGCGAAGACTTGGATCCAGACGAATGATGGTGATGGCTCCGTGACCGGTCCTCGACCTCCCACGGGACCGGGACCTGGAGCGGCAAGGAGCCGACTGCCGGACTTCCAGCAACTTTCGGGACCGCTCCTGCAAAGTATTCGGCACCATGGCCAGGCAGTCAGGGCACGACTTGGAGTCGAGGTCACGCACTAGGCAGTAGACACATACGCGGTGCGGGTCTGTCACTGAAATCATGCGGTGACAGTCCCCGCAGTTCTTAAAAGCGGGCATCTCTACGGAACCAGGAGTCAATCGACTCAAAAAAACTCCGTCAAAAAGTGACTGGGGGTACGTGCTCTTCCCGGATCTACGCTTGCTGGTGTGGAACAAGAAAGAACTGACATCAGAGCACAAGGGCAGTGGCTAAGCAGTTGCTGCAACGTCCTCCTGCAAAGTCTTCGGCACCATGGCCAGGCAGTCGGGGCACGACTTGGAGTCATGGTCACGCCCTAGGCAGTAGACACATACGCGGTGCGGGTCTGTTACTGAAATCATGCGGTGACAGTCCCCGCAGTTCTTAAAAGCGGGCATCTCTACGAAACCAGGAGTCAATCGACTCGAAAAAACTCAGTCAAAAAGTGACTGGGGGTACGTGCTCTTCCCGGATCTGCGCTTGCTGGCGTGGAACAAGAAAGAACTGACATCAGCGCACAAGGGCAGTGGCTAAGCAGTTGGTGCAACGTCCTCCCGGCGATCATGACGCCTACAACGGACGCGGAGAAGCAAGACGCCACCTTCCGACACGCAGGGGTACTGCTGGCGAAAACTTCCAGATACAGTCTGACGCCTGGGGGTAATTCTAAGGCAAAGAATCCATCACTACGGGTTTCTTTCAGATACAGAATAAAAAGGTGTAAAAATACAACCTTGTTTAAAACCTGCCAGTAGAATCAGAAATGTCAAACCCCCATCCTGTGTAAAACAAACCCTCATGGAAGTGTCTTGATTTAACCTTCTCAAAATCATTATTGTGTGTGGGGGAGGAGGTGTCAACCGAGACCTCTGCCAACAGGAGATCTCCCAGGTGGTGGGAATGACATGCAATATGGGAAGACCCCCAGCCCCACCGAATTCCAGTGGAATTCTACAAATGGATGCTCTTTATTCTGGATCCCCACCGGTTAGCCATGTTCAAAGCGGTGCAAGCCAAGGGTGAACTACCCACTGACTTAAGACAGGCAACGATAATGATAATCCTGAAGATCGAGAAACCGGTACAAGCCTGCACCTCTTAGAGACAACTCTCACAAATCAAATCAAATAAGCTTTATTCGATTTTTCGAGTCAAAAAACCATACAATTGTAAAAACAAGTAACTTTACAATACACTGTTAAAATTGATCTTGAATCATCCACATTATAAAAATAAACTAAAATCAGTTGGCACTAAATCCTGTCAATTTACATTATGTGATTATAATTGCTGATGGTTTTCCAGCACTTACTTGTACTTTTTAAGAATAGGGCAATATATCTTGAGAAACATTCATTTTCTAAAAGTTGCAGTGCAAAGAAGGCCGAGCGGCATTGCTTCAAACCCCACCGTTTTAAAATAGGTAATCCTCTCCTCCTTTATTCACTATAAAATTTACAGAATAGTACTACGTGCATTGCAAAGACACATCGTCGCACGGACAATTGCTAAAGTTTTAAACCAGTTATTGACGGTTGGGAAACTTACCTAACGGTGGAAAGTGCCAAGTCTAAAACGAGTCCGAACGAGTCTACCATACCCACTTAGTATGTTGATTAAATAAAGCTGTATACCAAAGGTACTTAAAAGCATTTGGTTAGATAGTACCGTGGGTCATGATGCCTCGTCGGCAAATCCAATTGCCTCCAAGTGCATCCTACAACGTTTTTTAAAAGCCTTTCTGGAAATGGAACCCAGGGAAAGGGAGTCTTCATAGTATTCTGTTTGGGCTAAATCGTTCATGAAGTCGTTTATATATTTTAGCCAACAAATCTCTAGTGCATGGTCTAATATGCGGCTGTCTCTTATGACATCGCGATTAAATGCAGATTTAGCCGAGGACCAGATCCGATGCCATAGCAGAACCAGTTGGGCTTTTACTATAACTGAGATGAAAAGGGCTTTTATTATAACTGAGATGAAAATAAGTTACTTACCTGTAACTACAGTTATCCAGTATTGGTATCTTTCATAGATTCACATGCCTGAATCTATGGAGAGGCGGGAGTCCCACGGTAATAATACATACAAAAGCAGTGCCTTAGTAAGAAATTGTAGTAGGCTGACAAGACAATAGGCCCAAAAGGCCCAAAGCTTAGTAGTCTATCTACCTCATTGTATGAAAAGAACCGAAAAATAGTTCCAACCAATCAGATACCAGCACCCTCTAGAACCTTCCCAGCAGAGGCAGTTCTCCTCAGATTTTCTTAGCACAAGTGAGAAGTATTAGAGAACTGTCCTGCCGGAGAGGAGGGTGGATGCATGTGAATCTATGAAAGATACCAATACTGGATAACAGTAGTTACAGGTAAGTAACTAATTTTCTTATCCAGTATTGGGGTATCTTTCATAGAAAGGTTTTCAGCTTTTCAGGTTGGCTTAGATGGAATGGAGACGGTACTTTAGGAATGAATTTTGCATTTGTTTGTAACGTGGCGTGATCTTTAGTGAAATGTAGAAAAGGTTCTGAAATTGTGAAAGCCTGGATTTCACCAACCCTCTGGGCTGAAGTGAGAGCTAATAAAAGTGCCATCTTCCAGGTTAAGACCTTGAGCGCGGCCTTGTGAATTGGCTCAAATGGCCTCCTCATTAATTGAGATAAAACTGTATTGAGATCCCATTCTGGAGGTGGAGGTCGAAAAAGCCCTTTTAAAAATTGTTTGATAAGTGACGAAGAACAGAGTGATGGTCTGATAGGACTCTTTCTGAATCTAGAAATCGCAGCGAGATGGACTTTGATAGATGAGAATACTAGACCTGCTTGAGCTAGGGATAGTAAGTACGGAAGGATATCCTCTGGTGGAGCCTGGAGTGGATGAACATTATTTGTTTCACACCAATGGCAAAAACGCTTCCATTTAAAGCGATATGTCTTGATAGTACTTTGAGGACGGGCTTTAGATAGAATATCTCTACAGTCCTGAGAAATTTGGAGATCCTTAAATTCTAAGTCAGGAGCCAGGCGTGCAAGTGAAGCGATTGTGGATCCGGGTGTAGAATCTCACCTCTCTCTCTAGTCAGCATTGTGAGTGTTGGTTTTAGACTAACAGGACGCTGTTGTGACAACAGGAATAACTCTAGGAACTAATACTGCCTCGGCCAGCGAGGAGCAATTAGGATGAGACTGCAATGTTCCCTCTTCATTTTTTGCAGAATCCTCGATATTAATGGTATCGGGGGGAAAAGCGTACACATAAATTCCTGACCATCGCATGGACAGGGTATTCCCTCTTGATCCCCGTTGAGGAAATCTGCTGGCGTAGTAGAGGCATTTGCTGTTCTGTTGTGTTGCAAACAGATCTAGGGTTGGCGTGCCCCACATCCGGAAGATCCTCTTCACCTGTGAGAGATTCCCTTGACCTACTCTGCTCTGAGAGTTAAACTATGTTTTATAACCCACTCCCACAATTCCAGAGCCCTCGTTCCTCCCTGCTTGTTGATGTAATACATGCTGGTGGTATTGTCCGTACGCAGCAGCACAGAGGAGTTCGCGATTCTCAAAAGGAATGCCTGCAGAGAAAGAAAGATGGCTCGTAGTTCGAGACTGTTGATGTGCTTCGGTTGTTATTGTTGGAGACCATCTGTGAGAAGTTGGCCTGATATGTGATGTCCACTATTCTAGTGGGCACCCTGTATCAGTCCAAACAACCCTTATGGTGATGGTTGTAAAGTCAACCTTATAGACCAGCTATCCTAGTGGTAGCATGGACAAAGCAGTCTTAGGCTAAACTCAAGAGGGCATGTGAAGCCAGCTGTTTTACCATATGTAACCCCTTTAATAACAAGTGAAAGGACACCACACAGGTTATATATAAAAATATATATATATTTATTACTAACACAATCCTCTGAACTCTTTATGAGGTCAGAGGCATAAGCACATAACAAGATACTCAATTATCATACAATAAGTTGCACAAAATACAGTAGAGCCCTAGGGGCACGTAAAACCATATACTAAAATAGTGGTATAAGGACCACGTCACGAACAAAGGATAGGCCTAGGGCCTGGAGAATCGCTGGTGCTACGCTGTACTACCAAAGGATAGGAAGCAGGAGGCCCACGGGATGCGTGTGCAGTGTCTTTACACACATGCAAGTTACCATAGAGTTAGAATGGGAACAAAAGAAACGCAAACTAGTTCTTTTAGGTCCCTTCCGGATGGACTAGGAGAAAGCTACTTAAGACACTAGGATAGTCAATACCCACAGGAGCACCGGGTGCATAGGTGTCAAAGTGTGTCGGGTTTCGTCGCTGAATCCTATGGAGCCGTGAAGAAAGATGCTGCAGGCGACCAGGAGGGAAGTGTCCGGTTGGATCAAAGGGCGGATCGAGGATGAAGAGTACCTGAAAGCAGAGGGGACAGAGTCTGGGTCACTAGCCAGTGACCAGGACGGAACCAGGCGATGTCGCGAAGCAATCAGGTGATGTCGTGAAGCTGGTCTCTGCAGCCACGTGGACCAGGAGGTGTCGACAACGACCAGGACCTGGATACTGACTGTCCCACGAAGGCTCACGCTGTCGGATTCCGGATTGGAGTCAACAAGCCTTGGCAAAGGCAACCCACACAGGAATCGAAGATGGCTTCTGGATCAGACCAGCAAGGTCTGATGGGCTTCTCCTTTTCGGGGAAGCAGGGGCCAGTCTGGAGCAACCAGACCAGGGGTGTAAATTCAAAGGTTCGTCGTCACAGAGGCCGCTAGCCAACGGGCAAGTGACCGGACAGAAGCGTTGAGCAGGAAAATTCAGAAGGGCCCCACGCAGAACTCGTGGAGTGCTGATCTTCGGTGCAGTTGGTGCTCGGGGCTGGGGCTTCTCAATCCCCAATGCACAGCTTCGAGGGTGCCTCAGAAGCTGCACAAGTAGCAAGGAGCAGGCTTTTCAAGATGGCCGGTCCCACGTCTCTCGTCGCCTCCACGGGTCTCAGCTTTGCATGGACTGTGGATCGGGGTCAAAGAAGTCTGGAAGTCTGGCTCTTGTCGGACTCTGTGCTCGTGCTACGGCAGGAGTGTCGACAAAGTAAACCGCAGATTGCTGGATGGTGCCTGTAGGTACAGGGTGGACACTCCTTGACCACAAGTGAGATTCTTCAGTCTTCTATCTGCAAGTAGAACGTCGAAGGTCCAGAGTTTCGTTTCAAGTTTCAGTTCAGGATAAATCTAAAGTCTCGAGCCTCAGCTTCTACATATATACCAAATGTAGGGGCTGGATTACCTGCTAGGTCCCTCCTATGGGTGGGACCAGGGTAGGGGGTGGTTACACCCCTTTCCCTTTGTCCAGTTTCGCGCCAGAGCTGGGGCTGGAGTACCCAGCACCGGTTTGAACTGGACTATGCATGGGACACCTTGTGTGCCCCAGGCAGTGTCTCATTTTATTCAGCCCTCCCTGCCCCAATACACTATAGCCTGTCTGGAGTGGTGCTAGCACCTCCCAAGACAGGAAACCTATTGTCCAAGCCTCCCTCGCTGGAAGGACTCCCAGCAGCAGGAGGTCTGACTTGTGTCTGTGGCAGCAGCATCCATTTTGTGATGCTGAGGCTCTGGTTAACTTTAACCGGGATTAGTAGGAACAACATGTCTTCTCCCTATAGAAGGGTGGAATGCTACCCCCGTCGCCAGAACTGGCGAGGGGGTAGTATTCCATAGCGTACGACACCTTACACGACATGTTTTGATAAAGCCAAACCAAAGTTAGCATTCAACCGCGAGGATTATAATGCACTTAATAGTATATGGTATGGCTATATCATAGAACAGCTATAAAATATGGTTCCGAAAGCTGCAGACAGGCTCAGCTCATGCTAGAGCCTCATCTCACATAAAACCAAGCACTCTGCCTTCAGGATTGTTAAGGCCTGCCATAGGAGTGACTTATAGGTACATATGTGTCTATATATAATGGTAGGTATAGGAATACTATACACCTAAGCAAGGGGTGATTACACGACCTTGCCCCAGCTGAGTTATCAGCCAGTTGTGTCAGTTTGGATGGCCAGCCAGGGGTGGCATAAGATATGCTGCAGCCCCTGGTAGGCCTTGGATGCATCTATGCCCTGGGTACCCATGGTACACTATACAGGGGCTCACAAGGTGACCCAACATCCAATTAGGTATGTACCTAAAGTACATGGAGTCCATTTTACAGTGAGAGCAGATAGTTGGCCTGGGATCCTGCTAATCAGGGCCCCAGCCTAAGTCGAAAACCAGCTAAACACAAGGCAAAAAATCTGGGGTAACCATAGTCAGGTATCCACCTTCCTACACCATCGTCCTTGAATTTGAAGGTCTTGGAGATGTCCTCCCCAACCTTCCATGGATGCATCCGTGGTCAGCACAAACTCTGGGGAAGTGGTCAGGAACGTGAGACCCGGAGATAGATTGCTTCTTTTTGATCACCAGTGAAGAGCATGTATCATTCGTGAGGTCACCTTTATGGAATCGTCGAAGGACCCTCTGGCCTGTTGCCATTGCCGGTGCAGCTCTTCCTGCAGAGGTCTCAGCCTGAGCCTTGCAAGCGGGACTAAGCTGATCGCCGAAGAGCACATCCCCAGAAGAGAAGCAAATGTTCGGAAAGAAACTGACTTTCTTCTTGAAATTAAATTTGCCAGGCTTTGTAACTTGTTCTGAAGATCTTCTGACAAGAACGCCTTGCACTGTTTGGTGTCTAGAGTTGCTCCTAGAAAAGTTAGAACCTGGAGGGGTTGCAACTGTGACTTGTTTGCATTGAGAGTGAGTCCCAGATTTGAGAATAGGTGAAGGCAACGTTTGACAGCCTGTCTCGTAGCCTGTTTTGATGGTCCTTTGAACAGCCTGTCGTCGAGGTATGGGAAGACTTGAAAACCCCGAGACCTCAGAGTGGCAGAGACTGGAGGTAGGCATTTTGTGAATATTCTTGATGCCGATTTCAGTCCAAACGGGAGCACCTTGAATTGAAAGTGGATGCCAGCCACTGTGAATCTTAGGTATTTGCGATGTTTGGGATGTATAGGGATATGGAAGTAAGCGTCTTCCAAGTCCAGAGAAGCCATAAAGTCCCCTACATTGAGAGAGCTCAACACATCTGCCAACGTCGCCATTAGAAAACTTTGCTTCTTCAGAAACTCGTTGAGTTTGCGCAAGTCGAGAATCGGGCGCCACTCCCCAGATTTTTTCCTTATGAGAAAGAAACGAGAGTAGAATCCTTTCCCTTTTTGCGAGACTGGAACTTTTTCTATTGCATTCTTGCGGAACATGTTTAAAGCTTCTCTGAACAGTAAGTGAAGACGAGGCGAGGGGTCGTAGGTGGCTTCTTTAAGAACTCTAGAGTGTGACCTCCTTGAACAAGTCTGAGGACCCAGTGATCTGATGCGATGTACAGCCATTGTTGGAAAAAGGCTGAGATCTTTGCGCCCAAAGGGAGGGGAGAAGGTTTGACTGGCGTCCGGCAAAGCTCATTGTCTTATTTGAGTTACGGCCTTGATTGTTTGACCGTCGTCGTCCACCCTGATGAGAGAAATTGCTTGAAGATGATTGCCTGTAAGAGCACTGGTAATAAGGCTGCTTATATTGAGATTGGTATTGTCTGTTTTGCTGATTGTGGTAATTTCCTCTAGAGGAAAAACCACGACCTCTTGATCCCCTGAAAGATCCTCTTTTATACTGCAGGGTACCCAGCGATTTAGCAGTGTCCGTATCTGTCTTGATGCTCAGCAAGGTGTCTTCTATATGCTTACCAAATAGTGAGTCGCCATCGTAAGCCATGTCCAGTATTTTAGTCTGTACCTCAGGTCTAAAAGAGGTTGCTTTGAGCCAACCCTGGCGTCTGAGAACAGCAGCCCCCGCTAGCTGTCGAAAATTTGTATTAGAAATGTCTAAGGCGCAGTCAATAATTTCCGATGCCGCTCGTTCCCCTTCGAGCACTATTCTCCGTGATTCCTGCTGGCGATCTTCAGGTATAAGGTCTAAGAACGGAGAAAACTCTGACCACATCTGGCGGTCATAACGTGCTAAGATTGCCAGAGTTTGCTGCCTTGATAGATGATGCAGCATTGGTGGAAATTGTTTTGCCTATCAAATCCAATTGTCTACCCTCTATCTGGTGGAGTTGAGATTGGGGTGGATGGATTCTTTGACCTCTGCTGTTCCGCCTGCGAAATTACAGAATCCGGACGTGGGTGTCCCAAAAGACAAGATGGAGTGTCTGGTGGTGCTCGATATTTCTTTTCAATTCGAGGAAGGACTGCAGGTATAGAGGCAGGTGTCTTCATTATCTTAAGACCTTCCTTCCAAATAAAATCTATGATCGGTTTTGCTCTGGTGATTCTTTTAGAACCTTCTTCGAAGTCGTGAAGAAAACAGATTGTTCGATAGTAACTGGAAGTTCGAACCGTGCTGCAGCCCGTTGCATAATGTTATGAAAGCCGGCAATATCCTCAGGTGGTGAATCAGAGGGTTGCGGCATAGGAGGCAAAGGCATGGGGATTATATATTCATCCCAAGGATCCCCAGGTACATTATCATTAGGCAATTCACTTTCCTCTTTCATCCTAAACGGATGATTAAGTATCCTGACCCCCTTGCGGTATAGCTTCTAAAGGGTGTCTCGGTGAAATAGGATCCTCTATTGGTGGCGTAGGTGTAACCGCCGGCAAGGTAGGTAACATTGGAGTAGTCGGTGTAGGTGGAAACATCTGCCGATAATCAGCCAACATGGCCTGCAAATCTTGGATCAGAGAAGGAGGAAGAGGACTTGTTTCTTCTGAACGTGGAACCTTATGTGACTGTCTATGATCGGGCGTAGAAAAGTCTCCTTGATAAAAATGTTCCTGGTAGTCTTCCTCTTCTTGACATTTTATTTGCAACTCTGACGGATGGTGTGCAATCCCAAAAGGGCCTTCTTCCTCTCTGTCATCTTCATCAGATTCCTCTTCCTCTACATATGTCTCCAAGATATGTGATGGTAACAACGGAGATATATTAGTATAGTCTTGCCTATGGTACGTTTTTAGTTGAAATTGGGTAAACGTAACAGGCGACGCTTGAGATGCGTGTGGAATCGCTGACCAAGTTCTCGCAGGTGGACTTCTGGTCATTAAGGGACTCTTCTTCAACAGGGGCGTCTTACCAAAGGTGTAATAGACAACTGAGCCGTTGACAATGATGTCGTCGATGGAATCTTCGTCGACGGGCTCGTCGTCGACGGCATAATCGTCAACGGTGCTGCCGTCGATGGACTCTTCATCGACAGGGCTGCCGTCGACGGGCTCGTCCTCGACAGGCTCTTCGTTGATGGGACTGCCGTCGACGGGCTCTTAAATCGACAATATCTTTGACGTCGACGGGCTCTTTGTCGTATATGACTTCGACGTCGACAGAGTTTTCGTTGACTATGACTTTGTAGATGAAGGAACTGTCGTCGATGGGATTGACGTCGACGGCGATTGAGATGAAGGAGTGACAGAAGAGGATTCTTTAGTCTCAGAAGACTTCTTTGTAGTAGAAATTGTTGAAGACACAACAGGAGAGGTTATAGCTCTTGTAGAGACCGTAAATGAAGTACTTGAAGTAGAAGAGGTTACAGAAACTGTGTGAGAAGACACCAGAGAAAGTCTTGATCTGGGCTTTACTCACTGTATTTGTAGCTGAAGATTTGGAAGAATCTGAAGGCGGAGATAAAGGTGAACCAGAAGGAGGAGAAGACGACCCCCTTGGGTGTTCTGAAGCTCTATGAGAGGATTTTTGATGTTTCCTCCTCTCAGGAGAAGAGCTGTCCCTGGATCTGGCTCTTTTGCTGGAAGTAGAGGCTCTGTCCTCCTCATCTGTAGAAGATGATTTGAGCAATAAAAGAACCCTTGCCTCCCTGTCCCTGATGGTTTTGGCAGGGAAGGTTCGACAAATCCTACAATCCTTAACAACATGGTTAGGATGTAGACAGTAGATGCAGTCTTTATGCTGATCATCTACATAGACCCTCTTTTTATCACAGGTCCTGCAAGCTTTGAAGAGAGCTTTCTTTTCAGACATCCTGAAGAGAAAAAGAAGAAACTGAGTAGGCACTCAGGGAGACTCCCTTCCACACGACATGTGGTGAAAATCTGAGGAGAACTGCATCTGCTGGAAAGGTTCTAGAGGGTGCTGGTATCTGATTGGTTGGAACTATTTTTCGGTTCTTTTCATACACTGAGGAAGATAGGCTACTAAGCTTTGGGCCTTTTGGGCCTATTGTCTTGTCAGCTTACTACAGTTTTTTACTAAGGCACTGCTTTTGTATGTATTATTACCGTGGGACTCCCGCCTTGGCGACGGGGAATGATTCAGGCATGTGAATCTATGAAAGATACCCCAAAACTGGATAAATATGGTAACCCTAGTTCTGCATGGCAGATGTACGTTCAAGTGCTACGTGGGACCGCCAGCAAGAATCTTAAAAGAGCGTTCTCAACCTTCTGGGTTTGTTTTACATCACAATATCCCCAATTACGGCACCATATATGACCGTACTAATGCATTTGGCTCGATAAATATGGAGCAGCTCAACTGGGGGTCTTCTTCCTAGTTTCCTCGAGAAGTTAACCAGGGCTGTCGTTGCTCTCATAAAGAGTAATTTTCTAATCTTGACGGCCTGGCATCATTATCCCTTATGGTCGAATAAGATGCTAGATAGGGGTATGTAGTGGTGGTTTCCACGGTTTAATTATCAATGTACATTTCTCTGCACTTCACGCTGCCTTTCCCACATCTCATTATAAAGGTTTGTGGTTGATTTTACTTGCACGCCTACGTTTATCATATACTCACTATAATTATCAAGTGCCCTTTGTAGGCCCATTGGTGTTCGGGCCATTATAACTGCAGCGTCCGTGCAGATAAGGGCAGGTAGGGGGGGCAGCTAAATATCTGAGGTAGGTCACGGCACCTCTCTACTATGGATTGCTCCAAGCCATAGGTGTATAATGTAAATAGAAAAGGTGCCAAGACGCAGCTCTGCCTAATCCCCTTCTCCACGTTTTAAATCCCCATGGTTTACCCAGGAATTACGCGACCTCAGGAAAAAGTGCAAAAAGCTTGAGCGCCTCTGGAGGAAGGACTGGGCTGTTGAAAGCAAAAACAAATACAGGTCTGCCCTGAAGCACTACAAATCCTGTATAAAAATCACCCAGGCAACCTTCTTCGAGGGGAAAATACTAGCCGCTGCTAACTCTGCCAGAGAAACCTACCGGATCGTTAGTCTCCTTACAAAAACCCCAGAACCACCGCCCAGACCGGACCCTTCGGGCACGAGATGTAACCAGCTAGCTGAGTTCTTCTCAACAAAAACTAACAATATCTTCAAATCCCTCCCCAGCATCACCACCCCCCATTTCCCTTTGATCTTCCCCCCCGGCCCAGATACCCCTTGCCTCGAAGCATTTTCCCAGGTGACCACAGAACTGTTTCTAACCACCCTACAGTCAGTAAAGAGTGGGGCCCCCTCTGATCCAGCTCCTATGAGCAAACTAAAATTGGTCGCCCCCACTGTAGCCCCCCCTCTCACCGATCTGATTAATTCATCTTTTTCCCTTGGCACTGTGCCAATGCACTGGAAAAAAGCCACAGTCCGGGCACTTCTCAAAAAACCCAATCTCGATCCCACTGACTTGTCTAATTTTAGACCTATCTCTCTTCTCCAGGCCATTAGCAAAGTGGCCAAGAAAATCGTCAACCACCAACTATCCCTCTTCCTGGAATTCAACAATCTTCTGCGCCACTCCCAGACAGGGTTTAGACCAGGACAGGGAACAGACACCGCTCTTCTAGCCGTGGTCGAGGAGGAAAGAACCATCATCGACGCGGGAGGATCAGTGGCAGTGATCCTCCTTGACCTGAGCGCCGCCTTCGACACGGTGGACCATGCCATCCTTATCCACCCTCTCAGCATGGCAGGAATTTCCGGCACCGCCTTGTCCTGGATAAAATCCTTCCTGGAAGGCAGAACCTTTCAGGTGGCTGACGGCACAGTTACCTCAAGTGCCCTCCCCCTCCAGTGTGGGTTCCCCCAGGGCTCCTCCCTGAGCCCCACACTTTTTAACGTATACATGTCTCCCCTTGAAGACATTGTAACTCCATTCGGCATAAAAACAGTTATGTACGCCGACGATACCCAGCTGGTAGTCTCCATCAACCAGTCAACTCGGCCAAACCAGCTCTCAGATCCCTACACTGGCTCCCGATCAGAGAAAGGATCACTTTTAAGACCCTCTGCATTTCATACAAGATACTGCATGGCAGAGGCCCGCCTATCTTGAGATCTCTCCTCAAACCTCATCACTCGAACAGACAACTCAGATCAAACTCCCTCTCGCTGGCCAGCGTCCCCAGAATAAGAAAGGCCCGCGCTGGGGGGCGACTGTTTTCTTACAACGCTCCAAAGCTGTGGAACTCCCTTACACTTTCCATCCGAAGTGAACACAGCCTACTAGCCTTTCGCAGGCAACAAAAAACATAGCTCTTTCCATAACTCCCAATGGAGAAAAGCGTTCCACACCTTACTCACCATCTCCACCTCCAGGAATTTCGCGCATGGCCTAAAACTCTCCATCACACCATCCCAACTCTTCCCGGGCAGAACCACCATCACTATATACAATAACGGGATTATCCTAATTCAATCCACAGACAAGAACCTGGAACTACTAGACAACCTGTTCCCCACGTTCAAACAACACCTCGCCAATCATCGGACCCCCACTCATAGCACCCTCAGGCCTATCACCCTTGAATTCACTGCCCCCAATCACAACCCTTCTAACCTAGCTCAACCCCAAAACGACACGCACCTTTCCTCCCCCCCCGGCACCTTAGACATTCACCCACCTAATGTAGCTACCTCGCACTCCTCATGTACAGACATAGATCCCTCACCCACACATTCCAGCGGCACCCCCTCCCCCCCACCAACCTCACCTTGTCCTCCTCTCATACCACACCCATTCCTGTCACCCCTGACACCACAGCCTCAAACTACATTCATTCTAACCTAGCCCAGCCCCTAAAAGACATGCACCTCTCCTTTACTCCCGACACCCTAGTCATTCACCCACCAACTGTAGCTACCCCACTCCCCTCAAGCACAGTCATAGATCACTCCCCCTCTTACACCAACCACCTCACCCCTTCCCCCCACACACCAGCCCTCATCCCCTTTCCTCTCACCCCTGATACCACAGCTCCCACCCAAAACGACATGCACCTCTCCTTCACTCCCGGCACCTTAGTCATACACCCACCTACCGTAGCTACCCCACACCCCTCAAGCACAGACAGAGATCTCTCTCCCTCATACACCAACCACCTCACCCCTTCCCCCTACACACCAGCCCTCATCCCCGTTCCTCTCACCCCTGATACCACAGCTCCCACCCGCAACCCGCCTAACCTAGATCAGCATCAGACCGACACACACAAAGGCAAACCCCACCCTTTATCCCCCCCCATTCTCAGCCCCCACTTCCACCCATTAACTAATCACACAGAACACACCACCTCCATCAACTCAACTACACCCCCTCAAAAAAGAACCATCTACAATCCCACTCCCCCCCCCCCAGTCTCACCCCCCACTACCCAACCTCCACCCCCTTCACCACTAATAAACGCCCATCCTCCACCCTGCACTCTCCTCCTACCACCAATACTCTAATCCACACCACCAACCTCTCCCCTATGTCATCCACGCCCGACCCTCCCATCCCCACCTCCAACACATTTCCCACACTGGACTACATTACGGCCTCCCTCCTCCAGCTCAAAGAAGACATGCACATCATCAAACAACAACTACTCTGTCTATCACACTCCAGTCACCCCTCACCCAATACCCTCCACCAGATCAAACAAGACATTCACATCATCAAACAATTACTCAGCACACACCCCAGACACCCCGCACGCGCCTCCACCATCACCTCCCCTCCCAACTGGTCCTCCACCCGGGCGGCGAACTCCCACACTCGACGCCCACCGCACTGGACCTCAATCCCTGTTCACAACCGCGAAAACCGCCCCCATCGCTCCTGCAACCCTCTCTCGGACCTCGACACAATCACCCTCCTCCGCTCCTACGACTCAGCTCCCCATAGCAACACACCCGACACTCTCACTGCCATTCCTACGATTCACTCCAATCCCCTTAGACCCCCCACACTGAACAAGAGAATCGCTATCCATAGTAACCTGAGTAAAGTCCCCCTCGCTCTAGAACCCCCTTCCACCCTCGACACACCCCGTCTCAAATGCACTCTCCTCAACTGCAGATCAGCCGCTAGACACTCCTCCGCTATCGCCGATCTCATCCTAAAATTGGATCTTGACTTAATCATCATGACTGAAACATGGCTAACAGAATCTTCTACACCTATAATGGACATTCTGGTTCCCCCCAACTACCACATCACCAGACTTGACAGGTCTGGCAATAAAAAAGGTGGCGGAATCGCATGTATATACAGGAGCAACCTCTTTGTCTTGAAAGTAACTTCCCCTTCCCTACCCTCCCCAACCTCCTGTGAATACATCTGCCTCGATATTATCAGTGAGGGCAAACCGATCTGCACTCTTCACGGCGTTTACCACCCACCCGGCGACAACCTTACCTTCTCCCAACAAATCATGGATATGATCTCAACCAACTCCGGGCGACAACTCACACAAATATACCTTGGTGACTTCAACCTCCACTGGAACGATCATAATGATGCGGTGATAAAAGGTCTGAAGAATTTCCTTAACGCCCTTGACTTCACTCAAATTTGCAACAGTCCAACACACGGGAAAGGCTCTATCCTCGACCTTATCATCTCCAAAGAGGCCTCTATCCAACTCGAATCTATCCAACCCTGTGACTGGTCAGACCATCATATTATCACATTCTTCATCAATGAAAAAGTTAAATTTAACCCTGTTCAATCCGCCAGGCCCAAAGTCTGGAAAAGAGACATGAAAAAACTAAACTCAAACTCTCTGCCCCCCAACAGCTGCAACTTACTACTTCCTCCTACTGGCTTAAGGACGTCCATTCCTTGACTGATCACTATCTTAACACTATGACCTCAATAATTAATGAAGTCGCACCCTTGCAGCTAAAAAAAGCCTCCGCAAAATTTTCCAATCCATGGTACGACGGGAGTCTCAATGACGATAGACGCGCCATGCGAATGGCAGAGCGCACCTGGAGATCAGCTCCCTCTGCACTGAACCTAAAAACCCTGAAGAAAAAGAGAAATGCCTACTTCAGGAAAATAAAACGCTCAAAATCAGACTTCTTCAGCCGTCAGCTCGACCAAGCCAAAAATCGTCCGAGAAAGCTGTTTGAGCTTATCCGAACACAATCCAAAGAACAACCCCAACCTCTCAACACTATGTGCGAAGCTCCCTCCTGCGAAGACTTCGCCTCTTTCTTTAACCAAAAAACTGACAACATAAAGAATGATCTCCTCATGGACGCAAGCCTCTATCCCAAACCCCACTGCATAGCACCCACTAAACCAAAAAACAATGCCACTTGGTCAACCTTTGTCACCTACACGGAAGAAGAAATTGGCAGACTGCTCAGCACTCTGAAACCATCCAATCACCTCACGGACCCCCTTCCTGCTAACGCTGTTAAAGTCCTTACCCCGTCGCTCCTTCCACTCTGGACTAAAATCATTAACAGCTCACTTCAACAAGGGACCATTCCCGACTCCCTCAAAGTTGGACAGGTCACACCTTTGCTAAAGAAACCTACAGCCGACCCCTCTGACCTAAACAACTACCGTCCCATTACCAACATTCCGACTCTTGCCAAACTGCTGGAAAAATGCGCACAAATACAATTGACTAAACACATTACTCAGTTTGATCTCCTCAACTCTCATCAATCAGGCTTCCGAGCAAATCACAGTACTGAAACTGCTATGACTCACATAATTGACGACGCCCTTCAAATCCTAGATCATAACGATACCTGCCTCCTCATCCTCCTTGATCTCTCCTCCGCATTTGACACCGTCAAACATGAGAATTTACTTGAACTATTAAACACAAGAATGGGCCTATCTGGAACTGTGCTCAAATGGTTCACGTCCTTTCTGCATAACAGGTCGCAGAAATTCAAGAGCAACAACTTGATGTCCGCGCCAAGACCTGTATCGCTAGGCGTACCACAAGGATCCTCCCTATCCCCAACTTTGTTCAACCTAGTTATGGAACCTCTCACCACCTTGCTACAAGAATCCAATGTACACTTCCACATGTATGCTGATGACACCCAACTTTATCTCAAACTACAATCACCCAAAGACATCACGCTCTTGAACTCGACGATCAGAAGCACCCAATCCTGGCTGGCCGCTAATCATCTCAAACTCAATGCCCTTAAAACAGAGTTCCTTCTGATCTCACCTCCCGCGAAGATCACTACCGCACAAATGTGGCTTAAACACCTAACGGCACTCAATGTTCAACCCACCATCGTGGACTCAGCAAAATCTTTGGGCATAACACTTGACACCAATCTCAGCATGCAGGAACACATCAACAAAGCAACTAAGGGAGCGAACTACCAAATCAACACCCTTAGGAAACTTAAACCCTTCCTTCCAGCCAAAGACTTCCAAACTGCGGTACAATCACTAGTCATACCTCGAATAGAATACGGCAGCACCGCCCTCTGCGGTCTCCGCCTAGCTACTACGGCACCCATAAGAGCCTCTTTAAACGCCGCAGCGAGACTTATCACTGGATCGAAAAAACACTCACACATTTCCCCTGACTTCAAATCCCTGAACTGGCTGCCTTTTGAAGCCAGAATACACCTGAAAATCGCTTGTTTGACGCACAAGGCTGTCCACCTGAGCTCACCTAGATACCTCGCTCAGAAGCTGACGATTTCTGGAGGCTCCAGAAACACTAGAGGCACAAACAATCTTTTGCTAAAGCCTAAAAGATTCCGCAAGGAAAAAACGTATAAACGCTCTCTCTCAGGAATGGCTCCCAGGATTTGGAACTCACTCCCCCCTGAAACCAGGCTCATCCCCTCTACCATACTTTTCAAGAAAGAAGTAAAAGCGATCCTCATGGCTAAATACACTTGAACCACTACTGGGGATCAACTTCAAAGACTCGATACTGATCTGTACTACTTGTTCGAACCCTTTGCATTTTTGTTTGACTTTGAAATTGACTTACTGGATTGTTTATGATATCACTTCACTGTACTTTTAACACTATGATGTATCTGTGTATATATGCTCCCCTCCTCTGTAAAGCGCTCTGATATTTGCGAAGATCTTGTTCGCGCTATATAAAACTTTCAAAATAAATAAATAAATAAATAAATAACTCCTCTCTTTTACTTCCCGCCCCTGATGCTTTAGGTTGACTATCAGCTCTGGGACGCCCGAGGGTAGCTATGCGCTTTACAAATCTGCATTCAAATTCAAACAACGCTGTGCATTCTTCTTTAGACCGGAACCGAACACGGGCCTTTGCATTGCTGTAGAGCTGCCTTAGAAAATTATTTAATGGAGCCTCCACCCCCATACAGGCTAAAATATTACATAATTTACAACTCTCTCTTTCGAACACTGAAGTTAAGACACTAACAAAGATCTTGGCACTCCGACTTGTTAAGGTCATACCCCCTTAATTCATAGGGACCAAACGGACTTTATGCCCTAGAGGGCAACAAAACAAAACCTCCAACACCTATATAACTGGTTAGACTACACGAAGGACAGTCGGGAGCCCAGTGCGCTACTCTCCACAGACTCTGAGAAGGCGATCAATTCCACTGACTGGGTCTACCTAATTCATGTTCTCCAGAGTGGAAATATTTTGCTTCCATTGTGGTGGTAGAACCGGATAAGCATCAGTTTACATAGACATGCTGCTCTACTTTTCCTACCCAATAATGTAGATACAGGGGATCCTGACATTCTTTGCTAACTAGGGTGCCCTCACCTCTTTGGCTTTCTCAAGCAATCGTCGTGTGTATCCTAGCTCTCTCAATTCACCACTATATGACCATTTGAGCTTGAATATACTGCCCCTAATTACAATCTTAAATTGCTTCCACTATCGGGCCGGTAGAGGTCCCATCATTCTCTTCAAACAATACCCTATCACATTGAATCAGCTGTTTCTGAAAGCAGGGTTGACCACTACGGATAGCTGCAGCTTCCATGTTGGGACAGGGGACAAAGATTATGATCAGACACAGTCTTGAGTATAAATATTCTAAGTTAGTTACTAGCCAAATATTTGCTCCACCCTTTCATTCAGATTATGGAGAGGACAACACAATGGAAATCGGTTAATGACCAATGTGTGATCCAATTTGCGAGACCTTTATTATTTTGTTTAGTGGGGTTGAGTGGAGGGGGTGGATGCATCCTATCGAGAGAAACATCTAACCGTGTTAAAATTGCCTCATATTATCCAGGGGAGGTGAGCCTATTTCGCCAGTGTTGAGGACAGTTTGATCAGAAAAAAGGTTGATTTGCACTGGGAGCGTAAATATCCCCTAAAAGGATCATGGCACTGTCTAGTTTGCCCTCTATCAATGCATATCCCCCAACAATGTCTATTTCTACTGTTGTCTGTGACTAGAACGGTATTACTTAATGTATCTGCTGCATTTGGACCATAACTTCCTGCTCCATACTGGCACAGCTAACTGGTGTTCTGCATTCTTGCAATGCCGTATTCAATTGATTAATTTCCCCCTTTTTAGATTAGCTACCTCTGACAATCTGTATCTTGTTGATGGAGAAACCACAAAGTACAGGGCACAAAAAAACATTGAAACACATCTAAATATGAAGGTAAAAAAAAAACCAGAGGATTCCTTTACTGTCATCCTAACTGTGGTAAAAAACCTGAGCAGCTAGCCTCTGGAGTGTAGATGCTGTGGGACCCTTCATCTCACTGGCTAGAGCTTGGGTCACATGAGGTAAATGTACTACTTACGGTGTATGGTTATTTCAATGTTTTTTGTAATGTATGAGACACTGTTATGTTAACATTGACTACCTGTTATTTCCAGCATGATGGCATGGAATATTCAAGCATATGAATGTATGAAAGATCCAATGTTAAAGGTCTTTCCTAAACCCGAAGGCCACAAGATTGAACTTTTAATGGTAGGTAAACATACACAGGTCCGGGTACTCAAACAGTGGCCTCATTTCTCAAGTGCCCTTCAGGTCTCATAATTGCTTGTGAAATTTCTGGGTATGAGTATACTGATAAGGATACAGCGGTCTTGCCTCAGATAAACAAAGTAACAGTTTGTTATCATACCTCCTATCAAATAACAAATGTTTTACCAAGAATCCTTAAGACTACTAATGCAAGAGTTAGTGCTGCCTGCGTCCTTTCTAAAATGCACTACAGCAACAGCCTAAATCTAGGCCTTCCTGATCAAGCGCTGAAAAAAAGCAGCAATTAGTTAAAAAGCTAGCAGAAATCAAAGCTGTAGAACGAAGATATTTTTATTATGTCATGAAAGCAAGACAGTTGCTTCAAGAGTTACCAGTAAAATAATGCATCACATTTAAAACTGCCAGTCTTTTGCACAAGATCTATTACAATTAACACAGCTACTGTATTAAGGACAAATTTATCAAACATAAAACTATCTCCGATCTAACTCAGCACTCGGATTCAGAGTTCCGAGATTTAAAAGAGCCAAGATGCTCTCTGGAGTCAGAATCAGTGCTTTATAAAGAATATATTTAAGCAAATTAATTTGTATATTGCTGTGCTAGTCAGTAAAGCCCAAAACTTAATTTATAGAAATTTAAAATTCCCTTTTAGATTTGAATTAGATAAAACATCATAAGAAAGACATCCTACCTATATGTCGCCTTGTCATTTCAACTGTAGCGTTTCTGTTCACATTCGAAAGCAAACCGAGACAGAATCTCTCAGAGTTTGAAGGATCGGTAAATCCATCTACAGTTAGGGATGGCTGTGAAGCATGGAAAGTTTCCCCTACTCTCTGGTTCAATTCATAATAGGCAATAGAACACCAGAAAGCAGGCTCTGAATAAGTGACAGGCTGCAAATCTGAAATAATAATAAATACAATTGAAAATTATAGATACACAAATATAATCTACACTAAGTGACAACAGAACTCATAGAAAATAGAAAGCATCAATAATTAGCAAATATTTTGTGAAACGATATAGAATTATGATGAAATGGAAGAATAAGTTACTTAACTTTAGTAATGCTCTTTCTGGTGGATACTTGAGCACAGGTCCTTCACCTTTTGAATCCTCTCAGATGCCAGACTGGTGGCCAGAATCTCTGGGTCCCTTTCCTCAGCCTAACCCCAAGGTTAAAAACTTGGGTGTTTGGTTGGACGATAAACTCACTTAGGGGCAAGTGTTTTGGCATTATTAGATCTCTCAAATGTTTTATCCATCTCGTATTAACCTCGGCCCACTAAACTGTGATCCAGGCTCAAGTGGTCTCTCGGGTGGATTATTGTAACGTGTTATACCTGGGAGCCTCTCAGGCTAGGATCAGGAGACTCCAGCAAGTACATAATTTGGCAGCTTGCCTACTGCTTAAACTTCCCAAGCATGCATCTATGAGTAGGGCACTTCAGAAACTGCATTGGTTCCCGGTGGAATAGTGCCTTTCATTTAAGGCCTTATGCTACTGTTAGAGGATCCATAGGAATACTGGACCGACGTATCTACACTCTTCTCGCTACACGCTACACGCTCTCCTAGAATGTGCCTCAGAGGCCCTACTTTTGCAAGTGCCCAGAGTCAAGAAAGTTTGCGCTGGTGGTAGATCTTTTTGCTTTCTTGCTTCTAAACTGTGGAATTCACTTCCATTGCTGCTGAGGCAATACCCGACAGAGCTTCAGTTTCACAAAAACCTTAAGATGTTTTTTTAGGAAGTGGTCATATAGGGGGCACTGTGACCCAGTGTAAGTATCATAGTGGCTACTACACTTCACCCCCCCAACGCCCCTAAATTCAGTATTTAGTGAAGCCCTTGGCACCAGGAAATAAGATCCTGCAAACCTGAAGAAAGAAGACAGATGTGAAGAGTCGCATAGCAAGAACAGAAGACCAAGCAACTGGCTTGTGCCAAACCTGCGGATCTGCCTGCCGACTTCTCCAATTGTGCCAAAAGCTGCTGAGTCCCCAAATCCCAGGAGACCTCCCAGCACTTTGCCCTGGAACCAAGACCTCTAGACGGATAGCTGAACTGTCCCCTGCAGACAGCAAAAGAACCACCAAAACCACACACCACCAAGTACCACTGCACTCCGGCCCCCAGCCAGTGTCAAAGTGGGCCAACGGTGTCAGCGTGGTCCCCAAGCCATTCAGGTCCACTCCTCGTAAACTCCGCGGCGTCGCCTGCAGCCTCAGAGTGCAGGCCCTCTCAACCGCAAGCGTTGCTGGATGGATGGAGAAACCAGACACACAAAAGACCCTCTGTATCCGGACGCCCTGTCCCAAGGAGAAGAGGACCAAACATCACAAAAACCGAAGTCACTCGTGGGCTTCACCGGACTGACCCATCAGTCCCCTCGTGCAGCCTTTTTGTGACCTGACCGATCCCCATTAGTTTGCATTGGGCATCAGCGGCTTTCAGCACCACGGCTTAGTGCCCCTGGAAGTGACCTGTTGGTGCTGCCTTGGACCTTGCCCTGTACTCACCTTTGACCCAAGACACTGGTCCCATAAGTCGCTGACCAGAACTGGTAAACCGCATATGATTTTCCTTCCCAGTTTAACATTGCAGATCTTAAAAATCACACTGTCGACTTTATGAACTGAAAAGAATACCTATTTAAATACATACTTACCTGAACAAATTGCTTCTGGTGCCTAAACATATAAAGATACGTTTTATGTTTTATAAATTGGTGTGGATCTCCTTATTAAGATGTGTGTCTCATTTATTGGTCAGTGTGTGTATTTTCAGATTCTTGCACTAGTTTGTGATAAGCCTAAGGCTGCTCGACCACACTACCCCCTAGAAGAGCAACATGGGATTGCCATTGGAAGCCCCTTACCACTTACAAGGGAACACCTGGACTCTTTACATAATATATCTCATTTTGATATATCATATAGAGAGCCAGCTACCTACAGTCCCATTGCCGCATAAAGAAAGGAGTAGGAGAAACGCATATAAAGAAAATGCTACTTACACAGTATGCATCTGTTCTTGGCATGTAGAACTGTATATTCACATGCTTTGCATAGCCTGCCATCTAGTGTTGGGTCCGGATGTTTGCACTTTATTTTTCTTCAAAGAATTCTTTTCCAGTCACAAGGTAGGTGACTCCTCCTTTCTGTGATATTGCGCATGGCCATCGACTCCATTGTTAGATTTTTTTACCGCTGAGGGGGAGAATGGAGTTAGTAAACGTAGTAGAATAGAGATGTCCATGTGTATGCATCTAAGTAAGATATCAGTGCAACAGGTATAGGTACCCGGGGATAGGGATGGGCGCATGTGGATCTACAGCTCTACATGCCAAGAACAGACACATACTGGGTAAGTAGCATTTTCCGCTCAAGGCTTGTGAGTTGTAGATCACATGCTTTGCATAGACTATATAGCAGGAATCTCCCAAAGCGGTGGCTAACCTGTAGCTGTTGCAGAGTTTTGAAAGAGTGTACGTAGAACTGCCTGGCTCACACTAGCTTGCTGTCTATCTAACACATCTACACAATAGTGTTTTGTGGATGTGCAGACCATGTTGCAGCTTTGCAGATGTCATCTATGGGGATGTTTCCCAAGAAAGCCATAGAAGCCCATAATTTGCGAGTAAAGTGCGCTCTAGGAGGGATTGTTAATGTTAGTTTTGCTTTTGCAAAGCATGTCTGAATGCATTTCACTATCCACCGTGCAATACCTGATTTTGAGATGGGATTGCCTTTATGAGGTGGGACAAAAGCCACAAAGAGTGCTTTCATCTTACGGAAAGGTTTTGTCCTTTCTATGTAATAGAGTAATGCGCTTTTAATGTCTAAGGTGTGTAGAGCACGTTCTGCCACAGAATCTGGTTGATGGAATAACACAGGCAACTCAACAGATTGGTTGATATGGAAGACAGAAATCACCATGGGTAGAAATGTAGGATTAGTCCGAAGAACCACTTTGTTTTGGTGTACTTGTAAAAATTATTCCTCTATGGTTAGTTTTCTTTTAACAACAAGTATATCAGAGGGTCTAGTAGAAGAACTAAAGTGTACGCACAATGTAACCCAAAAGGAAAACCTAGAAGTCCCTAACATGTGTGCATCTATCTAGGGTCATCCCCCTAGTGGTCAGGCAAGGATGCCCATCAGTCACCACACGGAACCGCCCTTCATCATTTGGGATTCCATCAAGACCACCACCAGGAGTGCCACTTGACTTTCACGGTCGAGGGTCCAGATGTTTGAAAAGGAACCCTCGCCGGTCAGAAAGGTCTTACTGTGGTCTTGCTTCTCAATTAAGAGGATCTTGGCACACATAACAAATGGAGGACTGACGTCGCAGTGCACAAAAAGTGTGAAAGAAATAAGAAAAGAAGAAGTGTTCATAAAATTGGATGGGGGGGTACTAACAATTTTATTCGGATCCTACCCACTCTCCCAATATTAAAAAGTAGTCAGTGACAGTCACTATAATATGGACTGCCCAGGTGTTTTATGAGGTCGACATGTTTCAGCAATTGGTGACACATTTGTCATTGCTTTCTTCAGGACCGTATCTACTGATAGCTACTGCAATAATAGTGATAATGAAAACAAAACTGTGCTCAAAATCAGAAAAAACAGATACAGAGATCACCTGAAATCACTAGGTGTTTGCATCGTTTCCTTCACTCTTCTAAGTCATATGAATATACATACTTGTAAGAGTTGTAGACCTCACCCCACCTGGCCACGGCTCAGGGAAAAGGGGAAGCACCGCTCTGTCCGTCGGCACTTCTGAAATCGGCGTCCGAGCCGATCGGGGAGGTCAAAAGTGCCTGAAGCTCACCTACTCTCCTCAGTGATGTGATAGCTAAGAGGAAAGCAACTTTCCAAGTGAGAAATTGCAGCTCACATTTGTGCAATGGTTCAAAGGATGGGCCCATCAGTCTGGTGAGGACAATATTGAGATTCCACACTGGGGCAGGTGGAAGTCTTGGGTGAATGACTCGAGTCCTTCCATAAATGCCTAATAACAGGCACTTTGAAGAGAGACAGATGGTGTCTATTTTGAAGTTATGCTGCTATTGCAGCAAGAAGTAAGCGTATGGATGTGTACGCTGTAGATGCAGTAAATAGCAGATGATGTTCTGAACTGAAGCATCAAACGGGTTGATTTTATTGTTATTACAATAAATAACAAACCGCTTCCACTTTGCTGCATAGCAAGCACTTGTAGTAGGACGTCTAGCCTCTTTGATAATGTTCATGCAGTCTGGTGGAAGATTCAAGGTAGTCAAACTCTATGACTTTACATGCCAGATCGCAAGATTGAGATGACCGGGATCTGGATGTCTTATCTCTCCACGGCTCTGTGAGATTGGATGTAAGATGTAGTTTTCGGTGAAGGACTATTGAGAGCACTAACAGGGTGGTGAACCACGGTTGACAGGCCCATGTGGGAGCAACTAGGATTAGTGCCGGGGACGCCTGCCTGAGCTTCCGAACCACTATTGGAATGAGTGGGAGAGGCAGAAAAACGAAGGCAAATATCCCTGACCAATTTTTACATAGCGCTTTGCCTCTTGACAATGGGTTTGGATACCTGGAGGTGAAGCTTGGGCATTTTGCGTTTTGTGTGTGGCAAATAGATCTATGTATAGGAAGCACACCACCTGAAAGGATTGGAGAGGAACTTGAGGGTGGAGTTCCCACTCGTGGATTTGTTGTCTGTCTGCTGAGCAGATCTGTGATTTGATTGTCTACTCCTGGAAGGTGTTCTGAGACACATTTTGTGACGCATTGCCCACCTCCAGATGGTCTGTACCAGTTGTGACAGCTGGAGTGTGTGCCGCCCCCCCCCCTGTTTCTGTATGCACTGCATTGCTGTCATGTTGTCTGTGTGTATCAGGACAGCTTTGCCTACAGGTGAACTTGAAAGGCTTTGAGCACTAGAAATATCACTAGAAGCTCTAAATGATTCATTTTGCTGAAGGCTTCACATGCTCTGAATTGTGTGAGTTTGGAGATGAGCTCCCCAACCAGTAAGCGATGTGTCAGTTTTTAGCACGGTTTGTGAAATCGGGTCGATGAAGGCTGCCCTTTGGAAAGGTTTTGTGGATTCCACCACTGCAGAGAGCAAGGACTGCCGTTGTCTACCAACACTAGATCTGATAACTGACGTGAGAATGATTCCACTAACATACTAAGCATTACTGAATGGGACGCATTTGAAGTCTTGCGCAGGGGACTATTAGGATGCAAGACACCATCATTCCTTGTAACTGCATGAACACTCAAGCTGGCAATGAGTGTTGAGGCTTTAACTGGCAAAGTAGAGTTTGAATGTTGCAGATTCAGGCCAGATTTATTTATTTATTTATTTATTTATTTACGGATTTTATAAAGCGCACGGCTACCCCCAACGGGGGTGTCCCGGCGCTAAAAACTGACAGCAGGGGGAGAAGAAATAATCTAGATAGATGAAAATAGCCACGTCTTCAGGCGTCTGCGGAACAGCGCTTCGGATGGGGCAAATCTAAGATCGATAGGTAAACTGTTCCAATGTTTGGCTGCAAGAACAGCAAAAGCTCTGCCACCCGTTCTTGTGCGACGGAATCTTGGCACAACCATGAGACGCAGATTGTTGGAGCGAAGATCCCTAACCGAGTGGGACAATCTCAGTCTCTTTCTTAAATAATCTGGACCAGTTCCATTTAAAGCTCGAAAGGCGAGAATAAGCGTTTTGAACTTAATACGGTTGGCTATAGGAAGCCAATGAAGCTCTTTACGAAACGCTGAGATAGGGTGTCTGTAAGGAATATTGCCAATCAATCTTGCTGCAGCGTTCTGAACCACCTGGAGACGTTCAATTTGGTATAGAGGGGCCCCCGCATATAAACTGTTGGCATAGTCCAGGTGGGAGGTAATTAAGGCCTGAGTGACAGTTCTGCGTGCCTCAATTGGTAAAAATGGAAAGATCTTCCTCATCATTTTTAATTTACCAAAGCAGGCCGAAGTAACCTTATTGATTTGAGAGCTGCAGGATAGCGTATCATCAAATATAAACCCCAGATTGCGGGCAGAGTGAACCGGGGTAGGGGGGGGGTTAAGAATCGTTGGCCACCATAACGACGGTGGGATGGTCATTTTTTGATTAAAAAACAGAACCTCCGTCTTATCGGTGTTAAGTCGCAAGTGGTTCATGGACATCCAAGAACAGATTTCGCCAAGACAATGGCGGAAACTGGAGAGGCTGGAGTCAGAGTGATCGCTAAAGGAAAATATCAGCTGAGTATCATCAGCATAAGAGATCACTCTGACTCCGCATGCCTCTACTACTTTGGCCAACGGGGCCAGGTAAACGTTAAAGAACAAAGGACTTAACGCTGAGCCCTGTGGGACTCCGCGTACCAGAGGTTTACATTCTGATTTGAAAGGTCTGAGAAGAACCCTCTGTGATCGTCCTTGGAGGAAGGAACCCAACCACGATAGGGCAACGCCGCTCAATCCAATCTGCTCCATACGGTCAAGAAGAATTTTATGGGACACCGTATCGAAAGCGGCGGATAGGTCGAGGAGGACCAACATGGCCTCCTCGCCCTTGTCCACACACTCTCGCACAGTCTCCGAAACTTCTAGCAGTGCGGTCTCAGTACTGAATCCAGTACGGAAGCCGGACTGGGAATCATGCAGAAGGGAATTGGTCTCTAGGTACTCTGCGAGCTGTAATTGGACCGCCTTTTCCAAAACCTTCGCGGGTTTCGGAAGGAGGGAAATAGGTCGATAGTTACTGAATTGCGTGGGGTCAGCATCAGATTTCTTTAAGATGGGTACAAGCAAAGCTTCCTTCCAGGCTAAGGGAAATTGGCCTAGTTGTAAAGAGGCGTTCCAAATGGAAGTGAGTGGCTCTAACAGTAGGGTAGACAATTCACTCATGATTTTTGAGGGAACCGGGTCCAAAGGGGAACCCGATTTGCACTGTAATAGTAGTTTACGTGCAAGATTAGGAGTGAGATCCTTAAAAGCCACTAGTGTAGGAGCAGTGTCCTGGTTAGTTGAGACCGGGGGAAGGGAAAGATCAAGAGCTCCAGCTGGAGGGAAGGAGGATGCGATTTTGTCA
Organism: Lissotriton helveticus; assembly: GCF_964261635.1. Taxonomy (NCBI): domain Eukaryota; kingdom Metazoa; phylum Chordata; class Amphibia; order Caudata; family Salamandridae; genus Lissotriton; species Lissotriton helveticus. The sequence goes on from NC_136059.1 coordinate 254,345,701, forward strand.
ATTTTTTCTTGAAAGAAGTCTGATAGTCCATTACAGAGAGACTGATTGGCTAGATTGTTAGGAGTCATAGCAGGGGGTTTTACAAAATCGTTGACAATTTTAAACAGTGTTTTTACCGAATTGTCTGCATCTTTAATTTGTGAGGCAAAAAACTCTTTCATAGCCAATTTTTTTGATTTAGTGAAATTCCTAAGGGCCCTTCTGTAGATGGTTTTTGCCTCAGAGTCATAAGTTAGTCTCCACTTGCGTTCGAGTTTTTTACAGTGGCTTTTTTCTTTACGTAGAGCGTCTGAGAACCAAGGAGCAGATGGACGGGCTCTTGCAGATGACGTAGAAGTAAATGGGGCAATTTCATCGATCGCAGCCAATAAGATCGTGTTAAACTTGGTAACACAGGCATCAATATTTCCTAGGTAAGACTCCAAGGGGCAACTGAATATTGGCTCTAAGGTAGTGCAGGTAACCTTATGCCATTTTCTTCTATAGTCTGATCCCAGTTCCACCGGGCTAGGTGCCTGAGGGATAGGAATGTCGACCGCAAGCAAAAAGTGATCGGACCATGTGAGGGGGAGGGAAGGATGCGTAATGGTCCCTGGGAGGTTAGAGAAAATAAGGTCCAATGTATGGCCCGCTACGTGCGTCGGACCATGGATGAGTTGCGTCAAATTCAGGCTCTGAAGAGAGTCGAGAAAACGTGTGGCTTGGGTGCAGGTGGGGTCATCAACGTGAAGGTTAAAATCACCCAAAACTATGAAGTGTGGGTGCTTAAGGGATAGGTCCGTGATAATGTGCACCAACTGTGATAGGGCAGAGGGGGAGGCTTTAGGGGGGTTATAAACTAGGATGCCAGTAAGGTAGACTGCCGCAGAATCGGCAACCGAGAAATAAATGGCTTCAATCAGCCCAATATTAGTAATTTTCTTAATAGTAATATTAAGGTGGGTTTTGAACAAGATGGCCAATCCACCTCCTGTCTTTCCCTCCCGATTAACGCCCAAAAAGCGACAGTCTGGGGGGGTGGCTAAGTAGATATCAGGATTTGAGGTATCTTTAGTCCATGATTCCGTAAGGAATAGTATATCCCAACTATGAGTAATAAGGGTCGACCAAATTTCATTGGCATGACGGGGGAGGGATCTACAATTAATCAATGCAAGTTTTAACAGGCAAGATGACAGGGCGGAGGATAGAGGACGGGCGCGTACGCGCCATGGGGAAAGAGATAGGTAGCATTGAGAACATTTGAAGGTATGGCCATCTAAATCGTTAGGGGAACAGCGATCAGATATAGAACAGGAGTCCGCTCCTATTTGTAACAGCTGTTCTCTAGTCCAACTGACGCGGGTCTCATTCACGACCTGGGCAGGGGGACTGGCCCTAGGCCCGTGTCCGGCGCGGATGGGCGCAGACGGGCTTGCCTTAGGCGCGCCCGCTGCGCCCGTCCGCTGCGCGGACGAGATGCGCAATTGCTTTTACACATGACAGGAGGGCGGGAGTGGTCGAGAAGCTGTACCGCTACCCTGCCTGCCTTCCAAAAAAAAACTGCCTTCCCAAGATGGCGGCGTCAATTCCGCGTCTACCGGCGTCAGCGCCTTGAATTCGGCTGCGCCGGTAGAATCAGGCTTCAGTCATGAACCCCGGAGGAGAAGCAGATCTCTCCTTCGAGGTAGCGTTATAACAGGTATTAAAATAGCGCCTCGTAAAATATGTACAGTCTTTAAAACAAGTCCTGAAATATAGTAAATACACTCCACAATTAATCAGAAGGAAGAAGAGAAGAGCGCCCCCGGCTTCCGCCTCAGGGGAAAGTTGCTAATCAGTTTTCAGTAATCAGATTAGTATAGGCCAGAGCCTTTTGTGTATCTAGAGTGGTTCCCAATAGGTTGGAGGGTTGGAGATGGGACTTGGACAGATTTACTGTGAATCCAAGATCGTGGAGCAGCTGCACTGTTGTGTGAGACTGTTGTGTGAGTATGTTGTAGACAGTATGCTTGCGATCTGGCTTTCATGGGCCAGTTGTCTAAGTATGGGAAGACGTAAAAGTGTTGTCTTCATAGATGAGCTGCGACTACTGCCAAGCATTTGGTGAAAACCCTGGGAGCAGTAGTGACGCCGAATGGAAGTACTTTGAATTGGTAATGTTGCCCCACTACCACAAACCTGAGGTATTTGCGGGATGTGGAAGTAGGCGTTCTTTAAATCCAAAGTGGACAGAAAGTCGCCTTGCTGAAGAAGCAGGAGTACTTGTTGGAGTGTTACCATATGAAATGCGTTACTTACCTGTAACTGCAGTTATCCAGTATTGGTGTCTTTCATAGATTCACATGCCTGAATCATTCCCCGTCGTCGGAATGGGAGTCCCCGGTAGATAAATAAAGTAATGTCCTATAGACATATAGACAAATAGGCCTTAAGGCCTCACATTAGTAACCTATCCCTGTCCTTTTGTAGAAAGGACCAAACTCTAGAAAAGAGCCAATCAGCTGTCACCTCCCTCTAGAACCCTCATGGAAGGAGCTTCAGTCCCTCAGATTTTCGTACGCACACAAAGCTAAGCAGGCGTATTACTGAGAGAAGAAGATGAGCCCTTCCAGGGGAGGCGGGAGGGTTGCATGTGAAGCTATGAAAGACACCAATACTGGATAACTGCAGTTACAGGTAAGTAACGCATTTCATATCCAGTATTAGGGGTGTCTATCATAGATTCACATGCCTGAATCAGAGTAGCAAGCAATGAACAACACAGATTTCGAATGGCATAGGATATACAAGTCATTAGATAAAACCATATCAAACGACTAACAGAAAGATGCATTTGCAATTAAGAAATACCATCAAATCATACAGTAGAGAAATGTGCATACATAAGAAGGATGGAGGGATGCAAGAGGGCTCACCATTACTGAAACAGATGACGAAGTACTGCTTGTCCCACCGCAGCATCCTTCATGAGTTCTGTGTCCAGGCAGTAATGCCTAGTTTAGGTATGTGGCGACTTCCATGTTGCCGCTCTACAAATGTCTATGACCGGCACTGCTGCAAAAAGCGCCATGATCGTAGATATTGCCCTGGTAGTGTGGGCTCGCATCCTTAGATTGCAGGGGCTGCCCTGCCTGTTCATGACAAAATGAAATAGCTGAAGAAATCCAGCGGGATATACTTTGCTTGGTGAGTGGAAAGCCTCTTCTGGGTCTACTGTAAGCTACAAATAGCGGACGAGACTTCCTGCATGTTTTCGTCTTTTCAATATAGAATTTAAAGCAGCGCTTAAGATCTAGAGAGTGCAACGACCTTTCCGCTGCCGTCGTGGGATTCGGGAAGAAAGAGCATAAGACCACCGGCTCGTTGAGATGGAAGTCCGACGGGACTTTTGGAATAAACTTTGGATTTGTCCGTAAGATTACTCTATCCTGCTTGAATTGCAGGAAAGGCTCCTGTATTGATAAAGCTTGGAGCTCACTCACCCGTCTTGCGGAGGTGAGTGCCAGCAGGAGGGCTGTCTTCCAAGAAAGGTATTTCAGGTCAGTCCTGTGTACCGGCTTAAAGGGATGCTTCATAACCTGGTGAAGGACTGTGTTCAGGTGCCAGGTAGGTGGCAAAATTCTCACGGGGGAAAGGTCCTGTAAACTCCTTTTAAAAACTGTTTGACCAATCTGTTAGAACAAAGAGAAGGGCCAGTAGGAGATCTTCTGTAACGGGATATCGCCGCCAAATGGACCCTGATGGAAGCATGAGCCAGGCCTGAGTTCGCCAGATGGAGAAGATAAGGCAATATCTGTTCCGGAGAGGAAGAGAAAGGATGTATACCTTGATCTTTACACCAGATGCAAAACCTCTTCCATTTCAAAGAGTATGTTTTGTTGGTGCTATCTGCCCGTGCCAAGATTGCTCTACATTCTGGCGGGATAATCAAACTTTGAAATTCTCTGAACTCAGGAGCCAAGCGGCTAATTTGAGTGAGGCCAGATTCGGATGCTGGACTTGCTGGTTGCACATCGTGAGGAGATGGGAACTTCCTGAAACTTATCGGCGGTTCCAGAGATAGACGGTGGAGTCCCGTGAACCAATGTTGGCACGGCCAAGTTGGGGCTAACAGAATGAGAGTACAAGGCTCCGCCTCCAGCTTTCTGAGGACCCTGGGAATCATTGGAAACGGTGGAAAGGCGTACGCGAAGACGTTGCACCATGCGATTGAAAATACATTCCCTAGGGACCCTTTTTGGGGATACCAACTTGCGAAGTGTGGGCATTTGGTGTTGGGCCTTGTGGCGAACAGGTCGATCTGGGGCGTGCCCCATCTGGAGAAAATTTTGGTTGAGGATTCCTTGATCCAGTTCCCACTCGTGAGACGTCGTTCTCTGTCTGCCTAATGAATCGGTGAGCACATTGTCCATGCCTGGAACATACTCCGCCCGAAGAGATATATTGTTTCCGATTAGCCCGTCCTAAATTTTCTGCGACTCGTGAGAGAGTGTCATAGAGCGAGTCCCTCCTTGTTTGTTGAGGTAGTGCATCGTCGTAGTGTTGTCTGTACGGACGAGCACTAGGGAATTTTTGATTCTTGTAGGAAATGCTTGCAGGGCGAGGAAGACTGCCCACAGTTCCAGGAGATTGATATGGATCCCCTTTTCTAAGGGGGACCACTTCCCGCTTATCTGTAGCTCTTGAAGGAAAGCTCCCCAACCTTCCAAGGAGGCGTCTGTTGTGATGACATGCGGTGTAGCCGGAACCAGAAATGGTAAGCCTTGAGAAAGGTTTCGAGCAGATATCCACCATTGTAGGGCCTTGACCATCTGAGGAGTTACTTTGATGAGATCGTCGAAAGACCCTGTGAATTGGACCCATTATTTTGAGAGTGCCTCCTGCCGGCAGTGAGGTATCAAGAGGATACATGATGACATCATCCCCAGTAGAGATTTGACAAGTCGGACTGTTAAGGTCCTCTTTGAAGCTACACGCATAGCCAGCGTCAAAAGCTTGTTCTTGCTCTCTTGAGATGGGAAGGCTCTCCTTAGTCGTGTGTCGAGGGTTGCACCTAGGAAACTGATGCGCTGAGAAGGTAGAAGGACTGATTTCTCCCGATTGAGCGTGAGTCCTTGAAAAGTTGCAGACAAGCGTTGGAAGACCTGGACGCGTCTTCTAAGGATGGAGCTTTGATCAGCCAGTCGTCCAGATACCTAAAGACTTGATGATGGTGCTGCCTGAGATATGCAGCTACTGGGGAGAGACACTTCGTGAAGATGCGAGGTGCAGACTTGAGCCCGAAGGGCAGGACGCGAAATTGAAAGTGTCTGCCTGCTACTGCGAATCTTAAATATTTTTTGTGCTTTCTGTGACTTGGGATATGGAAGTAAGCGTCCTGAAGGTCCAGGGACGTCATGTAATCTTCCACTTCAAGAAGTTGTAAGAACTCCTGGATCGTTACCATGCAAAACGACTGCTTCTTCAGGAATTTGTTAGGGCCCTGAGGTTCAAAATCGGTCTCCAGTTCTTCTCTTTTTTCTGAATTAAAAAGAAGCAAGAATAAAATCCCCTTCCCCGTTGAGACGGAGGTACCTTCTCTAATGCCCCTTTCTGGAGCATAAGAGAGACTTCTCGGAGAAGCAGCCGTAGATTTTTGTGATTCATTGGGCGGGCGGAGTTTGGGGAGGAAAAAGTGTGAATTCCAGAGAATGGCGGAATTGAACTAATTGAAGGACCCAACGGTCCGTGGTAATCTTCTTCCAATTTGTTAAGAAATGGGAAAGCTTTCCTCCAATCTTTGATGAGGGAAATTAATCCGGGACTGGTTAAAGACACATGTCATTGTCTACGTCCGTTGTTTTTCCGTTGTCCTTTACCACGAAAGGACGACTTGCCATAAGAAGATTGTTGTCCATGTTGCTAGCGTTGCTGATATTGGGGTCGACTCTGGCCTGCAGAGTATGAAGACCTGTATTGGTAGTTTCCTCTATAAGAGTACTGTCCTCATCCTCAAAACCCACGAAAGGACTGGTTCTTGTACTGGAGAGTGCCCAAAGCCCTAGCAGTGTCCGTGTCTTTTTTTATATTCTGCAGCGCTTCATCAATTTCGGAGCCGAAGAGCAATAGCCCATCATAGGGGATATCCAATATTTTCGTTTGCACCTCGGGACGAAAGGAAGTTGCCCTCAGCTACCCTTGCCTTCGCAAGACTGCTGCTCCAGCCAGTTGGCGGAAACCTGTTGTAGAGATATCCATCGCAGTCTATTATTTCTGATGCCGTGGCTTCACCCTCTAGTAAAATTTTCTTTACCTCCTCTTTGGATGTATCAGGTAATTCTGATAGATACGGGGCTATATCCGCCCACAATTGTCTATTGTAGATTACCAAAAGCGCTAAGGCATTGGCCGCCTTCACCGTCATTGCAGACATTGAGGAGAACCGCTTCCCAATGTTGTCTAACCTCCTGCCTTCCTTATCCGGAGGTGCCGATAACGGGGCAGAAGGATTCCTGGAAATCTTCTGGGCCGCCTGTGTCACCACTGAATCCGGTTTGGGGTGTCCTATCAAACAAGTCGGTGCAGTATCAGGTGCTCTATACTTTTTATCCAAGGGAGGCACCACCGGCGGTATGGAGGAAGGGTTCTGCATGACTTTAACACCCTAGTCCCATAAATAATCAATAATGAGTATTGATCTAACTGATTTTTTTGAGAGGTTCTTTAAAATCGTACAAGAAGCAGTCTTGTTCTTGAGAGACCATTGATATTTTAAAACGTTGAGTGGCCCTCTCTACTACGTTATGCAACCCTGCAATGTCGCTTGGTGGTGAATCTGCGGGCGCAGACACTGGCGATGCGGGAGAGGGAATGACAGTCATCCCAGTCATCATGCATAGATTGAGTATCTTGCAGTTCTCCTTCTTCCTGCTGTTCTTCCTCTTCCTCATCAGAAGTCGGAGGATGCGGCAGATCAAACCGCTCAGGCTGAACACACATTTTCCTTATGGGAGCCGTACTTTTCGGCGTCCAAAGTTTTGGCTCCGAAGATTTACTCTTCGTGGGAATGGTCACAACGACGTGCTTCGATTTCAATGCCAAAGGTTTCAGTTTGGCTTCGGCATGGAGCGGACTCAATCCTGAGCCGGAAGGGTTTAATTTGTGTTTCGTGCCGGGCCGGAGGGCTGGGCGTCCGAAACTTTTTCTCAGTGCCGACCTTGGCCCGAGGAAAAATCTGAGCCTTTTTCTTCGACAAGTATTGTGGCATGAGGGCGACTACTCGTGGTACGCTGACCCGGTGTTAACTGCTCTTGTTCTTCCATATCGGAGTCGGCTTTGGACACGGAGATGTGTTCCAGTTCTTCTTCAGCTCCTTGTGTGTTGAATTCTTCCTGGTCAGAATCCTGAATGAATGAATAAAATTGGATCTTATAAAGCGCGAACTTAGCCCAAGGGCGTCAAGGCGCTAGAGCAGACTATAAGTGATGGAGGCAGAGAGAGTTAGGCTACAGACTGAGTGAAGAATCAAGTCTTCAGGGCCTTACGAAACATTACATGAGAAGAAAGGCTGTAAAGATCATGAGGAAGGGAGTTCCAGAGTTTGGCAGCGACCGGAGAAAAGGCACGACGTCCCCATCTAAAATTGCTAAACCTTGGCACTATAAGCAAGTTCTTATCCGCCGACCTGAGATTCCTAGAGGGATTATAGCGAAGTAAGAGTGCTTTAATACCCTCTGGACCAGTGCCAAAAAGGGCGTTGTGAACTAGGCATAAGATTTTAAAAAGGATCCTGCGATCAATGGGCAGCCAGTGTAACGCCCTAAGAGAAGGGGAGATGGAATGAAATTGGGGTAGGTTCATCACAAACCTGGCCCCAGCGTTCTGCACCAGTTGCAGCCGCTGAATGAGACCTCTGCTAATGCCCAAATAAAGGGCTACCAGTAATCAAGTCTGGTTGTCAGAAGGGCGGCCACAGCTTGTTTACGGGTATCCAATGTGAGATAGAGTGAAATTTTCTTTAAAGTTCTAATGATCCCGAAACAGTCCTGCTCGCCTGCCCACTCATGGTGAGAGAGTCATCCACCAAAATACCAAGATTTTTTCCAAGTGAGACAGGGCAGGGACAGGCGCCCAGAAAATCAGGCCACCAATCGCTGGACCAGATATCCAGACTACTGCCATAAATTTACACCTCAGTCTTCTCCCCGATTAATTTGAGGAAGTTTGAGCTCATCCTGGATGCAACTGCTTCCATGCAGAGCCTAAAGTTGGATGACGCATCTCTGATATTATGGGTAATAGATACCAAAATTTGCGTATCGTCTGCATAGGATAAAACCTCCAAGCAAAACGATCTGACAACTTTGGCGAGCGGGGCCACATAAATGTTAAAAAGCATCAGACTCAGGGAGGAGCCCTGAGGGACGCCACACCCCGTAGTCTCGTGAGCAGAAAAGAAAGGCCCAAGGCTCACCATCTGGGTCCGATCATTCAGAAAGGAAGCCAGAAGCCCCAGCGCTGAGCCTCCGATCCCCATCTCCCTGAGGCGCTCTACTAGCCTCACCAGGGACAGGGTATCAAAGGCTGCTGTGAGGTCGAGAAGGGTAAGTAAAGTAGTGTGGCCTGCATCCACCTGCATACTGATGTTATTGAACACCACCGTAAGGGCTGTTTCCGTGCTATGCAGGGCTCTAAAGCCGTGTTGTGAATAATCCAGCAATTGATGGTCACTTAGATAGGAAGAGAGGTGAAAATAAGGATGCCTTTCAAGAATCTTCACCCAAGATGTCCGGTGCGGAGCCGCTTTATTGGTGAATTTCGTAACGTTGAGCCCGATGGTCACGGAGCATCTTCTTGGATCAAAACAATCGGCATGCGTCGCAGTCTTGTTCGTTGTGTTCCAGGGATAGACAGAGATTGCACACTCCGTGCAAGTTGGTGCGCGGAAACTTAGCGCGACACCCGGGACAGAATTTGAATGGAGTCCGTTCCATCGACTACTAGTGAGCCCGACGCTGGTAGGCCCAATGGTCCTTCACGAATCTTCAGATCGATGACTGACTCGAAATGATACGCAGAGAATGGGATACGCGATCAAGAAACAATACCATCGAGGGTAGTGGATTGCGTGTCGAGGGGAACCAGAGAAACTGTGTTGAACCGAAGCGCTGCAATTCACATCTGAACCCAGTGGAGGAAAAAAACTACCCAACAATGGAGTCGATGCCCATGCGCACTATCACCGAAAGGAGGAGTCACCTACTACCTCATGACTGGAAAAGACTTCTTCGAAGAAAAATAAAATGCAAACATCCGGACCCAACACTAGATGGCATGCTATGCACAGCATGTGATCTACAGCTCACATGCCTCGAACAAGTCCTTTTAAAATAAATCACATAAATGCATAATGAAGGCTGATCAGGCAAATAAAGAAAGACCGAAGGGGTCTTATTTGTTCCCACAGCAAAGCTGCTGAGCCCTAGACAAAGCAAACACAACATAAGACTCTTTTGCGTGTAGTGGGTCTACTTGCATCTTTCCAGATCATGATACAAATTTAGTCCAACTGCCAGAATATACAGTGTTGAAGGGGCAGCAAGCAGCCAAACTGACAGCCACCACAACTGCCACTAATGGACCAAAACCCCTTAGTTTTTCCACACACTCTTCAGACATGAAGGTGCAGGTTGTATAGATTTGGGTGTAAAAGTTGACCCTGCTGCTGGGACAGCAAATCGTTCCAAAGAGGTAGTCGAAGCGGAGGGAACACACTCAGAGTCAGCCCCTCTGAGTCAAATGCAGGGCTTTGTCCTGCCAGACTTTTTAGGTCTCGGCTTAGAGACGCGCGAAGTGCGTTCTAGGCAGAGAACTATAGCAATCGTTTCAGCCGACAAAGGGAGACAAGAGCTGGGCACGCGCCCAGCACTCTGAATGGGAGAGGGAGCGACAAGAGCTGGCCACGGCGGATTTGGTCGCGCTCACGGCGCCAGCGTCTCCGCCGCGCGCAGATGACTGCTCTCTTCCTGGCTGGCTTCACGAAGGCAGCATGCTTGTCTCTTGTTTGGCTTCGGCAGCCCCCGAGGATGTCTCCATGATGCCTATGGTGTGGTCTCTCCCGCAGTGCCCGAACGCCATGAGCCTCTGTGTTCTCCAGCACCTCCCGTATTCCGCTCCCCCCTCCGGCGCCCCCGTCTATGCCGCTGAGCCCAACCGGCGTAGCCGACATGGACAGCAGCACCATCAGCAAAGCCCAGCCCAGGGCCGGCTCGACTGGGCCCGCGGGGGAAACTAAACCCAAGAGCGGTGAGTAGATACTTGGGCGTGTGTGTGGCTGGGTTGGTTGCTGGAGAATTCCTCTGGGCTGTGGGATTATATTTTATGTACGCCGTTCGGCGTTTGCGGTCATTTAATGCTTTGCGCATTTTTATGCACAGAGAGGAGATTGCAGTCTTTCATTAAGACGTGGTAAGAGTGGTGCACGTAATTTTGATTACATTCGTTTGTCTGCTTTACACTATGAACACACGCAGTGGGGTACTTTGTGAAGTCCTGCTCCTTAAATTTTGCACTCGCAGCCAACAGTAGCATACACATAATGATGTACCCTTGTACAGTGAGATTCTAGCATTTAATACTGTTCCAGAGACCTAGCAAGGAAATACCGCGCAGCCAATTTCGATTCCGATGTTTGAGGTAGTGATTGTAAAACTGATTCGAGCCTAAAGTCCCGTGTCCTTACATGGTGCATTTGCAGCGAAACTACGGGAAAGTTCTGTCTATTCATGTGAAAGTCACTGTAAAAACTCATGCCCCAATAAGCATACATGCAATAAAAGTGAGCAGAAAAGATGAATCCACCTAAACGTGCAGTCATGAAGTGCGCAGCCAACACACCATCCTCTTGCACACTGCTATCTACATCGCAGAGACATAACTGTAGATGTTTTGTAGTTAGTGCAAAGGGTCCCAGAGCCTGCTTTTTGGGAACCACATCCGCATGGCCTAGTTTTGGTTGTAACTACAGAAACCTTTGGTGAAAAGTCCCAAAAAATGAGAGAAGTTGTGGTCCCACAGCAGGCTGGGGACACTCCTGATGGGATGGTGAGTTTCATCACAGGGTACAGAAACTAAGCAGATGCACGATATGGCCAAAGCAGAGGCGCTACAGAGCAGCAAGGGGCCTGGACGCAAGAAAGGAAAGGTGGCCTGTCCACCCCTACTTGTTCATTTATGCCTGTACTTGGTACACAGAGAACAAACTTTGTTAAAATAATTTTTATTTTGCTTGTTTCACTGCGAACTCCTTTTTTTTAATTTATTTTTTTATTACATTTTAGCCAGGACTCAAGATGCAAGGGTGGGGTCTGCCGTCAGTAGCGTAGCCCTAGTTCAAGGATCGGAATGAGCCCATAGTAATTATCAGTGCTCAGTGTGCCCCTGAGGCCTCTTGGCACCGGCGCCATGAAAGCCACTTCCCTGCCTTCTGCAAAGGTTCTCGGGGTGAATTCCTGAATTAGCTACTTCCCAAATAGGAGCTGGAGAAAAGTAAGAGTCGCTATTGACAGGCTCTAGTGCAGGAAGACGCCCTCACTCAGTGTGTGGGAGGCATGGCAGTAGTTATGAAAAAGCATACGTACGCTACAGATGTGATTATAAGAAAGATTGTCAATCTCACAATTATATATGTACTATTTTAAAGAGTATTTGCACAGAACCATTACTTTAATTGTGAGTAAACAGTTCAAGGTTCACGAGTAAGGAATTTTTTGGCTTTAAACCTAAAAAAAAAACTTACTGCAGATGTGGTCACGTCTTTTGTGCTTGATCATGAAAAATAAAACGTTTATGCTGGTATGGTGTTCGCTTGCCAGACGTTATAGTAGTATTGTGTGTGTGTGTGTGGCTCTCTGTGTGAGGGTGGCTCTGTGTGTGTGAGGGTGGCTCTGTGTGTGTGTAGGTGGGTCTGTGTGAGGGTGGCTCTGTGTGTGTGAGGGTGGCTCTGTGTGTGTGTAGGTGGCTCTGTGTGTGTGTAGGTGGCTGTAGGAGAGTAGGGTCTGCAATCCTATGATCACCCAGATTTTTGCTTTTTGCTGCACTGGTTTACGACTTTCCCTGGCTGTGGGCCTGCTAATCAGACCCACAGCCTAGCTGTTCTCTCTATCCAAATTGTACTCAGGTACTGAATTGGCACTGGGCCCTCTCCAAGTCCCTGTACCCAGGGCTGAGGTGTACCCAGAAGTCTCCCAGGGGCTGAAGCATGTATTATGCCACCCCTGGGCTGACTAACTAAACTGACACAACTGGCTGCACGACAGCTGGGGCAAGGTGGTGTACTCACCCTTTGCTTTAGATATAGTATACCTATATCTAACCCTAAAACGGACACACAGATCTCCTATCAGTCACTCCTATGGCAGGCCTTAACAATCCTGAAGGCAGAGTGCTTGGAATCGTGTGAGATGGTGCTCTGGCATGAGCTGAGCCTGTCTGCGGCTTTCGGGATCCATCCCTTAGCCGTTTCCATGATATCGCATACCATATACTCTTAAGTGCATTATAATCCTCGCGGTTATATGCCAACTCTGGTATCGCTTTATCAAAACATGTCGAGTAAGGTGTCATACGAATTGGAATACTAACCCCTCGCCAATTCTGGCGACGGGGTTAGCATTCCACCCTTCTAGAGGGACACGACATGTATGTAACCCCTAACCCCGGTTAAAGTCAAACAGAGCCTCAGCTCCACAAAATGGATGCTGCCACCGAGACACAAGTCTGCCCTCCTGCTGCTGGGAGTCCTCCCAGAGCAGGAGATAAGGACAAAGGGTTTCCTGCCAGGGGCGGTGCCAGCACCGTCCCAGACAGGGTTTTGTGTATTGTAGGTAGGCAGGGCTTCAGAGGAAGGTGACTGCACGTGGCACCCCGGTGCTCACTGTGCATAGGCTGGCTGGAACCAGTTCCAGGGTCACTCCAGACCCTGTGCTGGGGAAAAGCCCGCCAAGGAAGTGGGTGTAACCACCCCCCTCCTAGTCCCACCCCTAGGGCAGGACTTAGTCGCGTGCCAGCCCCTTTTTACAGGATAAAGGTAGGAACTGGCCCCCTTCCAAATCAGATCATCTTTGAATCCTGAAACTACTTTCCACGAAAGGAACTCAAGACTTCTTCCTAAGATTTCTCCCTTGTGACTAAGGAGTAGTCACCCTGCATCCGCAGGCACCATCTTAAGAACACTGCGGTCTGCTGCAAGTCTCTCCTCCGGATCAAGACTGCCCAGCTCGACGAGAACCGGCTTCCCTGGCACCTCTGACCTCTACCTACATCATCAGTCACGCTGAGATTCGTGGGTGTGACGAGACCTCGAGGGACCGGCCATCTTCAAGACTGCACGACTTCTGCACAGCAAGCCCGCCGAGTAATTTATTGGTGAGTGCTTTGGGGTCCGAGAAGCCCCGACCCTGAGCAGCTCCAGCACCGAAGTGCAGCCTCCCAGCATCTCCACGATCTGCGTGGGGCCCTTCTGCTTTTTGCTGCTCACCGCGTTGTTTGGCTACTAGCCCGCTGGCTTGTGGCCTTCTGAACGACGCCCGACGACATCACTGCTGCTAGTCTGGTTGCTCCAGACTGGCCCTTGCTTCCCTCCATCGGAGAAGTACCCTGGACCCTCCTGGTCCGGCTAAGACGCCATTTTAGGTCCACCGCGTGGGCCTTGCATTTGCCAAGACTTGTTGCCCAATCCTGGGTCCAGCGACGTCGACAGCAAGAACCTTCGTGGGACAGCTCGCACCTCCATCCTGGTCGCCGACAACGCCTCCTGGTCCGAGAGACTGCAGAGCCCAGCAGCGCCCACTCACCTGACTGCGGTGACTTCGCCCGGTGCCATCCTGGTGCCCACTTAATCACTGGCTAGTGATTCAAGAACTTGGTCCCCTCTGCTTTCAGGTTTTCTTCTTCCTTGATCCAGGCTTGGATCCATCGAACTTTTCTTCACTGGTCGCCTGCCAGCAACTTCCTTCTTCCAGGCTCCTGGTCCAGCAACGAGATTCCCGACGTCTTTTCAGACCTATGCAGCTGCAGCCCCTGGGCTAGGTAACTTCGGCACTTCGGTGTCCCAGCATAGCCTCACTATCCTAGGGTCAGGATCCACGGTCGTTTTCTCCCTACCAGGTCGGGTTCGCCCGTGAACACTAACTCTGCCTTTACTAGCTTCCATAGACTTTGTCCCGCATCCCGCGTGAGAGTGCACACTCTGCACCCGAGTCCCCTAGGTCTCCTAGAAGTAATCTAACGATTCCCTAGTCAAGTCCTAGCGATTCCAAAGCCTATTAGTACTGTACTTACCTGCTAGTAATTTCGCATTCCACTTTTAGAGTACAGGGTTGTTGTGATTCTAATAAATACATTGTTTATTTTCATAACACTTGTGTGGTGTCCTTTCACTGGGTGTTCAAGGGGTAATGTGATGGTAAAACAGCTGGCTTAACACGCCCTCTAGAGTCTTAGCCTTAGACTGCTCGTATCCATGCTACTAGGATAGCTGGTCTATAAGGTTGACTTACAACCAATCATCAATAAGGGTTGTTTGGACTGATATATAGTGATCACTAGAATAGTGAACACTGCACATCAGGCCAACTTCTCACAGTGGCTCTGTGTGTGTGTAGGTGGCTCTGTGTGAATGACTGTGGGTGGCTCTGTGTGAATGACTGTGTGGGTGACTGTGTGGGTGGCTCTGTGTGAATGACTGTGTGGGTGGCTCTGTGTGAATGACTGTGTGGGTGGCTCTGTATGTGTGTGTGGGTGGCTTTGTGTGTGTGGCTCTGTGTGAGGGTGCAAATGCAATAGGTCTCGCATTTGCGAGAGACTAAGCTATTGGCATTGTAAATGACAATGCCATTTATTTATATGTTTTAAAAACAAAAACATAAATAAAAATAATGTCATGAGCAATGCCAATATCTATAACTTTAACAATGCCGAGACCATTGCATTGTAAATGCTTGTTTTTTCAGCATCTGTGGTATCTAGAGGGAGAGATAAAAAAAGGTGTACAGGAGCCCAAGTCCCACCTCAAGAAAAAAAGAACTCCAGGGCTCTAAGCAGTGTTTTGGAGGTGATGAAAACATCTACCAAGTGCTCACCCCACTGTGAGAAGGTACCCTACAGTACACCAGGGAGATACCAGCACAAGTCATCAGCAAGATGATACCTGCCAAGTCTGTGCTGGTGTGGAGGGATGCTCAAAAATGATTGACATTCAAAGAGACTTCATGCAGTGCCAGCCATCAGGACCCTAAATGCCTACTTAGCACCTGTGATAACAGCCCCAAACCACCCTGCTTGTTGCAGTACCACATGGCAGTCGTTTTGTCTGCATTTCGATCGACTTGCTCCTGATGGAAGGCACAAAAGCACTGACAACCAGACTGATAGATCACAGTTCCTGCAGATGTATCTCATGCTCGACCAGAGGCTCCGATCTCCACATCTTTCTGGTAACCTTCCCAATTGGCACACAACGCCTCTAATTACCACCATAACTTCCACAGGAGGGTGTGGAAGATATTCTACTGTACCTCAAATGGGATCAGTGGTCCTGAACCACCAAGTCGGTGACATAGATTCTGTCAAAGGTTTCCACAGTGTTGGCCCATTTCAGGAACAGGTTCAATGAAGGGTTTGCTTAGATCACTGAAGTGTCTGCTTAGATCACTGACCCTGAGCAGCAACAAGATGCAACTTGTTAACAGGCCCATAGCCTCAGAAAAATCAAGGCTGGAATAGTGGCTCTTACCAGAAACACCAGGATAATAGCCTGAGTGTCCTGCACCCATGGAGGAGGTGGAAAGAATGAATATGCTACTTACCAGTATGCATCTGTTCTTGGCATGTAGGGCTGCTGACATTCATATCTATAGCATAGATCGCCGCCTAGTGTTGGGTCCGGATGATTGCTCATTGTTGTCCTGGAAGAGTCTTCGAAGTATCACGAGATAGGTGGCTCCTCCCCTGGACTACAGTGCGCATGGGCATCGACACCATCCCCAGATTGTTTTTAGCCATTGTGGCGAAGATGGAGTGTAACAGTGTGAGCGATGACCATGCTAAGAGTAAGTTTGAATTCTGCAGCCGCTACAGGCGCCGGGGAGGAGGGTGGGCGATATGAATGTCAGCAGCCCTACATGCCAAGAACAGATGCATACTGGTAAGTAGCATATTCAGTTCGAGGCATGTGGGCTGCTGAATTCATATCTATTTATACAAAAAGAGAAACCCACACTACCAGTTTTTTCAAATAGTCTTATTCTAAATGAAAAGATAAACAAAACCTGATATGTTTATCACAGCAATTAATTGCGCCTTTTATTCATTTGTTTTTTAGAAAAAGAATACTGTTTTTGACAAGAGAAGACAATGTTCTTCACATAGCCTAATAATCTTGTTGTCCTATTTCTACAAAAATATTCATCAAACATACATAAAAAGTGAAAACAATCAATTTTTACAAAACATCACAAAAGTGAGTAAAAAAACAGATGTCAAACTATTTCAAACACAAATAATTTTGACATTGATTCCTACACTGAGCATTCAGATTCATTTATGATATTTCAATACGTAGTAATGAAATGCATATATTTTTGAACATTTAATGATGTTTTGATGTTGTGTGAAATAGTTTGACATCTGTTTTTTTACTCACTTTTGTGATGTTTTGTAAAAATTGATTGTTTTCACTTTATGTATGTTTGATGAATATTTTTGTATAAATAGGACAACAAGATTATTTGGCTATGTGAAGAACATAGTCTTCTCTTGTCAAAAACAGTATTCTTTTTCTAAAAAACAAATGAATAAAAGGCGCAATTAATTGCCGTGATAAACATATCAGGTTTTGTTTATCTTTTCATTTAGAATAAGACTATTTGAAAAAACTGGTAGCGTGGGTTTCTCTTTTTGTATAAGTATTTCTGGCCCTACCCCACTCCTGTCCATTGGGCCACCCTCCTCATTTTTTCAAAAAGAATTCATATCTATAGCATAGAATATATAGCAGTCCCTCCATTAACGGCGGCCGCCTGTGCCAGCTGCAGACGTTTGAAAAAGTGTCTTAAGAACAGCCTGCCCTACAGCTGCTTGGAGTGCACATCTACACAGTAGTGTTTAGTAAATGTGTGTGGTGTAGACCATGTGGCTGCTCTACAAATGTCTTCCAAAGGGATATTACCAAGGAAAGCCATGGAGGCCCCCAACTTGCGGGTGGAGTTGGCTCTGGGGGGGACCGTTAAAGTGCGCTTAGCCTTGTGATAGCAAATTTGAATACACTTGACGATCCACCTGGCTATACCTGCTTTGGAAATGGGGTTGCCTTTGTGCTGGGCCGAAAAGGCAACAAAGAGTTGTTGTGTCTTCCTAAAATCCTTGGTCCTATCGATGTAGTACATCAAAGCTCGTTTGACGTCAAGAGTGTGGAGCATTCTTTCGGCTACTGTCTCTGGGTTTTGAAAGAACGCGGGCAGTTCAATGGTCTGATTGACATGGAACTGTGAAACCACCTTAGGAAGAAATTTAGGGTTAGTGCGCAGCACCACCCTGTTCGAGTGAATTTGTATGAATGGCTCTTGGACAGTGAGCGCCTGGAGCTCACTAACACGTCGCAGAGACGTAATGGCTATTAGAAAAGCCACTTTCCATGTTAAAAACTGAACCTCGCATGAATGCAGAGGCTCAAAAGGTGGGCCCATCAGCCTGGTGAGGACCACATTATGGTTCCATACAGGAGCTGGCGGGGTCCTGGGAGGGATGACCCGTTTCAGTCCTTCTAGGAAGGCATTAATGGCAGGCACTCTGAAAACGGAGAGATGCTGCCTGTTTTGAAGATAAGCTGCTACGGCGGATAAGTGTATCCGAATGGAAGCATATGCCAGCTTGCATTTGTAAAGATGTAACAAATAACAGATGATGTTGTGAGTGGATGCATCTAGCGGGTTGATGTTGTGTTCTGTACAGTAAATGACAAACTGCTTCCATTTTGCTGCATAGCAAGCTCTGGTGGTGGGCTTCCTTGCCTCCCGTATGATATCCATGCAGTCGGGAGGCAAGTTAAGGTAGCCAAATTCTAAGACTTCAGGAGCCAGATCGCCATGTTGAGCTGTTGCGGGTCTGGGTGCTGAATGTCGCCATGGCTCTGCGTCAAAAGTCTGGGCGTGAGGTGCAGCCTTTGATGCGGTACCACGGAGAGTTCTAGAAACGTGGTGTACCATGGTTGGCGTGCCCACGTTGGAGCAACCAGGATGAGTGTCATCGAGTGTTGCTTTAGCTTTCGTGCCACCAGCGGTATGAGAGGTGCTGGGGGAAAAGTGTACGCAAATCTGCCTGACCAGTTCATCCATATCGCATTGCCCTGCGACTGTGGGTGAGGGAACCTGGCGGCAAAGTGTTGGCATTTTGCGTTTTCCCTTGTGGCAAACAGGTCTATCTCTGGATGACCCCACTGCAGGAAGTACGGGTGGAGTACTGATGAATGTATCTTCCACTCGTGCATTTGGTGGCTGTACCTGCTGAGCAGATCCGCCATCTGATTGTCCTTGCCCGGGAGGTGTTCCGCCATGAGGAAGATGTTTCTCTGAATGGCCCACTTCCACATGCTCTGAGCCAGATGAGACAACTGTGGAGAGTGTGTACCTCCCTGCTTCTGAATGTAGTACATGGCTGTCATGTTGTCCGTCCGGATCAACACGACTTTGTTGCACAGATGTACTTTGAATGCCTTCATTGCCATGAAGATTGCCATCAGCTCTAGGTGGTTGATGTGTATCTTCTTGTGCTGCGTAGTCCATAGTCCCTGCACTGTGTAGTGGAGTACATGAGCTCCCCAACCCTGGAGAGATGCGTCCGTTGTCAGGGTAAGTTGTGGCACAGGCTCCTGGAACGGTCGGCCTTTGCAAAGGTTGTGTGGATTCCACCAATGCAGAGAGTTGTATGCCCGACCGGTCACCAACACTAGGTCCTTCAACTGTCCGTGAGCCTGATTCCACTGACGTGCCAAGCACTCTTGAAGCGGACGCATATGTAGCCTCGTGTGCGGGACTATGAAGATGCAGGAGGCCATCATGCCTATCAACTGCATGAACACTCTTGCTGGAAGCAAGTGTCGCGGTCTGAACTTCTGGATGAGCGACTGAATGCTGTTGATCCTCACAGAATTCGGCTGAGCCGTGGCCGCCAGAGTATCTATCGTCGCGCCCAGATACTGCCGCACATGGGCTGGCAGAAGGTGCGATTTGGGATAATTTAGTGAGAATCCCAGACTGTGAAGAAGGTGAATGGTGTGGGACATGTTGGCGGCGCACAGCTGGGCCGACTTTGCTTGGACAAGCCAGTCGTCCAGATAAGGGTAAACGTGAACGTTCTGCCTCCTGAGGTGCGCAGCCACTGTCGCCAGGCATTTTATGAACACCCTGGGCGCCGTGGTCACTCCGAAAGGTAGGACCTTGAACTGATAATGCCGACCCTGAATGGTGAATCTGAGGTATTTTCTGTGTGATGGATGTAGTGGAAAGTGAAAGTATGCATCCTTGAGATCCAAGGTTGCGAGGAAGTCTCCCTGGTTGAGCAACGGAAGAACTTGCTGCAGCGTCAGCATGTGAAAGTGTTCTGAGAGAATATACTGGTTTAGGGGTCTGAGGTCCAGAATGGGTCTGAGGGACCCGTCCTTCTTCGGGATTAAGAAGTACAGGGAGTACACTCCTGTGCCTTCTTCCACCGGCACGAGCTTGATTGCCCCTTTTTGCAGCATGACAAGTACTTCCTGCTGCAATAAGTGCAAATGCTCTGTGGACATAGGACGGTGTTTTTGTGGCATGTTGGGTGGAGTGGATGTTAACTCCAGACAATAACCGAACTGGATAAGTTTCCCGACCCACCTGTCTGTGGTGATGGATTTCCAGACTGGTAGGAACTGCTGGAGTCTCCCCCGACAGGTGTTGTGTGGTCGGAGGGCGTCACTGTTTGGTGGTGGCAGAGGAACGGGAGTTGTTATTTCCACGGCCTCTGCCCTTGGCACTGTTGCCCCGATAGCCGCCTCTACTCTGCTTGGTGTAAGAGGACTACGCCCCACCTTTAGTGTATTGCGTTTGCTGGGACATCTGGCCTCTGGAAACACCTCTATTGCCTGAGCGACGAAAAGTACTGCCCCGAAACTGTTGGGACTGGAGAGCTCCCATGGACTTTGCAGTCTCGGTATCCTTCTTTATTTTTTCCAGTGTGGTATCCACCTCAGGACCAAACAACCTATCAGGGTTGACTGGCTGATTGAGGATGGTGGTTTGTATCTCTGGCTTGAAACCGGAGATTCTGAGCCATGCCTGACGTCTCAACATCACACTGGTGTTAATGGCCCTGGCCGCGGTGTCCGCCACGTCCAGTGCACATTTAATAGAAGCGTTGGAGATGAGCTTCCCTTCCTGAATGAGCATTTCCGCCGCCTCTTTATACTGATCGGGTAGATGTTGTAACAGGGTCTCTAGTGTGTCATAGTGCGCCCTGTCATATCTGGCCAAGAGTGCCTGAGTGTTTGAGATTCGCCAGATATTGGCTGCTTGAGCCGCCACCCTCTTCCCTGATGCCTCCAGCACTTTAGATTCCTTGTCTGGGGGAGGAGCATCACCAGTGGTTTGGGAATTCGCCCTCTTCCGGGCATTAGAAACGACCAGAGAGTCCAATGGCAACTGGCCCTTGATGTAGGTAGGGTCGCCAGGTGCCGGCTTATATTTTTTATCAATTCTAGGGTTGACCACCATGGCACGTGTGGGTTCTTTAAAGATGTCTGCAGCATGTTTGAGAACCCCTTTCAACATTGGGAGAGTTTTGATAGTCTTTTCTGCTGTGGAAAAGGTATCAAAAAGTAAGTCCACGTCAACAGGGTCAGCGTGCAGCTGGACGTCGTGTTTTTTAGCCGCCCTCTCAATGAGGGCATTAAATGCCGCAGAATCCTCAGTAGGAGAGGTTTTGACATTGTACACCTGAGTGTCCGGGGCAGTTTGCGGATCCCCTGGGTCCCCTGCATCTGCCCAAGAGTCCTGGTGATCCTCGGGATCAGTGTTGGCAGGAAAGTTATACTCTTCGTCATCACCTTCCCCAGCCTCCACATCAGAATAAGTGGGTGAGGGTGTAGCAACTCTTCGAGTCTGTGGAGCAAGTGGCTCAACCAGAACCGGGGAATCCGTAGAAGGCTTCTTGCGCTTCAAAGGAATCGTGTAGGACTCCAAAGGCTGCGTCGCCGTGATCTTTCTTTTGTAGAGGGTAAGTTTACCGGTGTTGGCGTCGATAAAGTGTTCCGACTGCTCCTCCATCAAGGGTTGTCGATGCTTCAAGCTCTCAAGCTGCGGAGAAGGCTTCGACCCTGCAGACCCTTGCACGGGCGCGTTGGTGACCGACCTTGGTGCGAAGGCCTTCGGTGCCACCTTCGGCGGCAACGTAAACAGGAATGGTGTCGAAGACTTTGGCCTTTTGGCAGCCTGCTTCGGGGTGGAAGCATCCTTCGGATCGACCGCGGAAGCCTTGTTCCTGATGCGTTGCAGTGAGTCCGACACCTGCTTCGTAAAGGAAGCGGACGGTTTCGTCGACCCGACAGACGTCCTCGGTCCACCAGCGTGTGAAGACTCGAGCGTTGATGTCTTAGTCTTCTCCGGCCGAGGTACAGGAGCAGCTTTCTTAGGTGCGCCGTGTCCTCCTTCCGCGCCGACGGCCTTTGGCGCCGACGACTTTGGGTTGGCGGGCTTGACTCCCGGGGTTGGGGCCCCAGTCTTCGGCTCGACGCCCTTCTTCGATTTTGGATCGACGCCCTTGACCGACTTTGGCTCGACGCCTTTGGTCGACTTCACCGGGTCGACAGCCTTCTTCGGCTTCGGCCGCCCCGACATATCGGAAGACGAGGAGGCGGCCAGAGGGACAGATGTCTTCTGTTTCGTTGGCGTCTCCATCACTTTCGGTTTCGTTTTGACCACCGGCGGCTCCGCAGAAGTGTCCGTAGCCGGGCCCGTAGGCGAGGCCGTGGATTTGGGAGCAAGGTCTTGGGTAAGGCCGTGTGGCGATCCCGCGACCTGAGCCTTAGTGATTGTTCGAACGGGGCATAGCTCCTCGCCTGAGCTATCTTCCATGGCCCCATAGGCCTCATTGTCGTCTCCTACCTCGTCGACGACTTCTTCTGCATCGAGCGCTTCGACATCCGCGTCATAGTCGTAGTCTATCTCCTCCGCAGAAGGTGAAATCTGCAGATGAACTTCTTGTTCGTCTGCTTCTTCTCTCTCGAAGATGTCCACCGGTGCCGGGGCCGACTGCTGGGCCTCCAGGCGCGCCACGCGCCGAAGTCGAATCGTCTTCTTCGATCGAAACCGGGAACAAGCCATACAGTTGGCTTCATCGTGGTCTGGCGACAGGCACTTGTTGCACACTGGGTGGACGTCGATGTGGGGGATACTTCGATCCACACACAGGACATTTCTTGAACGGGCTCGGTTCCATGATGTGTCGTTGAAAGCCTAGTTGCGTCGACTGGGCCTCGAGCACCAAAGAGTCACGCGACTCCTCGGGATGTCCGACTCGGGAACTGAGCCGGAACAGAGTTGGGCACCGAGCGCAAAAATAATACCGACGGTATAGGAAAAGGCCTTCAGGCCTTAAGAAAAGTCTATATCGATTCCGAACTGGAGATAACGAATATACATCCGAACCCAATGGCGGAAAAAAAAAACAATCTGGGGATGGAGTCGATGTCCATGCGCACTGTAGTCCAGGGGAGGACCCTAGTACAGCGCCTCAGCAACGTCGGAATCCAGGAGAAGGCACTGGAGTGGATCATCTCCTTCCTCGCCGGAAGGACACAGAGAGTCCGCCTCCCCCCGTTCAGATCGGAGGCCACCGAAGTCATCTGAGGCGTTCTTCAAGGCTCCTCGCTCAGCCCAACACTCTTCAACATATACATGAGCCCCCTCGCAGTCATCGCACGCCAGCACAACCTCAACATCATCTCCTACGCCGACGACACCCAGCTGATCCTCTCCCTCACCAACGACCCCACCACCGCCAGAGCCAACCTGCACGAAGGGATGACAGACGCAGCCAAATGGATGTCGAACAGCCGCCTGAAACTGAACTCGGACAAGACGGAAGTCCTCATCCTGGGATCCTCACCCTCCGCCTGGGACGACTCCTGGTGGCCCCCCCGCCCTGGGCAGCGCACCCAAACCAACAGACGACGCACGCAACCTGGGCTTCATCCTGGACTCCTCCCTCTCCATGACCAGACAAGTCAACGCCGTCTCCTCGTCGTGCTTCAACATCCTGCGCATGCTACGTAAGATCTTCCGATGGATCCCCACCGAGACCAGGAAGACGGTCACCCAGGCCCTCGTCACCAGCCGTCTGGACTACGGCAACTCCCTCTACGCCGGAACCACCGCCAAACTCCAGAAGAGACTCCAGCGGATCCAGAACACCTCAGCACGACTCATCCTGGACATCCCCCGCCGAAGCCACATCTCCGGACACCTGAGAGACCTGCACTGGCTCCCGGTCAACAAGAGAATCACCTTCCGGCTCCTCACCCACGCACACAAAGCCCTACACAACCAAGGCCCAGGATACCTCAACAGCCGTCTCAACTTCTACGCTCCCAAACGCCAGCTTCGATCGACCAGGCCACGCCCTCGCCGCCGTCCCCCGCATCCGAAGAGCCACAACAGGAGGAAGGTCCTTCTCCTACCTGGCCTCCAAGACCTGGAACTCCCTTCCGACCCACCTCCGCCTGACCCAAGACCACCTCGCCTTCAGAAAGCAGCTCAAGACCTGGCTGTTCGAGCAGTAGCGGACCCCCTCCCCCCAGCGCCTTGAGACCCTCCGGGAGAGTAGTGCGCTATACAAATGCTTTGATTGATTGATTGAGGAGCCACCTATCTCGTGATACTTCGAAGACTCTTCCAGGACAACAATGTGCAATCATCCGGACCCAACACTAGGCGGCAATCTATGCTATAGATATGAATTCAGCAGCCCACATGCCTCAAACATTAAGAAACTAGTTTCCAAGATGGTTCCAGTAAAGGGCAGCCTCAGGGATGGTAGAAGATTAAACCTGAAGGAAAATCTGAATGGACAAAAATAGCATAGTCTTGTGCAGGTGGTCAAAGACTAACTGAGGCAAGATTGCATTAAAAAAAATTGTTGTCAATGTACGGAAATACATGTATTCCTGACCTGTGAGGAAGGGCAACGACTATTGCAACATTATCTTTGTGAAGAATGGAGGGGCCAAAAGAAAGATCAAAAAGCACAACAATGAATTGAAGTGGTCTGACTCCACCACAAAGTTTAGCTACTTTCAATAGCAGGACCGATACATGAACGATAGAGTGCTCCAGGTCCGGATACCATTAAAACCTTATGGTACGAGGCTAGAATAACATGCATGAGTCTTCATTTTGAACTTCCTTTACTTGAAAAAAATAACTGAGTAATCTGAAGGTCTAGAATCTGTCTCGATGCTTAATCCTTCCTGGGGGTCAGGATATAGTAAAGTTCATGCTCCATACCTTGGGAACAAGCTTTATAACCCCCTTGATGAACAACATCACTTCTTTACAAAGGATTCTGGCACGGTTTGTCATCATCTGGGTGCAAAAGGGGGAGGGGGGGGCAACATGAAGAGGGGTGTGCAGAAAGGGAATCTTGAAGTCTTAGTCTATAGTGATTGAATACCAGTAGGGGAGGCAATGTCGCACTCGACCCTTCGCGGCCCTTGATGTCTGTATGAGGGCAAACTAAAGGATATTTGAAGTGTTGACTGGAGATGAAGAGGAATAGTGTAGCTGCTGCGGTCCTTGATATATGGTACTGCGTCTCCCTCAAGGGCCACAAAAAGTATATGCTGGTTGCTGGATGGACTGCGACGGGCGCTGCTGCTGGAAAGCAAGGCCCCTAGAGGAGCCTCTGAGCTTCGTATACTTCATATATGGTTGGTGGAATTGGTGGGCCAGGGACAGTAATCCTAAAGAGCGAGTCTTATGTCAGCTAGCTTTGAAATGCTCCACACTCACATTAGCTTTTTGCCCAAAAAATCAGAGTCCATCAAAGGGCATATCAATTAATGATGTATAAAAGTACTCCGAAAATTTGGTTAATCACATCTAGGCCTGATAAATACAATGATGCCCATTGTACAAGCAATCGGGTCAGTGATGTCTAAGACAGAAAATAGAATCTGAAAGCTGCGCCTTGTTCATTTTAGACCTCTTGAGCGATGGCAACACATAGGTAGTTCAGAAAGAATCTCACATGCCATGTCCCTGAGGGTGTGACTTTAGCACTACCACCAGGTAAAAAGGAATTAAATGACTGCATTGTCAGCCTGACTGAAGTAAGGGAGGGTAAACAGCAGTGGTAATCACAGGTGACTTCGAAATGGAGCTTTCAGTTTCAAAGGAAACTTTGCTGTGCAACCCAACACCAGATAGCATGAGTTTGCAGAGCATCTTTTTAAAGTAGCAAGTTGCAAACATTTTGTAAAAGCCAAGACAATTCATGGTGTATAATCATTAATTGACATTCACTACCGTACCAGTCAATAGAAACAAGGGAAGTACCTGCCAAAATCCTTTAGATCAGGTCCTACGGGAGGATCTTTAATATTCAAGCAAAGGCAAAGGAGCACCCCTTAATGGAGACAACAATCAAGTCCGCAGATACATTCAGTTATTTTTATTGTGTTTTTTCAAAGACTTAAGAGTTCAATTCATGGAGCGACAAAAGTATATACCAAATTTAAACATAATCAACCTCTTTAAAAATTGGAAAGCATTATCAAAGACAAGGGCAGTCCCACACACACCGTTCAAAACTCACACACATTCCAAAAACCATTCCATAATAAATCATACACCAAGATACAATCAAACGCATAATCAAAGGGGTACATGTACGCCACAGGATGATAGGATGGCAAGATGGAAATAAGTCATCAGAAAGATGGGTTGCAGCAAGGAAGAAAAACTTCGATTGAGAATGGAAAAACAATCCTGCTGTCCAACTCAAAAAACGCCAGCGCGTGTTTCGGTGTGACGCCCCAGCCGGGGCTACACCTTCATCGGGGCGGTAGTGTACAACAGGCTGTGGGGGACAGGCGTTCTGAAAGTACAAAAATACATATATATACATATATACAAGTCAATCCGTTAAATGATAATTCACAGTTCATAATTCGAGTAATTAATATAGCTAGTGTCTCCTATGGGGACTCCTCCCCCAGTATCCTAAAGATAGGGATCATGTTAAGAAGCTAGATATAAGATAGAGACCTGGCATAAGCTGAGCATACCAACACCACACATAAAAAAAATTATATCAACAGTCATACCAAAGGTGGCTATATGAGAATGTAAGTGCCCTCAGACTTATCAAGCCTTGACAACGCCTTGATAAGGTCCTCTTTCTTCTGATTGAATGTTGTCGCCATGCATGAACCTTTCCCCACAATTTGGGCTACCCAGGGGTGTTTCAGTTAAACATCACCTATTCTGTACTCATCCCTGGGAACATAAATGCAAGAATTGTCGCTTAATTTTTTGGTGTGTTATGAGTGAATGATAGAGTCTGAGGGCACTTACATTCTCATATAGCCACTTTTGGTATGACTGTTGATATAATTTGTTTTATGTGTGGTGTTGGTATGCTCAGCTTATGCCAGGTCTCTATCTTATATCTAGCTTCTTAACATGATCCCTATCTTTAGGATAATGGGCGAGGAGTCCCCATAGGAGACACTGGTTATATTAACTACTCGAATTATGAACTGTGAATTATCATTTAACGGATTGACATATATATATATATATATATATATATATATATATATGTATTTTTGTACTTTCAGAACGCCTGTCCCAAACCCTGTTGTACACTACCGCCCCGATGAAGGTGTAGCCCCGGCTGGGGCGTCACACCGAAACGCGCGTTGGCGTTTTTTGAGTTGGACGGCAGGATTGTTTTTCCATTCTCAATCGAAGTTTTTCTTCCTTGCTGCTACCCATCTTTCTGATGACTTATTTCCACCTTGTCATCCTACCATCCTATGGCGTATATGTACCCCTTTGATTATGCGTTTGATTGTAGCTTGGTGTATGATTTAATATGGAATGGTTGTTGGAATGTGTGTGAGTTTTGAACGGTGTGTGGGGGACTGCCCTTGTCTTTGATAATGCTTTCCAATTTTTAATGAGGTTGATTATGTTTAAATTTGGTATATACTTTTGTCGCTCCATGAATTGAACTCTTAAGTCTTTGAAAAAAACAATAAAAATAACAATGTATCTGCGGACTTGATTGTTGTCTCCATTGATGGGTGCTCCTTTGCCTTTGCTTCAATATTAAGGATCCTCCTGTAGGACCTGATCTAAAGAATTTTGGCAGGTACTTCCCTTGTTTCTACTGACTGTTTACTTCCCCCTGGTTACCTGCCTACATCTTTTCAGGGGACCCCCTTCTATTTAGTTATCCGCTACCGTACCAACCTAATACTATTTCAGGAACAATGATAAAGATATGGTTTTTTTTGTTGTTTTTTTTTTTTAAAGAGTTGGGTGGCGGTGGTGGTGGGATTATTTACAAAAAATATAAATCATGCTGTGCCACTTCTTTAACAAGGTCCTTTTTTTAGCTGCCTTTTTTTCTTCCTCTGCGACAGCTATGTTACCTGCAAGTGGATGGAAGTGGCGTCATCAGGGCGGGCTGCGAACTTCCGCATACACCTGCGGTGATGCTGTCCGATTTCCCTGCTGTTTCCAGCGAGGCGTCCAGATCGTTGTTGGCCAATCTTAAATCTGGCTCGCCACTTTGACCCCTGCCCTGCCAAATTTCTGGCCGGGATGGCGGCAGTGGTGAATCCACTGGTCAACCCCATCCTCAATGCCTCCTTGAGGGAGGGGAGGGTCCCTAGCTCTTGGAAAAGAGCGATGGTGATCCCCCTCCTAAAAAAAACGGGTCTCGACATCGAGGCCCTGGCCAACTATAGGCCAATTTCGCTTCTTCCGGCTCTAGCGAAGCTTACGGAAAAACACGTCCACGGTGTCTTGTCGAGCTTTTTGGAAGCTAACAATCTGCTCCATATATCCCAATCCGGTTTCCGCCCTAATTTCAGCATGGAAACGGCTTTGCTGGAGGTTACTGAGATCATCAGGGAGACCTTGGATGTCGGCGGCAGGGCCATGTTGGTCATGTTAGACCTATCGGCGGCCTTCGACACCGTCCCCCATAAGGCGCTTTTAGCTAGGCTATATGACATCGGCCTCAGGGGGACGGTGCTCAGGTGGTTTACTTCCTTTCTTGAAGGCCGCCGCCAGACGGTCTGGGTTTCCCAGAGTTCTGCCGAGATGCCGCCACTGGGAGTCGGGGTTCCACAGGGTTCTGTGTTGAGCCCCACGCTGTTTAACATCTTTATGTCCCCTTTGGCGGCCTTGGTGGAGGCATATGGGGCCCAGATCGTCTCTTATGCCGACGATACGCAACTCCTCTTAACATGCGGGAAAGACCAAGAGTTTGATGGAGAGAGAATTCGGGACTGCCTTGTATTGGTCTTCGACTGGTTCCAGCGGAGCAGTCTGAGGGCCAACTCAGGCAAGTCTGAGGTTCTATTCTTCGGTTGCGTCGCCGATCCGGAGTGGCAGCAATGGTGGCCGTCCGACATGAGCCCTACGGCACAGTCCTCCTCGGTGGCTAAAAATCTGGGTGTCAAGCTAGACAACCAGCTGTTGCTGCGAACTCACATCCTTGGTCTGGCTGGCACCTGCTACGGAATCTTGAAAATGCTCCGTAAATTCCTGCCTCTGTTGTCTGAGGAGCACAGGAGGATTACTGTGCAGGCTCTTGTCGGCTCAAGGCTAGACTATGCTAATGCCCTCTTTCTCGGCCTCCCTGACTACCTAGTTCAGCGCCTACAGGTGGTGCAGAACTCTGCCGCCCGGGCTATTTTTGGCCTGCGCAGACGAGCTCGAGCTTCCGGGCTGCTACAGGCACTACACTGGCTGCCCATCCGGAAGCGGGTCCAGTTTAAATGCCTGACTTTGATGCATAAAGCCCTGTTTGGATCAGGGGCTGGATATCTGCGGCGGAGACTGGCCTTCTATCGACCGGTCCGCTCCCTGCGTTCGGAATCCCTCTATAAAGCGGTGGTACCGCGGGTGAGGAAGGCCCGTGTGGGAGGGCGTTCTTTTAGCTGCAGAGCTCCCCAGCTGTGGAATTCGCTCCCTCTTTTGCTTCGTAGCACTGCCAGTCTGCTCCAGTTCAGGAAAAGCCTGAAGACCTGGCTTTTTAATTTGTAGTTTATTTTTACTGCTTATTCTTTTTATTGCTTTTCTTCTCTGTTTTTTTTTCTTATTTTTGCTGTGTTGTGTTACTTTTACTCTGAGCTGCAGGTGGAAAGCGCCGGGACACTCATATCGAGTAGCCGTGCGCTATATAAAAGGCACATAACATAACAAGTGACTACAGTTTTTCTACATATAGCAATTACCTCATTTTTCTCTAGTCAAGGACATCAAGTGACTAATTTGGCTACATTTCTGTATACAAGCATCCCAGAATGAAGCAGTCTGATGCAGAGGAAGGACAAAATAAGCACAGAACTAACCTGATCTAATCGAGGATCTAATCAAGGAACTAACTGTGTGAGGTTAAGAACCTCAACGTACTGATTTTATTCGGACATTTTACAACATACCATTACGTCTCTACTCAAATTAGGACTATGTTAACAGTACAAATAAAACTGTAGAGTAACTGAGTCTCACCCAGGCTATGATTGACAGGAGATAGAGTACTCGGAGACAGTTCTGCTGGAGACCCTGTTGAGGAAAAAAAAAAAACAATGTTACTTATTAACTTAACTAATAGTCCTAGCTATAGGAAAACTACACCACAATTTAATATATCCCTCAAATTAAATGTTATTTTGTCAAAGAGGTCTTCAGTAGCTGTAAAGCAAAACAAGGCAGATGTTCATAAAAGAGCATTTATATAACACCTAACCATAGCCATGATTATAGTTTTATCATTAAACAAACTGCAGAGGACGAGTGAATTTCAAAAGAGCATACTTAGTCTCTGCATAAAGAAACATCATATGTCTGTATTCCAGCTGAAGTTCCCTTTAGTAATTATTTGTTAAAACATAAACCCATACTAACAAGCCACTCATCGGACAGATTAGATTACTGAAACTACAGAAAAGCCCTTTTCTGAAATGCGCACACACCCTCAGTGTGTGAAAAGTGTCTACAGAGACACCCTGACAATCATTCCAGCTTCTCAAATTCAACTACACAGAAGTAACATTCTATAAAGGGTTCAATGAAAAAGATTCATAACTTCCCACTTTATTTTTTTGATTGGATACTAAAGTGACGCATCTGAAAACTAATCTAGTGGTTGGATCCGGAATTCTCCACCTTTTGTAAACCTTCTATTTTTTGTTGTTGGGCATCGACGGACCCTCCATTTGGTGCTATCTGTGACGTACGTCCTCCCCCGGAATCTCCTATTCTTGGTCGCCATCTTCAGTTCTTTTTTTCTTGTTTTTTTAAAATTAATTCTTTGTCTATTTTTTTTCTTCCGTCTTCTTGGTGGAGGTGGGTGGGTCACTTGTGTAGATCCAGAACATTCTTAAAGCTGCAAAACTACACCAACAGGTAAGAAACTATTTTGTTTTGCAACGAGAATCTTTTCTGAGTTCACATGCTGTGCACAGACCATGTAGGGGTACTATTACTTCTGCGGTGGTTGGATTGAAGATGATCTTTGATTTGTAAACAGATGGTTTAACACTTTATTCCAATTGAGCTTCCTTGTTCATTTGAATATCTACGCAGTAGTGTTTTGTGAACGTGTGTACAGATGACCACATTGCTGCAATACATATGTTGTGAAAAGGTATATTTGCTAGAAAGCAATGTTTGCTCCTTTTTCCTTGTTGAGTGTGCTTTTGGGTATGCGATTTGTTTCTCCCCTGCACCTGTGAGGCACAACTGAATTATGTAGGAAAGCACTCCTTTGACATGGTCACCTCCACTTTTTGCCTTGTAAATGATGAGATTTCAAATGGAATGGAAGTACACTGGGTTCCTGCTATCCAGGTCCCCATTGACAGATCTCTTTCCCAAAACGGTATAACTTCCCACAATTGGCAATGCCTTTAGTACCCTCTATAAGTCCCTATGGTACCCTTGGTACCTAGGGCCTGTGGTACTAAAGAGGGCTCCCCAAGGGCAGCAGTACGAATTGGCCACCCTAAGGGACCCCTCACCAAGCACATACAAGACTGTCATTGCAGGCTGCGTGCTTTGGTGCAGACAAAAGTAAAAGGACAACATGTCACAACTCCCTGTGTGCCATGTCCCCCAAACACGCATGTGATATTTGTAAGTCAGACAGCCCTAAAGCAGGGTGCTGAATATTATATGTGAGGGCATACCTGCAGGAGCAGATATGCCCCTGTTCTGGTCTGTCCTATTAAAGCAAGCACAAGTGACCAGGGAAGCAATTTTTAAGACGCACTGGAAACTGGTGATGGCTTCACTGAAAATAGGGATGTGTGGTATCTGTATGAAGCTGGCTCTGTATATGGTATACCACTAGATGGTTATACTGTGCACAGAGTCCAAAGATTCCCCAGAAGTGTACAGGGCTCAATGCAAACCCAAAGTGCTCTATTAGTGATAGTGTTGGAGAGCAGTCTTCGGTCAAACAGAGAGGAGAGTAAAGACATTTATTGCACACACATAGACCAATAAGGGGCACATGACTCAAAAAAGAAGATCCACACCAATTTTAGAAAAATAAGCGTATAAGTATTTTTTTCAGGAAAAATACTTTTGTCTTTTAAAAGTCGACAGAGTGCAATTTTCAAACAGTTCAGTGTTATCTGATGGAGGAAACAACAATGCTGTTTTACGGGTAAGTACCCATTTTACAGTTCCAGCCTTCAGGGGCTAAGGTCAGCAAAAGGCAAGGTTCAGGTAAGCAAAAGGTCTGCACCACATGCATCACAAGGGCAGCCGGATGCAGAGGTCAAATTTGGTGGTAGGGCCAAGGCGTTTCCATGGAGACTGGGGGTGCATGGAG
Source organism: Lissotriton helveticus (assembly GCF_964261635.1). NCBI lineage: Eukaryota > Metazoa > Chordata > Amphibia > Caudata > Salamandridae > Lissotriton > Lissotriton helveticus. The sequence goes on from NC_136059.1 coordinate 254,377,828, forward strand.
CCACACTGCTTACAGGAGAGGTAAGCTTCATGTGATGGGTCATCCGAGAGGGTCAAACTTCGTTGTGTTCCACCATGGGTACTTTGCGTGGCATACGGGCAGTACTGTAAGGCTGTCTATCCCATTAGCCTGTCAGGATCTGCATTCTCTAGTGCTCAAGATGTTGATGCAAAAGGATACAAGCACTGGGGAGAACACATGGGCTCTAGCATTCGAGGACTCAATCAGTGGGCTTTGGTCTCCGGCTAGCGCAGTTGAGAGAGAAAAAACATGGACTAAGGCTTTTCCCCTCAAATCTGGGTGTTGAAAATTCACCGTGCAGACCTGAAAGAACTTGAAGAACATATGGAGTCTCATAACCTTGTCAGTACATGCCCAAAGGTGATGGGAGAACAAAAAACACAATCTACTTTAAAAAATGTGTTGCTGTGTTTCAGAAGGTCATCTATGAACAATCTCAATCCTTTACAGATTTCCCTGTAATTATGACCAAGGACAGCTGTAGCACGTACATTTAATGCTGTTGCACATGTTTCTCCACGTTATATACATTCTTTTGACTTCTAACAGGCAGCACAGTGGTCTATGCTGCCGATCCATAGAGCTTTCTGACCGAGGTGACACTCGCAAAGTCTGGCATAGGCTAAGATTTCAGAAATGAGGGATCCTGTTGAGAGGGTTTGAACTTCTTTTGCAAGTTTGGAGTGACTGCTTTCACTTTATTTTGTTTATTTACAGATCAAACTGACTGGAAATGTTTTGTTTACACTTTGGTCATACAGCACAACATCAGGAATGCTGTACAGCATTGCTAAAAACCACTGGCAAAGGCAGTAGTTCCCAATGGCAACGTATACTGTCTTTGCTAATGCACGTTTGTTGCGGCATTGATAGGTGATAATGCTGAAAATGTAGTAACTGATTGCAGAGGAGGCAAGTCAAGAGGGGCAAACGGAGTTTACAGTGGGGTGTCCTCTTCAGAGATTATCAGCATCTTTGTGGGAATAGAGATGATCAATGTATTAGGGTCACTAAAAGACAGTTCACTCTGCGTGAATGCAACGACTGAATTGAACAGAATTAATGTATGGTGTAGGAGAGGTGAAAAAATCTCTGGGTTGCTGAGGTTGAGCAGGATGATCTTGATGTCAAACAGCGCTTTTTTGACATTGATAAAGGTACCAACAGTAATGTGAGCCTCGGACACATTGATCTTGATGGTGATGGAATTCTCATCAAAGAATAGTCTGTACTGAGTTGCAAAGTCTTGTCGATGACTAACCTTGGCCGTGATGGTGAAACCGTTGGAGCAGAGGATTTCGACAGGAACATTTTTTAAGCAAAAAGAGTCATACAGAATGATACTGAAGAGGACTCCTCCTGTCATTTGTTCTCCCTTTTGCCTCCGATTTTCTTCTTGGGAAATCTTTTTGATGTGTAGAAGGGTGTGGAGTCTGGCTTCATAACGTTCCATAGCTCCACTTCATTTGCAATCATGTCTTAAAACTAAGTCTGAGCCAGATGCCTTCTTAAAGCCCAATTGGAAATGTGTAAGCAGTATTCACATTCTATGGTTGAATGGTACATACCACACAAAATTTGTGTGGCTCTGAAGCGGCCTTTTTTCTGCCACATGATGAGTAAGTCCTGAAATGTGTAAGCATTATGACAGAAAAATGAGTCCTATGTCCAGAAAAAAACTGTTTTTTTACTCAGTGGAGTATATGGAAAGACCTCAGGGTGAAAAATGTATATGGAACCATGAGCATTTTACAGTCTACAATTCGGAAATACATTTGTTTAGATAGGCTTCTGAAGGGTGCTTCACCTCACATGAGCATATGGACATCAGCACCCTGAACGTACTGTTATATGGGCAATTATGGATTCAAAGTGTTTTGGGGTTCACACACGCTGCAGGGAATTATTCTAATGATTAGGACTATAAACAAAATGAAAACAATGTAACCCATGAGTCACTATTACCTGCTTCTTACCAAACTAACAACTGGTAGCTAGCTTCCTTGACAATTCAATTATAGTTTACTGCACTTTAAAAGGAAGGTACTGTATAAACATTCTATCTTTCCTATACACTTCACAAACAATTGGGTAGAAGCTATGAAAAATTACCGTTCCAGCCAAAATAAACCTGAACATTCATGTGCACTAACTAATGGGACACAAATTGCTCACAATATGAAGACAGGCTGTCAAACTACTGAACATTAACCATTTTCTATCAGTTACTTCACTGCATACTCAATATCCTTAAGTGCAGGAAAATGCATAGCATGTGCTCAGGAACAAAACATGCTGCACACTATTATTCTAAAGAGCCTTAAAATGGATGGAGGTCTATTTTTTTCAGGTAGACTACCCTGAACTGCTTAATGGGTTTATCAATACATGGCGCGACTACAGGGACAGCACCATAAGCTGTAACAGGGTAGTTTTAAATCCAAATATCTAAATCTTATTGCTAACAAATATGGAAATCAGGCCTGAAGATCAGAATACTGCCCCCTTTCTATTACACAATTAAAATTCTGCACAATACCTGTGTCCATACTCTGGTTAAGCTGCTGATCACTGGCTTCGCCATCTTCACTGATGTATCCAGGTGGTGGGGTCTCTGAAGAGACAACAAAACCATTGTAAAAAATTTATACTCAAATAGGTAATTTACCAAAACTCAAATATTAAACCAAGAGCATTTTCATTATAAACCTAGTATTAAATAGTCATAACCATGCACGCATTCCCCTAGCAGTTTTAGAAAGGATAATGTTACTTACCCAGTAAGCACCTGTTCTTGGTATGGAGAACTTTAGATTATCATGCTGTGCATAACTCGCCTTCTAGTGTTGGGTCCGGATGTTTGCACTTTGTTTTCTTCGAAGAAGTCTTTCCAGTCACGAGGTAGGGGACTCCTCCTTTCGGTGATAGTGCGCATGGGCATCGACTCCATTGTTCGATTGCTTGCCGGAGAGGGTGAGAATGGAGTAGTAGTAAAGAATAGAGATTTCCAGGAGTATGTATGTAAATTAAATGGTGAACTACAGCGGATACAGGTATCCGGGGAGGTGGGTGGGCGCATGTGAATCTACAGCTCTACATGCCAAGAACATATGCTTACTGGGTAAGTAACATTATCCGTTCGAGGCATGTGAGCTGTAGATCACATTCTGTGAAGAGACTATATAGCAGTATCCTCTCAAAATGGTGGCTATGCTGTAGCTGTTGGGGTTGTCTGAAATAGTGTGTTAAGTACTGCTTGACCCACATTGGCTTGTTGTCTCTCTAACACATCTACACAGTAGTGTTTAGTGAATGTGTGTGGTGTAGACCATGTTGCAGCTTTGCAAATGTCAACTATGGGAATGTTTCCCAAAAAGCCATAGGGGCCCCTAGCTTGAAAGTGGAATGTGCCCTAGGGGGTCCAGTTAGAGTTCCCTTTGCTTTCGCATAGCAGGTTTGAATGCACTTAACAATCACCTTGCAATAACTGATTTGGAAATTGGATAGCCCTTGTTTGGTGGCGAAAAAGCAACAAAGAGTTGTTTTGTTTTACGAAAAGATTTTGTCCTTTCAATATAGTACAACAGTGCTCTTCTAACATTTAAGGTGCGTAAAGCTCGTTCTGCCACTGAATTAGGTTGAGGGAAGAATATAGGTAATTCTACCGACTGATTTATGTGAAATGCAGATACTACCTTAGGTAAAAAATTAGGATTAGTACGAAGAACCACTTTGTCTCTGTGTAGTTTGAAAAATGGTTCTTGTATGGTTAATGCCTGTATTTTACTCACTCTCCTTAATGAAGTGATTGCAATGAGGAAAGCTGTTTTCCAGGAGAGGAAGTGTGGTTCGTATTTGTGCATGGGCTCAAAAGGTTTGCCCATTAATCTTGTGAGGACTATGTTTAGATTCCACCCTGGAGCAGGTGGAAGTTTAGGTGGTATGCCTCTTTTTAGTCCTTCCATGAAGGCTTTGATCAATGGTACTCTAAACAACAACAAATGCTGTCTATTTTGTAGATATGCAGCTATTGCCGCTAGGTGTAGTCTGATGGAGGTGTAAGCTAACGCAGACTGTTGCAAGTGTAACAACAAATCGCTTCCCCTTAGCTGCATAGCAGGCCATTGTAGTAGGTCTTCTAGCCTCCCTAATAGTAGTTATACATTCTGGTGGAAGGTTCAAGTAACCAAACTCTAAGATTCCTTGAGCCAGATCGCGAGGTTCAGCTCTTTGGGATCTATAAAGAGTGGCGAAAGGAACCACAGCTTTCCATTGACTGAAGGGCTTCCATGGATTTGGCCACTTCAGTGTCTTTCTTCATTTTCTATAGTGAAGAATCTACCACTGGGCCAAATAGATGTTCCTTATCAAAGGGTGTATTTAATATGGAGGTTTGAAGCCAGATATGCAAAGCCAGGAATGCCTCCTTAAAGGACACTGGTGTTTATAGCTCTAGCAGCAGTGTCTGAAGCATCTAGGAAACATCTTATTGCGTTGTTAGAAATAAGTTGTCCTTCAAGGACCAGGTCTTGTGCTTTAGATCTGTGTTTCAGGGGCAAATATTGTATCAATTCCTCCATCTCGTCCCATTGTGCACGGACGTATCGTGCTAGCAATTCCTGAGTGTTGGAGACACGCCAGAAGTTCGCTGCCTGAGAGGCCACCCTTTTCCCCGAAGCATTAATAAGTTTGGATTCTTTATCAGGAGGTGGAGCATCTTCTGCTGTTTGGGGGTTGGCTCTTTTCCTTGCATTGGACACAACCAGGAAGTCTAGTGGTAACTGTCCCCTTCTATATACTGGATCCAATTGTGCTGGCTTGTACTTCTTGTCTACTCTAGGGGTAAGAATACGAGCTCTGACCGGGTCATTAAAGAGGTCATCTACATGCCTGATCATCCCTTTGAGCATGGGTAGTGTGTGTGATGACTTCTGCGTGGCACTGTGGGTTTTAAAGAGGAAATCCTCTTCTAAGGATTCTTTATATAGCTGCACCCCATGATGGGTGGCAGCTCTACCAGTAATTCAATGTAGCCTACACTGTCATCTGGAGGAGAGGGCGTGTTAGGGTACAAGTCGGGTTCATTGCCTGTGGGCGAATTGGTGTTGTAATCGTCCCATGGGTCTTGTAGTAGCCGATTATCATCCCCATTGTCATCCCCATCATCCTGGTTGTCAGGTGTATGTAGTGGTGAATGTTCAGGTGAAATTGATGGAAACTGAGGGGAATGAGGTGATGGAAGAGGCAGAGGAGGAGGGGAAGGGTTAATTCCAACAGTTCTTTTCTTCAAAGGAATGTGATATTCCTCTTCTGTATCAGCCCTTCTTTTTAAAGTCACTAAGTCTGTGGATGTATATACAACACTTTCTGTTTCGGATCCGGTTTGTCGATGAGAGCGTCAAAACTGTGCTTTTTCTGTGTTTTCAGCACATCTGCCTGTTTCTGCAACAACATTTTTGGTGCCGGAGTCGTAAGCGTTGGTGTCTTTGGATCTGAAGTGTGTTCTGGGGCAGAATGGTGGCGGGCAGTGCCCGACTTGTGTTTTTACCCTGAAGGTCTTGGCTCGGAGCTCGATTTGGAGGGAGCCTTTTCGGAGCCGGAAGGCTTTTTAGTAGGTGTGAGAAAGTGCCATCTTTCTTGCCTTGGTATGCCCCCACTTTTTTCTGAACTGCTGATGTGCTTTGACTGAGTGTGCCCTGGATTCCTGCCAACCAGGTCCCAGGGCCTGTGTTCCTTCCCTAAAACTGTGTTGAAACTGAAACCCAATTGGCATCTCTGGCCACCTGTCAGCCCCTAGTAAATGGTACCCTAGGTACCCAGGGGATGGAGACTAGAGGAGACCCCTGAGGGCTGCAGCACTTATTGTGCCACCCCTAGGGGCCCTGTAACCCTCACGTACTGCCTTTGCAGGCTGAGTGCCTAAGTACAGAACTAAACAAAGAGTCGACATGGCACACATCTCTGTGTGCCATGCCCACAAACCCACTGCCCTGGCATACATCAGTCGCCCCTCTAGCTTGGTGCCCTATGCCAGTGGTGAGGGCACAAGTGCATGAGCCCTGTGCCCCTACAGTACCCAGGGCCATTCCTGGGCATTTTAAGTGCAGTGATGTAATTAAGAGTATATGTTGCTGGGAGGTCGACATTACGAACTCCACAGCACCATAATGGCTACACTGAAGACTGACAAGTTTGGTATCAAACTTCTCAGCACATTAAACCCACACTGATGGCAGTGTGGAATTTAATGAGAAATGCACCACAGAGGGCATCTTAGAGATGACCCCTGATACCTAACCACAATTCACGTCTGGGCTGAGTGGCTGCAGAGGCTGCCACACAGCAGACATGTTGCTGGACCCCTGGGTGGAGAGCCCCCGCTCCCCTGGGTCTGCAACAATGCACATCCTGGGCGAGATGCTAGGTCTCCTCCCCCAGGATGGGCAGGGGGAAGCTTCAAAGCTTTCCCATTGAATAACATTGAGCACCCGACGGGTCAAAAGCCCCCTGCACCCAGCCGCCCGAGTGCACCTGTGAGTGCAACCTTTGTCCTAATCTACTTCGCCATTTGCCCTGAGCAAGTGATCAGGAGCTCAGCTCCCACAGCCGCGTGGCCTGCTTGCAAGCAGCCACCAACCAAATGCCCCCTGCCTCACATAGGATAACATTGGACCTACTACCTCTGCACCCGGCTGCCCCTGTGCCGCTGAGGGTGTAACAACTGTACCTACCTGACCCTGGGAGACCCCTCAGTCTATGCCAGAACCTTAACTCTGCCAGTCGAGTACTTACCCAAAAGCCGATAGCTCACTTTTCCTCCATAGGGTAACATTGACTGGTTTCACTTGGAGTTCTGAAACTTTTAAATATTCATCTAAAATCAGCTGAATAACGAACTCCGATTTGCTCACCTGTTATCAGGAGAGATCCTAGTGCTGTATCTTTCAGCCCAGCACCGAACCTGAGAAGTAACTAAAACCGTGATTTACTGTTAACTCGATTTTCCTCAATAGGAATCCATTGTCTGGTTTGCACCAGAAAAGTTTCTAAGTGGCGAATTTTTGAAACTTACAAATATTCCTTAAAAATCAGCTGTATGACCTAAACGTATTCTTCCAATTGTTTACAGGAGATGCACCAGTGCTGGATCCAGGATCCAACACTGAGTAAGAAAAAGTAACGATAACACTACTTACCTGCTAAGTGAATTTTCACCCATAGGATAACATTGGTGATTCTATGTGAAAAAGTTTTTAAGTGTCAACTTTGAAAATACAATAATATTCCTTAAAAATCACTGCTGTAACCAAAACGCTTTTACTTAATTGTTTATAGAAGATGTCCCATGACTGAATCTAGGATCCAGTCCTGTGGTTAGAAAAGTAATCCATAAAGTAATTAATTGCATTTAACTAGAAATTCCCATGAGCTCAATGTTGCATTGTGTTTGAAATTGTGTTGCCTATTGCAACAACTGTAACTACTGTACCTATAAAACTCTATTGCCTATTTGAAAAGTATTTAACTAAAGTAACTCATTCTGAGAAAGTATATTTTGATACCCTGTTGGTTCTAAAATAAAACAACTGTATATTTTTATACAAAACAATGGCCTTGAGTTCAGTTATTGTGAGTGCGAGACCATTTGCTGACTGTGTACAACAAATGCTTTACACTGTCCTCCGATACTGCCTTACTGCTCGACCAAGCTACCACTTTGGAGAGTAAGGTTATATCTAACTTTAGCCTCTGCCATACCTCCGGTGACTGTGGACTAAGTGCACACTATACCTTACTTTGGTCCAGTGTATACAGAGCCACTTTCTCACACACAACAGCAAACGAGCTTCTCTGTCCTTCAAAGTCTTGGCAGAGAAGGTCCTACATTGCTTGCACTCCTTAGACACATGCTTTGGATGAAGACAATATAAACAATCTTTGTGGGGATCTTCAGAATATAATCTGGCCTTCCCACAAGATCTGCACGGTCTGAAAAGCCTCTTTTTAGAGCCTTTAGACATTTTGAGGCAAAGGTGAAAAACAGTACCTTCAATCCAGAAGAAATAGACTGTAGCCCCAAAGTTCAAAGGTTCACCAAGGAACAAACTGAGCAAGGCTCAGGGACACTCCTGACGGCGGTTGGAAATCTGAGGTATGGCTCTGCTGGGGAGTGTGATGTCAGGGCCTGCAGCTGATTAGCTGGGTTTTGGACCACATAATGATGTTAGGGTACCAAACACTATACTTTCCTATGGGTTTCTATGCAGTTTTTTTCTTTTACTGCTATTGTTATTCATTTACCGGGAGACTCCCACCATGAAGACGGGGAAGATACAAGCATGTAAATCTATGAAAGATTCAATGCTGGAGAATAGGGTTATCGGTTCAGAGGTAAGAATTTGGTTGTGGGAGTTGGGTTTCTGGGGTTAGACTAAGGGTCCCCCAGGGTCAAGGATGCACTCTTGTTACACCCTTAGCAGCACTAGGGTGGCAGGGTGCAGAGTGCTGAGGCCCAATGTTATCCAATGGGGGATACGGGCCTCCGGTTGGTGGCTGCTGACGGGCATGCCACTGGGTTGTGGGAGCAAAGCGCCTTGACTTAAGCTCAGGACATATGGGGGTTCCTGCCAGCACAAAAAGTGCACCCTCAGCGGTCCGGGGCGGCCGGGTGCAGAGTGCTGTTTTGGCGTCTGGAGCCCTGTAGCTTTCAATGGGGAGTCTCCGGTTTGCAAACACACTGCAGGCTTGGGGACGAAGGTCTTCTGGGTGCGACCACCACTTGGGAGAGTAAAGATAGGATGCTGGTGTTGGTTAAGCACTGTCGGTTGGGCCACCCAAGGCCGAGGGGCGTCGGGTGCAGAGGTGCCTTTTAGGGTTGGATCTTCTTACCAGCTCCTGGTCATGGCTGGGGGGACCTTCCGGGTTTAGACAGCAGGCGTCGGCTGGAGTCTTGACGCAGGTCAAGGATCACTGGATCTCGGGTCTGGATCACCAGGGAGTCCACCTCGTGGTGTTGGGCTACTCAAACCTGGGGCCGTGGGTGTCAGGTGCAGAGTGGTGTAGACTCACGGATCCGTGCAGAGCTGGAGTCTGTTGGCGAACAAATCCGCTGTTCACGGGAGACAAAGTCTTTGGGATGGAAGGGAAGCAGGTCCTCCAGGTTTCTCGTGGTTGCTGGCTGCAGGAAGCACTGGGATTTCGCTGGAGCAGGTTCGAGGTGGGGACAAGCCGGTAGAGCTGGGGCCAAGTCAGTAGCCGTCCTATTCTTGTTAGCTTCGGCACGGCTGTTAGGTCCTTCATATTTTCTTCTTGTTTTATGTCTAAGATTTTGGTTCAGGGCTGCCCACTAAATTCTGAATTTAGGGGGCGTTTTAGGGGTCTCGAGGTAGTAGCCAATGGCTACTGACCCTAGGGTGACTACACCCTTCATGTGCTCACCCCACATGGGGGAGTGAGCACAAGCCCTAATGCTGGTTGGGGAGTGCCTGCCATCTGCAAGATGGCGGGCACGCTGATTGGGGAGTGCATGCCATCTGCAAGATGGCATGCACTAAAGAGTGGGCTTCACCTCGCCTCCCCCACCTGAGAGGTGGAGTTGGCAGAGGTGGGCACACCTTCTGGCCTGGCTAATTTTTCCTGCCTGTCTTCCCACCGCAAAGGAGGGGAGACAGGAAGGGGGCCTGCTCCTGATAGCAGGAAAGGTTGGGGCTTGCATTACAGAGGCTGCAAAGCCTTTGAAGCTCCCCTGCCACAGATGGCTCTTCCTGGCCTGGGGTAGGTGTGACCACCTCCTCCCAGGAAAGGCTTTGTTTCTGGGCTCTGGGAGTGAAGGCTCCCACACCAGGGGTCCAGAAACATGTCTTGTGGTGGCAACTGGTGTGTATCAGTCAGGGAAACCACCAGAGGCTGGTCGTTTTTCAGGATGCATCTCTAAGATGCCCTCCGAGTGCATTATTCATTGAATCCCACACTGGCATCAGTGTGGGTTTATTATGCTGAGAAGTTTGATACCAAACTTCTCAGTTTTCAGTGCAGACATAGTACTGTGGAGTTTGTAATGACAAACTACCAGCACCATATACTCTTAAAGACAGCACTGCACTTACAATGTCTAAGAATTGACTTAGACACTGTAGGGGTACAGAGCTCATGCACCTGTACCCTCACCACTGGTATAGTGCACACAGCCAGAGGGGTGACTGATCGATGCCAGGGCAGTTGGTTTGTTGGCATGGCACACAGGGATGTGTGCCATGTCGACTCTTCACTTTGTTCTGCACCACAACACGCAGCCTGCAATGGCACGGTGTGTGTTTAAAGGCAAGTGCCTCTAAGGGTGGCACAATAAGTGCTGCAGCCCTTAGAGGTCTTCCCTGGCCACAGTGGTGTTTCTGGATGCCTGGGCCGAGAGCCTGCTGTTCTCCGATGCCTGAAACAATGCACATCCTGGGACGAGGTGCCAAGCCTCCTCCCCAGCATGGGCAGGGTTCCAAAGGGGAAGCTTCAAAGGCTTCCCCAGGCCAATGACTGCTCTCAGCAACTGGTCCCCACTGGTTCTGACCCCCACCCCCCCCCCCCCACTTTGGGCAGGAGAAGCAGCGGGGAAAACAAGTGAGGAAGAGAGGTGTGCCCACCTCTGCCAACTCCAGCCCTCAGGTGGGGGAGGCGAGGTGAAGCACAACTCTCAGACCACGCCATCCTGAAGATGGGGGGACTCAGCCAACCAGGGACAGGCTCAGAGACACCTATCTCCTGAGGCGGAAGCCGGGAGAACGCTTGTTTGCATTTTTAAAATAAAACTGACCGTGAGACTGTGATTTTACCTACCTTATCTCCTCTCCCTGGGCACTTATTCTTTGTTTATCACACCCTGGGCATCCCCACGCAGCGGATCTTAGCGCTGCCGCGGTTCACAACAACAATCTTTTTGCCGCCATTACCGAGAGCCCTCAGCCACGCCCACTACCGTTAGGCCACGTCCCCTCTCCTATAAACTATGTGCATTCCTCGGACGCGCAGCGGGCGCGCCTAAGGCAAGCCCGTCTGCGCCCGTCCGCGCCAGTCCGGGCCCTCGGGCCAGCCAAGCCGGCTACCCTATCTCACACTCGGCGGACTCCCTCAGGGCGCTACAAATCCCCTACCTCACTCCCTCCCCTTCCACGATTAGACGCATCACCACAGCCGGTATCATCTCGCCTGATCAACGCCCCCCCAGTCGGAGCTCTCCCTCCGCCAAACCGGCAGAGGGTGATACCACCAGCCGGGTGTGTTATCTCAACACCCGCTCCCTGGTAAAACATCAAGCTGACATCTTCATCCTTCTTTCCACCGAGAAGCCTGACGTACTCCTGCTCACCGAAACCTGGTTGACTGCAGATTCCCTCCCTGACATCCTGGCGGCCCTCCCCCCAGACTACTACATCCTCCGTGCCGACCGTCCGGGTAACCGCCCTGGGGGCGGGGTGGCGGCCATAACATCCAAACATCATAACTTCATCTCCACATCCTCCCTCACCCTCCCGGAAGTAGACAATCTTATGTTCAGCTTAAAAACGGACACCGGAGCCTTAACACTCGCTCTCCTCTACCGACCCGCCTACCCTATGCCATCTTTTTCGGCCACCTTGACCGAACAGCTGATCAATCTACTCACCTCTAACCCCAGATTCGCCCTCTTCGGCGACCTCAATTACTGGTTCAACGACACGAACGCCGGGCCCCATGCCACAGAGCTCTTAGAGGCTCTTACCAGCCTCAACCTGGTCCAACAAATCACCTCACCCACCCACATTAAAGGCCACATTCTGGAGCAGATCTGGACTCAAAATCTCACACTCTTCCTCCCTTCCGTCTCCCCCTGCACCTGGTCAGACCACTACCTAATTGAAACCTCCCTTACTGTCACTGGCAGAACCTCCGCCCCCCTGATGGCTAGCGGCCTCTCACGCAAATGGACCTCCTATGACTCCCAAGGCTTCCTTACGACCCTATCCGACACCCGGCCTGCCCTCAACCCGCTAACTAACATCGACAAGTTGGAAAGCGATATTGGTACCTGGCTCAAATCAGCCAGTGACCAATTTGCTCCCCTAACTAAATTCCCCCCGACCAGACACCACAACTCCCACAGATGGTTCTCGGACGACCTCAAAAAACACAAATTGAAGGTATGTCAGCTGGAAAGGATATGGAGACGCAACTACTCTGAACCAGACCGACTGCAATACACTTCCGCCTGCAGAGATTATAAAATCACTATCTCCTCAGCTAAAACGGCCCATTTCTCAAACCGAATTCTGTCCGCAGACAACAAATCTAAGGAAGTTTTTAAAATCATGAATGAACTCACCTCCGACGATATAACTCTCCCAGGTCAGACCCGCACCCAAAGAACTTGCAATGCTCTCAATCTCTTTTTTGTTGAGAAAATCATCAAAATCAAGGCTTCTATCCACCCCCCTCCGCAGATCACCGCTTCCGACACTCCCCCACCAACTCATCCGTCTTCACTGATTTCCCTACCCTCAATCCCGTCTCCCTAGCGGAGCTCGCGTCCCGGGTAAAATCGGGCTCTCCAAACGATAGCTGCCCTCCCTCGATCCTACGGCGCGTCTGTCACTCTCTTCCCGAATGCATACTACCTCTGCTGAATGGTTCGCTCAGCATAGGTATCGTCCCCAGCATTTTCAAAGAGGCCATCTTAGTACCCCTCCTGAAGAAACCTGGCGCAGTTCCAGCAGAATTATCCAACTACCGCCCCATATCGCTTCTGCCATACCTCTCTAAACTAATCGAAGCTCATGCCACCCGATGCCTCTCCAACTTTGTCGAGACCTCATGCTACCTGGAGCCTAATCAGGCCAGCTTCAGGCCAGCCCACTCCACTGAGGCCGTCATCCTGGCTGTCCTCGACACGCTGAGGAAAAACGCTGACTCCGGGACCCCCCAGGCCCTCGTACTCCTGGACCTGTCGGCCGCGTTCGACACGGTTGATCATAACATCTTGCTTCACCGTGTCGTACAGGCTGGCATCCAAGGCCCTGCCCTCAGCTGGATCCAGTCTTTCTTGACCGGCAGAACTCAAGCCGTTCGCTTGGGTCCTTACACTGCGCCCAAAACCCATACGACCTGTGGAGTCCCCCAGGGCTCCTCTTTATCACCTCTACTATTCAATCTTTATCTTCGGCCCCTGATCTGTTCACTCCGAAACTGGGACGTCACAGTGTATAACTATGCTGACGATCTGCAGATCATTTTACCACTCAATTCCCCGAACGCTGTGGACAACTTCCATTCCGCCATGTTACACATCCAGGAGTGGATGAACTGCAACCAACTGAAATTAAACCCTGAAAAAACTGAGCTCCTTCTCCCTGGCTCCAGCCCTTCTTTTTGGGGAGCCCAGTTCTGGCCCACTGAACTGGGCCTCCCGCCGACTCCTGCGAAATCTGTAAAGAGCCTCGGCGTGACCATTGACGCCAAACTCTCCCTCCGATCTCAAATTGGCACCGTGATATCATCTTGCTCGCCCCAACTCCGAAAAATCCGGAAAGTCAGCCACCTACTCCCACCAGCCGCTTTGACCCAGGTAGTCATCTCCTTGGTACTCTCCCGCCCGGACTTTTCCAATTCCCTCTATCATGGACTCCCTAAATCACTATTGCACCGTCTCCAGGTAATAGAGAACCAAGCAGCCCGCCTTATCTACAAAACTCCCAAATGGCAGTCTGCTAAACCCCTGCTACATAAACTACATTGGCTGCCTATAGAACAAAGGGCGGCCTTCAAACTGGGCTGCCTCACGTTCAAAGCTCTCCACTGCACCAGCCCCGCTTTCCTGACTTCACTCATCAACCCATACTGCCCCAATCGCAATCTACGTTCTGCTCATCTTGACATTCTTGTCACACCCAAAACCAGAACCAACAAATTTGGTGGCCGCAGATTCGCCCTCCTGGCCCCAACGTTTTGGATTCTTCTCCCCTTGATCATTAAATCCAGCAGCTCCCTCCTTCACTTCAGGAAGCTGCTCAAAACCTTCCTCTTCCCCCCCACCCTGCTAATCCCGCACCTTCCAGCCAGTGTCTCACCTTTGTTCTATAGCGCCAGGAAACCCATGGTGTCAGCGCGCTCTACAAATCTCACATAACATAACATAACATGCCCCCCTCCCGCTAGAGTGAGGCATAATAGGTGTGTACCCACCCCAGGGAAGAGACCCATTGGTCCCTGCCTTCTACCTACCTCTAACACCCCTAAATCTAGTATTCAGGGGCACCCCTGAACCTTGCTTCCTCAGACAAGAACCTGCAAGAAGAAGAAGTACCGAACAGCCAGGCAGCAGCTAACAAGAGGAAGACGCCCACTGACTTGGCCCCAATCCTACCGTCGTGTCTCCATCTCGAACCTGCTCCTGCGCAATCCCGGTGTGTCATGCAGCCAGCAACCTCGAAATCCCCGGAGGACCTGCCTGCCTTCCACTCCAAAGACTTTGTCTCCCATGAAGACAAGATGTGTTCATCTACAACCTCTGGCTCCGGCCAGACACCGCGGATCCGCCACACTCTGCACCCGCCGTCCAGGGCCCGAGCTCGAGTCGGCAAACACCACAAGGAGGTCACCCTGGCAAACCAGACCCGAGATCCAGTGACCCCTGACCTGCCTCAAGCCTCCAGCCGATGCCTGCAGTCTAAATCCAAAAGCCTCCCCTAACCGCGACCAGGTAAGAAGATCCGACCTCAAAAGGCACCCCTGCACCTGACGCCCCACGGGCTTGTGTGCCTAAACGGACGGTGCCTAACCAACCCCTAACTTCCCAACTTACCTCTCGAAGTGGTGGTCTCACCCAGAAGACCTTCATCTCCCTGTCTGCAGTGCTTTTCTAAACCGGAGGTTCCCTACTTCAGGGTGTCTGACAGACAGCACCCTGCACCCAGCCGCCCTAGTGCCGCTGAGGGTTCACCTTTGGTGCTAATTTGTTTCCCCATTTGCCCTGAGCTAAAGACCAGGACTTTTGCTCTCACAACCCAGTGGCCTGCTCATCAGAAGCCACCACCCGGAGGCCCTCTATCCCCCATTGGCTATCATTGGGCCTCAACACTCTGCACCCAGCCGCCCAACTGCAGCTGATGGTGTAACAAGAGTGCATCACTGACCCTGGGGGACCCCCGAGTCTACCCCCAGAACCTCAACTCCCACTACCAAATACTTACCTCAAAACTAATAACACTATTTCCTCCATAGGATAACATTGACTGTTTTTCTGTGAAAAGTGTGGAGTTTGAGAAACTAAAGAAATTCTTTAAAATTGCATAATCTAACAAGAACGATTTTACACACCTGTTTTCAGGCAATGTCCCAGAGTAGTATCTAGGTATACAACTCGGTGTAAGCCCAGTAATCTCAAAAGTTACTTACCTGCTTTACTAAAAAGCCTATTCAAGTCTATGTACTGCATTTACTTAGTATTGCATTTCTCTGCATCCATACTGTAAATCAAATCAAAGCGTATATACAATCATTCAAACCTTATTGTAATTGCATTACTACTGTAAAGTACTTATTGCTGGCTTGTGTCAGGCTTACTTGGTTCTAGAAAATAAAATTACTAAAAGAATATTTTTATACAAAAACAATTGTTCTGAAGTTCAGTCTGAGTTGTAAATTCATTTTCTGACTGAGTGTGTACAACAAATGCTTAACACTGTGCTCGGATACTGCCTTACTGCTCGACCAGACTACCACAAATAGCAAGTAAGGTTCTATCTAACTTTACCTCTGGCTACCTTTGGGGTTTCACTGGACTCTGTGCACACCATACCTCACTTTGGTATTGTATATACAGAGCCAGCTTCCTACACCCACCCATTGCTTAACATTGGTTGGCTTTTCACTCATTTGCTTGCTTATTATTTGATGATTTGTCTGCCTTGCGTTTGTCCCTCCCCTGGAGCATACCCTCTTTACTCGTCTACGTCCACTACATACTTTTAGGGAACTGCTTTCTTCTATTTGCCCATCCCTCAGCATAACTCACTTTTTTTTGTTTAAGCATTCCACAAGTGCATTTACTTACCAGCGGTGTGCTTCTATTCCCACTCCTGTACTGCTTCTCACCCCGCAATGTGACCTTGCCAGTGTGCTTCTCTCTTCCCACCCCGCACTCCATGTTGTTCTCATTCACCCATGTGCTTCTGTAGTGTTCTCTCCCTGTTGTGCTCCTCCCCTTTCCCTCAGTATGCTGCATTTCTCCTTCCTCCCCACACCGTCTCCTCTGCTACTCCATACACCAGACATTTAAATGGCGCTTTCTCCCTTTTTTTTATTTTTATTGATTGATTGATCCAAGTAACGTCCACCATCTAGGAAATAAAAAAGAATTAAAGCAAATGGCACCCCTTAAGCTGGAAAGCAAATGCCAATCGGTCCGACAAGGGAGACTTTGCTATTGCTAGTTTAATTGGATACTATAATTGCAAGGGAACACAACACTTGGAAAAGGAAATTGCCCTTAAAAGACTAAAATAGGTTGAGCGGCTGTTTCCCTTAACATAGAGGGTTTAAACCCCACCCAACCTCTTACGACTATCCGCTCTGCCAGCCAGTGCACTGTAAAACATGGCAAGCCCATGGAGTACAAGAAATTCAACATTTTCTTTTAATGTTTTGAGCGCTAGGGGTCATTCTTTATTTTTAGGTCAAGTCTGGGCAGCACGGGGGGTGGGGGCGTGGGGGGCTAGCCGAGCTGCGAAATGGCCGCTGGGGTCAAAATCCAAAATTAATCCTGCATAAATCATCGTGTTGAGGGTGCACTGTCACAGTCGAATGTTCAGGAGGGTTCAGCGCTCCTGCTGGGCTCGTTTTCCCCGGTGGCTGTGCGGTTGGAGGCGAGCTGCGAGACACGCAGGGCTGACGGGACTGACTGGCCGCCGCCGCCCGGCTGCCATGGGACGCGGGCGGCTGCATCAGTAACCCGAGACCGGGGCCGCGGGGGCCTACTGCCGGAGATTCTACACCGACGCCTGGACGGAGAGCGGGCTGCGAGGGCCGCGGCGGTGTCGGACCGGCACTGGCCACGCTCGGATACCTAGAGGCGGCGAACTGGGACCTGCGGAGCTGCTGGTTGCTTCGGTGCAGCCAATGCGCCTGAGGTACTGCCGCTGCTTCATGACTGCTAAGCGGGCGTGCTCGGCTGGGCCGGAGCCTGCGGCCGGGGCTGCTGGGGACCTGCTGCCGGGGATCCTACGCCTGCCCCATCGGCGTGATAAGGCCGCATATTCCGAGGCTGGAGCCGGACTTGAGCTGGCGATAAGAGGATCGGCCGGGCAGATAATTCTGGGTTTGGCGGCCTGATAGTCCCGAGTGCTGGCAACCTGGGCGCTGGATGATCTGCATGATCGGCGCCATTTTCTAGCGGGGCTGCGGGCCCGAACGGCGGTAAGCGCCTTTACGGACACTGGCTGAGGCCCAGCGAGTCGAGGCGCGAGCTGAGGTGCCGCGACATGATCCGCTGTTGCCGCAAGGGGCGAGAGGTGATCTAATTCGGCAGTGAGGCGCTACTCTGCAAGACGAGACTTGGTGAGTGGAGTTGGCGCCATTTCATCACAGACATATCGCACTGTTAACGCGCTGATCCGGACGGGTCGGTGGCTGTCTAGAGGCATATTGCCCTTCACTGTAATGCTTTGCCCGGAGCTGCACTGTACAGCGGACGGTCCATTTTGACTGCTTGGTGGGCGCTGGTGAGCTACTCCTGGTGTCTGTTGCGCACTGGGGCCTCGGGTTTGCACAAATTAGCTACTGTTCCTGGAAGCTGCCCATTTGCTCAAGAGACGCTGGCGACCAGGCATCCTATTTGCGTATAGGCCCAAGGTTGAGGCCTGTACATCGACTGCGGAGATCATAATATCTAGCTCCTAAGCTGTACAACTGAGTCAGGCCAATGCGTATTTTCATTGCGGGGGCTGCACTCCTTCACAACACCCCCTAATCCTCGCTCTTGTACATACGGGACGAACAGGTTGGTCACAGTGGACGGTGGTAAAGATAGGCAGACCCGGCGCTAGGCAACCTAAGATCACGTTCGACAACAAACAAAATACTAAGCAGTCGGACCAGGCACAGGATACTCAGGGTGGAATGGGCCAAGAAGACGCGTCTGGAGAGCAAGGGGAGGATATCCGCTCGCTGATGCGAGATGTACGATCCAGCCTGCACAATATCGACGCGAAGCTCGACACTCTCACCACCCAACTGGATTCGGTCAGGGCCCAGGTCTCGACGCACGAGACACGTCTGGACAGCCTAGAAAATTGATGTACGGAATGCCACGAATTCAGAGTCGAGACGAAAGAACAACTCTTGAATATGTACAAGTTACTTATGGTCATCAGAGCGAAGAATGATGACTTAGAAGCGCGCTCTAGGCGGAACAACCTCAGGGTCACTGGCATTCCGGAGACAACTGCAATATCAAAGATGGAGGTCTTCATGTCAGATCTGCTTCATGAGCTGTTTGACCCTCACTTGTATGTATGTATTTATTTGCTTATTAAGCGCGGCTGCCACCCAAAGGGTATCCTGGCGCTGAGACTGCGTCTTTCCTGCGGTAGACTACAATTACATTACTCTGGGGAACAGAAAGGTCTTGAGGTCCTTTTTAAAGGAAGTGAGATCTTGTCTACTCCTCAGCGTCAGCGGGAGGGTGTTCCAAAGAGTAGCGGCCGTGAAACTAAAAGCACGGCCGCCCATCCTCACTCTATTGATCCTGGGGACCGTCACTAGAAACGCGGAGGAGGATCTTAGAAGTCTGGCAGCATAGTACCAGGAAAAAAAGAGTTTGGAGCGGTATTGGCCCCTGTCCATGCAGGGCCTTAAAGACAAGGCATAACACCTTGAAGGAAATTCTCTGCTGGACGGGTAGCCAATGAAGATCAGCCAATGCGTCGGAAGAAGAGGCAGAGCGAGGGCGGGATAGAGCCAGTTTAGCCGCCATATTTTGGATCCTCTGCAGCTTTAAAATCAAAGTTTTGGGGGCTCCCAGAAGTAGTGCATTGCAGTAATCTAATCGACTAAGAATAGAACTGCGCACTACCTCTGCCCTAGCCTCTATGGGGAGGAGCGGTAAGATCTTACGTAGGGCACGGAGTAAGCCTTAACAAACCGCTATAGTCCTGTTCACAGAGGCATCAAGCTGCATGCTGGGTTCAAACAGAACTCCCAGATTACGGGCCGACTTGTCCCCGGTGTTTGCTGTAGAGAGGGCCCACAGAGCACTGGGCCAGAGGCCGCCAGTGGGGGGAGTGCCGCAACCCATTCTGGCCAAACTATTAAAATATCAGGACAGGGATCTCGAACTGCGACCAGCGAGAGAAAAGGGACAGATCACGCACAAAGGCAACACCATATCCTTTTACCCTGACTTTACTCCTACAGTCCAAGCGGCAAGGAGGGAGCTCCTACCGGCGAAACGTATGCTGAGACAAGCCGAGATCCCTTACTCCCTCCTGTACCCAGCTAAACTGAAAGTTTCCCATGATGGCTCACCTCACTTTTTTACAGATGCCAAATCGGCCCTTAAATTTGCTAAACATGTCTGCGGGCCCAAGTCTAAATTGCGCGCAACTGGGGTTGCAGAGACTCAGGGAGGCGAACACTTAAGTGACAATGACTGATATGCTGTGACTATTGTCCCATTCAACTGCTTAATCAGCTAATGCCACTGCGTTTATGTTCTGCTGTTCGACTACTGGCCCTATGGCCGCGGGGGCCAATGGTGCTGCACTCTGAGTTTAACTTCACTTATTCATGTTCGTAGCGTATGGGCCTTAGGTCTGGTCGCTAGGAGCGGACCTCACTCCTTATGTCTTAGGTTGTGCCCTCACAGGTGTGTTAGGTATACCCCCCAGCCACCCTGTACCCACGGGGTGTATGCCAGTACTCCACGTCCCCACGGGAAGTTTCCCACTGTTTGATTTATGCAGCTTGCGCGGTAGTTGTTGGGGGGGTTTTACACAACCTGATTGGGGGGTTGGTGTGGGTGGAGGGTTGGGGGGACAGTTGGGGTTGGTTTATTTATTTATTTTTAGAGTTTTATATAGAGCGAACAAGATCTTTGCAGATATCAGAGCGCTTTACAACAAGGGGGTAGTAAAAACAAGAGAGCAATTAACAGGCTTTTGAGCGACATATAGTTGAGGTAGTAACTGTGTAGTAAAAATAAGGTAGATAAAAGAGGGAGCATAAACAATCAGTTAAACAATAATACAAATAGTCAATCTGATAAGCAAGTATTACAAATAGTCAGGAGTCTCAAAAAGTTCCAAAGTTAGGTACATGTTCAGGTGAATTTACTTAGAATGTAGTGGAGGTGATAAGTCTGGTTTCTGGAGGGAGTGAATTCCAGATCCTGGGTGCCATTCCTGAGAAGGAGCACTTATATGTTGGTTAACATGTACTGGTGCACACGCTCACTACAATTTGAAGAGACACGTTGGGGGACTATCCGCCTATGGGTACTGAGCATTCCCACACTTAATATGTACTCACAATGACAGCGCGCACGGTGAAATTTAATATCCTTACCTGGAATGTTAGGGGGGTTAATGATGGAAGGAAAGCCAGACTGGTACATACATATCTGGCGAGGCACAACATCGACATATGCTTTTTGCAGGAGACACACCTGAAAGCACATCCCTCTCCGAGATTGAAACACAGCAGATGGGGGGGGGGGCGTCCACTCTGCAGTATACTCCAATTATGCCCGTGGAGTAGCTATCCTGCTCCTCAGGGGACTGGGTTGGAAGGGAGGCACTGCCTATACAGATCCGGATGGGAGGTTTATTGTGCTGCACGCAAATTGGGAGGACATTTGGTGGTTTTGGTGGCCATATATGGCCCCAATGTGGACTCGCCAACCTTTTTTAGGGAGGTATGGGCTCGTGTTGCATCCACACAATGCCGAACAATTATATGGGGTAGGGATTTTAACACAGGTCTTGATGATACACTAGACAGGCTGGGCGCACCGAGACCACCACATCACAACGCCAGTCTTGCACTACATGAACTCATCTCAGAGGGAGGTCTGGTGGACATATGGAGAGCTAGGCACCCGGGGTTGAAAGAGGGGACATACATTTCCAGCCAACACGCAGCATGGTCCCGTTTAGACTACTGGTTGGTGTCCGCAGATGCAAATAATCAGATAGGGAGGGATCACTTGTCCTGCGTGAACCAGGGTATGCAGGAGATCGTACAACTGTGTCTCCAAATAAAAACCCTCATGCACGTGTTGGGTAGTGTGGTAAGCGGTATATCTTGATTCTCCGCTCTTCGAACACGTGTGTGCATAATCATCGGGTTAGTTTCGGTATGCAGCCTCCACCAGGAGGATCTTACCCTTGGTAAAAACAGTAGTGACCCAGTGATGTGGAGGGAGTGTAGAACAATTAAAAATCCCCCGGAAACCCAGTAGTAGGAATTTTATTAAGTCTGGGTTCGGGTGGATCCCATTAGGGGAATGCTCAAGTGGCGTGCGCTCTCTTGAAAAGATTAGGTTCTCAGGACGCACTAGCATTCGAAAAGATTTAAAATGGCCGACATGTTTCAGCCCTCTATGCCGGGATTCGGACTTTAGGGCTTTCTTCAGGACCCGTGGTGAAAGGTGAAAGTGATACTAGTTTACTAAATTATAGCAAGCAAGTGTAAATGGCAGTATCAACTCTCTCTTTATCCAGCATGTGCAGTCTCTACAATTCGATCTTAATCATGATAAAGGTTGCCCAAAGTAATAGTGATGAACTCTCATGCCGATGTGTTCTGTGCGCTCAATTGAGCGCACAGAACACATCGGCATTAAGATCGAATTGTAGAGACTGCACATGTTTATTAATATTATTGCATGTCATATGATCACGTGTTAATCGAATGCCATATACTTGACCCACCACAATAGTTATCCGAGTGGTGGGGTATTTCCCAACCCTATACACTCGTTCTGCATTAAAGTAGGATATACCACCTATAAACCAGATATTCACTTTTTGCATGAAATAGCTTGCTGGATAAAGAGAGAGTTGATACTGCCATTTACTGGGGGTTACGAAGTATTGCCATTTTAAGTTGCTACAACTTGTATTGTCCAGTAGTGAATTTGCTACGCTATGTGTCTCCCTTACCCTTGTTTTCCCTTTGTGTATGTCTCTATTATGTTTGAACTATAGGTACATCGTGACCTTGAGAAAAAAACAGGTTGAAAATTTCCCTTTTCTATACACTTGCTTGCTATAATTTAGTAAACTAGTATCACTTTCACCTTTCACCACGGGTCCTGAAGAAAGCCCTAAAGTCCGAATCCCGGCATAGAGGGCTGAAACATGTCGGCCATTTTAAATCTTTTCGAATGCTAGTGCGTCCTGAGAACCTAATCTTTTCAAGAGAGCGCACGCCACTTGAGCATTCCCCTAATGGGATCCACCCGAACCCAGACTTAATAAAATTCCTACTACTGGGTTTCCGGGGGATTTTTAATTGTTCTACACTCCCTCCACATCACTGGGTCACTACTGTTTTTACCAAGGGTAAGATCCTCCTGGTGGAGGCTGCATACCGAAACTAACCCGATGATTATGCACACACGTGTTCGAAGAGCGGAGAATCAAGATATACCGCTTACCACACTACCCAACACGTGCATGAGGGTTTTTATTTGGAGACACCGTTGTACGATCTCCTGCATACCCTGGTTCACGCAGGACAAGTGATCCCTCCCTATCTGATTATTTGCATTTACCTAAGGAAATTGAGGGATCAGCGTTTTCCTTCTCCCCCATCCATTTGATTAGTATATGGTGTCCGCAGATGTCACCTCCTGGTCGTCGGGGGTTTCCCACCTGGCTCGCTCCCCATCAGATCATGCTCCCTGCCTTCTTGCTATATCATTCCCAGACTCCCCGTCCCGGGCCTACAGCTGGAGACTCCCACCTCATGCACTCCTAGATGACGCATTTAAGGAAGAGATCAGACTAGACATCACTGATTACTTTGCCTTGAACAAAGGGTCCGTCCCGACTATGGCAACCTTATGGGACGCGTTTAAAGTAGTCATAAGGGGGAAGTGCATTAGGGGCACAATTGCGACTATAGAAGGGCAGATCAAAGACCTGGAGCAGCGCTTTTGTGCAGACGCATGCCCAGAACTTGCAGCGGAACTTAAGGGTAAACTTCTAGAGTTCGCTGAGGAGGCGCAGAGAGAACTTAAGTTTCTGGGGAAGTATGCAGAGGCACGGAGATATGGCGAGGGGGATAGACCAGGCCGTACTTTAGCCGGCCTGCTCCGCGGGCCTAGATCCAATGCCTTTATCCACATGATACATAACTCGAATGGTGACACCGTGTCGGGGCAGTCGGAGGTGATGCAGGAGTTCGCGGGCTTCTACGCTTCATTATACACTGCCACCCCGAGGGAGCAGCCGGAAGGCCTACAGGAGTTTTTGGACTCGATAGCAGTAGTCTGGTTCAATGATATGCATAGGCGGTATATGGACTTCCCTATTACTGTAGACGATATTAAGTTAGTGATAAAGAGCTTGCCCCTGAACAAGGCTCCTGGGCCAGACGGGCTCACAACCGCTTTTTACAAAGCACATGCGGAAGAACTTGCTCCCTACCTACTGGCTGTTTATGGAGCGGCGCTAGAAAATGGGATGCTCCCAGAATCTATGCGCAAGGCCTTGATCATCACCTTGCTTAAGCCCGATAAGGAAAAAGCGGAACTGGATTCATACCGCCCGCTCTCCCTAATAAACGTGGATATTAAAATTTATGCCAAACTACTCGCGAATCGCCTGCAGCCGCTCCTCCCCATGATAGCCCTCCCGGATCAATCTGGGTTTATACCGGGACGTTCCACGTCCCATAACCTCAGAACGTTGTTCTCCATTTTACATTATTTGCATCCTAGTGTGCAGGCTGCTGCCATTTTTTTGGACGCAACAAAGGCCTTTGACTCTCTCGAATGGCCCTACTTATTTCGGATACTTGTCTGCATGGGTCTTAGTCCTATTTTTATCAGCCGCATTCAATTACTATATACTAAGCCGCAGGCTCGTGTTAGAGTGAATGGCCTGCTCTCTGAGAGGTTTGATGTCACTAGGGGGACCAGACAAGGTTGCCCCTTATCGCCCCTCTTATTCGCCATTGCAATGGAGCCCCTTGCAGCGAGAATACGCCAGCACCACACGGCGAGGGGGATTGGCCTCAATACTAGAAGTCTCTTGATCTCACTCTATGCTGACGATGTCATCTTGTATATCGTGAACCCTACCGTGAACCTAGACCCAGTACTCCGGGAATTCATTAGATTCGGCGGTATCTCCGGTATTTCGATCAACTGGAAGAAATCGGTCATCTTCCCGCTGGCAGGTGGCACTCCAGAAATGGTGTCTAAATATCCCTTGCGATGGGAAGCGGAGGAAGTTAAATACCTGGGCATTTGGCTAAGTCATAATTTGCAGGAAATTTCAATCAATCAATCATAACACTTGTATAGCGCGCTACTCACCCGGAGTGGTCTCAAGGCGCTTGGGGGAAGGGGGCCGCTACTGCTCGAACAGCCAGGTCTTGAGTTGTCTCCTGAAGGCGAGGTGTTTGGAACTTACATTTTGGGCGGGCAATGATGTGGCTGCAGGAAAAGGTTTAGATCTAGTCCACCCTACCATTGTCACTTGCGGGGAAGATAGCACTAGCGAAGATGGTTATATTGCCAAAATTCTTGTACTTATTTACGAACGTGCCAGTCCCTCAGACACAACACTTTTTTAAATGTCTCCGCTCCCACTTGCTTTCCTTGGTATGGGCGTGGGGCCAGGCCAGGGTGTCATGGGACCTCCTGACCCTGCCGCTGCGACAGGGGGGATTGGTGGCTCCAGACATGCACCTATACGCACTTTGCGCACAAGCCCAATTCCTACACTTTTGGATATATCAAACGCCCTATCAGCCCCACATGGCCGTAGAGATAGACGCAGTATCACCGACCCCGCTGAAGGTGGCGCTCAATAAGAAGGCATCGCGTCCAACAGTAGATGTTGACACAGCCAACACGCTGAGATGGGCATGGCGCGAGCTTAGATGCCGCGCACGCCTCCCAATGCTCTACGCTCCATCCATGCCGCTGCGGCACAATCCGTTGTTACTGTGTTTAGAAACTGGGGGGAGAATAGTAGAGATCAGAGGTGCGCAGTTGCTTACATTCGCAGACCTTCACCCAGATAATACTTTCATGCCTCCACCTGAAGCTGTTGAAGACAGGGAAGTGCCTTTTATGGAGAGGTTCGCCTATCACCAGCTAAAAGCGGCTTGCCGGGCGCTTTGTGAGGAGTTTCCTCAGGCCCCCCAGACACGTAACGCTCTGGAGAACGTTTTATATAGCGCGAACTAGACCCGAACCGAATCAGGTATCAGAGCGCTTTACATAGCACCAGTTACGTTACATGAGGACGGACACACATTAATTTTAGGCACGGGGAGATTAAGTGATTTGCTCAGAATCACAGGAGGTTTTGGCGTCGTTACCGAGACTCAAACCCAGATCCCCAGGTCCGAGGTCGAGCGCCCTAGCCGTTAGGCCAACTCCTCTCCCCTATATGAGGCGATAGACCAGATACTAGGGCGCGCTGACCCCCCCCTCTCCGGTATCGGGCTTCCTCGGTCTGGTACAATCCACTGTGCCCACATCACGTAAGGTCCATGCTCTATTACTATTATACGCCAGGAGACAAATCGCGCTAAGGTGGGGTAAGAGGAGGGTACCCGGATTTAAGGAATGGCTGACAGATGTAACATATGGCTACACTCAATTGGGCATTTATTGGGAGCTGCTGCCACCTGCCTCACGACCTAAAGATATCTGGGAACCATTCTTGCAGTGGTCCCGAGCCAGAGCTACCTCACCTGCCGTGGTTGTGTGAAGGACATTCCCTTGTGATGTTTGTGTGATCCCTTACCAGGTTTCTGTTGGCCTCCACAGGGCACTGATATGTATGTGATGGTTATGCACGGCTAACACGTTTTTTCAACAGCTGGGACAAATAACACTGTCGGAACTGTGACAAACGCCAGATAACTCATACCCTCCCTGTTATGGCTGTCATGTGTGGTGATATGTGCTGCTCTAACTGTACCCAGGATGAACGATTCTTTGCATTATGTCTCTATAATACACCTAGAGGATTGTAAATTGCATCCGTATACTAAACCAGGACGAGTTTTAGTTAGTTTTTGTTTTCATTTCGATGCAACTGGCTTTGTAGTTCTTTAAAGCTCAATATTGATGTATACCGCAAGATACATATATTGATAGACATGAATGCTGTATTCTTGTATACCTCTTTGTAAACTTAATAAACAAATAGGAAAGAAAAAAAACTCTGGGCAGCACATGCGCTGCTGCGAGGCATGCAGTATTGGAGTATGGTTTTGAAGCCCCGCCCACACTCCGCCCATATTTTTTATTGGCTTGTGTCATTGTCCTTCCTAAACGCTGGCTTCAAAGTCAGTTTTAGGCTTAACAGTCCCTCTTTAGTACCGCCTTGTCTGCATGTGTTACCTCCCATAACGACTGGGCTTTTTACTTGTCTTGTTACACGGGCTGCTTTATCTTGGCTGTGAGCACTATTTTGTTTAATGACTTATCCCTATTGCACCAACTACGTAGCAGCACGCTGCCCGTTTTTATTTTATTTACTAATGTAGGTCCGTTTTAACTATAGCGGCCGCGTTTCTTTCTTTCTTCATTTTAGCAGAGCAGTCTGCTTTGAGTATAGTGGCTGCGCTTACTTATTGTATTTTTTGTTTGTATACTAGTGTCCACGCAGTGCTTTCACATTCATGGTAGCCACGCCTAAAGAAAGGTGTGCAGCCTCTATTAATGTGACAGCGTGGCACGGGCGTTAAAAAAAATATATATATTTGTCAACTTGACAACATGCTTTGTTTGTCACAACGCCCCATACCGCGGTTTCACTTTAGTCTTGGCCATGCCCCTTTCTTTAGACGGGGCTTGTTTCCATGAATGTGAAAGCGCTGCATGGGTGCTAGTAAACAAAAAATTATTTGCAATGCAATAGGTC
The DNA here is from genome assembly GCF_964261635.1 of Lissotriton helveticus. Classification (NCBI taxonomy): domain Eukaryota; kingdom Metazoa; phylum Chordata; class Amphibia; order Caudata; family Salamandridae; genus Lissotriton; species Lissotriton helveticus. The sequence goes on from NC_136059.1 coordinate 254,404,983, forward strand.
TAGCATTTGCAAGAGTTTAAGCTATTGCATTGCCAATAGCTCAAACTCTCGTACATGCCAGACCTATTGCATTGCAAATTCTTATTTGACAAGGGCATTATGTTTGTATTTGAACAAAACAGGGACACACCACATTTCTAAAAGACTGTGCTTAAAGACTAGGACTCTATTTAGAAACCAGCGTGAGACACCATGCTTAAGAGTGTTGGCCAGATCATTAATTAGAGCCCTGAATCCCAGCAGACCATCAAAACAGCATCTTCATGGGTGAACTAATACAATGACAAGAAGCATGCACAGCTGCATTAACCATAGAAGCAATCTGCTTTAATAACCTCCACGAAACTTAAGTATAGTGCCTGAGCTGATGAATGTTTAGGATGACATACCTGGTATATAATTGCTCTGTGGTTCGATTCCTGCTGGAAAGTTAGTATTTTCAGGAATGGAGTGAGTATAATCATCAAGGGGTGGTAGTTCAGTAAGTATCTCTGTATGTCGAGGCACCAAAACTGGAGGCAAAACTTTAAAGAAGAAACAAAATATCTTTAGAGAAAATACTAAATGTTTAATAGACAAAAATAAAGTAAACTTCCATAAATTTATTCAAATAATCTACTGTTGTATTCCTCCCAACGATAAACATACAGACGTTGTACATTGTAGGTATGATAATGAAGAGAATATACAAATTAAGTTAATTTCAAATCATTAGCTTCTTTTTCCTTCACATAGTCCCATTGTAATAAAAAAAGACTCTGCTGATACTTAAATATGCCAATTTTTGAATATTCTGCACAACTGACTTACTAAGCAAGTAATATTATCTGCCATGTTAAACATAAGAGGTAGAAAAAATGTCAATGGAGTTTGAAATGTTTACAATAGAAAGGTCAAACTCGTAACAATGGATTTCTATACTTGGAACGGAGAAGGCATATGTGCAGTGTGGTACTGGGCACCATCATACCTAGATCATGTCCAGGAGTTTCAGGACATCCTCTACTGTGGTGGTGGGGGTGCTCAGTGCTCAAATTAAAAGTCCAGAGCTCCGTGCTCACGGATGGTTTGCCTGTTAATTTTATCATTAAGACACATTTCTCGCCTCATGAATGGAGATTGCCAGTGGTTTGCTTTGTATCAAGTGGCAGTAAATACTGACTTAGTATAGCAAAAATGGTTTAAGAGCATAATCAGACCTTTATTTACAACGTAAGTGCCTTACAATTTTTAGATGTTCGACGATTTATCTGTCCTCTTACCTGGAGTCTCCACTCGCTGGTAGTGATAGGGGTTCACACACACTTCATCTTTTTTAAGATTGAAGGCATATTCACAGTTTTCTATTGCTTTGAGTTCATGATGACTGTGAAGATCAGGCCAGCGCCAAAGACGACAATAAATTACATGTGGCAACCCTTTACGATGAGATACTTGAAGGCGCCCATCGAGTGACCTATTTCGGAGTTTAAAAAAAACAACTTAGTAGAACACTAAAACTGGGAGCAAACAAAAGGTTTACTTTTCTAAAATGGGTATAAAAGTGTAAGAGTTATATTGCAACGGTCATCCATATTGTGAAACACTGCCCAAAACCAAAAACGGTTGGTTTTCTCAGTCTTCTTGCGCATAGACAAGCATTCCACTGTCATCAACAGAAAACACCATACAGGAAAGTGGGAAAGACTCAGGAGTGCAGTGAAAAATAACCAATGGTCAAAAAAAGCTTATGGGATATTGGGGTAGGAGAAAGAGAAAACAAAGATTCTGGTAATTTGGAGCATTCAGAAAACTAGTCTTGAAGAATGCTTTACTAAAGATCATGCAATAGATGCAAATGAAGATACAAGTTTGAAATGCAAATCACAAGCACTGGATGAAAAGAAAAGAAAAAAATACAGCACATGTAGGAAACAAAATAACAAAAAAACAACTTCCTGTTATACCACGTTTATCAACCCTCCCAGCCTCTCAAATTCCCTGGCAAACCAGCCAATCAGCACTCATCTTACAAGGTGAAACCAAATGGTTAAGTGTAAGAAAGAACATTCAAAATCCCCCCGAACAAAAAATTATAAAATGGTTAGCAGTATTTGTTTCTTGATTTTTTTTATGTCTGGCTAAACTGAAACTTGAGAACCCTTTGTCCACACACTGCAGGCGTATAAAAACAGATGCAGATTAATGGGCAGGGAGATAGGAAACTTCATCAGAGAAGCAACAAAAGCTAAGCCAATTCGTTTCCAAGAAACAAAAAACAAATGCCAATAACTTAATTGGAGGTTAGTTACTTCAGATACTCAAGTCTGATCTCAACAGCCATAACCTCGACACGAACTCTTCAATACAAGAGATAAAAAGTCAATTAAAATGTAGAGACATTTATCAGATAATTATAAACTGAATATGCTATCTTGGCTAAATACCAGAACAAGTATGAAACACTGATATGCCCAACCTCAAAATGATCAGTGTTAAAAGATATTTCATTGGTCAAAACATCAGCTGGCAAAAAATAAATGGCATTTATAAAACAGGCCAGCAATGTAATAGAAATGCTGTGCCATATGCTTTATTCACGAAAATATTTGTACCAATAAGTAATGAAACAATCCCACTGAATAACTTAAACCACCCATCCTCCCAGAAGAGCTCTAAGATGTGAGAGTGCAGAATATTCACCTGGTTTGTTCAGAGAAGCTGTAAAGGCCTGTTGTATCCCACTGATCTATGGTATTTGGTGTACTCAGTCCCCAAATTTCAGAGCAAGTGCTGTGCATAAATCGAAAAACAAAAAAGTTGATGTGAACATGGATGCATGGTTGTTCAAAATACCATGATGTAAAACATGGAATGTACAGAATTCTTCCTTCACATAGAAGACAGAGCGTTTCTGCAGATGGCTTGATAATAAATCACACTGAACATGTTCTATGTGAAGGATGCCAATAAAATGAAACACGTGACTCAAGAATAACTGTGATAATGTTTAGAAAACATGACACTTGTGATCTGCAAAGTGAAAAGATTAGCTTGGTTGCAACCATCTTTAAACAGGTTACAACAACAACTTTTAAGGTTATCAATAAGCATCAGACACTAATTCACACAAAGCGTTTGTCTACAAACATGAAACAGTGACCAGAATCAGATAACCTTGGTTTAAACATACGCAACATGAGTACCACTGGACAGGCAGAAGCTCACTGCGTCCCTTTCAAGCCCTCTTGAAAATTGTACAAAAAAGTATATTACTACAGTTATTTTACATTTACTCGATGGGAGCTCTAAGGAAAAGAGCCTGCACCCAAGAAACGAAATTCTGAAAGAAATGTGCCAGTTAAAAAAGTGCCAGAATGGCCATGATGTGCTATTGACAAATAAACAGTGGAAATGAGAACATATATATTGACAAGTATAAACAGACAATGTGTTATGACACAATGATCAACAGCATGAAGGATTATGGGAGCATGATTTACAGATACAAAGTGCATGACAAACCCCACATTTGAATTTCCCAAATACAAGGTAGAAGATTAAAATTACGTACTGAAGCTGTCAAACAGAAAAAAAGGGAAAAAGGGTAGAAATGGACACAAAGAAAATATAGGAGCTGTACAACTGCACGCCATTTGGTGATGACAGTTGTCATCGGAAAGAAGACCTAGTTGGGCCTAGCAGGCTCTTATGATACACAAGAGGTACACAATATTTGGTATTTGCAAATGTTCTCCAAACAAGTCGCTTGAGCAGGACTATGAAAAAAATAATGTGCTTATTCACTTCTCAACATATGATTGTCCGGTCTGATAGGATTGTTGTTGCTAGAACACTCGGTCACTTCATCTTAAATAAAACTATAGTTTGTGTGTATAGGCGTGTGGTGGACGGGTAAAAAAGCATCTACTTACTCTGTAATAGCACCTCTTCGGTTGAACAGTCCCAGAAATGTATTCACACACTGGGTTGTTAATACTATTAATCCTTCGACGAAAGTTGGTAAAAAATAAAGTCTGTATCGTCAACTCCACCCTTGCCAAAACTTTCACCACTTCTACACAGACTGCCACTCTCCAGCTCAAGGTTTGCTGTTCAGAAAAGAAATAGGCTTCAAGGCAAGGCAGGTGATTGAGGCTCTTGTAGACACATACCTTTAGATAACTAATACTTAAGAGAAAGCCCCCACATATTGAAAGATGCTGTGCATAGAAAAGTGACACTTAAATGAATTCAAGAATTAAGTGTAAAGATTTGATGTCTCTTGAGTAACAGAATTCTGATGTCACAAATAGTGTGAGGGCCATTAGCTCTAGAAATCAGCTCAAATTAGCAAAATAACATGCATCAGCAAATGGGTTTGAATAGCTATTCAGTTTACAGCCACGTTTTTACCCACAAAAAAAGAAAACAACATACCTGCGAACAGGTTGATGCTGCAAAACTAAGGAACCCGGATCACTAGATGTAGGAAGCTGGCTCTTTATATAATATACCAGTAAGTGGTTGTATTGTGCAAAGAGTCCAGAAATTCCCCCAGAAGTGTACAAGGCTTAATGTAAACCCAAAGTGCTCTATTTATGGTAGCGTGGTTGAGCAGTATTAGGCTTAACACAGAAGAGTGTAAGACATTTGTTATACACACATTGACTAATAAAAGACAAGACTCAAAAAGGAGATCCACACTGAATTTGGAAATATAAGCCTCTCTCAAGTTTTAAGACCAAGATATACACAGAAAGCGAAGTACGTTTTTCATTAAAAAAAATTTACACTTTAAAAAGTGGACACTGCAATTTTCAGGCTTTGCAATGTTAACCTACGGGAGGAAAACAAAAATGCAGCTTTGCAGGCAAGTACTCGACTTACAAAATCAGTCTCCGGGTTTTGGTGTCAACATCAGGCAAGGTTTAAATCAGCACCAAGAATGCACCACCAGCAGTACAGAAGAGATCGGGTGTAGAGGTCAAATTCGGGGTCAGGCACCCAATGTTAACCAATAGAGACAGGGGGGAAGTCGCGCAGTAAAGCAGTGTCTGGCTTCAAACTCCTGGACAGAAGTTAAGTACAGGCGGAGGGGGCACAAGGCAGCATCAAAAGTGCACCCCCAGTGGCACGGGTGCAAGGGGTGTTCTTTGACGTCGGGAAACAGCTTACCAGGCAGGTTGCGGTCAGTGGGTGTCTTCGAGCTGAGGCTGAAGGCCTCACGGTGGAGTACGGCAGGGGTCAGCCCATGGTGGACTCTGGATAAGAAACGCTGGGTAAACTTTGCCACTCGGGCCATGGGTGTTGGGTTCAGAGATAGGTCCGGAGGCGGTTTCGAGGTTACTCTTTTAAGTTGGTTTCTACTGGACAAGACTGCAGTCCACGGGAGATTTTGAGTCTTTGTTGAAGGTAGGCAGTCCTCCAAAGGCTTTGGCAGTCGCTGGGCTGCGGGGTGGGTCGTCATTTGGCGCAGGATCGTCGAGAGCTGTAGACAGACGGATAAGGCAGGGGCCAAGGCAGTTGATGCCTGTAGTTTCCGCTGGTGCTAAGCTGTAGTGACCAGCTCTTCTTGTGTCATTAGGAATCTGATTTCAGGGTCTGGGGAAGCCACCTAAATACTAGATGAGGGGCATTACAAGGGAGTAACAGGTAGGGACCAATGGGTTCCTTACCACTATTATGCCACCCTCCTGTGGGAGTGGGGCATAGCCCTAGCCCTGACTGGATAAGTACCAATATTTTCAAGATGGTGGGCACTAACAAATGTGCTTTACTTTTCCTTCAGCACCTATGGGGTGGAGTTGACTAATAGGGGCACACCTCCTATACTTATCAAGTTTTCCCACCAAAATTGGGGGCTTGAACCGGGAGATGCCATCTGCTGCTAGCAGCAGAGGCTGGTGTCACGTTACCAAGGCAGCAGGCCTTTGAAGCTTCCCTATTGAGCACTGTGCTCATCCTGGGGGAGAAGGTGTGACACCTCCGCCCAAGATGTGCTTTAATTCTGGCCTCAGAGAGCAGAGGCTCTCGATCCAAGAGTCCTCAAACATGTCTGGTGGTGGCAGGCTGCCTAAAGCCAGTAAAAATCCACACCAGGGTTGGTAGCTTTTCAGGGGGCCCCACTGAGGTGCCTCTGAGTAAATGTTTTAATAAATCCAACACTGGCATCAGTGTGGGTTTAAGATGAGGTGTTTGGTACCAATCACTTCGGGGTTCAGTGAAGCCATTATGGTGCTGAGGAACTAAAGTTGTTGAATTTCCAGCCCATGTACTCTCTATGGCTTCCCTGGCACTTACAATATTAAGGAATAGACTTAAATACTGTAGGGGCATATCTGCTCAAGCAGATATGCCCACACCTGGTATATAGTCCACCCTGAGTTAGGTCTTGTATGGCTCGCTAGAGTGGTGACATACCCATACCTTAGGCTGAGCTAATGTACAAGGTACACGGGTAGTGTGCCATGTTGACTGTCGCATTTCACTGCACCAAGGCATGCAAACTGTAGTGGCAGAGGTATGGCCTTGGTGAGGGGGTCTCTAGGGGACCCTCTTCAGTCTTCATGTCCTAGGTACCAAGGGTACCATTTACTAGGGACTTACATGAGGGGTGAAGTTGCCAATCAAGGTACAGTTTTAGGAATTGAGAACTGGCACAGGGGACCTGGTTGGCAGGGACATACAATCAAAGCCACATTATTTTACAGGCAAAAAGTGTGTGGGGGGTGCTAACCATGTCAAAAGAGGCACTCTCTCACACTAGCACAAAAGAGGCATTACTTTAAGTGAAAGAAATGGAATTCATTTAGTGCAGGTCTTCGAAATATTTGGGAGAAAGTGAACAGACGATTAAAATATTGCGCCAAAGAGATGTAGTTTGCCTTGGTGCATATGATCAAATAGTTTGCACAGTTAATAGCTAGTGTCCCTCAATGGCAAAATCTTCCTTTCAAGCAGCAGCTTCCATGGCTTATCCATTGTTGTTTTTGTGAGATGAAAACAGGGAGCTTAAGGAAAGAGTAATACATTTTAATGCTTTTTAGGCCATGACATTAGAGGTAGTCTAAATTCCTCTAAGCGGAAGCATGTGGTGTGGGGTTATAAGGGTGTCTTAAACTTTGTGTGCAGACAAGACACCAATAGTGCAATCAAGGTCAAACGTTTCAGACCAGTTTAGCAGCTGCAAGTCTTGCCTGTAGCGTCATATTCGTGCAATAGTCTGATCTGAAGCAAAGATGCAAACATTTGATATGGATGTGATCATCAAGGTAAGCTTGGATTTCGTAAAACAAAACATTTTCGCTAAACCGTGGATGCCATGGGGAGGTCAAGTGTGAAATGGTTATCAGTGGCATTAGCCTGATTAAGGATGGATTGATTCCGCCTCTTACCCATTGGTTTAAAAGCTGAATTTTAGGTAGTGCCAGAACATCTGCATAGTTTTTTGACTAAACTGTAAGGCAAGATATTGCCTGATCAAGAAAGGCTGCAAATGCTGCCACTTTGTTTGAGGGTGCTGCTCGCTTGATTTCGCATGTTTTATTTAGTGGGTATTAACTCCAAAGGTTCTTGAAATTTGGATGAATGTGTGATTTTTTTGCAAAAAGGTTTGTGGCAAAAGTGGTGTGATTAATTCATGCGAGGATATAGAGAATTTGGCTTCAGCGTTTGTAAACAGAATTTGAATGGCCTACAGGTATTTATGTGGCAGTGTCGAGTTTGGAAGCATCATTGTGTTCATTTGCAGAGATGATACCTCTGTGGTTTAGTACTGAATTGATGGAGGTTAGTGGTTGCTACCACTAAGGAGAAGGAAAAGCAAAGCCAACTACCTGTAATGCCAGAACCCTCTTTTGAGTATCATCCTTAAATACATACACACTTCATCATGCACGTGTGGGATCCTGGAACACAATTAATAAACCAAGAGGAAAAGTAACACGAAGCCTATTTAAAGACAACATATGCACATTAATGCCAAAAATCACGTGGGGGATAGGGGGTTTACAAAAGGGTACACAAACTAAAGCAGCCTTGCTGCAGAGAAGCAATTTCTTTTACTATTTAAGAAGAGAAATAAAATCATTGGAAATGTTTTCACAGCCATTAGACAAAGGAAACGCTGTTCTGTGAGGAGAGAGCTATACATAAAGGGGGCTAGCAAGCAATTATTTGAATAAAGATTATGAGGAAATAATCGGAAATGAAACATTCAATTAGGAAACTATAAATACAAACTGATCAATTGGAAAACAGCGTGTTATGAGGGAGGATGAATCTCAGATTTTGAATAACTATGATCCCCAAACCCCCACTTTCTATACAAGCCAAATATTAGCAAAGAGCCCTACTGTATCCTTCATTGACAGCCTTCTGAAAAACACATATATAATGAACATTTTGTTTTCTAATTTGTATTGGGGCTAGCATCTTATATTAGAGAGTCATGACATTCTGTAACAAACATATATGATCTACCCTGGGAGAATGACAATTTGTTAATTGGTTTTGGCGAAAAATCATTTTAGGCATCAAACAATGCTTGAAATTGAGATCACTGAGCTTGAAGAAAATACTGAACAGATTATCAAAATCACAGTACTACTTGCAAACAATATTTTCCTTTTTAATGTAGACATTCTGAATATTGAACTGGGTCTCAAGGAACGATTGCACAGGTTATGATGGGTAATTATTTTTTCACTAATACATAAGATTAAAAACGTGAATGCTCCATATGAGGGACACATGGTGCAAATATAACATTTCTGAATGAGTACCTAATTTGTAAACAGATTCCCCAAACGTATTAGATCTGCTGAATCTTACGTAAAGTATGAAAAACAAAATACTGTGCCTTTGTCTGATTGATGATTTATTCATAAAAAGGAATAAAAGTTCAGACAAACATTCCGGGACCATAAATGTGAATAATTGAAATCTTCAATTGACAGGACTGACTAGTGCGAATACACCAGATTTTTTTTTTTTAGACCTCCGGATTAAAATTAGCTAGAGTGAGATACAAACCGGTCTACAGATGCAACTGTAAGAAACAGTATCACATGTGAGCAGTTATTCGTTCGACAATAAAAGGCGTATTCTAAATGAAGAGCTATTGGGGGCAGTGGAATTGCAGTACTTAAGAAAAGTGTAGAAAATAAAGTGCATGTGCTAGACAAAACCAGAATAGGTCCTAGGAGATGCCATGGAAACAAAACAAGTAAAGTAAAAAAACGAACTACTTTTTACGAAAAAGTAAGAGAATACTATTAAAAATTACATCATCTCTCAGTTATCTTAATTACTTAATAAAGTATAAAACAACAAAATATACAAACATTGGAAAATATTAGAACATGAATCATCAATAGAGAATTTAGTAGGTACAAATCCACATTTCAATTCTAGATCCCCCTCTGCGATTTCCTAGCCATTTGGATCAGGGATAAGGAGAATCTTGGTTCAACAAAAACAGTGGTTTTTGTAAATGCTTCAGAAATAAAGGCTGACATAGCAACAACAATAAAATTAAAATACACTGCACTATACGAAAGTGATGAGAAGAAAATCAGGAGCATGATTAACTCTAATTCTGACTTGCAGTCTATGAGGTAGAACGTCTGTTTCAAAAGTACTACGTAGGTAAGGACCAAAGTTCCGCTAAAGAAAACAGTGACAGAACATTGAAGGGCCATATGTACTGCCAACAACACCTATCGGATGGCAAGACATTTCTAAGAATATCAATTCAGAACATTATGGATTTTTGACTCAATATTGAGAAAGAACTAAATGTACATCTTTAAAATCAAAATGATAGATACAACCAAAATACGGTTATCATTTGTTTCCTAGACCATCAAAATTACATAATAAAACAGGAAGGTATTTCAGAGTGTTAGGAAAACATCGTAGATTGAAACCATTGCAGCTAAATAAAGAAGGCAAGATGAAATATATCATTAATCACGTGCTCATCAGAAAACATAGCCCAGGTGGTCAATTTTGAAAAAGTCACATCTATGCAACAAATTTGATTCCACGTGAAATTAGTTACTTACATGTAAGTCCAGTTCTTCGAGGTTGGTATTTTTCATGTAATCATTTCCAGTAGTCAAGCTGGGAATCCCCAGTAAACTTAAGGTAACTTAAATAATTGTGTTAAAATGCACCCAGGGCACAAGAGTACATACACCTCATTTGAAAGAACCCAAAACTCCGCCAGAGAGGTGGAGGAGCGGAGCTCTCCTATTCTTCCTAGAGGCCATCATAGTGAAGATGTCTATGCTCAAGTGCAACAATAGTATAGAACAGAAAATGTGTTCTGACTGGCAGGAAGGATGGTTGTTGACTGCTTGAAAGATAACAATGGCGGAGAACTTGAGTTACAGCAAAGTCAATAATTCCTTCTCCAACATGGAATTTTTCATACATTCAAATGTTTTCGTCAGAATAGCAATCCGTACATCAGCTCATAACCAAGCAGGTTCACGGGAACTGGGGTAGGGGCCTTCTCACTGATGAGTTTACCACTGCTTTCACATCCAGACACTAGTGCTTTGTCAATGTGGGCATGCTCTTCCACGTAGCTGCACCACAGGTGTCCTGCAAAGGCACTCCGGGTCTAGAACACATCGGTCGTCGCTAGGCTACTGGTGGAACGCACCCTCACCTTGGCTGGGAGTAGACACTTCGCCTTGTTAAGGCAGAAATTGATGCAGGCAGGCAGTCAACATGCTATTCCTCCTATTTGACAGGGGCTGACCTCTCTTCCTGTATGGCCGAAGGATAGAAATAGCTGGCTAGATGTGCAAATTACTTTTGTTTTATCCATGTAAATTCAGATGCACCTGTGTACAGCCATTTTTTTTTAAGTGCAGAGCAACAGGCTCACTCAGGTGAAGGTTGCAGGCACTTTTGGCATGACCTCAGAGTTAATACAAAGGGCTTTTGTACTGTAATAGCCTAAAACTCCCTCTCCTTACTGACGCGAGGGCAAGCAAAAGAGTGGTCTTCCAGGGAAGGAACATAAATAGAACTTTAAATCAGTTTTGTGGATCGATTCATAGGTTGGTAGACTGAGTTGGCTTATTACTGTGATCAGTTCCCAATGCACTGGAAAGCACAATAAAGGGCAAAAGTTCCAAACAGCCATTTCATAAATTGTTTTACAATCTTTTGTGAGAACAAGGATTAAAAATAAACAGGCTTTTTGCAGGTTTACCCCACCATACTTTTTACCCTAATTTTCAATACTAAATGGTGCATGCTTGATTGGCTTGTCCTCGCTTGGCTTGTGCTCAATTGGCATAGGTTAAATTACTTCTAAGTCCCTAGTACATGGTACCGGAGGTACCTATTGCATGCAAGTTAGTGTTCCCCATAGACTGATGCACTGGTTGTGCCACCCTGAGAGGGACAAGGTAAAATATGGTTCCCAGGATGCCAACGCAGTCTCGAAGGCAGATTTCAATTGCTAACTGTAGTTTGCCATTTGAGGTCATAGCAATCCCCAAACCTCCCCTTGTAATATATGTATGTCACCCCTACGGTCGGCCAAACAAGATGTAAGACAGGTTGCGGTATGTTAAAAAGGGGAATATGTACTTTTCATTGTCCCAGCAGTAAAAAACAAATTTACATTTTTACTGTGGAAAGGCTACTAGACCCACTGGAAAGAACATATTTACAAGCAGACACCTTAGCCCAGCTAAAATGTGAATGGGACTTCTAAAGTTGGTACTGTGAGGCGTCAAAATAATCAGTGCATTCAATTCGATTTAATGGTTAAATCAAATGTAATGTCACTGGTGGACAAAGGGTAACTTTACAACTTGCCACTTTAATTGGCCAGGGTTTTCAATGCCAGTTTACTGTTGTACTCTGGGTCCGTCCTGCAGTCAGCTTTCTGCCCTCCTGGGAAGACGCACTAATGACTCCCAGGAAAGATAACAATAGAGGCCTGCCACTGGAGAAGGTGTTAGCTCCCCTAGGCAGGAAGCCACACGGTGTTAACCCAAAAAGTGAGCTTCAAAAGGTGAAGCCGCCTCTGAAGGGCAAATGAGGAACTGGTGAGAGGGACTGCTCAATTGTATAGGTATACAGGCTGGCTCTGATTACAGGGAAGGGGAAGCCAGTTTTCAAACCGGTTTTCAAGGGGTGTGTAGCCCCCTTGGCAGCCACACCTCTGGTTTGAGCTAGGCAGCTCTGGACGCCGAGAGAGGGGTTCTGCCATCTTGGAAGTGGGCAGAAGGGTGCATCTTTGGATAGTCAGATTTCACAGTCCACAGGCATTAGTCATCAGGAGGGAGGTGAGCTGGTGGCCCATTGGCTACCAACAGCATCCTACGCAGAGGGCATTTAATTTCTGAGCATAAATAGGGCCCCGTTGACACCCAGAATTCATATCTCGACTGGACTGGAAGGACGACCGAAGAAGAACTGACCTGCCGCACTGTGGAACCAGCAAAGAGGCTGCGCCAGCGTGGCCTGCACATGCTGAACCTGGTGGCAAAGGAGAGGGACTGTGTCTGCTGGGGCAGAAGTCATCTCCATTGCCCAGCCAAAGCCAAGAGACTACAATGGGTAGTGAGATGGCCCCCTATTCACAGCACAAGGACACACAGCTGAGAAGCCTGCTGGGGCAAGTTGGCAGCCCAATGTCTTTGACCTGTTGACAACCGCCGCCATGCAGCACCAGGGAGCAGGACCCAATGCACCAAGTTGCACCTGAATTTGCAGAGCCCAGGACTGTTGTTGGAGTGCGTCTGGGACACTCCGAGTTGAGGAGAGGAGTTGGCCTAATGGCTAGGGCGGTGGACCTTGAATCTGGGGAACTGGGTTCGGGTCTCTGCAATGACGCTGAACATCCTGTGATTCTAGGCAAATCAGTTAATCTCCCCATGCCTAACAAAAAATAAATGTGTCCACATGTGATGCAACTGGTGCTATGTAAAGCGCTCCGATACCCGATGTGGGTCAAGTGTGCGCTATATAAAACTCTGTAAAGTAAAAATAAGTTATCGACCCAGCAAAGATTGGCCTGTGACACTGGACTAACGGCAGTCCATTGATGACTGGATTTCTGCCAGCACAGAGAGGAATTTGAAGGATGTTGGCCCTGTGACCAGGACCACCTCACTCCTTTTTGTACTGAGAAGTAGTCGCAGCAAGATCCTTGTCAACTGGATTGCATCCACAGCATTCTTTGAGCATCTTCAGCATCCTTCATCCCTTGCATCAGGACCACTTCCATAGGAAAGCCCTGCAAAGTATAAAAGTGCATGGGAAAGACTGAAGCCTGCTTCCCCAACTGAGGTAACTATTTCTGAGGAACTTACTCCTCCCCTGACAGGGTCCCTACTGGAGTAGGTCACCTAAAATGACTCTAAGTGTCCGCATTCCTACGACCCAAACTTTTTTGTAAAAATGTTTTTAAATATCAAATTTGTTTAATTTACCAATGCTTGTTTGTGGTTGAAATAAGGATTATGTTACTTACCCTTTGAGCATCTGTTCTTGGCATGGAGAGCTGTAGATGCATGCTTTGCAAATCCCTGCAATCTGGTGTTGAGTCCGGATGTTTTTAAATTATTTTTCTTCAAAGAGGTCTTTTCCAGTCATGATGTGGGGTGACTCCTCCTTTCGGTCAGAGTGCGCATGGGTATCGACTCCATTGCTAAACTGTTTTCCCGCAAGACGGTGAGAATGGAGTAAATTAGTGTGGTATAGAGAGGTCAATGTGAGCATAATATGAATAATATTCATTGGTGTCCAGGGAGGAGCGAGGGCACATGTGAATCTATAGATCTACATGCCAAGAACAGATGCTTACAGGGTAAGTAACATAATTTGTTCGAGGCATGTGTGATATAGATACACTTGCATTGCAAAGACTGTATAGTAGTACCATCTGAAAGTGGTGGCTAAGCAGTGGGCATTGCAGTTGTTTCAAAAAGTGTTCTTAGGACTGCTTGTCCTACATTAGCTTGCTGCTGTGCTAATACATCCACACAATAGTGTTTAGGAAATGTGTGTGGTGTAGACCTTGTACCTGCATTATAAATGTCCGCTATAGGAATGTTACCTAAAAAGGCTATGGATGCTCCTATTTTACATGTACAGACAAAGTTCTTTTGGCTTTGATATAACATGTTTGAATAAATGTAACATTCCATCTAGAGATACGGGATTTAGAGATAGGTTTACCTTTATGAGGGGGAGAAAGAGCAACAGAAATTTGTCTTGCAAAAGTCTTTTGTTCTGTCAATATAATACAATATTGCTCTTTTGACATCTAAAGTATGAAGTGCTCTTTCTGCTCCAGAATCAGGTTGAGGGAAGAAAAAGGGTAACTCAAATTGACTGGTTAATATGCAAAGCAGAGAATACTTTTGGAAGGAACTTTGGGTTAGTACGAAGAACCACTTTATCTCGATGGAGTTGGAAAAATGTTTCTTCTAAAGTTAATGCCAGAAGCTCAATGGCACGTCTTTGTGAAGTGATACCAATCAAAAAGCCGCCTTCCAAGAAAGAAACTGCAGTGGACAATTGTGCAACGGTTCAAAGGGTGGACTCATAAATCTTGTTAGAACAATATTAAGTTTCTATGCAGGTCGAACTTTTGGTAGAATCACCCTTTTAAGCCCTTCTACAAAGGCTTTAATTACTGGCATTTTGAATAGAGATAAGTTTAGTTTAGTTTATGACATTTGTTAAGCGCTTGGTTGCACAGAGAACAGTGCGTCCCCGCGCTGACGACCCTACCTACATCTCTTCAGCTTGGCTCGCAGAGGGTGAACACAGGGACACGAGTGGACTATACTGAATTTAACGTGGGGAAAAGATGGGTTTTCAGCCTCTGTTTTGTAGATATACAGCCACTGCTGCAAGGTGTAGGTGTATGCATGTGTATGTAAGGCCTGCACGTAGCAGATGTAATAAATAACAAATGATTTGTTGTATAGAAGCATCTAGAGCTTCAATTGTTTGGTTTTTACAATAAATAACAAACCTTTTCCACTTTGCGGCATAGTATGCTTTAGTGGTAGGTTTTCTTGCTACTTTAAGAATTGCCATGCAATTTGATGGTAGATTAGGTATCTAAATTTTATGTCTTCAGGAGACAAATCGCTAGGTTGAGCTCCAGGGGGTTTGGGTGTCTGATTTCTCTATGGCTCGTGAAGGTTTGAGGTGAGGTGAAGCTTTTGGTGCGGGACTACTGAAAGCTCCAGTAGAGTGGTGACCCATGGTTGACAAGCCCATGTAGGAGCTATCAAAACAAGGGTGAGAGATGTTTGCCTGAGTTTCCTAACTAGAAATGGAGGAAGGGGGAGAGGCGGAAAAACATAAGCAAATATCCCTGACCAGTTCATGCATAGAATAAACAAACCAGATTGCCGGGCAGTGTTAGTTGATTAACAAGTACACACCTAGTATAATGAATTGCTAGGCTGACAAACCATTTGTGTTTTGGTCACTTGTATTTTTATAAAGAAATATTATGAGAAATTGTTTATGGCAACAACAAGGATTCACATCACATTTACAAAGGTTCACAAATGCATTGAAAAAACCATAAAGAATACATTAAGTCAAAACATACACATATAACAATTGTGTTAACATAAATGAGGACAACTGTAGAATGCCTCAAAAAAAATTCCTTTGTAGAGGCACCAATCCTGAATGCAATTAAACAAGTGGACAACTAAGATAACAAACTAGCCTACTTGTTATGACCACCACTAGATACACATAAAGCGGTTCAACATATGATGCACAACATAGGAAGACACAAAACTATGCAACAATGTAGAGTTGTGTATGGGTTATATTCCTATTGTGCCCTAACAGTTCAGTATCTGGGTGGAACAGGACGCCGACGCGTTTCGAACCCGTTGAGTAGTTTTAAGGGTTCTCCTCAGGACAAGGATTGGAGAGGTCGTTGTCACTGTGAATTGAGTTAGAAACATGGTGTCAATGGAAGGCTGACTACTACCTCACTTCAACTCAAACACTGTGAATTAATGGTTAAATACCTTATTCTGGGAATATCAGGATGCTACCTGTAAGGAAGGTGATATAAACCCTAGTTAGTCCCTGTTATGTAGGAAATGCTCTGAGCCACTATGTAACGATAAAAAAGGTTATCCCATTTGGAGGCACATACCTTGATGTTTGATGTGCGAAGCACAAATGAGGGATGCTGATATGACTAAGGTCGGGAGGTGCGCCTAAAGAAAATAAATACGAAGTATTCAAATTTTATCTCTTGACAAAGAAACTGTTCGTGATTTGAATTACTCGTGACTGGGAAGCCAACTGAGTCCTACCTTTCTGTGCCAGTGATTGATTTACAGCACGAACACAGGCGGCAGCCGCCGCGGGTTCGGCAACTAGAAATCAAGAAGAGATGCGGGGGTTAGCACGGTTCTTGAACCGCACACGCGCTGGCTGTTAAAAAGAGTGTTGAGAAATGTTTAACTCACATTTGGAGACGAATGAATCGGCGATGTACAGCGGGCTCCAGACGGCAAGAGACAGACAACGCGAGTGCAGGAGGGGGCGTGTCCAAATGTATTTAATGCGCCAGGCGTGTAAACAGCCTGATGGGACACGTAGTCCAATTACACAAATGCCCGCTAGGTACAATGAAATGGCACAATCAATGGGAATGATATATGGACAATGGAGGAGCGAAGGCAATCTAAAGGCGGTCAAAGTGGAATTTATGGTCTCTGTTAAAAGATCAGGCACAATTTTACTAAGGTGTTATGGGGGGCTCAGAAACTAGAGGGACACCTCAAGGAAGACCCCAAAAGAGGGTTTAACAATTAACAGACGTACTGTGTGTTAATGCGTGGTTGCACAGACACATGAGCAGCAGGCAGCGCAGGCAAGCAATCGCTGTGTCGCTAAACATCAAGGTATGTGCCTCCAAATGGGATAACCTTTTTTATCGTTACATAGTGGCTCAGAGCATTTCCTACATAACAGGGACTAACTAGGGTTTATATCACCTTCCTTACAGGTAGCATCCTGATATTCCCAGAATAAGGTATTTAACCATTAATTCACAGTGTTTGAGTTGAAGTGAGGTAGTAGTCAGCCTTCCATTGACACCATGTTTCTAACTCAATTCACAGTGACAACGACCTCTCCAATCCTTGTCCTGAGGAGAACCCTTAAAACTACTCAACGGGTTCGAAACGCGTCGGCGTCCTGTTCCACCCAGATACTGAACTGTTAGGGCACAATAGGAATATAACCCATACACAACTCTACATTGTTGCATAGTTTTGTGTCTTCCTATGTTGTGCATCATATGTTGAACCGCTTTATGTGTATCTAGTGGTGGTCATAACAAGTAGGCTAGTTTGTTATCTTAGTTGTCCACTTGTTTAATTGCATTCAGGATTGGTGCCTCTACAAAGGAATTTTTTTTGAGGCATTCTACAGTTGTCCTCATTTATGTTAACACAATTGTTATATGTGTATGTTTTGACTTAATGTATTCTTTATGGTTTTTTCAATGCATTTGTGAACCTTTGTAAATGTGATGTGAATCCTTGTTGTTGCCATAAACAATTTCTCATAATCTTTCTTTATAAAAATACAAGTGACCAAAACACAAATGGTTTGTCAGCCTAGCAATTCATTATACTAGGTGTGTACTTGTTAATCAACTAACACTGCCCGGCAATCTGGTTTGTTTATTCTATAAGAGTGGTCCGGCCGGTCAGAGACAGGACCCAGCCTTTCTTCTTTTTCCCCAGTTCATGCATAGGGCATTGCCTTTGGACAGAGGGTGTGGGAACCTGGAGGGGAAGTATGGGAGGAGGACTTGGGCGAGGCGTTCCAATTCGTGGACTTATTGCCGCATCCTGTTGAGGAGGTCGGCAAATTTGTGGTCTGTCCCGGGAAGGTGTTCTGCCCGCAGTTGGATTTTGTGATGTATTTCCCAACTTCAGATGGTCTGAGAGAGGCGTGATAACTAGAGAGAGTGTGCGTCCCCCTGTCTTTGTACATAGTACATGCTGTCATATTGTCCCTCCAGACTAGGACAACTTTCCCCATCAGGTGAGTTAGAAATTCTTTTAGCGCTAGGTGAACAGCTAGAAGCTCCAAGTAGTTGATGTGAAGACTCTTGTGTTTGGTGTCCCATAGACTCTGAATTGGTAAATGTGGTAGATGGGCACCCCACCCTGTAAGGGATGCGTCCACTGTGAGCACGATCTGTGGAACAGGGTAGGTAAAGGGTAGCCAGCTTGATAAGTTGTGTGTTCCACCATTGCAGAGAGAGATGGGTGAAGCTGCCTACCAACACTGTATCTTTTATTTGACCCTGTGATTGATTCCATTGACGTGCTAAGCATTCTTGTAGAACACGCATGTTTAATCTTGCATAAAGTATTATCGCAATGCATGATGCCATAATTCATGAATACATGAAAGTTCTTACTGTTAGATACAGATTGCTTTGAAATTGTAGCAGCAGTGTCTGAAAATTGTGAATTCTGGGTGCATTGGGATAAGCTAAACCTGTTTGAGTATTCAGCATAGCTCCTAGATCGAGTTGTAGGTGTGCAGGTTGGAGATGGGATTTGTGCGCATTTACTGTGAAACCAAATTGATGAAGATTTATTGTGATTTGAGTGTGTTGTAAACACTTGAGATGTGTGTTGGCTTTGATGAGTCAATCGTCTAGATATTGGAAGGCATGAATTTGTTGTCGTCTTCGGTGAGCTTCTACTACTGCTAGGCATTTGGTGAATACTCTGGGTGCAGCAGTTACACCGAATGGGAGTACTTTGAATTGTTAGTGGGTTCCTGCTACCTCAAATCTGATATATTGCTGGGTGAATATGGATCTGAAAATATGCATCCTTTAAGTCTAGTATTGACAAAGTTGCCCTGCTGTAAGAGGAAGCACCTGTTGAAGTGTGACCATATGGAAGTGTTCAGACAGTATGTATGAGTTTAGAGGCCTGAAATCAAATATTGTTCATAGGCAACTGGCCTCTTTTGGGATTAGGAAGTAAAGTGAAAAAAACCCTGATCCTCGATATTGTATTGGTACTGGTTCTATAGCTCCTTTTGTCAGAAATGCTTGTACTTCTTCTTTGAGCAGATGTTGATGCTCTAGAGAGAATTTGTGAATGCGAGGTGGAATACTGATGAGCTCCAGGCAATAACCATGTTGGATAATGTCCAACACCCATTTGTCTGAGGTTATGGATTGTCAAATGGGAAGAAATCGATGCAGTCTTCCCCTGACAGGTGTATAATGATCAGGGAATGGTTAACATGAAACTGCTTGCTAGGATATGGAAAGGTAGATGTTGACGTACCAACCTTCCAAATTGTTACATCTGCAACCACCTTTGTAAATTTCTCTAGAAGTGGAGGATTGATTTTGAGGTTATTAGATGTACTTTTCGAACCGCCCCTATAAAAAGAGCCTCTGTTAGAGGGTGACTATAGCGCTCCCCTAGAGTTTGCCACCTCCATGTCCTTTTTCATTTTCTCAAGCGAATCATCTACTTGAGGACCAAAAAGATAATCCTTATCAAATGAGGCATTAAGTACTGTTTGTTGTACCTCTGGTTTAAATCCAGAGATTGTCAACCATGCGCGTCTTCTGAGGAGAATACTGGTGTGAACTCCTCTGGCTGCGGTGTCAGCAGGAATTGGAAATTCATTTTCCCTACAGCCGATTTCATGTCCTCTTTACGTATGCTACTCTGGAAGATATTGGAGTCTCCCATTTCGTCCCAGTGGTCCCCATCGCACCTAGCCAAAAGACCTTGTGTGTTGGCTATACGGGAATGGTTGGCTGATTGTGCAGCCACCCTTTTGACTGAGGCATCTATTAGCTTGGACCCCTTGCCTGGAGATGGTGCATCACATGAAGTTTGTGAATTTATTATTTTTGCGAGCAATGGACATGACTAAGGAACCTGGCCCTTAATAAAAGTTGGGTCAGAAGATGGAGATATATATTTTTTCCAGCCTAGGTGTTCTAATACGTGCCATTACTGGATCTTTAAAAATATCTTCAGCATGCCTCTTCATAACCTTTAACATAGGTAATGACTGTTGTCTTATGTGTGGTTCCTAAAGTTTCAAATAAGAAATCATCTTCCAAAGATTCCTTATGTAATGTGACTCCATGTTATGTGGCTGCCCTAACAATTAACTCCTGATATGAGGTGTTATCAGGAGGGGAAGGTTAGGAGGGTATAGATATGGGTCTGAGTCTGTAGGAGGATTTATATTGTAATCATCCCATCGATCTGTTGGTGGTTGTACGCAAGTGTCATTTCCATCCCTACATCAGGATCTGTACATGGTAGATGGTGGAGGAGTATGAGTAAAAGGGTGAATCGGGCTAGTAACCATGTCCTTTTTCTTTAAAGGGATTTTATATCCTTCATTTATTTTCCAATTGGAGGATGGTATCACTAGCTTTGCGTAAATATGTCAATTTTCTGGATTTATATAATTCTTCTTTTGTTCTGGGTACAGCTTTTGTTGCATGGTTCCCAGAATTGGCTCCAGAGGCTTTTGCATTTTTCTGTTTTGGCACCAAAATTTCCGGAGGCAGGCTGGATTTGTCTTTCCGAACCAATGTTTTAGGTGCGGAGGATGTGGTATATCGACTCGAGCCGGAAAGGCTTGACGTGCGCTTTCGGTGCCAATCAGGTGGGGAAATTAGGGGTGTTCAAAGCAAAGCCTCGGTGCCTACCATGGCCGGATGGCAGTGGTGGCCCGGAAGCCTTATATTTAATGAAAGCGGGTCTTGTAGGCAAAGGGGCTTTGATACTCAACACCTTGACCAGCTGGATCATGATGAGACACCAGTTCTATCTCAAACTCCGAGTCGGAATCTTGGAGGAAAAGGCCTCTTCTTCCACTGCGGACGCTTCCATCTCTTCCCGTTCAATATCTTCTCTGAAGATATCGGGGAAGCCTCTGATATTTTATTCGCTGCATTTCTTTCCCTCAAGTCAGACTGTTTCGGAATGTCTTTTTTGAGTGAAATGAGCGACAGGCATCACAGTCTTATTCCTTGTGCTCCGGAGTCAGGCACAGGTTAGACTTTGTGAAGGTCGGTGCGCAGATATGTAGAGTGGCAACGAGGACAAAATTGGAACGGAGTCTGTTCCATCGGCAGATTACTCAATGGTGTTTGATTGAGTAGAAGCGAAACAAAATGGGCTAGGGCCAAAGGCCGCGGTTGGAGTACTCTCGATCCAACTAGGAGAATTTTTCCAATTTTTAACATGCAGAGTGAGGGAAATGCATTTGAAAGAAAACAATCCAACAATGGAGTCTATGCCCATGTGCACTATCACCAAAAGGAGGAGTCACCCTACCTTGTGAATGGAAAAGACTTCTTCGAAGAAAAACAATTTGCAAACATCCGGGCCCAACACTAGATGTAAAGAGTGTGCAAAGCATGCGTCTCTACAGCACACATGCCTCGAACCTTCATTTACTATGCCTTGTAAATTCTATCTTTCCGGAACCCTTAGATGCATCTTTTTTATTGTGGTGTCTAAAAATACAAAAAAATGCAGCGTATTTTTTATAAAATGGTGACTTATTTTGTAAGTGTCTAGACCATGGGTACTCGCAAACATTTTCCCAGGGGTCAAAAACTACATCTGCAATGTGACCGAGGGCCGAAAGGATGCCAGCATGGTGGCGGTCGGGGCGTGGGAGGTGTAAGGTGGGCGTAGTGGAACTCCCAGCTTCCACATTTGACCTAACTGAAGATCCTGGACAATTTGTTTTATTTTACTTTGTCAATTGCCATTATTGTCCGGGGAGGGGAGGCATAAATGTTCAGGTTTCTAAATTCATGTTTGAATACGGTCCTTTAAAAAAAATAAAAAATTAAACCGCATGTCACTTTTATAATCTGATGTACTACGGTGAAATGCTTTTACGGGTTAATGAAAAGCACTTTTTGAATTTTGAAGGGACTTTATCATATTTGAACACGTTTGCTTCAAAATGTCTTTAAAAGTTAAGTGGTGCAATACAGCTTTTGTGCTTTTTTTGTCTACTTCGGTTCAACTGTGAATAAATGCTTCCCATCTATTTAATATCTTTATAAATATTAGTGCTCTGTAAAGTAAACAGCAGCCTAGTGCTGCTTTCAACCAGGGGCCACATGTAAAGGTCAGATGGGCTGCATGCGGCCCCCGGCCGATACTTTGAGTATCACTGGTCTAGACTATTCCTTCAATTGTTTTGGTGCTGTTTAAATGCTTTACACTTGTGCTTTGTGTAAACCTTGCTGCTCAGAACCACAGCTAGCCAGGGTTGAGCTGAAGGTTTGACAAATGAAACCTAAGGGGTTGGAAGTATACTACATGGTGAGATCGCACAACCACATCATATAATACACCCCATTTCCTCACAAGGGTGATGAACTGTCCTCAAGCTTGATATTGCTATAAGATGAAATTCTTACTGAAGAGTTACTAAGGCCACTTATGGTCAGGTGCGATGGGTATGGAATTTTTTTTGTGTGACTGTATAGAGACCGGCTGATGTTCATGTCATAAAACCACAGGCAAAGGCACTAGCACTTGATGCTGTATGTCGTTGCCGAAGACATGCATGCCTGCGCTAGAATGTTTTAGCAATGATTTGGAATGTTCAAGTTGCCAAACTCTAGGGAAACCGAGCGGTCAGGCTGCAGCAGATGAGATTGTGGTGGAATAGGCTTCCTTTGGGTCTACATAGAAGCATGCGATGTGATTGAGACATATTGCCACATATGTTAACAGTCTCAGAAAATTTCTGTACCACAACTCACCAGGGTACTCAAACTCACGGAAAAGTAATCAGATTTCACCTTCCTCAGTACCCCGGGGATTAGGAGAAATGGAGGAAAGGTGTACCCAAAGATGTCTGATCAACTCAGCGAAAAGGCATTGCACTTGATTCCTGGCTACTGTGGACACTCTTCAGAATTATTCCTTGGAGCAATCTCTTATTATTTAATGCAACTAGTGTTATATCAATTATTTTTTTTTTAAACTTAAGACCACCATATCAAATATGATTACTGTTTGAAATGGAGGTCTCTAGTTGGCAGTGGCTGGCCACAGTCATAGTAGGGATCCTTCTTCCTAAGTCAGAGTAAGGGGGCTACACCCTTTGATAATCCCTGTTCAACCCTGTGGTAACGTAGCGCGAGCAGCTAGGCTTATCTCAGAGGCAGGGTGTAAAGTATTTATGATCATACACAGTAACACAGTGAAGGACACTACAAAGGGACACCACACAAGTAGTTCTAAAAAATAAGTATTTTTATATATAGGCTTAACACAAGACCAATAACGGTAAAAAGCCACAACTGTAAGAGGGGGGTACTGGATAAAGAGTTCAAGGTGTTCAAATAGGGGTTTAGTTCAAAGCAGGGGTCTCTGCGACCCCTCTACTTACAAAGTACCTGGGTTTCGTAGCAAAACAAGCAAAATGTCGCAAACGAGCGGTAGCGTGCGGGACAAAGCGACACACTTCTTCACGCTAGGCCAGCAATGCGTTGAATCCTTGCCGCAAGGGAGGATGATGCACTGATCCCGTTGCGTGTGCGATCTTGTTGCAACGAAAGAAAATGGCGCCCCGCGAGGGAGCGACGATCCGGGTGCGATGCGAGGAAATTGGCGGACGCACGGCGCCCGCTCTGCGATGATCTCGATGCGATGATCCGGGGTTAGCGAGCCTTCGACAAGCCCGCAAACGTGCGATGCGATGATCTCTGGGTTTAGCGAGCACTTTGTGGCCCGCAAGCATGCGATGCGATCTACGGTTTGCGAGCGCTCGGCGGCAGCAGCGCAATGATTTTTCTTACGCTCTTCAGCTGCGGCAGCTCGCAAACGGCTTCAGCGACTATTTTCAGCACTCTCCTCTCTGTAATAGAACTAGAGGGCCTGGAACTCACAGGAGCCTCACCTGCAGATAGAAATCCCCGCTGGGGGGAATCAGGAGGCTGGTGGGCAAGTCAGATGGGCCTGTGACTCCAGCAGGAGGCTAGCTCTCTTCTAGCCCTTGGGTGATTGCTTAGCAAAAATAAAAGGTCTCTCAAAAGTCCTTTTCCCTCTTCTTCCAAGTCCAAGGGGAATTACTGCAAGCCAATCCAAGAAACAGCACACAAGCACAAGGACAGTCCCCTCATGCAGATTCCTTTTTACATAAGAACCAGTTGCAAAACATAAGGACTAAGAATTACATGTGTTACATAAAAGATAGAAACAAAATTTTTTGCAAATGTACAAGATGTAAAGTCACACAAAGAAGACACTGGTGATTAGAGTTATCTATATTCATAGGGAAGGGCTACGAATGGATATACTCTAAGAGTCACATAGGAATGGCAGATAGTACAGAGGTCTACTGCACATACTAGTGATTAGAGTTATCTCGATATACATAGGGAAGGGATACACATGGATATACTCTAAGAGTCACATAGGAATGGCAGATAGTACAAAGGTCTACTGCATATACTAGTGATTAGAGTTATCTCTATATACAGAAAAGTAGAGTTCCATTTAGTGGGGTCGGAGGGGGATGCAGTCACAGCACCAAGGGAGGGACAGAGAAGGGCAGGAAGGTGAGACAAATGAGAAAGGGAAGCAGATAGTAAAGAGTAGGACAGCGAGGAGTTTGTCAGAAGCAACAGGAGAGACAATAGAATGGTCGCTAGGACAGAGAGGGAGGTCAGAGATCGCTAAAATGGCGGATCAGGAGAAAGGTAGAAGTAGAAGCGAGTCATAAGAAGAAAATGGCGGGGAGGTCAAAGTCCGAAAGTCCAGGAAGAGGGCTTCCATAGCCAGCAAGTCCGGGGGGAGAAAGGCAGTCCGCAGCAAAGTCACAGCCTTAACGTCCATGAGGAGCTGGGGCAGAGGAGTTTGATCCGGAGACCAGAGGTCAGGGAAGAAAGACCACGGGCCGCTCCAGGCCATCCCAGACGCACTCGCTGAGCAACATTGCTTTGGGCAGCGTCAACATGTCCTGGATGACTTCGACACACTCGTGAGCGCAGCGCACTCCGTTGAAGAGCTTGCCGCAGTGCGCAAGTCAGCAGCCCGCAGCGGGCATCACGCTAGCAGCGCGGCCGAGCCTCCGTACAGCCCAGGACGCTGGCCCCCGAGGCGCCTGTGTGCGGGAGGCAGGGCTCGATTGCGAGCTTGGTTACTATCTGTTTCAACTTCTACGGATTTGTTTGCTGGTTTCTCTCGTCCGGATATCTGCCATGCAGCAACATGGAAGAACGGACACACATTTACTCAGCACTCCTGCTTGGTTGCAGCAGTTCAAAAGGATGCAGCAGTGGGCCAAGCAGTGCTTCGACATCTGTTCCAGTAAAGGTTAGCTACCCTGTCTTCCCACCAGCCATGTGTTACGCACATTTTCAGTACTTATGCACGTGTATGTCTGACAATGCAAATGTTTTTGATTATATGGTGATATATATTATACTGATATGTTAATGTTTCTTCTATATATGAATATTATTTGCTTATATTTGAGAACCTTTGCAAGACTTCAAGCATGTGCATCTATGAAAGTTCCCATATTGGAATAAGAAATGAGTTACCTATAACTGTAGTTCTCCAGTATTGGAATCTTTCATAGATTCGTATATGATGCAACCCGCCTCCCCTGGGAAGGTCACCCGTCTCTCTTCACATCAGTGATCAAATATTGCGCTTGTGCTAAAAGATCTGAGGGACTGGAGCTTCTCACAGGAGTATTCTAGAGGGTGGTCCATTCTGATTGGTCAAAGCTTATAGTTTGATCTCTTCGTTAAAATGACTGATAGGTTATTAAACTAAAGAGACCTACCCCTTTTCTAGTCCATACCCATCATTACATTGCTTTATAAATATACTAGGGAACTCATCTCGACGGCGGGGAAGGATTAAAGCATTTGAATGTATGACAGATTCCAATACTGGAAAACTACAGTTACAGGTAAGTAACTCATTTCTTATGGCAGTCCAAGATAAAAGGAGGAAATGTCCGGACTCAGCATTTAAGAAACTGTTTACTTATTCTGGAAGATCATAGATACTGAGATGCAGAACAGCGCCTAAAACATGAAAAGGCCGCTAGATGGATCTTGACGGATGAATGAGACAAGCCTGACTGTGGAGGAGATATGGAAGAATATCTTCCAGAGGAGGAGACCGGATGTACATTAACATGGCTACACCAGATGGAAAATCTCCTTCATTTCAGGCTATAAGTCTTATCGGTGTTGTCAGCATGGGCTCTAGCTAAAATATGTCTGCAATCAGACAGTATATTAAGATGCTGGAATTCAAAGTACTCAGCTGCCATGCTGAAAAATGGAGCGACCTGAGGTCCGGATGGAGAACTTGACCCTGGTGCATTGTAAGGAGAGTTGGGAACGGTTTGTGTTGAATGTGCTGGGCCGGAGAGAGAAGTAGTAACTCTGTGAACCAATGCTGGTGTGGCCAGGACAGTGAGATGAGAATTATCTTGCAAGGTTCCGCCTTCACTTTCTTGAACACTTTGGGAAGCAGAGGAATTGGAGGAAAGGCGCATGCAAAGATACCAGACTATGGAATCGAAAAGGCATTGCCCGATGGCCCCGGATGGGGATGCCAGCTTGTAAAAAAATTGGCATTTTCAGTTCTGGGGAGTTGCAAAGAGATTCAACTTCTGCCTGCCCTAGCGGAGAAAGATGCTGTCCAGGGTTGGTTGATGTAGTTCCCACTCGTGGCACGATTTGAGCATGCTGCTAGAATCCGCGATGGTGTTCTGCTTCCCAGGAAGGTGCTCAGCTCGAAGACGCACCTTGTTTGAAATGGGCCATTCCCATATTTTTTTTTAGATTCCTGGGAAAGCATAAGGGATCTTGTGCCCCCTGGTTTATGTAGTGCATAGACATTGTGTTATCTGTATGAATGAGAACTGCCAAACACCGGATGCTCGGGAGAAATGTCTGTAAGGAGAGATGGATCACTTTTAAGTTCAACAGGTTCATGTGGGATTGGCGCTGGTGTTGCAACTATTTTCCACTGACTTGAAGATCCTGTAGGTAGGCCCCCCCAAAAGTCCAGAAAAGCTTCTGTTGTAATGACAAGAGGAGCGGTCCATGGATGAAGAGAGAGGCCGACTTGAAGATACTCTTGTTTTATCCACCAAGACAGAGCGCTGACCATGCATGGGGAAATCTTGATTAGATCTTCGAAAGATCCTGTTCGCTGTATACACTGCTTGTCCAGTTACTCTTGGAGAGGCTGTATTCTCAACCAGCAGAAGGGAACTAGAGGGATGCATGATGACATTATCCTAAAAGGGATTTGTAGCAGTGAACCGAAAGACTTTTTTGTTTTGAGAGTTTCGCCAATAATAAAAGCCACTTCTGTTCTGGAGTGGTATACTCCTTTGAGGATGCGGTTCCTTGCATGGCCCCCAAAAACGTTATTGATTGACGGGAACAGTTTAGACTTTTCCCAGTTGAGGGTGAGAGCTAGACTTTTGAACAGGTCTGTTCAGGCTATGGTGGAAGCTTGTGCATCTGTTACTTTAGGTGGCTTGACAAACCAGTCGTACAACTAAGGAAATACTTGATGGTATGCTGCCACAGGAGCAAGGCACTTTGTGAAAATGAGGGATGCTGATTGAGGCCAAAGAGAAGCACTTTGAATTAATAATGGCTGCTGGCTACTGTAACCCTGAGATATTTTCTGTGATTTGGGGGTATGGATATCTAGAAATAAACATCTTGGCAGTCTAGGGTTGTCATAAAATCTCCTTGCAGCAAGAGTTCAAGAACCTCCTGTAGTGCGACCATCCTGAAGGTTTGCTTTCTCAGAAACGTGTTGAGATAGGAGGTCCAGGATTGGCTTTTTGCATATTAAAAGGAAGCAGGAATAAAAGCTTCCTCCTTGCTGTTAAACTGTGACTCTTTCGATAGCTCCCTTCTGCAACATTGTTTTGATTTCCAATTTGAGAAGAAAAAGAGGTTTGTGAATGGCTGTGAAGGATTTGGTGGGGATCTTTGGAGAGATTCTGAAGTGTGTCCGAATTGGATGAGCTCTAAGACCCATTGGTCAGTGGTAATATCCCACCATTAGGGCAGGTAGTTGGAAAATCTGCCTCCAAGGCGAAATGAGGAAAAAAACGGAGTAGCCGGAGTCTGTAATGCATCGTCAACGACCAGAAACTTTGCATGCTCACCCTGATTTTCCTCTAGGCTACGATCTCACATGACTATTGAGGCGGTTGCCTTTGTTGGTATTGAGCCCAATAAGGCTGGTGGGAGGTAGAATAAGAGATATTTGTATTGTTGATAACCTCCTGTAAGAAGGTTTTTCCGCTTCTTCTTGAGCCTCGAAAAAGGTGTTTTGTGAAACTTCAACTTCCCCAAGAACTTAGCTGTGTCTATCTTTTTTTATGGGTTGAAGGGCCTCATCCACATGCTTCCTAAAGAGAAGTTGCCCATCATAGGGGAGGTCCATGATTTTGCTTTAAACATCGGGACGGAACGAGGTAGCCTTTAGCCATCCCTGAAGTCTGATGTCTGCAGCACCAACCAACTTTCTAAATCCAGTGTTCCTAGCTTCTGCTTTGACGTCTTCAGGTAGTTGTTCAATATATGGAGCCATATCCGAACACATGTGTAGGTCACACCTTGCTAGTTTTGCCAGCAAGTTCTGACCTTAAGTGCAGACATGGAGGAAAAACATTTGCCTGTGGTGTCAAGGCGTCTTCCATCTTTATCTGGGGGAGCTGAAAGCGGTGCCAATGGATTTGTGGAGCTTCGTTGAGCCGTTTGGGCAACAACGGAATTCGGATTAGGATGACCAGTGAGGCATTTTCAGGAGCTTTACATTTGTTGTCTAGCCATGGTAGAACCGCAGCTACGCAAAACTGCGGTGTCTGCATAACTTTATTGCCTTCCTCCCAGATGTAACTGATAATGGAAATGGCACTGACAAACTTTCTTAAGGGTTGTTTACAGTCAGATAAAAACCAATCTTCCTGATTCACTGGCATGAGGCGGTCAAACCTCCTAGGCACTCTCAAAGAGGTTGTGTAATCCTCCTACAGCTGTCAGGGGAGTATCTGACAGGTGGAGGAGCAGTTGGTGATGATGGGAGTGGTAACTGGTAATTATCCCATTCAGTTGCTAGTCACAGAGCTCACCTTCCTCCCTGTCTTCATCCGATGATAAAGGATCTTGGATAGGGAATGTTTGCGGTGTGTGAGGCATTGGAGGAGAGACTGGCAGTGGTCGAAGATGGTGTAGGCGGCTTATTTGGTGATTTTGAAAGAGGAGCTGATGGTGCTGTAGAAGGTGTTGAGAGAGGGAAACGCCTGAGGTAATCAGTTAACATGCAGTGTAAATCTGAAACTAAGGTAGATGGTATAGCAACCATTCCCTCTTAGTACAGATGCTGGTGGTAACGTTCCTGAGGACCATAGTAACATTGGTCATAGCATTCCTCCTAGTCATCCTCTGGCTGACATTTAACATGTAGCTCCAAGGGGCTGTGTGCCACACCGAAAATACTATCCTTTAGAGAATCTTCTTCATCTAGGAGGTGAATTGGTAACAGAGGGGTGATTTTACTTGGTGAAGTATGAAATGGAGTTAAAATAGGAGATTTGTGTTGTTCCGCAGTTTTTTGCTTCAACATGGTAATCGACGGTGATGCCAAATCCTTCGTCAATGATGAACGTGAGGACGGGTGTGCAACATCCATCAATGGCAGGGACTTAGTCGACGGAGGTGAATTAGTCGAGGGAGGAGTTCTCATCGAATGTGGGAACTTTGTTAGAGATGGAACCTTTGCAGACGGCAGAGATCTCGCCGGCGATGGGGTCTTCGTTGACAGTGGAGTTTGACAATGACAAACCCTTCGTCGACAACAGAGTCTCTGTCGACGATGGTTGCTTCACTGATGGTAGAGCTGTCGACACCTGGGTCACTGCGGAGTTATTTTCACGGATGGAATAGGGCCGTGGCTCGTCGACAAGAGTGGTTGTTGGCAGAGAAGAGGCTGTGGAAAATGTAGAGGAATATGACCTACCAGCGGTAGATGTTAGCCATCGATGGAGTTGGACTCCTCGTCGTCGGCGATACACTCGTCAACAATCTTGCAGTCAACGATACCAGATGATGGCTTCTTGAAAGAATGTTTGATCTGAGAAGGAGGTGTGGATGGTTTTAGAGGATTTCTTGAGGTAAAGAAGCCAAGGAGACCCTTTTCCTTCATGTTTGATCGCAGAATAAGAAATTAGAGGTTTTTTTTAGCATGTTTGCTAGAAGGCTGCCGAGAAGTTGAGTCTCTGTCTCTTCTTAGATCTTCTAGAAGAAGTAGATTCCTCGCTATCAGAATCAGAGACTGGATTGTCTATAGATTTAAGCTTTTGCAGTCATAAAAGAAGCCATCCTTGACGATCTCTACAGGTTATGGCAGAAAAAGTCTGGCATACTTTGCAATCTGTGAGTTTGTGTGCAGAATACAGGCATAAATACAATCCTTGTGAGGGTCATCTGTATAAATCCTCTTTTTGCCACATGTGGCCCAATCTCCGAAGAGTGATTTTCTTGCTTTTTCTGACATGGTGGAGTCAGATTTACTTGCAAGTCAAATTACAGATATACCAAAGGCAAATATCTAAATACTGCTGGTATCTGTAAAGAAAAAATAAAAATGTATATACGAGTCGAGGACAGGTTAGAAGAGAAAACTGAGCAGAGCTCAGTGGAAACTCCCTAGCATGACATGTGGTGGAAAATCTGAGGGACTGGAGCTTCTCACAGGAGTGTTCTAGCGGGTAGTCCATTCTTATTGGTCAAAGCTTAAAGTTCGGTCTCCTCTTTAAAATGACAAAGATAGGTTATTCAACTACAGAGGTCTAGGCTATACTTATCATTACATTACTTTATAAATATATCAGGGGACTCATCTTGACACAGTGGAATGATTCAAGCATGTGAATCTATTAACGTTCCAATACTAGAGTAATATTTACTTCAGAAAGGCAAGTTGTTCAGAACTGGTCAGCACAATTACATGCTGGAGTGCCACGTCTTCTCCTTATGGTACACTGGTTGCAGATTAAGAGAGATATATTTTAAATCATCGTATTACGCTTAGCGCACTCTGTGGCAACTCACACACATCACATTTGTCGTAAGCCGGTTTTGAAGGTACTGTCCAAACAGAACTCTTTATTTCTTTCCACCAATTGACTTGTTATCCCCAAGTCAACCAAGCACAGGATTGGTGGTCACAGATATGTCATTTGCACTATGAAGCTCCGGAATTCCTTAGCAAGTGCGATCTGGTATGAGAAATCCCTATTTGTCTTCAAATGTTTTTTTAGGACTTGGCTATTTCATCAGGCTCTGACATTTAACAAATAGTTTCCTTCTTGATGCATAGGTCAATTTCTCCTTCGTTGCTCACTTCATACAACACCAAGAGATTTACGGAATTTGTGCACTGGGTTTGTGTCTACCAGCTAATGAGGGATTCACAAATCCAGGCTACTGCCCACAAACCTGGTTCAGTGCAAGCTGAATAGACAAGGGATCGTCAATCCACAGCAAGCTTTATGACATATGTTGGCCGACGAATTGGAAACCAGGTTGGTGGACCCACACCAAATGTCCAAAATAGGTCCATAAACCAGTGAAGGTTTGCGTGACCTATCAAAGAAAACTGTGGTTTATTTTGTTAAAAGCATCACAGTATGTGGTGTGTAACATCATGGTGAACTTGATGAAATAAGGTAAGAAGAGAGTGTGGGTATATTTTATTTACGAGAAAGGAGAGGAGTAATGGTTAGTGGGGACTAGGGATAAATTCTTGATGTGAACTACTCCTTCTGGGAAGAGGAGGGTTTTGCAGACATTGGGAAGGCAAATTTACTATCACAACGGCAGTCCTATAATAATAAGAGTGCCACTTCAACCAAAATATTCCAGAAGGCGTATTTACCATTCTAACTAAAATCCAATAATATTTTGTCAAAGGGTAACAATCCTTGATGTATATTGAAAAAGAATTAAAAAGTAGCAATTTTTTGTTGAAGAAAGTGCTGTCCTGAGGGCACAGCTTAAGGCAAAAAACAAGGAATACCAGATATTCACAGTGAATTAGGTCATGCTGGTTAGGTTTCAATGGTTGGCTAGGAAAAGGATAGTTGGCAGATAGGATAAGTTCTATACATTTGCCATATTGAGTGTCGGTGTGTAATGTAGGTTTCATTGGGAGAGTAGGTTTTATGGTGTTGGATGATGAGATATGAGCTGAAATCACCAAATAGAAATGAGGCGAGTGGATAGTCAAATCGTTCAATGGCTGCGTTGTGGTCCTTAAAGAAAGAGTTAATGGTTCCCGGTAGCTGAGAGAAAGCTGGCAGGTTTACCAAGAAAGGGAAATTAATATATAAACACACATATATACAAAATACCCGCTCCAATTCAACAAAGACCTCCGACGTCACACACCCAGAAGTGATGTCATTTTAGATGTCATCAGTGATGTCACTGACCACGTCATGAATTATGTAATGTGTGACATCATCAGCAGTGCATTGCGGGCGTGCGAGTTATAGTTAGCATAACTAACTATAACAGAGGAATATCTATAGTTTTGTACAAGTGAAATGTCCACCTAACTAGAACACCACTGAAACTTATGGTTTTTTCAGTGAATATTTGAGGTTTTTTAAATGCTAATTTCTAACTATAACGTATCTGAAACCTATGGTTTGTTCAGTGAATGTCAAAGGTTTTTAAATTCTAATTTCTAACTATACCGTGCCTGAAACCTATGGTTTTTAAAGTGAATTTCAAAGGTTTTTTAAATGCTAGTTTCTAACTATGCCTAAAGAGGTAGGACATGTGATGAAAGAAGAAAACGCACAGAAAGAAGCAAAAAAAATGCAGAAAGAAGCAACAGAAGTCCACAAAGACGAAGAAAAGTGCAGAAAGAACCTACAGAGGAGCAGAAAGAGGCCTTGTTGCAAAATCATCCTGTGCCCACATCTTTTTCAGACAGGTACTGGTGGTAACTGACTGACTAACCAGGCCTAGAGTCAATGCTATGCCAAAACACATTTAGAATACAGTGAAAACACCTACATACACTAGGGAACACTATGCGCGGAGTACCCCTGTAAATAGCATGACCTCCTCTGTAAGGCCCTAGTACATAATGGGCAGGGGGATTAAACCTACCTCTAAGTCAGAGGTGCAGAAATATGCTACTTTAACTAATAGTCGCATTTGCAGAGTGGTGGAGAAAGGGTGCTGGGTGTCCAACCAACGCTCAGGAATTCCACAGCGTAGGACTTACAGGAGGTACCAGGAGGAATTCTTGGCCCCCAAACTCCCTCAGGACTAAATTGGACTTCATCCCTGCACTCAGAGGGAGATGTGGCGCTTTGACAAACTGCTACAAAATAAAGAAGCATTGTTAACATGAAGCGAGGTGTTCAAGAGGCGGGTGCGTGCTGATTTTTTTAAATTTTTTTTTTACTTTTAAACTTCCCAGTTTTATTGCTGTGGCTGAGAGGTCCATTCACGCTTAGAATCATATTAAAAATGATGTGGCTGTCCTAAAGTAAACATGACATAAAAAACACCAGTCTTACGGATCGGAAAATAACTGACAGTATGATCTGTGGGACCCAGACAACAAGCAGGACTTTTCCTTAGGAATGTCAATGAGCAGGTGCTTCTTGGCAGCACAAATACACTGAGTCAATAGTAAGGTCTGTCCATTGGTATTCTGCAGCTCCTGACTGTGGCATGGGCTGAAAGTTAAATAAAAGACGTGCTCTGTGGTGAGGGAGGGGTGGGGGGGGGGGGGGGGAAAGTTGAAGCACGGCCGGGCCGAAAGTTAAATAAAAGCAGCGCTCGTGGTGAAGGAGGGTGAGGCAGTTGAAGTGCAGCTGGGCCGAAAGTTAAATAAAAGACGCGCTCTGTGGTGAGGGAGGGGGAGGGAGTTGAAGCGCGGCAGGGCTGACGTACGGGTCCGTGGCGGAGAAACATTATTTATCACGAAGATTAATAAAACAAGGGAGAGAGGCGGAGTGCTGAATGCAAAAGAAAACCAAGCCGTGAAAAGTGAAAGTGATCGGACGGAAATAACGGGAAATAAAAACAAGCATTTGCCGCGCAACGTAGGAAGCTTGTAATAAGAGAAGCTGATGAGGAGGGAGTGTGAGAAGGGAGGGAGTGGGAGAAGGGAGGGAGGAGGGAGTGAGAGAAGGGAGGGGGTGGGTATTCACGCGCATGACGTTTGGCTTAATGAGCCATTACAGAAAGCCAGATGGCAGCTGTGCACGTCGCGCGCGTAACAGCAAGCTGGTGCCGGCAAAAGCCTGTGGGTAGCACTTTTAAAATCCAGTTACTAAATGTCTCGTCAGAGCGGCGCATACGCTGACTCAGGCGAGACCTAAAAAAGGTCTCTTTCTGAACCAATGGCTACCTTTGTGCCAAATTTGGTGTAATTCCGTTCAGCAGTTCGGGCTGTAACCATGTCTAAAGTTTCCTATGGGAAATTGATTTTCCAACCTCTAGTTTTTGAATTTCTCAGGAACTACTTAACGGATTTACACCATTTAAAAAAAAAAGGTACCTTTTTGCCAAATTTGGTGTAATTCCATTCAGCAGTTCGGGCTGTAGCCGTGTCTAAAGTTTCCTATTGAAATTAACATGGAGAAAATACGTTTTGGGGCCCCCCTTTTTTCTCTGCCCCCACTTGCCGAATCACCCCGAAACCGATAGCTAACCAGAGCGCCCCATTAGTTTTGAAAATGTTGCGAAGATTCGCCAACCGGCACCAACGTTATTGGGGGGAAAAAATGCTTTTTGTATAGAAACAAGTTCTAACTACAACTACCAACTGGCGACCACCAGTAGGTAAATATATATATATATTGACAAAGCCAGAGCAGGAAACGCGCCGGTCAGTGCTGAGGGGGGTCTGAAAATTAAATTAAATCTATTTTCCACATACCTGGTTTGAGCGTGCTCCTGCTTGTGTCGGCTGACACAAATGTATTCCCGACTGTTTATCGTTGTGGGACGCGCTCACCACCGCGTACAGGAGGCACCCAAGGTGTTTGGCGCAACGGAGGTGAAAACCTTGTTTCTGTGAAATATATACATATATGAAAATTCACTGAGCAAACCAAAGGTCACAGGGACATTATAGTTAAGTTCAGATTTTACACACACAAAACCATAGAAATTCAGCAGTTCTAGTTCTCTCCAGTAACTATAATTCAAGCCCTAAGGTAACTATAACTCATGCGCTCATCTCGCACTGCACACCACATTCTATCACTCATGACATCTTTACGACATCATTGATAATATCACTGCAACATTGGCAGTAAAATTATTGATGAGAAAATGGTGTATGGCAGAGTTGTGAGTTATAGTTACCTTAGGTCATGAATTACAGTAACTTGAGATAAATATTGAATTTCTATGGTGTGTGTGTAAAATCTGAGCCTAACTGTAAAGTCCTGTAACTTTAGTTTTCTTCCAGTGATAGATATATATATATATATATATATATATAAGCATCTATTTGTAGCGTGTAGTGCTGTAGATTCACATGCTATGCATACTCCTGCCATCTAGTGTTGGGCCTGAACCGTGCAAGTTTCTTTTCCTCAAGGAAGTTTTATGATTGGGGTCATTCATCCATTCTCCTCCCCCTCGACGCATTGCACATGCCAAAGTCTTTGCTCCTCGGAAAGTTTTGGTTTTGTCATGAAAGGAGTGAGGATATAGTCTGCTTCGTAAGCGTTCTTTTGTTAGACATGCTTCTTGGTCCGCATTTTGTCACCATCTAATACCTGCCGGGGAGGAGGGAGGGTGCATGTGAATCAGCAGCACTACACGTTACGAATAGATGCACTACACTACAAGCTACGAATAGGTGCTTACTGAGTAAGTAACAATCCATTTGAAGCATGCGTTTGCTGCCGATACACATGCTACGCATAGACTGTAAAGCAGTACCCCTCCACGCAGTGGCTTTAGGCACGAGATGGCACAGTTGTTTGAAATAATGTTTAAAGGACAGTTTGTCCAAACAGAGGGTGTTGTCTTATAAAAGTGAGTGTGTTTATCCATGTTGCAGCTTTGCAAATCCCATTGAGTTGGAATTTTCCTAAAGAAGCCATGGTTGCACTTTTTTTCCTTGTTGGATGAGCACTTGGTGCATGTGCTAATGTTCTTTTTGCTTTTGCATAACATATTTGAATACACTTAACAATCCATATTCATATACTAGCTTTAGATATAGCATTTTCTTTTGTTTCATTATTAAAGGAGACAAAATGCTGGTTGGTTTTTCTGAAGGATTTAGTACGTTCCACATAGTACATGAGTGCCCTTTTAACAACCAAGGTGTGTAAAGATCGTTCTACAACAGTTTGTGGTTTTTGAAAAGAAAAACCTAGTGGTTCCAAGGTTTGATTTAAATGAAATGGTGAAATAACCTTGGGTACAAATTTCAGATTAGTATGTAAACGAACTTTGACTGTGAAGATTTAGAATTAAGGCTCTTCAATGGTAAAAGCATGCATTTCGCTGACCCTTCTTAAGGATGTTTTTGGAATAGGAAAAGTTACTTTGCACTAATAGTGTTGTATACCATGGTAGGTGAGCCAATGATGGTGCGATTACAATGAGAGTCATCGAAGTAGGTCTGAGTTTCCTGACTACATAAGGTAGTAGTAGGAGAGGAGGAAAAGAATACGCAAATATCCCTGACTAATTCATCCATACAGTATTGCCCATGGATTATGGGTGTGGATGTCTGGTGCGAAGCTTTGGCATTTTTCCCTTGTTGCAAACAGGCCTATTGTGGGTGTTCCCTACTTTTGGAAGTATGTATGTAGTAACTTACTGTGGATCTCCCATTCGTGTACCTGCTGGTGTTTTCTGCTGGGGAGATACACTATGGTTTTCTCCTCTACTGGTATGTATTGTGCTAAGAGATGGATCGTGTGATTGTTAGCCCATTTCTATATTTTTTGTGCCAACTAGGACAATTGCATGGAATGGGTCCACCTTTGATTCTGTAAGTAATACTTGGAAGTAATGTTGTCTGTGTGTAGAAGGACTGCCTTTCCGGTTATGTTTGTAAGAAAGGTTTTGAGAGCCATTGAAATGGCTAATAGCTCTAACATGTTGATGTGTAGCAACTGTTGTTGTGGTGTCCGGTGCCCCTGAATCACAATGTCCTTCATATCAGCTCCACATCCCATCTGTTGTGATTATTTGTGGGATTGGATCTTTAAAGGCTCTCCCTGCTAAAATGCTGTGATTGTTCCACCATGATAGAGCCTGACGAACCTTTGGTGAAACTAACACTAGATCTTCCAGATCTACTCCCGCTTGTGACCACTTAGATGTTAAACACTCCTGGAGGAGTCTCATATGTAGGCGAGAATGAGGTACTATTGCTATACAAGAAGCCATCATTCCTAAAAGTCTCATGATATTTTTCACTGGTAGGTGATGATGTAGCTGAAAAAGATCCCATTGGTTCTGGAGATTGAAAACCCTTTGGGGATAGGGGGTAAACTGTCCCCGAATGGTACTGAGAATGGATCAGATTTGGTTGAAATTGGGATGGTTGGAGATGGGATTTTGTCACATTGATTGAGAAACCCAATTGATGATGTAGATGTTTTGTCTTTTGGGTGTCTGGTACACATCTGTGTTTGTCTTGACCCTTGATCAGCCAAACATCGAGATAAGCAAACACATGAATTTTCTATCTTCCTAGTTTTGTTGCTACTACTGCTAAACATTTTGTGAATACCCTAGTGTTACTCCAAAGGGTAGTACTTTGAATTGATAATGATGTCCACTTACCACAAATCTTAGAATGGATGGAACATGGAAGTAAGCGTCCTTCAGGTCTAAAGCGGTCATGAAGTCACTGTTTTGCAGTAGTGGTATTACATCTTGTATAGTTACCATGCGAAAATGTTCTGACAGTATTTAGAGATTTAGTGGCCGTAGATCCAGAATGGGTCTTAGCGTTATGTCTTTCTCTGGAATTATTAAGTAAACAGAGTAAACGCCTTTGTTTTGGTATTCATATGGGACTCTCTCGATGGCCCCTTTTTGTAGTAATGCCTTTACTTCTTCTTTGAACAGGTGTAGATGTCGTGGACTAAATACCCGCCTTTTTTGAAGAATATTCAGTGGTTGTTGTAGTAATTCTAGGCAATATCCGTGTTCGATAATATCTGAAACCCATTGGTCTGATGTAATGTTTTAGCCTCAATAGATGGAGGTTTTGTAGCCTTCCCCCTAACAGGCGTTTTATGGTCAGCATGGGGGGGAGGGTGGGGGGGGGGGGGTTGAGTGCCGGGGGATTAACAAGTTACTTAGTTGCAGGAGTGGAGGAGCCCTTATTAGGGGTGCCTCTATCTCTACCTCCGATTTTTGTATCCTTCTTTATAATAACCATACCCATGTTGATGATTTTGCTGTTTTAGATGTTGACAGGAAGTGTTACCTCTGGTAGAGGTTTTTGCTACTCCTCTACACTGGTACTTACGAAAGTAAGTAGTGGTTTGTAAAGCAGCATCAGTGTCTTTTTTTAATTTATTTTTATTAAATGTTGACATTCATCGACAGACATACAATGTAATGATGGATATTCAGTGGCTTACATAAAAAATCCAGGTACATTTAAATGTGGCATTATTAAACATATTAGAACATCAGTTCACTTGATCCCTCCGTCTCCCCGGGGCACAGTCCAATGCATTGGGTCTTGCATCTACAATGTACTTCAATCAGTCACTATCATCTGATGCTTGCTCTGGTAGGGTAGGTTCACAGAGGTCGCCCCGATAATGGTTCCATTTCCCCAGATTCGCAACCATTTTTTAGGACATCCTCTGTGGATGTATACCGATTTCTCCGCCACCATCGTACAATCCATGTCTAAGCACCACTGCTGAGTCATGGGGGCCTGATCGGAGCCCCACCGCTGCGCTATATTTCGTTTAGCTAATGCCATCCCCAACGTAACCCAGTATTGGTCTGTGTGATTTCGAACTGTGAGCTCTCAGATATTGAGTAAACAGCATTTTGGAGCAAGCGGAATTACCACGTTAGTGACTTGTGACATTGTATGTAGCACCAATGTCCAAGAAGCTACCCGCGTACAGTCCCAGAGCGTGTGCCAGAAAGTGCCCTCCCCACCGCACTGTCGGGGACAGAATGGAGTGGTAGCCCTGCCTATTCTGTGTAGCAGTGTGTGTAGTAGATGCGGTGCAGGAATTTTAGTTGTAGCAGTCGAAGGGTGGATGAAATTGCAAACTCCCTCGGGGACATCAAGGCCGCCTCCCAGTCGTCCTCGTGTAGATCGCCTAGCTCTGTCTCCCATTTTCTTTTAAGGGCCACTGTGGGATCCTGTTGGTTGTTTATTATTTTACGGTAAGTTATTGAGATGGCTTTTATCTGGAGGTGGTCAGTGAGTAATCTGTCCTCTAGTGGGGAGGATTCAGGTAACTGTGTGTCCGCTGGGATCGCTGCCCTAAAGGCATGACAGACTTGGATATACCTATATGTTTCGGTGTGCGCCAGTTTGTATGTGTGTTGCAACTGAGTGAAGGGTACCACCTCACCCTTCTGCCACAGATCCCCCACTTTAGAGATTCCAATAAGATCCCACTGGCGGAATCCTTTAGTGTTTTTTCAATTTCCCTAGTTGTCGAATGTCCCTAGTTGTCGTATCCCACCCCATTGCCCTCTGCACCTCATGCCAAATTTGCAGTGTGTGGGCCGTGGGGCCTGTTTAGTGTGATTTCTTTATAATATTATATAATGCACCCATGATCCCAGGAGATGGCAATCCATTCGAAACGCCGTAACCATTGGTTTATTGTAGTGAGTTGCGATGCCCAATAGGTCTGTATATGCGGTAGAGTGATCCCGCCATCATATTATCCCATGCTTAATATTTTCATAGCGATACGGGCTGCCCTGCCGTCCCAGAGAAGGTTGTTGACTTCAGAATTTATCTGGGCAAAAAAGGAGGCGGAAACGTGGAAGGGGGTAATCAGTGTCTTTTTTAAACTTTTCCAGCTGATCATCTACTGGAGCCCCATAAAGAGGATCCCCATCAAAAGGTACATTTAAAATATGTAAAATATGATATTGTACCTTGGGTTGAATCCAGAAATGAGTAACCGCACATGCCTTCTGAGCATAATAGAAGTATTTATGCCCCTAGCCGCAGTGTCCGCTCCATCTAAGGCACATTTGATGGTAGCATTTGAAATGATCTTCCCCCTTCTTCCGGAATTCCCTTGGTAGATGTTGCATGAGCTCCTGTATTTCATCCCAGGTAGCTCTGTTATAGCGTGAGAGAAGTCCCAGAGAGTTTGCAATCCTGCAATTGTTTACGGTGCCTGTAGAAGCTATTTTTGCTACAGCATCCATTCTTTTGCTTTCTTTATCTGGAGGATGTGCATCTCCAGTACCTTTTGCAGCAGCTCTCTTCCTAGTAGTGGTGAAAACCAGGGAATCTGCAGGTGGATGACTTCTACTATATATTGGGTCATTTGGTGAGGCTTTATATTTCTTTTCAATACGTTGTGTTAGAACTATTGATTTCAATGGGTCTTGAACACCTCTTCAGCCACATTCAGAATGGATCCAATCATGGGCAAACATTGGATAGTTCTCTCTGTGCGGGATAGTGTTTCAACCAGAAATTCACTTTCTTCTTCTGTTGAATACATGGGGAGCTTATGGTATTCAGCAGCTCTTTGTAGGACACTGTGATAGTTGGAAGTGTCATCAGGGGAAGAATGTTTTGCGGACACAGGTGGGTCTAAGTCAATCTGGTAGCACCACATCATAGTCTTCCCTTGGATCATGATCTTTTGTGGAGGCTCAGTAAGTTGTCCCTCTTGTATTTTTCTTTTAATAGCCTCCTTTCTCTTTTTTTGAATGAACTGTTGTAGTCTTTCAAATACTAACACTTGATCGTCAGTGGGTTTAGTACTTTGTGTTTTGTTTCTTGTGTGCAGTTGTTGTGCTTTTAGAAACTGTCTGTGCCTTATGAGTACAGGAATCGTGGCTTTTCCTCGGTTTAGAGGAGTGTCCGTGGTGTTTTTCAGAATTCGGTTCTGAATTTTTAGATTTTATTCACCTTTATTCCAAATGCTTTTTCAGCTCCGATGTGTGTGTCTTGGAGCTTTTCGGTGCCAATGTTTTTAAAATCGGTTCCGATTGATGCCTTGATGTCGAAGGCTTGGTCAGAGTCGGTGTGGTTTTCGGTGCCGTAATGGTTTCGGAACAGTCCCCTTTTTTATGCCTGCCCACCCAATCAGGTTTGAAAATATGGGGGGTATTAGTACTCACGTGTGTGGCGTTGTTTTGGGTCCTCAGTCCTGAGTTGGTGGACAGTGTCTGTGATTTGGCTAGTAATGGAGTTACTACTTCCCCAGAAGATGCTTTCAATGCGGAGTAGTGTGGGCCGGCAATTACCTTTTGCAGAGGAACTGGCTTCGCTATCCGCATCGCTGTCATGGCTGAACTCTGCCTCGGCTGGAGAGAGGCACAAGTTACAGACGTCGTGTGTGTCGGAGTGTGCACACTTCGCTCCGCACCAAAGACAGCGTCTGAAGAGTTCTTTCTTCGTCTCCATCACCCAAAGATTATCATTGTTGATGTTTGAGTGAATTCGGAATCCAGGAAGTCCTTCCCAAGTGTAGAAGTCGATTCAGGTGATTACTTTTTTCCCGTAGGCAGTGTGGCATCCAACCTTCAACAGCTTTAACGTAAACTTTCTGAGGAACAAAGACTTCGACATGCGCTATGCCAGGAGGGGGGATAGAGAATTGACACCGATCATAAAAGAAATGCGTTACTTACCTGTAACAGCAGTTATCCAGTATTGGTGTCTTTCATAGATTCACATGCCTGAATCATTCCCCGTCGTCGAGACGGGAGCCTCCGGTATATAGAAAAGTAATGTCCTATAGACATACATAAAGAAAAATAGGCCTAAGGGCCTCACCTTAGTAGCCTATCCTTGTCCTTATGCAAAAAGGACCAAACTCTTAGAGCCAGCCAATCAGCTATCACCTCCCTCTAGAACCTTCCCTGCTGGAGCCTCAGTCTCTCAGATTTTCGTACGCACCAAGCTAGGTAGGCGTAAAGCAGGTAGAGAGAACGTGAGTCCTTCCAGGGGAGGCGGGAGGGTTGCATGTGAATCTATGAAAGACAACAAAACTGGATAACTGCTGTTACAGGTAAGTAACGCATTTCTTATCCAGTATTAGGGGTGTCTTTCATAGATTCACATGCCTGAATCAGAGTAGTTAGCAATACAATATGCACATGTCTGATGTAATGATGCCATATAAACAGTTAGATAAAACACTTAGAATCATGCGACTGTAGCATCAGTATACATCAACATAACAAAATAGAAGAGATGTGCATACCAGGATGGCGGGATGTAGGAAGGCTCACCTCACTGGAATAGATGTCGAAGCACCGCCTGACCCACTGCTGCGTCCTGCAGAAGTTCAACATCCAGGCAATAGTGTCTGGCGAATGTATGCGGTGACTTCCACGTCGCTGCTCTGCATATGTCCAGAATCGGCACTCCAGCGAACAGCGCTGCTGATGTGGACATTGCTCTTGTGGAGTGTGCATGCACCGTGGCATTCAACGGCCGGCCGGCCTTTTCATGGCAGAATGCTATTGCCGAAGAGATCCACCTTGAGATACTCTGTTTCGTGAGAGGAAGACC
Organism: Lissotriton helveticus; assembly: GCF_964261635.1. Classification (NCBI taxonomy): domain Eukaryota; kingdom Metazoa; phylum Chordata; class Amphibia; order Caudata; family Salamandridae; genus Lissotriton; species Lissotriton helveticus. The sequence continues at coordinate 254,447,813 of NC_136059.1, forward strand.
AAGCCTTGGTCTACTGTAGGCCACGAAAAGTTGTGACGACTTCCTGAAGTCTTTTGTCTTCTCCAAGTAGAACTTTATACACCTTTTGAGGTCTAAGGAGTGTAACGTCCTTTCTGCTGCAGTGGTAGGGTTTGCAAAGAAGGAACGTAGAACCACCGGTTCATTAAGGTGAAAGTCTGAAGGTACTTTTGGTATGAATTTGGGATTCATCCTCAGCACCACTCTGTCCTGTTTAAATTGCATAAATGGTTCCTGAACGGACAGGGCCTGTAACTCGCTGACCCTCCTGGCAGACGTTAGGGCGAGCAGAAGAGCTACCTTCCATGAGATGTACTTGATGGGTGCTCGATGAATGGGCTCAAAAGGATGGCTCATAAGCTGGTGAGTACCAAGTTTAGATGCCAAGTGGGCGGAATCCTTCGAGGTCTTGGATACGATCTATACAAGCCTTTGAGGAACTGTTTAATAAGCCTGCTGGACCAAAGCGAAGGGGCCATCGAGGATCTGGTGTAGCGTGAAATCGAAGCTAAATGAACCTTTATAGATGCATGTGCCAACCCTGACTCTGCCAAGTGTAGAAAGTATGGCAATATCTGCACAGGGGTAATTTGAAGAGGTGACAACTTGTGTTCCACGCACCATAAGCAAAACCGCTTCCACTTGAGGGAGTACGTTTTGTTGGTACTGTCCGCTAGCGCTTTTGCTAGGACCTCCCTGCATTCTTGTGGGATGGCTAGATGACAGAATTCTCTGTGCTCAGGAGCCAGGCTGATAATCTGAGCGATGGTAGGTTCGGGTGTTGGATCTGTCCGTTGGACATAGTCAGCAGGTTCGGGTGCTGTTTCAGACGAATCGGAGTTCTGATGGAGAGGCGATGAAGGTCCGAGAACCAGTGCTGCCTCGGCCAGAACGGGGCAATTAGGATCAGGGTACAAGGCTCCGCTTTCATCTTTCTGAGGACTCTGGGAATCATCGGGAAGGGGGGAAAAGCGTATGCAAAGACGCTGAACCAACTGATGGAAAGGGCATTCCCGAGAGACCGTGGCTGGGGACGCCAACTTGCGTAGTGTGGGCATTTGGTGTTCTCCCTGGTGGCAAAGAGGTCGATCCGCGGGATTCCCCATTCTGAGAATACCTGATCCAGTGTACCTTGGTTGAGTTCCCATTCGTGAGTGAGAGACGTCCGTCTGCTGAGTGCGTCTGCAATGGTATTGTCCTTGCCCGGGACATATTCCGCTTTGAGCGTGATCCCTTGGAGCACTAGCCAGTTCCAGATTTCTTGCGATTCGTGTGATAGAGTGAGCGAATGCGTCCCTCCCTGCTTGTTCAGGTAGTGCATCGTCGTGGTGTTGTCCGTCCTGACGAGCACCTGGGAGTTCTGGATACGTGGTAAAAAGGCCTTCAGTGCCAGGAAGACAGCTCGCAGTTCTAGAAGGTTTATGTGGAATGTCTTCTCCTGCTCTGTCCATTTGCCGTTGACTTGGAGGTCCTGGAGGACCGCTCCCCAACCTTCCAGGGAGGCATCCGTGGTGATCACCAAAGGCGCTGCTGGAAGGAGGAAGGGTAGACCTGTCGACAGATTCCGGTGGTTCATCCACCATTGCAGGGTTTTTGAAATCTGTGGTGTGATTCGCACTGTGTCGTCGAAAGAGCCTGTGCTTTGAGTCCATTGGTATGCTAGGGCTTCTTGCAATGGGCGCATCCTGAGGCGGCAGTGCGGGATGAGGAGGATACAGGACGACATCATGCCTAGTAGTGATTTGAAAGTCCGAACTCTTATGGTCTTTCTCGAAGCCACAGCCGTGGCCAGAGATACGATCTTGTGTTTCCTTTCCTTTGAAGGAAATGCTTTTACGCATTCCGTGTTCAAGGTTGCCCCCAGGAAGGAGATGTTTCTGGTTGGGGTCACGCAGGATTTGTCGAGATTGAGAGTTAATCCCAGGTGCAGAAAGAGATTGGTGCAGGCGTTGGAGGATGAGGTCGCGCCTGCCGCTGAGGGAGCTTTCACCAGCCAGTCGTCGAGATAAGGGAAGACCTGGTGACCCATTTGACGTAGGAAGGCTGCCACAGGGGAAAGGCACTTCGTGAAAATCCGCGGCGCGGATTTGAGGCCGAACGGCAGCACTTTGAATTGGTAGTGGCGTCCTGCCACCTCGAATCGTAGGAATTTTCTGTGCCCTTTGAGTATTGGGATGTGGTAGTAGGCATCCTGGAGATCTAGGGATGTCATGAAATCTCCTCTTTCTAGGATGCCTAGTATTAGTTGGATCGTCACCATCCTGAACGACTGACTCTTCAGGAAAGAGTTGAGGGCTCTGAGATCCAATATGGGCCTCCACTTTTTCCCCTTCTTGTGGATGAGAAAGAAGCAGGAATAGAATCCCTGTCCTCTTTGAGACGATGGGACCATCTCGATCGCTCCCTTGTGTAACATCGCAGATATTTCTAGGAGCAAGGGCCGCAGATGTTTGTGTGGCCGTTTGCGTGGCGGTGTTGGGGGTGGGATGGTGGTGAATTCCAGGGAATGGCTGAATCTTATTAGTTGTAGCACCCACCGGTCTGTGGTTATGAGATGCCAATTGTGTAGGAAATGGGTCAACTTGCCTCCAATTTTGAATGAGGGAGATTGTGGCGGGACTGGCTGGAGTAATCGGTCACTGGCGTCCGCCAGTGCCCCTCCTCTGGTTCTTTCCACGGAAGTTCGATCTGCCATACGAAGTTTGGCGACTCTGCTGTTGTTTCTGCGGGTACTGCGATTTATTTTGGTATGAATAGGAGGATCTATTCTGGAAGGACCCCCTGTAGGAGGGTTGACCTCTGGACCTGTTGCCCCGAAAGGACTGGTTTCTCGCCTGCAGCGTACCCAGTGCTCTCGCCGTATCGGTGTCTTTTTTGATGTTCTGGAGCGCTTCATCAATTGCGGTTCCAAAAAGATGTTGGCCATCGAAGGGCATGTCTAGCACTTTTGTTTGAACTTCTTGTCAAAATGAAGTAGCCTTAAGCCAGCCCTGGCGCCGCAGGACTGCTGCCCCCGCTAATTGGCGAAAGCCTGTCATGGCTCCATCAATGGCACAGTCTATGATTTCCGCTGCCGAGGCTTGTCCTTCTGAGAGCAGTGCCTTGACCTCTTCCTGCATCGTATCCGGCAGCTCCGCCAAATAAGGGACCATGTCCTCCCACAGTTGGCGATTATAACGTCCCAACAGGGCTATAGAGTTGGCGACTTTAATAGTCATGGCTGACGTGGTGGTGAACCGTTTCCCGATGGTATCCAACTTTCTTCCCTCCTTGTCCGGTGGTGCTGACAAGGGAGAGGAAGGGTTGCGGGAGTTCTTCTGAGCTGCTTGGGTCACCACTGAGTCAGGTTTCGGGTGCCCATTGAAACAAACTGCCGCCTTGGTGGTAGCTTTGTATTTCTTGTCCAGGCGTGGGATTATCGCCGGTATGGAGGCCGGCGTAGCCATCAGTTTCTTTCCCTGGTCCCAGAGAAATTATATAATCGGAATTGATTTGGTGGTCTTCTTCGTTTGTTCTTTAAAATCATATAAGAAACATTCTGTTTCCGTTGTTTCCATTTCCATGTGGAAACGCTTCGCTGCCCGTTCCACTAACTTATGGAACCCGCCAATGTCCAGTGGCGGAGAGTCCGACTGGCGTGGTTGGGGTGAAGCTGGGGAGGGCGCGACATACTCGTCGTCTTCGTCCTGATCCGTGCGATCCTCAGGGACTTCACCTTCTTCCATCTCCTCAGCTTCCTCATCTGAGGAGTCCACTACTTGCGGCGAGACTGCCTCATGGGAGGTCTGCGGAGGTGGTCGCGTTTGACGTGGGGCTGCCGGTGGAGCAGATGCAGCCGGCGTTGGGCCCCTATCCTCAGTAGCCTGTGCCTCCGGGAAACGCTGCTTATAGTCCTGGATGAGATATTTAAGGTCATCCACGATGGCCGCAGGAAGGCACACCATTGGGGTCACTTCCGTCCGTACCTGCGCCTGGAAAGAGTGTTCCTGGTAGGTAAATTCTTCCTGTTCCTCATCCGTGCTTTGGCATTTGACGTGGAGGTCTGAGATGGACATAGCCTGGGTCGTCGTTTCCTCTTCCGATTCTTCACTCTGGAGGAAGTCAGAAGGTAAGTTGCTTTGTACTTTACTTGGGGACGTCGTTTCAGGCGTTATCAGCTTCTTTGGCAATTTGCGCGGTGGCGTCGGCGGTGGCAGCGTCCATGACGACTTTTCCACTAGCTTGGACTTTTTCCATGGTTCCGCGTTGTCCCTGGTCGTAGACGACTCTCCCGTCGACGGTTTCGTCGTCGACGGCACGTCCTCCGTCGTCGGTGGCTCAAGCGACGAGATTTTAGTCGTCGTCGATGTTTTCGTGGACGACGCGGTCGTCGACGACGTCCTCGTCGACGACGCGCTCGTCGACGATTCGTTTCTCGTCGACGATTCATTCCTCGTCGACGTCTTCTTCGGCGACGGTCTCGGCGACGAGTCTTCCGTCGACGGCGGGCTTCTCGTCGTCGCCGTCCCTGGTCTCGTCGACGATGGGGTTCTCGTCGACGGTGTCGTCGTCGTCAACGACGATGGGTTCTTCGTCGACGGTGTCATTGTTGACGGCCCCGATTTGGACGTCGATGAGCTCTTCGTCGACGGGGTCGTCGTCGACGGCCCCAATTTCGTCGTCGGTGTGGTTTTGGTCGACGACGGTTTGGGCAGTATGATAGATGGGATGGGCCTACCTGCCGACGACGATGATGATGGAGTGGTCGTCGTCGATGCTAGGACTGACGACGCCGTCGTTGTCGACACCGTCGTCGTCGTGGAGACGGCGAGTGGCGTCACAGCTCTCTTTTGCGTCGAAGATGGCGTAGGCTTGGTGGATGAGTGCGTAGGCTTCTTAAAGGCGTGAGAGCCTGCGTCAGACACTGAGGAGGTCGTAGATTTTGCCTCTGAAGATTTCTTTAACATCTTCATAGGAGGAGTGTCTGAGGGGCCAGGGGGGTCCCCCCTTGGCCTCTTGAGGGAGACGTCCGAGGCTATGGAGAAGCTGCCCTCTGAGGACTCCACATTATCCCTCTGTTTAAGCCTGTCCAGCCAAATAAGAAGTCGACCTTCTCTGTCCCTCAAAGTCTTATTAGGGAAAGAGCGACAGATTTTACAGTCCTTGGGGACGTGGTCCGGATAAAGGCAGTATAGGCACAGGTCGTGCTTGTCCTCCACATGGAGCCTTTTCTTCCCACATGAAGAGCAGGCCCTGAAAAGGGCTTTCTTCTGGGAACTAGACATTCCTTAAAATTGGTAAGGAAAGACAGCACTTACTGCCAGAGAAGAGTCTGAAGTATCCCTGATGAAGAATTTGAGAAAGTAGTCCTTTTCCAAAGTGAAAAAAGTAGGTTTGAAGATATCCTGAGGAGAGCTCAGGCTGGAGACTCCCTAGCACAACGTGCGGTAGAAAATCTGAGAGACTGAGGCTCCAGCAGGGAAGGTTCTAGAGGGAGGTGATAGCTGATTGGCTGGCTCTAAGAGTTTGGTCCTTTTTGCATAAGGACAAGGATAGGCTACTAAGGTGAGGCCCTTAGGCCTATTTTTCTTTATGTATGTCTATAGGACATTACTTTTCTATATATCGGAGGCTCCCGTCTCGACGACGGGGAATGATTCAGGCATGTGAATCTATGAAAGACACCCCTAATACTGGATAACTTCCTCAGGAAACACTACTTGCAAGGTCCTGGGCTCAAGACTAGATGGCAGGAGTATGCATAATATGTGTGTCTGCCACCAACACATACCTTGAATATATTATATAATTATATATACATATACATACACTACACCTACTTATAGTTAGCTGGACATTTGACTCGTACAAAACCATTGAAATACCTCCGGTATAGTTAGTTGTACTAACTATAACTCACGCGCCCGCAATCCACTGCTGATGACTTTACATATTACGTCATTCATGACATGGTCAGTGACATCACTGATGACATTTCAAATGACACAGAGCGTGTTTGCACACATCACCTCAGGCCCGTTCCCTCCCTTCATCACGGTGTAAACGTGCCCTGTGGCCGTTCTATGTTGAGCAATTAAGCCCCATTCAATCCTAAGGGTCCCTAGGGTCAAAATAGCCGACTAGGTACCTCCAATAAACCTCCAGTATGCGTCAGGGGGCTGCGTTGCAGAGAAGTGTTAAGAGGCCACGCCCCTTTTAACAACACTCTGCAACGCAGCTCCGTGGCACTTACAAGAGGTACCTGGTGGGCTAGTTGGCCCCCAAGGACCCTCAGGATCGACAAGGAATTAATTCCTCAACTTAAACCACCACAGCCAAACAGAATGAATGGATAGACCAGCAAACAGAAATGTACCTCACACAAAAGAATCCCAGACGACCTACCTTGTATATGATCCCAAAAATTCATAAACACCCCACAAATCCACCGTTCAGACCGATAGTGTCAGGGTGCGGGTCAATTTTTGACCCCCTTGGCAAATACATTGACCACCATCTGCAAAAATTTGTCCAACAATGGGGATCCTATATACGGGACACGACAGATTTTTTAAACAAATTGAAATGGACAGAGGAAGGATATCAAGATCATTGGATCATGTGCACCATAGACGTGGTGGCACTTTACACCTCTATACCACACCAAGCTGGATTAGAAGCGACCGAATGGGCTTTGCTCAAAATGGAAGACTCACCCACCACCAAAAATTTTTGTTACAACTTTTGAAATTTTGTTTACACAACAGTTATTTCCTATGGAAGGGAGAGTTTTACGCACAATTGAATGGTACAGCCATGGGTTTTGCAGGGGCTCCTGCGTACGCAAATACATTTATGGCTCAGTATGAAGCAGACAACATCATGTCATCCACTGAATGGAGTCATGTGAAAATGTACAGTCGTTTCATTGACGATATTTTTTTAATTTGGGATGACACTTCAGCATCACTTGAACAATTAATTCACCAATTAAACCAGGTGGACACCAGGATTCAATTCACTCACAAAATAAGCAGCGACACTATTGATTACTTGGATGTGAGGATTTCTAAAACAACGCATGGATTTGAAACATCGCTGTACACCAAGTCCACAGACCGCAACAGTGCACTTGAACATACAAGTTTCCATCCAAAAAATCTAATTCGGAATCTACCAACGTATTTGTTCCAACGAACAAACTTGTCTGACTACACTGGAACAACAAGCACAAAAATACCAAGCAAGGGGATATGCCCCAGATGAACTAGCAGTACAACTAGCTAAAGTACAAGGAATGGATAGATTGGACTTGCTAAAACCACGACCAAAATCATCTCAAAATAGGTTGGTATTTGTCACGAAATATACAACCTTGTCTACCAAGATTAAAAAAATTGTGAATAAAAGATGGGAACTTCTTTCTACGGAACCTGATTTTCATGGAATTTTCAAAGATGCACCGTTACATGCATATACACGCGGTCCAAACCTGAGAGAAAGACTAAAACGGAAACATCAAGCTACAGAACCAATCAACCACAAAGGCACTATCAGATGTTTAAATTGCATCAATTGCAACAACGTAATCACTGGTAACACATGTAGACACCCCACCACGGGCAAAACCATCAACTTGAAACACTCATGCGATTGTAACGCTAAAAATGTGGTATACGCCATTAAATGTCCATGCGGCAAACTGTATATAGGGAAAACGGAACGCAAAATCAAAGTGAGGATTTCGGAACATAAGAGTCGTATCCGTAATGATAACATGACCTCACCATTGGTAACACACTGGAGAGAAGCACGCCACACTATAGCTCAACTGAGATTTTTCATCATTGAACACGTACAAATCCACAATGATCGAGATAACCATCAAAGGTTACTGCAGCGAGAATTGTTTTGGATTAAGTTCTTAAAAACCCTAACACCAACAGGTCTTAATGACAAATATGATCTGGCGTGCTTCCTATAGGAAGCTCCACTTGATATCAGGACTATGTTAAGCCGTTAATAACAACATTACAGGTCATAATAACAAGCAGATCAATTCAGACTGCCTATATGATAATGTTTGCCCTAATCTGTGTTATAGTGTTCCCATAACGTTCAAATAATTATTAAATTTGTTTAATTTAGAGCTCTGTTATTGTTTATGGTAAAACGGTCTACATAAAATTTCAGTTGTAGCACTGTTAATGCAGGAATTCACCAATTGTATCAGTCAATATGTATTGCATGTATATTTTGAGTTTTGCATGTTTCACATTTTTCAATACTTCCTGTATAATTGTTTACTTGATATCAATATGTATTGATTGCACAAGACATACACATCAACCGATCCATACTTCAGCATTTAGCCCCGATCGTCGCGAGCAAGTAGTACACGTGAGCATGTACATTATCATCAATCTCAAGATACAGACTTACACTTTAATTACCCCATTACCTCACACTAATATTCAGGAACATCAACATTGTTATTTCTATTGATGTATGGGCGCCTTAAACTTGCCCAACTATGAATAAGTCACGGAATCAAGTCAGTCTTATGAGCATAAACGCAACCCTAAGATGGCGCCTACAACAATCTCTCCACCAAGCGACTATGTCGCTTGAAGTCCGTTTTCTTCTTTCAACTTCTCCAACACGCGTAGGGGAGAGTTGAGTTTACAAACTTTGTGCTCTTGAGTCCATATCGAACGAACAAGCGACGTGCAGCGGCAATATTTATACAGAACGCGTTTCTCCTTGAATCAGGTATTTACCATTGAATAATGTACAGAACGAGTATCGAGTAACTGGAGCCGTTTATAGTTATTAACGACGCCACTACTTTTTCGCTCCCATAGATTTAGAACTTCGGTTTATGAAGATAAGGTAGGGCATTTCATTCTTCATTTTTTATTGATTTCACTGAAACACGGTAATGCTGCGGTTTCAAACACATGACTTGGATTTTCATTCAAATATTGCTTGTCGTTACAGTTATACAAGCATCAAACAAGCAGGTATGTTGTAAATAGGGTAACAGGCTTAACGCATGATATGATTGGGATAATATCATCCCCCAGCTTTACACTACTAGCTCCTTGTTATTTATTCACACAGCGCTCCAGGCACACAGCTTAAAATTTAAGCACATTGTCCTCAACAACCCAACTTGAAACCAGGTACGCTGTTATTTCCTTGCAAATACATACCCCCATGCTCAACCAAATGGAGTGCATCATTACATTGAATATTTTTTCATTTCTTACAGCATTGCCCCTGATGAAGGCACCACCTCGGGTGCCGAAATGCATTGGGCCTATTTCGCAAATGTGTGCTTATTCATGATTGTCTGAAAAATAACGTTATGTACATAAGTTTTGATGCTAATATGTTTACAAATGTTTAAAACAAATGTTATGAATATAAAATAACATAAGCAATCAATTGAAAAGAAGTGTATAATAAATGCAAAAATAATTGCTAACAACGAACAACAAAGAGTTTGTTTAAACTATTTTATTTTATTAAGGTGCGGAGCACCACGTGAACAGTGCATGGTTAGGTGGGCTAAAACTCACCATTACTATTCAACTTAAACCGAGCCACAGGGTGTGTTTGCACACATGTGAACTCGGGCCCTGCCCCCTCCCTTCACCACTGTACAAACGCGCCCCATGGCACGGTTTAAGTTGGGGGGATTAACTTCCCTTGAACACTGACAGTCCCTGGGGTGCAACTAGCCCACCAGCTACCTCCAGTAAGCGCCACAGAGCTGCGTTGCAGAGAGGTGTAAAAAGGGGCGTGGCCTCAGAACACCTCTCTGCAACGCAGCCCCCTGGCGCATCCTGGAGGTTCCTGGTGGGCTAGTTGGCCCACAGGAACCCCCAGTATTCATGGGGAATTTGTTCCCCCTCAGCAAACGCGGCCCCAGGCGCATTTGCAGAGTGATGAAAGGAGGAGATGTGGCCTCCTGCGCGATGCCGGTCTTTTAAAAAAAAAAATGAAGAAGGGAGGTTGCTATTTTTTGGCCCCGGGGACCCCATCCCTCGGGCATGGCCTTTTCCTTTTTTTTCAACTGTTGGGGAGAGGGGCCGCGTGGCCCCCACTTGTAGCCCCGGTGACCCCATCCCCCGGGGCTTGCCCTCTCCTTTGGGTACCGTGGGAGGGGGGTCACCAATCCCCCCAAAGATCCCAGCCGGAAATCAGCTTTGCTTCATTGAAGCGAGAGCAGGTTTCCCTGCTCTCGCTTCAATGAAGCAAAGCAGTTTGCAATGGCAGGGTCATTGCAAACTGCAAACTACAGTGTCCCGGGGGGTGGGCACCCCGGGACACTGCAGGAGCCGGCCCTGGGGGGTCCACTGTGCCATCGAGGGATCCCGTATGAGACAGCTGGAGCTGTTCTCTTCAAGATGCAGCAAAGTGTACTGATTGAAATTACAATGCTTAGATCTTTCAGGATTACAAGAGAAAAAACAACTTGGCATTGTTATGGGCTCTGAACACCCAAGACGGCAAATTAACTGTAAGCCTTCTATACTATGAAGTTAGTCCAGCACATCTACCCTCCCCACCACCATCATGGATTCCAAAAACGTTTCAAGAAATAACACATCTCCAGCGTTGATTAGACAAATGATATGTACCACATGATTCTTCTCACAGCATGAAACCCCTTCGAATAATTCAGATCTCAGCCGTAAGATTACTTTTACAACATCTAAGAATACACAACTCCCCTGCCCTGTAAGGCTCTCCGCCAATTACAAGAACTTGAATCAATTATGTATAACTCACAACGCAAAACACAATAAAGGTTCTGAATACAACCACATGAAAATTCAACAAATACTCCCAACCTAAGAATTTACATTCTAGACTAGCACCATGACTAATTATGCCACGTTACTAAAAAAACAGTCAGCGACACTACTCTTTCTGAACAGGTGACAAATTACAGATTTCCCTGGCAGTAAAAATAAGAGTAAATGACAACTAACTGAATGTATAAGATTGCTTAAAAACAGTCTATTCACAACCTGATGGTCACGGATTCCCTGATACACTATCTTCTACAAAAATGGCCACAAAAAAAAGAGAAATTATTGCATTACGGCCAGAGCTGTCAACATTTTAATTGGGGAGCCCTCTTTACATCCAGGCGCTGATTCAACATCCAGTGACTATGGGCGAATCATTTAATCTCCAGCCTAAACAGGCATTGGCAAAGCCAATAAGTATCACCTATGTGAGATCTGTTGGCTTTGTCAAGGTTTTAAAATATGGTGCACAGCAGCGATGCACTACTGTGCAACATGGCTTAAAGTAAAGAAAAAAAACGCTAGGAAGCGGCCGGTGCTTTCTTCTTTACTTTGAGCTATGTATGCACACGCTGCTGTGCAACATGTCTAATAAAACATCGACAAATCTTACATCGGCGAGAACTTTTGGCTTTGCCAATGCTTTTTCTTTCAGTTTACAAGTCTGCACATAAGCACAATGAAAACATTGCAGCAATGCCAAAGAGGATAATGTTGTACCACGGAGAGCTTAACAGATGTAACCAGCACAATCGAGTCAACGCAGAGAACAGCACGTTGTAGAGACGCAATTGTATTTACAACACTAATAGCCACCATTCGGCACCTGCTCTCGGTCAACAGTCCTGTCCGTAGAAAGGTGAGCTCCACCTGTAGATTACAGCGCCTGGCTTTTGTTTGCCTGCCAACTATTTTTGAAATTGAGTGTTTGAAGCAGAGCCAGCAAAGATCTGGATCCCGCACTTTGTAATAGGGATCTGGCATTTGTAGCCCGCTCTGTGATAAAGCAATCACATAGAGCCTTAATTTGAGATATCACGACCAGTTGCACGGGCAGGGAGTGCACCGAAAGAACAAGTTACTTACTTTGGGTAAAGCTTTTTCTGGTGGCTACAGTATCTGCCTGTGGAGTACTCGCCTCTTGAATTACCCCTACGCACCGCATTCAACAAACTTTTTTCCATAGCTCTCCCACGTCGACTAGAACGTCGCAATGGAACGGCTCATAAGCCCTCGTTCCACCCATTTTTTCAGTGCCTTCGAGGCGAACGGGTGAACCAAAAACATTTCCACAAGTACACACAGTATACACAGCCAATTAAAACTGGAAATTCTAAAATAGACATTTCCTAATGACCAGTATTACAAAATTCCAATAATAAAATACATAAATAACATGTTAATCATTTTTCGGTATAAACAGGCAGGCAACGGGGAGGCGGGCGGTTCAGTGAGGAATCCACAGGCAGATAGTATATCCACCAGACAACGGTAAAAAAACTTGTTCTTCTGATGGCTACACCTGCCTGTGGAACCATCACCTTTTGAATTGAATCCCCATGCAGTCCTACTACTAGACTAGGGTACCTGCCTACACTAAAAAATCCTGCAGCACAGAACGTGTAAAATGGTCATCCCCCCTCACCTCTGAGTCTAAACAATAGGGCTTCACAAAAGTGGGGAGGGAAGCCCAAGTTGCCGCCTTGCAGATGTCTACAACAGAGACACCTGTGGTTAATTCCAAAAAAGACTACTTCGTTCTGGTGGAATGAGCTTGAATACCTCCAGGAGGCTCCTTCTTGGCCAAGGCGTAGCATATCTTGATACAGAGGATGATCAACCTGGACAGCCTTGCCCACATATCCGATGAAAAGTTAGTCACCCAACCTGAAGTCCTTCATCCTTTCTAGGTAGAAGCGGACCGTCCTCTTAGGGTCCAATCGGTGAAGTCTCTCCTCCTCCTTAGAAGGGTGAGTGGGGGGGCGGATATAAAGTGGGTAGAGTGATAGATGGCCCTAGGTGAAAGGGAGTGACCACCTTAGGCAAAAAAGCAGCTCTGGTTCTAAGAACCAATTTCTCCGTATGAAATGAGGTAAATGAAGGCTTGGAGCTCAGAGCCTGTACCTCACTCACCCTGCTAGCAGAAGTTATTGCAATCAGAAATATTGTCTTAAACGCGAAAACCTCAAGGGGCAACTATGCAGTGTTTCAAAGTGAGACCCCATCAAGAAAGTGGGAACCAAATTCAAATCCCACTGAGGCATGACAAAGAGAGTGGGAGGAAACCTATTGGTGAGACCCTTAATGAATCTCAGAACTAAGGGAAATTTAAATAAAGATGGTTAGTCTGGTAAACCGAAAAAAACCGATAAGAAGGACAAGTAGCCTTTAACAGTAGCTACTGCACAACCCTGTTGAGCCAAGGAAAGAGAGAAACTCAGAATATCAGACAAATGGGTTTGCAAAGGATCAATCAATCTCTCTCCACACCACTTGAACCTAGCCCACCTACCAAAATAGATAGATTTGGTGTACTGTCTTTTGGCGGATAAAATAGCAACCATATTCAGCAGGAGAGAGAAAGAGCTCAGGTTACCCCGTACAATCTCCAGGCATGAAGGTGCAGGCTCTGGAGGAGGGGGTAAAGAACCAGCCCCTGCGACTGCAAGAGGTCTGCCCTGAGAGGGAGAATGAGCGGAGGGTGCGATGAAAGGTAAATGAGGTCTGTGTACTACACCCTTCTTGGCCAATTAAGGGCAATCAATAGGACTTGGGCCCCGTCTTGGCAAATCTCCCTCAGAACCAGGGAATCAAGGATATGGGAGGAAATACATAAAGAAGCTGTGAGACCCAATCTAACTGAATTGCATCCCCCAATGCTCCCCGCATCGGATACTGCAGAACAACAGGCAGTGCACATTCTCTTGAGTGGCGAACAGGCCTAACAAGGGAAACACCTGCATCCTGAAAATGTGATGGACCACCTCCAGATCGAGACGCCACTCGTGGTCGGCTGAGTATTGCCACAGATTTTCCGCACTCACATACAGCACTCCGGCCAGATGATTTGCAATCCTGCAAATCTGATGGTGCTGAGCCCAGGACCAGAATCGCTGAGCCTCTCCATAGAAACAATACAACGCCATTCCTCCCTGTTTGTTGATGTACCACGTTGCAGTAGTGTTGTCCGCCAGGACCTGAATCGACTAACCGTGAAGGGAGAGAAGAAAGGCCGTGAGAGCCAAACGTATCGCCTGCAATTCTAGAAGATTGATGTGAACAATCTTTCCTCTGGAGACCAAAGGCCTTTGACCTCCAGATCCCCCAAATGAGTTCCCCACCCTAGAGTGAAGGCATCCGTTATCGCTGTGACCACCGGAGAAGGAGGTTGAGACAGGTTGTCCGAGACACTCCACCAGAACAACTCTGTTGAAAGGTTTCTGGAGATTCTGACCACCTCCTTGAAATCTCGGTTATGTTGAAATCCTTGCCTGCAGAGGTACCACTGGAGGGCCCTAATGAGCCAGCATGCATGGTTGATAAACAGTATGCAGGAAGCGATAAGACCAAGCAGGCGCAAGATCTTCAGGACTGGAACAACCACTCCATTGGGAAAAAGTGGAATCTTAGCCTGGATGTCTAGAATCATCTACAGAGGAGGAAAGGCACAGCTGCTCTAAATGAAGAAGTTGCGCTGAGAGAGCACCAGTTGAGATTTGGGTATGTTTATTGAAAAACCCAAGTCAAACAACAGACGTGTTACTTGAAATGATGCAGCGCCATCTCTGGCAACTTTGCTTTGGGAAGCCAGTCGTCCAGATAGGGAAAAACAGGAATCCACAACTTCTGAGATGTGCTGCTACCATCGCCATCACCTTGTGAAGACCAAACGGAAGGCCCACAAACTGGTAGTTTTGAGACCCCACCATTAAACAGAGATACTTCCGATGAAACTTCAGGATGGGAATGTGAAAATACGCACCCTGCAAATCGATCAACACCATACGGTCTTCCTGATACAATGCCACAAGGGTCAACATCTTGAACTTCTCCTGCTTGAGGTAAAAATTCAAGTTCCTGAGGTCCAGGATGGGCCTCAATCGACTATCCTTTTTGGGAATCGGAAAAGTACCGGGTAGTAGCATCCCTGACCCCTATCCTGCTCCAGAACCACCTCAATCGCACCTTTCTGCAGAAAAGATAGAACCTCCTGCTGTACCAGCAACAGGTGCTCCGCTGAGTACCAACCCTGGTAAGGGGAGAAAAGGGTGGGAAACTCCTGGAAGGGTAAGGCATACCCATTCTCCACAAGACTCAACACCCAGAGATCTGAAGTAACAGTTCACCAATCTCGTAGAAAATGGGACACCCATCCTCCCACCGGATCAACATGGTCTAGGATGGAGGAGCTAGAGCAGCTCTCCTGCCGTGCCAGTTGGAAGGGCAGGAGAGGAGGAGGTTAAGGAGGAGGAGGAGACTTGCTGCCGATCTGTGCTTCGCAGATGACCTCTACCTTTTCCCATGTATGGCCTGTACTGAGGGTTTGCTCGTTGCTGCTTGGCTCGAAAAGATGAAGTACTGCCAAAACAGTGAAACCTGCAGTATCCAAAACCCCTGGACTGGAACTGGAGACCCAACTATCTCGATGTGGCTCTGCTATCTTTAAAGCGATGTAGCCCCAAGTCCGCATTGGCGCCAAAAAGAAGAAAATCATCAAAAAACAAGTTCAATAGTGTAGCCTGTACATCCAGTGAAAACCCAGACCCCTCCTGGCTGCCACAGAGAAACCCATTACCCTGGCAACAGAGTCCACAGTGTTCAGCCCCAATTGAATGACCTGACAGGCTGTAGCTTAAGTATCAGAAAATACTTCTGTGAGATGGCCCTGAACTACCTACGGAAGCTTTGAGAGCACCTCCCTCGGTGAGTCCATCAGAGCACGGATACATTCGTTTATTTAAGAGCTGATTGGCCCATTCGTTTGGATTCTCTATCTGGAGGCATAGATGGGATTGAGCCTGCAGACTGTTTAGAGGAGCACGATTCCTGGGCTACCAGTCTCTCAAGAGACAGGTGGGTAGAAAGTAAAGCCGATCTCACGTAGCCACCTTATACCTCCTCACCACAGACCTGCACACCGCAGAAGCATTCATTGATTTCTGCCACACCTCCAAGATAGGCTCAGTCAAAGGAAGCAGGGACAGAAGAAGAGGAATGAAGTACCTCCGTTAAAATGTTAGATTTAATTCTGCAGTAGACAATGGCAAATCCAGCAGATCCGCTGCCTTCGTTATTACAGAATGATATGAAAACACCTCCTGTGTTGGAATGCCTTTCGGTGAGGAGAGCTCCCATTCAAAAGATGTATCCAGACCACTAGCCTTCTGCAGGCCCTCACGGGGTCAACAATAAAGATATTCCTCCTCTTCTATCAGCCTTTGTGCTTAGCTTCTGGATCTCATCCTTGGGACCAGCGTCAGCGGAGCAAGACGTAGCTACAGTGATTTCAGGACCGGCGTCGATGGAAGATCCACTGAGATAGTAGAAGATGCCGAAAGAGTTCATGTCGGCACCGGACCGGAGCCAGACAGAGTCGGAGATGATCTGTCCAACAGCACTCTTCCCTCCAGGGACTGCATCGGCGTCAGGAACCTCAGCGCCGGGAGAGGCTAAGTCCCTGGAGCCATTGGCATAAAAGGCATGAGAGGTGCCTAAGGGAAGTGGGGTGGCAAGCCTCCAAGGGAGTAAGCAAGCAGACCCATGGGGCCACCCAGCGCACCAGCAGGGTTAGCCGCTCTGGCAAACATGCCAAACAACGCATTAAGGAAATGCAACAGATCCGTATCTGGAGCCAGAAAGGCTGGAAGTACTGGATACGGCACTGCTGGTTCGGAGACCGCTTGAGGAGGCAATCTAATTGACTCTTGCTGTGGCGCCGGAGAACCTGGAGCCAGAGAGTGGAGTTGCAGGCGGCAGAGGCATCGTTTCTCTGGGCGCCGGTGAAGCTCGGAGACTGGGCCGGAGTCACCTGAGAAGAAGAGGAAGGAGAAACTTTGTCCTTGCAGTGACGTAGGAGAACAGGAGACCCCGACTTCGTGTTTCATCCCTTGATGACGGACGCAGAGATCCATGGTGCCGCTTCTTATTATGCTTCCTCAACAACTTCGAGGTATGCAGAGTGTGCGACTTGGACCTGGATCTTGACCTCCTTTCAGTTTTTTTAACAACTTTGCAAGCCTGCGGCCGCTGTGAGTACACTGGCGCAGACAGGAAACTGTACTTGGTCAGTGCTCCAGGGACGACAGTAAGGCATGAAGAGAAAGTGGAAGCAGGAGGTAGCAGGAAACTCTGACCAATGAGAAGAATGAAAATGAGAGTGACTGAGACCCCAAACAATGGTAAGTAAAAGGTTTTTAGCTTTTCTTTAAATGCACAAGAGATTTTGCAAGCGAAACCTAAAAATTAACCCATCCATGTGTAATGTAACAAGTAAAGTGCCCCAAAGCCCTTGGACGGAGTACAACACTATATATAACAGCAAAAATAAACAAACAAGAAAAAAAGCCGGCTCTATCCACAATCAGGAGCTGAACCGGTCAATAGATGCTCCTCTTACCTAGTACCTGTATAATTACATAGAGGCCTATTCACGAACTGCATTTTGTAGTACGTTTTACTACTGCTAGCGGACTACAAAATGCTATTCACAAATCCAAGTGCGGAGGATACGCCGCTTATCTTTTTTTGTGAGGAGAGCTCCATCCAGACTGCAGAGTCCTTGTATAGGTACACGTTTTAGTAGTGAATGTGGGAGTTAGAAAGGGAAGGCAATTTCATCAGCTTAGGTCCTGCTCATCTAAAAAGCTGGGTAACCATCCCATAAAATATACCAACCTTCACAAATACTTGAGAGAAGTGGCTACCGAAGATTCAAAACAGGACATAGACAAGGAATGGTCCTAACTTTTGAGATGCGTGGCCGAAGTTTTGTTTTTTAAAAATTTTACAAGACTAGTACTGGTCACCTTATAAGTAGCAGGGGGCAAAATGATTACCCGCCCCAACTTGAATATCGGACCACGCGGAACGGTTCACATTCTATTCTATTCTATGTTCACTCTTACAGGGCTTCTGAGATTCAATTTGGCACCAACTTAAGGCCACAAGCGACCCGAAGATCCCCCAGACACTGTTACTTACTATGATACATAGGAGACAGCTGGAATCAATAATCTGAAGAAAAGGCGGCTGGATTCAGCCTTGGCTGTAGCTAACCTGTTTGGGCTGCGATATTGGAAAAATCGAGGCTCAAGGAAGATATTGCCAAAAAACAAAGACTGCCTGGTACCAGCTCTTTTCTAAAAGCAGTTTCTGGGGGGCGTGGCCAAGATGGCGAGGTGATCGGACGCACTCTCCGCGAGCTCCTCCGACCACAGAGCCCCAGACCGTAGAAATCTGCCGATCTCCCCCGGATCTGCACCAGAGCAGTGGCAAACCTGAGAGAGCGGCGGACGCCCTCACACTAGCCCTCTATTCGGCACGGAAATCGGCCTTTGGAGTCGTTAAGAGCAGCGAGGACGGACGGCGGCCATGTCGCCATTTTGCATGAAGGTCGGCCGGAGCGCAGCGGAGCACTAACACCGGTGTGGGGTTGCGGCGGAAGCCCTGAGCCGCCCAACGACAAGAGACGGTTGCCGGCGAGGCCCCGAGCCAGGCCCGAGTGTTGGACAGCGTCCGGAGAGCAACGGAGCACCGGCGCCGGTAGAGGAGTGAGGCCGACATCCGGCGCCCGGATCCGAGTACGCGAGGCCAGGGACGCGGCCTGCTGCTGCGGTTTCCCTAACTGCTGCTGCGGGCCGGATTATCAGGCAGCGGCCGATGCTGTCGCGGGACGGGCGCCAGTGAGATCCGGAGCCCGAGACAGGACCAGGGGGCGGCCCGGAGGTGATCGACGGAGGTACCGACACGTGGGCTGCCGGGGAGCCGCCACGCAAGTCCGGGGGCGCGGCCTGCTGGCCAGGCGTGCAGGCCCCTGCTACAGACCGGACTACTGAAGGGTACCTGGCACCAAAGAGGCCCGGACAGACGTCGGTGGCGCCTGCGGCCGCATCTAGCCGCTGAGCAGGACTGGCAACGCCTCGGTCGCGGCCCGCGGCACGAACCGGACGGCACTGGAGCGGCCAGCAAAGTTACGTGGGCGCAGGTAAAGGGCGGCGGAGGGCGCCCCCCCCCCCACTGCGGACCCCAGCGACGGGGAGAGAGCAGAAAACACTTGGCATCCGGTAGAGGCGGCCTCGAACATGAGCGCCGGCACGGGCCACTGCGCGGCCTAGCGGCGAAAACCCTCCGCATCTCTCCAGTGGGCCAGTGCCCGAGATCACGCGCCCACCCCGGCTAGGAACCTAAGACCAGCGATAGCGGAGCCTCCAGAAGGTAGCGGAGCGAGGGGGCATCATTACAGTAGAGTCAGGCTTTGGACCGGACTCCCGGCTGTGGGGTGGGCTCAGTAGTAGAGCGGGACGCTGTTGCAACGTTGGGAGGCACGAGTACACAACCGTCAGGGTGGGACAGGCCACTGCCCCAACGCGGATCATCGTGCAGGCGAGACCCGGGAATCGGGGTCCGGAGCAGCCCCGGTCACGGAACTGGACCAACCCGAGAGGGTACCTGCAAGGGACTGCTTGCCCCGGGCGCCATCCCAGCGCACAGTGAACTTATTCCGATAGGCACGGTCTACCTGCACAGAACGGAGCTGACCTAACCAGACCCGACGTCCGCGTCCCAGACCGCTGGACGAGTGCCGAACAAGAGACGGAGGTCGGAAGTGGGGTGAGCGGTCCGCTGGGGCGAACGAGAGGGCTGCTGCTGATCTGAGCGACTTGCATGGTTGGAGTTGGGTCAGCCCGGAGTGATTGTTTGCCTCAGCAGCGCACTACTTGGTGTGCAACCCCGTTGGCGAAATGGCTGGCAACAGAGGGGGCAAGAAGGGTGACCGGACTTTGCCAGAAATGCTTAATAGAGGCCCGGCGAGGCAAGATAGTGGACAGCAATCATCCGGCCCCGCGAGCAGTTCCCAGGGGGCTGTGGAGGGAGAGCCCCCGGTGACCAGATCCTTCCTGAAGACTCTTCAGCTCGCTCAGGGAGGATTTCCACGCACTGAAACAGGAGGTGGCAGGAGAGGTACGGGAGGTGCGTAGAGAGGTCGACGGCTTGGGCGAAAGGGTGGCCACGGTGGAGGAAGCGGGTCATACCCGAGACGAGGAGATTGCGCAGCTACAACAGGAGGTACTGCGCTTGAGGGACCAACATCTTGACCTCCAGGCGCACAATGAAGATCTTGAAAACCGATCTCGCCGCAACAACATCAGGGTCCGAGGCGTTCCATCCGGAGAGGAGGGTGAGGACGTGACCGGGTATCTGCAAGACCTCTTCCGCGAGGTTTTGGCGGAGTCGGCTGATCGCTCTATCAGGATAGACAGAGCGCACAGGGTGGGCCCACCACGCCGAGCCTCGGCCCCTCCCCCTGACATTCTGGCCTTCATGCCAGATTACCCTTTGAAGGAGCGGATCCTCCGTGAAGCGCGACGGCAGCAGGCTCTGAGTTTCCGGAGTCAGCAGGTCGCCCTCTTTCAAGATTTGTCGGTGATCACGCTTCGAAAACGCAAAACCTTCAAAATAGCTACGGATTTTTTGAGAGACCATAATACGCAATACTCCTGGGGCCACCCTTTCCGCCTCATCTTTAGGTGGAATGGAACTCTGCACCAACTCCGCTCTCTCCAGGACACCTGTAGCGTGCTTGGTATCACTGCGACGGATGACACTGCACCTACCCCTAGCCGACGCCGTACTACCAGGGACGGTTGGCAAACGGTTCCAGCGAGGCGATCCTCTGTGTCCTCGGCACGACCGGACTCGCCCACCATCAGAGCAGACATGGCCAATGCAGTCCAGGAAGTGGACAGAACCACTGCGTCTGGCGATGTAGCTTTGACAGCTTGAATGGCCTCCGGGGGGAGATCGACACTGCTTCACTGAAGATGCAGGTTGGGGGGTCTGGGGGAGGGGGGGCGGCGGGTGAGTGGGTAGTGGCTGGACGTCCACTTGAGTAACTCTCCACAGACATGTCCGTTGAGGACCGGACTGGGACAATGGGACCTTGGGTCCAACTGGGGGGGGAGGGGAGGAGGAGACTGTTGGGGTCAGTTTGAGTGTGGTTTGGGGGAGGCGGGAGAGTGGGAGGGGGGAACCAGGGGGGGGGGTTGTTGGGGTGGTTCTGGTTGCGGGTCGGGGATGGGGGTGGTTGGGGAGTTGAGCTGGGGGGAAGGGGTCCGGGAGTTGGGAGGGAGGGTCGTCCAGTGCACGGGAAGTTTGTTGGATGTTCTTGAGACGGTCATACACCTTGGTTTGCCTAGACCGGGAAGCCGCGCGCACGCATACACTTCCTTCTTTGCCTTGCTGCTTCTGGTGCCGCCGTGGGCGCCCTTGCACCCCGCCTCATACGGGCGGGTCATTCACGCCTTCTTCCACGTCCTTTTCAATGCCCCCTGACACTTTTAAAGTAGTTACCCTGAACGTCCGGGGTTTGAATAATCCTGTCAAGCGGCGGGCAGTGCTCTCTCTCCTTGAGAATACACACGCGGACATATGCCTGCTTCAAGAGACGCACCTACTGCCGCAAGACACACATAGGCTGCGCTCCCGTAAGTTCCCTTCACAGTTCTTTTCATCCTGCACCACTAAGACGGCGGGGGTAGCAATACTGGTGGCCAGTCGCTTCAAAGGGGAGGTCCTCCATAAGCTCGCCGAACAGAAAGGCAGACTGTTAGCATATCGGTTTAGGATTGGGGGTCTTGTTTTTACAATTGGGTCTCTGTATAGCCCTAATGAACGTCAGGAACGTTTCCTGCGATCGGCGGTTGAGGATATTACTGCCTCGCAATACCGACATATCATTATCGGAGGAGATTTTAACATGGTTTTTGATTCAGCTGTGGACAGGTCGGCGAAGCGCTTCCCGCAGGTCCGGGCGTTCTCGGCCGACTGTAAGGAGTGGCTGGTGGAGGTGGGCCTCCTTGATCTTTGGCGTCGCCTGCATCCCACGGACAGGGACTATTTGTACTACTCCCACGCACACAAGACGTACGCGAGGCTGGACCACTTGTTGGTCACGTCGCCGGTGCAGGCGCTAGTCTCGGGATCAGAAATGGGAGTGTTGTCCTTATCGGATCATGCCCCGGTTGATGCCACGCTGAGTCTACTCCCAGCAGCTCTCCCCCCCAGGAAGTGGCGCCTCCGTGACACACTGCTGCACAGGAAAGTGGTGGTGGACCGTATCGAGGACACGATCAGGGAATATGAGACTCAGTGACAACTCTGACACCACCCGAGCCACACAGTGGGCAGCCCTGAAGGCAGTCCTCAGGGGGGAATTCTTAGCAATCTCCTCTGCCGAAAATAGAGAAAGGCAGGCTAAGAGGGAAGAACTCACTGATAAGGTCCGCGAGCTTGAACAGATCCATCGCAGGACGGGGGCCCCTAGAATATGGAGGCAGCTTAAGGGGGCGAGAAAGGTCCTGGCGGCCCTGGGCTTGGACCGGGCGGAGTACGCCGCACTCCGGCTGCGCCACACCTTCTACACAGGGGGGGACCGTTGTGGCAAATTACTGGCCAACAGACTCCGAGTGGCGGGCCAGAGTCAGCTAGTGAAGGAGATCTCTGGCCCTACGGGGACGGTGGAGACGGACGATGCTCATATTGCAGCCGTCTTCCGCGAGTTTTATGCAGATCTCTACACTGGGGAGCCGCCGGACGCTCCGGCCGTGGCCGCATACTTAGACTCGGTCATCTTGCCCTCCCTGGACCCCCTGCAGGCGGAACACTTGGATAGGGATATCAGGATAGAAGAGGTGATCTCTGCCATCGCCAGGCTTAAACATGGCAAAGCGCCAGGCCCGGATGGCTACACCTCGCTCTTCTACAAAACGTTTTGCACGTCACTTGCCCCTATCCTTACTCGTCTTTTCAACTCGTTTGCTGCACCGGGGGCCATTCCGCCTGATCTTTTACGGGCTTCCATTACAGTAATCCCCAAACCTGGGAAGGACCCAAAGCTCTGCGGATCCTACAGGCCGATATGTCTTCTGAATGTTGATCTAAAATTATACACGGGGATCCTAGCCGCCCGCTTAGCCCCTCACTTATCCGGTCTTATAGATCCTGATCAGGCTGGTTTTGTCTCGGGGAGACAGACGGTTGACAACACAAAGCGGATCGTCCACCTGCTCGAGAAAGCGTCCCGGATTCCGGGGGAACGAATGATGTTAGCGGTGGATGCGGAGAAGGCGTTCGACCGAGTGCACTGGCCTTACCTGGAACAGGTGATGGCGAAGGCGGGCATAGGGGATAAATTTCGCTCCATGATTTTTAACTGCTACAGACGGCCGACCGCGGTGGTTCGTGTGAATGGGTATGCCTCTCGGGACTTTAACATCGAACGGGGCACTAGGCAGGGATGTCCGCTTTCGCCCCTGCTTTTTGCTCTTTATATGGAGCCGTTCGCCCAACGGGTGCGGTGCAACCTGGCGGTGGCGGGGATACGGATGGGAGGTTTGGAACATGCTATAAGCCTCTACGCTGATGATGTCATCCTGTCGCTGGACGAGCCCTGGACGGCCTTACCGGCCTGCATCGAGGAGCTGGCCTCCTTTGGCGCGGTCGCGGGGTTTAAACTAAATATGGGAAAGTCGGTGGCTCTAGATGTCTCCCTTGAACCGGCCACCAGGACTTACCTACAGGGCCGATTCCCCATGATTTGGTCATCGGCAGCGGTACCCTATCTGGGGATCCAGATAGCTCCTACCCTGCCGGCCATGGTATCGGCCAACTACACAGCACTGGGTGCAAAAATCAGGGAGGAACTGGGCCGCTGGAATCGCGGCACCATCTCCTGGCTGGGCAGGATAGCCGCCGTTAAAATGACGGTTCTGCCGCAGGTGCTTTACTTGTTTCGGGCCTTGCCACTCCAACCGCCGGTCGGGTGGATCCCGCAACTGCAGGCAGACGTTTCGCGCTTTATCTGGCAGGGGAAAAAACCCAGAATGCGTAGAACCCTCTCCCTATTGGCTCCTGAGGCGGGAGGGTTAGGGATACCTGACTTTCGTAGGTATTTCCGGGCGGCGCAGCTGCGTTACCTTGTGGAATGGAGTAGGAGGGAGTCCGACAAGCACTGGCTCTTCCAGGATCAAGCAGTGGCGGGTAGGCCCTTGCAGGAAATCCCATTTCTGCGCCGGATTCACCGGCCCAAGAATTTGTGCGCCTCCTTTGTTACGAGAGTGCCACTGTGGGTCTGGGATGCCACTGCCGTTACGTGCGGCCTCACCTCTTTCCCGTCGCCACTCACACCGTTAGTGGCCAACCCAGATTTCACCCCAGGAATGGAACGGGGAGCCTTCACACACTGGAGGCCGGCAGGATGTAGAGCCCTGTGTCATATGTACGACGCGGAGGGGGTTGTCCCCTTTACGCAGTTTCGCCAGGAGTTTTCACTCCCTGAGACTGAAAGGCACCGCTATATGCAAGCTCGCCATTGGGCTCTTCACCCGCAGGTGAGAGAGACGGCTGATAGGCGCTTTCTACCTTGCGAACAGTGGCTGCTGACGCGTACGTCGGACTCAAAACTGATTACGGATCTCTATAAGTTGCTACAACCGCCCTCTTCACACTTCTATAACCCGGGGAGGGAACGCTGGGAAAGGGAGTTAGGGAGGACACTGAGCCCTAAAGAATGGGAGCACATATCCTATAGAGCACGGCATTCGGCATACCATATGGGTCTCACTGACACACTGACTAAGGTCTCCACCTACTGGTACTACACACCAGAACGGGTTCACGAATTTGACCGTAGCAAGGAGGATACGTGTTGGAGAGGGTGCGGGCACCGAGGCACACTTACACACATTTTATGGGATTGCCCACTCCTGGAGACATACTGGAGGGAGGTGCTGGATGAAATTGATACCCATTTTGGCATTGAACTACCACGCTTCCCTGCATACACATTGCTGGGGCTCCCGAATGGATTGATGTACCCCCTTAGATCCCGTTGGGGTAGGCAGATTGCCATTGCGCTAGGTTCAGCGGTTCAAAATATCCTGATACACTGGCGCACTGCCGCGACGCCCTCTGTCATGGGTTGGCTCCATAGATTGTGGCACGTGTTAGGCATGGAGAAGTTGTCGCTCACAGTGGCTGGGGATATAACGCAATTTACTGAACTTTGGCAGCCGTTTCATTCTTTGCTGCTAACGGAATTTAAAGAAATCACCTATCCCAAGTACCTCCGCCTCCTGCGGCTCACGAGCCCGGCAGCACAGGTCCTGTGACTTGACGGGAGAATCGCCTCCCCTGTAGGAGGCGGCTTTGATGTACACTTTGGATAGAGTCAGTGCACTGGACGTAGGGTGGGGAGGAGGGGGGGGGCTGGGATCCGGGAGTTGGAAGGTTGGGGGTGCGTTGACAATCGAAATGTTATCTCATGCTGCGACAATGCATACCATGTATGGCTATGGTGGATTGGTACACACACATTGCACTTGGTAGTTCTAGCTGGGCATGGGGCTCCATCTGCCTTAACGAGTTGCCCTGTGATGCTGTATGTTTGTCCTTGTATGTTATGCTGAATAAAATACTTTAAACCTAAAAGCAGTTTCTTCTACAAATCAACTCAAGAACTGCTGAAGAAACTCTCTTTCTCTAGCATCTGGGTAGCGGTAAAGTCCTGCCCCATGGCCTCAAAGGAATAACAATATTCCTCCAACCCCTCATGGCAGCACAATGGCATGCACCATCTTTCAGATACAACATTTACAGTCATCACAACCAGCGCCTCTGCTTATCTTGCAGACAAAAAAAATAAAATCACATTAAGGGACGATCCCCCTTTAAGGTATTAGTGGCAGATGCAGCTCTTTACTTGTTATGTACAGTACAAAGGAACCAATGCTGTACGACAAGCGACGCATTTTTGACCCAACTACCATTCCTAACATAACGCGTACAGACAGCTGCCACAAATAAGTCTGTTCATGTTCATTGCATTATTCTTTTTAAACTACCCAAATTTGTGTGCATGTATATAGATTAGTCCTTCTTAATTGTTAAGGATATGGTATGAGGCAGCCCAGCAAATTACAATAATGGCGATAAATGAAAATCTCATGCAAATAAACCCATCTCTTGATTCTTGCTTTAATTGTGGAAGTACATTTTATGTAACAAAGCATTATGGATTCACAGCATACCAGAAAACCTGAATGGTAATGCCTCAGTCACAAAAGTAGAATTTTTAGGCAATCAACAGTTACAAACAGCTGACAGAGTTGACCAAGGAAAATATCATCTTAATCTCTAAAGATGAGATCCTTAGGAAAAAAAGAAAAATTATATATATATTTACACATCATTTAGCCAGGAAATATTGACCTAATGCAAGAATAAAAGAAATCTGTTTTATTCAGTACAAAATAAAGCAGCGTTCCTGAGGCTATTTAAAGATCTTAATAAATCTTAGGATTCACACCAGATACAACTACTGGTCAATCCACTGCCCATATGTGCAAATGCATCAGGCTCTTACCTTGGGATGGTGACACATTTTGTATTGCAGTTCTGAGTGGTGATCGCTTTTTCCAGCTCATCTAACTGTCCTGTTTTTTTCAGTTTCTTCACCAAACTTTTTACCGCTTTCTCACACCATTTTTCCTCTTGTCCATTCTGTTCACCACCGGCTCCACCAGTACCGGATGCAGATTTCTTCCAGCCCAAGAGACGCTTCACAACTGGTGGTGTAAAGGGCAAAATGGATGACATTCTCCCTCCAGACGGGACTCCAGTGGTAAAATGCTAGTTGGCCTCTCCTCAGCCTACAGCAACACACAAAAAAACAAAACGAACTTACTCACTTGGAGACACAAGAACTACAGGACCACAATAACAAAGCTACTATGCCTGCAAAGCTTACATAATGCTGTGCAAAAACAAATCTATATAAAACTGCCATCGGTAAAAAAAAAATACATACTCTGGACTTACCTTTAACTCAAGACAAAGAGGTAACCAAAGGAATTTGGATGCTTACCGGACAGCACACTGCTCGTGATCATGGATTGCCCAAAGGAACCTCACTCAAATAAAACAGCAGGAAGTTTGATAAGCAACAAATACGTCTACCTGAGAAGCCACACTTCCCCCTACTCCGAGAGGACAGCCTTCACTGTACCCTGGAGGAGTTCCAAGCATCAAGGTAGTCTCATCCAACCCCACCTCACAAAAAAGGTAAAAAGAGCTACCTGCATAATCTTTGGCTCTAAGGTATTCAGATGAAGCATGATCTCACTGGGTCGCAGCAAGAGCTAACTGATAATGACGTCTTGTGAGCTTACTAACATTGGGGAAAAATCAGTCACAAGGATATTTCCAAATAAAGTTGCTTCTGTGGAATAGACAGCAATTTGTGAACTAGGTAATGTCAAACAGATATCTTGCTTGAATCCAAAAGTTACCCATAGAACTGAGCTTGTGTCAACAGTAAATAGAGTCCTTTGTCAATCAAGGTTGAGACGATCTTCTTATCTTCGTTTATTACACAGCACTTCTTCATAAACAATCCTAGCCGCCAACACATCCTTCGCCTTTAGTGGTATAAGCCACAGACTTCCTCAGAGCTAATGATAAAAGTAGGTTCTTTAAGGTCAATGAAAATAAACAACAAGCAGTATCGCAGTATTCAATCACGAGAATTATTCAGCAAAACAGAGGTTCGTGGCGAGGTAGGTCAATCGCTTCTAAGAGTCTTCAAAAATAGTGAACGAACCTAAAAACATGGCATAGTCCAGCACAAGTCTCGAGCAGTGGCGTCTAGCTCGAGACTCGTGCTGGACTATGCCATGTTTTTAGGTTTGTTGGCGTTTTCACTATTTTTGAAGACTCTTAGAAGCAATTGACCTACCTCGCCACAAACCTCTATTTTGCTGAATAATTCTCTTGATTGAATACTGCTTGTTATTTATTTTCATGACCTTAACCGCTTCAGCGCGGCGCGAATTTTCGCGCTGTGCTGAACGTTCCATTGGGCTTATGGAACCATGACGGAACGGTTCCGTCATGAGCACAGCTCAACCGACGCTCATGACGGAACCGTTCCGTCATGAGCATGGAAGGGGTTAAAGAACCTACTTTTATCATTAACCCTGAGGAAGTCTGTGGCTTATAACACTAAAGACGAAACACGTGTTGGCAGCTAGGAATGTTTATGAATAAGTGCTGTGTAATAAACGAAGATAAGAAGATCGTCTCGACCTTGATTTACTAAAGACTCTATTTACCGTTGACCCAAGCTCAGGATATATTCGTGTTTGGTTCTGTATAGTACAGATTTTTCTGTACTTTTTGGTTGATGGTGGATGGCCGTCACCTTATCCTTTGAGCTATTTAAATTTTGAGTGTTAACTGCTTCTTAACTTTGCCCAACTGTCACCCAGCCATCCTTTCTCTGTAGACCCATAGAACTGGTTCCAGATGTTGCGTACTGCCAAAACAAATCTGAGACCCGTAAACTCTCCACTTTGATTGATTAGCTCATCTTCTCAAAAATATAGCCAAATTTAAGGATGCTTAGACGTTCCTAGGCCCACCCCACCACTCCACCCAGAAAAACACATTATAAACTGGATGTAAAGGTCAACATACCTCTTAAAATAAGTCTGTAAGAATTATTGATACTCAATTCTTGTTAAGTGTGAAACACTTTCACTACCACGCGAGGCAACATTTTTGGTGTTCTTATTTGCATATAATTTTTTGCCTGGGTTATAAGGCTTGTGTATTTCCCGTATTATTTATGGTTTTACAAAAGCTTCAATTTGGGCTGCATTCACAATCATACTTTCTTACACACTTACACACACACACAAACACAAACAATCCCAGTTGACTTATAGGTACAATTTTCGATAGGGCTAGACTTGTCAGACATAAATTAGACTTCTGTCAGTCAACACACATTTCACTTGTGTGTCTATCGGCCTTTTTGAGCTTTCTCAAAATTTCTATAGCAACAATACAGAAAGCAAGGAAGAATTGTGAATAGCTATATTTATGGTCTGATGTAATTTCCTGTAGCTCTTTGATATCAATGTCAAAACTGGTGTCTGTCCTAACACTGATTTGGAGAAGGTTGTTCCCTGCGTATATGAATCCAGTCAATAAAATAGCATATAAACACATTCAAAATGGTCTATTTTGACATACACTGATTAGGTCATAATCTGAGAATAATACAATTAACTCTGACTTTCAAAGTTTATTGACAGATCAAAAAAGAAATTTTCAGCAGGAAACATAAAAAGAATTACATCAATATCATACAAGCTCATCATCAGAAAGTGCAGTGCAACAAAAGCCAAACAATGTGTCATAAGATAGCAATTAATAACAATTGATTTGCTTGCTGGTAAAAACAATAAAATCTAACGCTAAAAATAGATTAAAACAGTACCGTACACCATGAGATCAACCTCTATACCAGTACACTGTCGTTGTGGTATCAGTTTCCGCCTAATTGTCCTTGCCGCATTTCGAAATTTGGAAACCGCCACCACAACCACAGCTGAGGAGTCACTCTTGCAGATTCTTAGGGCATTTACTTAATCCATAATGGATACATTTCTAACCAGATGAAAAAGCCAACTGTGCCTAGGACTGACATATTTGGAACAGAAAAAAGCAAATAATCTTTTGTCAGTAGAAGTACGAAAATTGCAAGCTCGAACAGGGCGAATATAAATCTAGCAATTCCTCAGCTTTAGGCACCGATTTGTAAATAAAAAGCACCTTGAGAGGCTCCCTCTCTGATCGGACTGTACATTTTGGGCCGCTATCCTCTCCCAATACCTATATTTGACCATTTTGGCCGCATTAGCCTGAATGGACGGAGAATCCTTTCAAAACTCCAGCAGACCCAAATTGGGAAATGCTCTTTTCATACAACCTAGCCACTTAAACTTCAAAAAGGATGACTGAAGGCTCAAGATGTCAATAAGCCCGATCTATAATCTTGGATGTCACTTATGGTCCAGATACGGCCCCAGTACAAAAGCATTCTTAGGGCCACCAACTCTGCAACAAAGGTGGTCCTAAGATCAATGTTAAAGACAGCAAGGAAGTTCCCTTCCCAACCCTGTAATGGCTCTGAAAAACGTATTCTCTTTGACATTCATGGCACAAAGATTATAATGGCCCCATAATTGTGCCACGTACAGTGCCGCTCCCCATTCCTGTATTTAATATATTTCTTTCGCAGGTACAATAGGAAATTACTGAGCCTTTTTAGCTATCCTAATGACGGCACCTGCTCTACGGCTTATAATATGGGAACTTTTTGCAATGTATGGAGCACAGGATCCAGAGTCAGATAATCTAATCCCTAGATAATCAAATTCTAATACCCTCCACATTACCTCATTATATAACTTACCCGTACCCTTCACCCGCATCCTCTTGGTATACATCTTCAATTTTGTTTTGGCAACATTTACCTCCAGGTCATAGTCTATACAAAATGTGCAGAAACTATAAACAGATTTTGAAGGCCCACCCTTGTTTTGCGAACAGAAGGGTGGTGTGTGTGTAAAAAAGGCCTGGGATGTTTTACCCAGTGAGGGGAGAGTCATTGGTGCAGTTCGTTAGATATTTTACACAATTATTAGTATACAGTAGAAAAAGGGTAGGGGCCAGGACACCTTTCTTATCATGAACTAGATCAAAAAATTCCCCCTAGGTGCCACAGTGGATTCTGGCGTAGTTTCCTTTGTGGAGAGATTCTAAAATGTTTAGCAATTCACAATGGACCTCATTTCTCGCATGGTCACCCGCAACTGTTCCCTTCGGGACCAGATCAAAAGCGACACAAAGGTCTACAAATGCACAAAAAGGTCACGACCCCTTACATTAACTCTTTTCCCCTTAATCTGCAAAAAGTGGAAAACCTGATCGCTAGACCAGGTCAGAGGTATAAAACCTGGATGCAGATTAGATATTATGTGATCATCATCTATCCACTCCAATAACCGTTCCAGAATTTGCTTACAGAAAACCTTCTGGAGATTATCCAAAAGGCTGAACGGGCGGTAATTGAATGGAGCACCAGGATTTCTCTTTTTTAAAAAGAGGTCCATCTCAGCCCCTCCCTATCCCTACATGCAGACGAGATTGGTGCACCTGCAACAATCACATTATTAATGGTGTCGACATATGGGACCCAGATACAACTATTGGAATTATAGGTGGCAACTGGGATTCAGGCTTGGTGCTTTCCCTTGTTTCAATGCATCGATTGCTAAGGCAGTCTTTTCAAGGGAGAACTCTAGCAAAGCACAAGGCTAGTCCTAGCTAGGAAAAAGAACAATTGCACGCACAGGTGCTCCCGAGGGCTATTCGATAACTGATGTACATGTAAAGGTTGTTAAAATGCACCTAGTATCTAGCCACCTAAAAAGTTACTGATCATTATTCAAGGATGCTCAGCCTAATGCTTGCTTTTCCAAGCTACCTTCGCTGGTTTTATTTCCTGCTTATACACAGCTCTAGTTACCCTAATCTCCCTACAGTTACCACTTTCAATAGCTTATCATAGCTATAGTTATCATGCATAACCTCCATGTGTGTTGCGAGAATCATGCACAAGTGTGACATGGCACCTTGAGAACAGTTTACAACCTCACATTTCTGCAGTTATTAATAACCTTCAACAGCTGATCATATCTACCAGTGGATGACGGAGGGACTAATGTTAGTTGTTTATGGACATAAAGTACTAAGGGATAGTGATCGCTCCCATCCCATGCATTTCTGATCATATCCACCATTTGCCTCCACATTCTAATTTTCAGCAAAACATAATCAATATCGCTTACATAAGCTCAGCGTCTAAATGTTAGAGCAAGTGTTACATCAGAGGGTGAGCAGCCTTTTCCTGAGTGGAGCTTGAATGGTGGCTGCTGTGCCATTAAAGTGGTGCGGCAGGGCAGACGGAGGCAGGGCATGTAAGAAAATGTGAACAATTGTGCTTACCTGCCGTCTGCAGACTCAGTGCTCTTCTGCACCTCTGCTCCACGACTCCTGGTATTCCAAGGGCTCCCCAACACCAATCCAGACGCTGCGCTCAAGGTGGTATTACCCAGCATGAGAGCAGCGACCGGATTGGTCCGAGCACCCTGGTTCAACGCTCCTTAAGGGACTATGAGCCTGTGCCTGTCTCCACCTGGCTGTTCAGCAGAGCTCGGGTAGAAAGATCCAAGTGCGCTTGACGATTTGGTCTTCCTAAGACGGCTGGCCAAATCGTCAGGCGCACTTGCAGCAGTGCCACCACTCCTCCTTCTTTCTGCAGCTGCCTGGTGTCAACGGGTCATCAGATTGGATGGTTACAACCCCGCCCTCGGCTGAAGAAAGCAATTAAAAAATAAAATGATCATAACCTATGTTATCAATTTATTTTTCATGTTCTCACTGCTGCGAGAGTAGTGGGGAGATGCTCCTCCGCCTTAACGGAGGAACCGCCTCTGTGGAGTTTTTAACTCCTAAATGCCCCACAGTTGATCCTCTTCGTGGGATAGGTCAAAAGATCTAGCACTGGGTTTGTAGGTAATATTAAAATCAACCATGACATTGTTAATTAGTACAAAAGGTGCACCCTTAGGGGGAGGAGAAAACTAACCCGCAGATATCCCTGGATTGCTGTTTAAGTTCGGTTACAGAACAGGAAAGGGATACTCTCACCCAGGCGAGCAGCCCACTCAACGGACGTCCTGCTACTGATCCACTAGCTGGGATCTAGAAACTTTTAGAACCACACCTTTATGTTGGAACTATGGTCCAAGTCTCTTTAAAAGGGCATATTAGAAAGATAGGATGGATGCCTCAAGGCATCAGACCTCTTTCATAATTAAGATATATTAACCTATGAACACTGCTGGCGAGATTTTAACCTTCAACCCTCAGAATACTATCATTATCTCCGACTTAAGCATTGGGTAATGAGCCCAGAAATCAGAGAAGCAGCAACCAGAGAATGAACACCCATAGAAAATTTTCTGAGGAGGGTGGGTCATCGAGGGGAGTCATCTCCCTCATATATGCATTATTGCTGATGACATCGCACTCACCTAAATCCCGCTTCATGGAGTTTTGGCAACTAGTCTTGGGGAATGAGATTAACAAAAGGCAACGGAAAACCATTTTGAAAGACATTACAAAAAATAATCATTCCACGGGTATGAGAGAGGCTCATTACAAGATGCTCTATGGCTGGTATCTCTGGCCTACAAAGCGAATATTCCTGGGGACCTCTGAAAGTTGCTGGAGGGGCTGCGGCCTACTGGGTGATTTCTGCCACATTTGGTGGGACTGTCCGACGATTCGCCCCTTCTGGGCGGAAATCCTGGCTCAAGTCAAAGAAATCCTGACATATCCAATTCCAGATATGCCTGAATTCATCCTCCCTTGCCGAACATCAGATTCACTGCAGTGTCAGACAAAGGGGGACAAAGCCATTATGTGGGTTTGCTTAGGGGCAGCCAAAGGCGCAACAGCATGGAAGAAAAAAAGAAGCTATCCCCATTACTCAATGGCATTTTTGCCTTTGGAGAGCTCTCGTATTGGGAAGAATGGCAGACATTTATAGGGATAATTTTTTTAATGTTGAATACTCATGGGGTCCTCTAGTGGAATATCTATCGCGGGGCCTACCATTAACAACATGTCCACCAACCATTAGATCACTACACTTTTTCAAATTTTAAGAAATGAACATGACTTGAACAAACATGGTATTAGCCTGTTAGGCCCGAACATAGAACAATCTCCTTCTATTGATGGTAACAATACATACTGAATGACCATCCATTCCTTTTCCATCCAACGGTTACATTACGTTTAAGGGAGGGCTAAGGTGGTGGAGGGTGGGAGACGGGTAAAACTTTACATTTCATATATAAGTGGGAAGCCAGCCAATGCTAATACGCTCTAATAAATGGTCAACAAGATCTCGTTCATATCAAGCAACTGTATCCTATGTAAGCTGTGGAAAATATTGAGATGAGACTAGGCAACTGATATTGCTGGTTATTGCACTAAAATCAATAAACAGAAATTTGGGGAAAAAATTGCATATTAGGTGTTTGTCAATGAATTACCCTATGCTGTATTTTCCATTTTAGATCAATCTGAGAAATGCTCCAACTTAGAATACCCGCCAGATTATCTGTCCTTGTTAATGGGGTCACAGGATGTTTGAAGGGCCGTCACTAATTTGTCAATCGTTCTCAGACAAATGGGAGTGTTCCTCAGTACAAGCTAATAGACCCCATAGATGGTTAGTGCTGCTTTCATTGCTATGGTGTGCCCACATCCTCAATTGGCTAAAAGCAGGGGCAGTTTGAGAGTGCTGGAATGGATAAAACATCTAGAGGGCGAAGGGTCATACCAAACTGTGTACTGCCACCTGTGTGGCAATTAAAAAGTATTCTGTGGACAATGTAACCGGAACTGAAATTAACAATCACGAGGGAAGTACTTTGGCAATGGACCAACCCACCTGATCCTTCGCATCATCAATACACGTAAAGACATTGAATGCAGGAAATTGGTGTGTATATGCAACCTATAAATTACCTTGTTCATTAGCCAAGTAACCAACTTAGTTGTATTCATTGGTAGAGGTGGCACAATTGAAATCACTGCCATATAGGGGCATGCATCAGGGGGGATCAAGTACTACTGGGTTCTGTAGTCAATTAGAACCAATTCTCTCACCCTCTCTGGTTCCCTTGTTCTAGTTCGCTCCCACCGTCTTGTGTGTTGATGATATTAGATCCCTGCCTTTTAAAAGAACTGCCTTTGTGGCCGTTGCGGAGGTTGGACGTAGGAGCGCCGAGTTAAAGGCTCATTCAGGTGGAAGCCTATAGGTACTTGTATAACTTTAGGATTGGTTCACAGAATAACTTTGTCCTTTATAAAGCGGAGAAAGCTTTCTATCACCATAAGTGCTTGCACCTCTCCCACTCAGTGGCCTCATGTAAGCACCAAGAGAAGCAATGTTTTCTAGGAAATGTATTTTAGATGCACTCTGGATCGGCTCAAATGAAGGCAGCTTGAACTGGCTCAAGACAGTATTAAGCTCTCCTGGTATTTGTGGGCGTCAAAGGAGGAACTTTTCGGCAAATTCTCCCATTAAATTGCTTTATAATTCTCACTGAGGAAAGAGTAGTTGAATTGCCTTTTCTTCTTCGAAAACATATTACTACCATATGGACTCATACTGACTAGTACTTTAGACAACTCTAAGCTATGTTCAGCAAATATGGAAGTATTTGATAGGGTGTCAAAGTCAATGCATGGAGTCCTTTGACTTTGCATCCGATACAGAGAAGCTTCCACTTGGCAATAGAGGTATTTGTGGTTGTTGGCATCCAGGGTTGTTCCAGGATGTTTCTGGATTCTGCTGTCAGTTCAAAATAAGCAAATTCTAGGTCATTAGGTACCGTGCGGTCAGGCTCAATCCCCATAGGTTGTGGTGAAGTATCTCCTTTGTGCCAGGAGAGAAGCCTGGAGTGAATCTGTAATGGGATTGCAGGGAGAACAAATAGATTCAGGGGCTCAATGAACCAGTACTGGTTTGACTAGGGTAATGAGACCTAGAGAACTAAGTTCCACCTTCGCGATCCTTAGGACTGTGGTGATCAGGGGGCAACAGCAGAAAGGGGTATGCAGGGATGTTAGACAATTTGACCAAAAAGACATTGCCTCTGGACCCTGGTTGCCAAAACCTGCTGACATAGCACTAGAATGTCCAGTGTGGAGCAATCCCATTTATGGTAGATGCAGTCCACTTGATCTTGGTCAAACTCCCACTTATAGCAATGCAAAAGTGATCCTCGGAGTGTGTCTGCCTGATCATTTTGGCATCCAGGAAGATGCTCCATGGCGATGCCCACTTGACAGGAATGTGTTAGTCCCAAAGCATCAGCACCTCTTCGGACTGAGGCCGGAACCTCGTCCCAACCAGCATGGTGATGTAAAACAGGGATGGTGTATGGTCATCCCGATGCAGACCTCGACCTACAGGTCTTGGGGGAAACGCCCGTAGACACAGTCTTATGGCACAGAGCTCCAAGATGATGCTATGGAGCATCTTTTCTGCAACTGATGAGAGGCTCTTGTATGTGAGCTCCCCAACCCTCCATGGACACATCCGTTGTGAGCACCACTCTGTCCAATGAAGGATGGGAGCCCTGCATTGAGATTCATAGGGAACTGCCTCAATACGAGTGCCTGTTTCAAGCGTTTCGTGAAGTGTGCCGTGACAGACCATGTGCAATGAGCCTGCAAAAGGGTATAAAAGTATGCAGGATAGCAGGCCGAGCGGAGATTTGCAGCGGCCTGACCATGACCGAGTGCTTGACAGAAAAGGTCTTTGCCATGCATTGAAGCTTCATTACGTGTCTAGTATTGCTCCCAAGAACCAAAGATTTGTGTCTGTGGTTTCATAGAGCAGTTCAGTGACAGGCCTATTTTGTGAAACTGAGATGCAGGTGACCTTAGAAGCCTTTGTCTCTTCCCTGTATGGCTTTGTTTGGCAAAGTACAGTCTGTTGACCCCTTTCCCAGCGATGATCAGTTGCCGCCTTACCTATCACCCTGTCCCCTCCTCTGTTCATAGACTCCCACAGTTGAAGAGCCGTATCCCTTTAAGACATCAGCTTCCTCGGCCTCCACGGCCGATCATGTGGCCTGGTCAGCTGATGTGTTCTCCTTGAAAAAGGAAGAGACCGAGGAGTTGGCGTGCTCGTCCTGGAGTCAACCGCCTGCACCGGTGGAGCCTGAAGTAAGGACCTTTTTCATCGCGCAGGCCTTGGAGGACTTTGGAGCCCTGCGGATCCTGGAAGGGAAGCGGAGCAAAATGACCCACAGAAGGAAGCGCCCGAGAACCGGATTTGCAAAAAAGAGGGAGCCGGACCCCCTCTGGCACCACGCCTGCCATGGCCCCGGAGGGTCGTGGCTTGCAAAGGTACGGAGCCAGTTGGGGTCCGCTTGGGAGACACGGAGGACGGGAGGGAAGGGCGGGACACCTGCTAAGCAGCCATAGCGGAGTTCATCTTTAAGACGCCAAATCTCTCAATAGCGCCGAGCGTACTTAAAGTATCACTGGTGACGGTCGGGTGTTCTGTTGATCCTTCACTTCCCGGTTTTCTCTTATCTTTCTGATTTGAATACATTTCCTTACGAGGCCTCTTTTTGTGTGTATCCCCTTCCCCTTCTCCCCCTCCCCTGCCACCTGAGTCACAGACAATTGGAATCGCCGGACGAAGATCAGGAAACAGAAGACCAAGGCCTCCTACATTACCCCAGACTCTCCAAATCGAGAGAGAAGAACTTTTGTGTTTCCCATTTGTTTTCCCGTCTACAGTTTATTTAGAAAACCCCTCCAAAGAGAAATAAAGAACCTTTGCATAACTCAAACCTCTGTCTCCTGGGCTCCTTCTTCTCTGCACCACAAGTGCAGGTACAATTGTTGACCCTGCTGTCTGAGGAAGGCAGCAACCAGTGCTAGGCATTTGGTAAATATATCTGGAACGGATAGGAGTCAGAATGGAAGTGGCTTGAACTGGTAGGGCTGCCTGCCACTGAAAAGCAAAGGCATTTCCTATGTTCCCACTGTATGGGACAGTGGGAACATCCCGAAGATCCAGTGACATCAGGTAATCGTTTCTCTGGAGCATCAGGAGAACTTCGTGAGGCACTACCATGTGAAAGGTGTCCAGCTAATTTTTTGGTTGAAGCATGTATGTAAGGTGCTCCCTTTTGACCAGAAAATCTCTATATCCTAGTCTATAGTTTCTGCTGGGTGCATAGACCTCGTCGTAGCCGGGCTGTCTTGGAGACAATACATCCCTCCCTGAACTCTCTATCGACTGAAGTCTCCCCTTGAGCCACGATAAGTTGTTATGCCTGGACAACTATATCAGAGGGCACCCCTAGCGTTTCCCGTATCCATATTGGTTTTAATATTTTGCAAGCCGTCGTCAACATGCTTTCCAAAAAGTGTAATTCCGACAAAAAGTGTATCCAATATTTTTCCTTAAACTTTCAGATGGAGAGCTGTAGATTTCAGCCAGCCAGTCTTAATACAGTCTTTCCAGCCAACTACCGAAAGCCTGCATATGAATCGTCCACTGCAGAGTCCATGACTGCTGCTCATGTTGTGACACCCTCTTTGACGATGGCTTAAGCACTCTTCCTCTTATCCTCTGGAATGAGGTTGATTAGTGGCGAGAGGTTATGCAAGACCTGGTAAAATAATGGCCCAAAATTGCCAAGCATTTGCAGCCTGGAATGATTTATGCCAGGGACCCAACGCTATGACCCAAATTATCTATGCGCCTGCCGCCCTATCAGTAGGTAGCATGGCAATTCGAAATGTTGTGGCCTTTTCAATGGAAAATCTGCTGATTGCAAATTAGTGTGCTGCCACTTCATGCTTTGGGTATATATTTATTAAAAGTGATCGTTTTTAACCATGAATTGAGAAATATTCCTGCCCCCGCCCTGATGACAATGCTGACAATGAACTAAGAGGCAAGTTAGCAGTCATGTGTAGCCTATATGTGGCCAGATATTATATATGGGGCAAATGTTTAGTCTATTGAATCAAACAAAAGTGTTGTGTGTTCAGCACACATGCAGAACGCAAGTATTTAAAGGTGCTCTCATAGGTCATAAAATATTTGCCCAGGACCACATCATTTTAAACTAGTTTATGGGCCAAGAGCATTATTATTAGGTCGAGTAGATTATTTCAGCCACTAGACCTACAGGTCTACTAACATTTTTATGATGTTTCGAGGCCTGTCTGGGGAAGTAACAAGCATCCAACTATGTGGGACTACAGGCAGTCACAGAGGCTTCCAGATCACTGTAATCCCCTTCCAATTCAGAATCCAGAATTTGGGTAGGAAGGCTTGCAATCACCTCAATAGGTGAAAAAGTGACTGGTGCAACAAAGACTGCTGACGATTGTCATAGATGAAGTTGATAGCCTAGTTCAGAAGTCTTTAAAGTTTTTTGCTCTGAGCTTCCCACGCAAAATGTTTTGAATCTGGGGCCCCCTCCAAAATACTATGGAAAGGATTGGGGGGAGCTGAAGGGACAGGGCTGAGCACTGTGGTTGGGGCTTACCAGATTTTGTCTGGGGTACTTTTCCTGTAGCTCATAATCCACACTAAATGTGAGACTTATGAAAAAGAACAAATGCATCAAACAAAACCAGTAATTGACCCATAAATATATAATTAGAGCACTGTGAGCCACTCTCGCTCCTGGGCCTCAATGCAACTGCACCAGTTGCACTAATGATAACTGAGTCTCTGAGTAGCAGGCTATCACCTCTGCCGATTTCACCCTTCCCTGCCATTCTGGACCATCACTCCAATCTTTATTCAGGTTTTCTGTCCCTTTCACAAAAAAAATCGGAGCTCCTACATGTTGAATCCCTTTCATCAGCAAGTTTGCCCTCAACCATAATATCAGGAAAGAAAATAAGCCCCCGCTCAATAGAACGCGCCGCGCAGGCGCGATATCAGCGCCGCGCAGGCGCGGCGAGCGGGCCGTGACGGAACCGCTCTGTCACCAGCACAGCCCACCCGAGGGGCGTGACGGAGCGGTTCCGTCACCAGCGTTGGAGGGGTTAATAAAGAGTATTAACCCCTCCCACGCTGGTGACGGGACCGCTCCGTCACGCCCCTCGGGTGGGCTGTGCTGGTGACGGAGCGGTTCCGTCACGGCCCGCTTGCCGCGCCTGCGCGGTGCTGATTTCGCACCTTCACTGCGCGTTCTATTGAGCGGGCGCTGCCGTGACGGAACCGCTCCGTCACAAGCGCAGCCCACCAGAGGGGCGTGACGGAGCGGTTCCGTCACCAGCATCGGAGCGCCGCACGCCCCCACCCGCCCCTTAGCGCTGCGGCAGAATTGCCGCCGCAGCGAAAGGGTTAAAGTGGGACAGTCATAATTGTGATGCATTGTGCCCCTCAGACCCTACCCCCCCCCCCCCCCCCCCCACCAATAGTACTATTACACCTGCTTCAATTATGAGTGAATTCCTGGCAAAGCGGGCAGTCTCCTCTGCCCTTTGTTAGAAAAAACAAGGCTACTATCTTGAAACTCCATCCATCCTGCCCACCAACATCTGAGGCTAAACCAAGGTGTCTCCTCTGCCTCAATTATCCCAAAGCAGCACTGGCACAGCAGGTGACACTGGTCCGCAATGCAAGGAAGGAAGGATAGTAAACCAGCTAAAAATGGGATTAGTTGGCTCCTCATTCCGCTGCACTCGGCATCACCAATTATACTTTCTGCTCCTATGCTTAGAAAAGGATGAAAAGTAGCAAGGGTGACTTAAGCTCTAATGTTGGCAAGGACAATGGCCCCGACTCAGTTTGTCTTTTAGTAGGACAGCCATAATTGAGGTGCAGTGGTCACTTACACTGTTGGACCCCACACCATTAAGGGAGGGACAGCCCTGCTGAAGAAGAAAAAAAAACACAGCCCCCATACATCTCCCTTTTCCTTCGGGGCATCTCGCTAAGGGAGCGGCCTCTGTTCATTTGAAGTTAAAAAAAAAATGAGCCCCAAATAGTGTCCCCATCTATTTAATATTATCATTGAATCGTCCTCCTTTCCTCTTTCTCCAGAGCTATTAATGTGAAGCGTAAGAGTTCTGAGGATCTTTGTATCTGAATGCAATCCTGTAGGCACCCTCTCTGACAGCCCCTGGTCTGAATTTTTATATAAACAGCTGTCCATTAATGGTTAATGCTCAGATTGTTAGCACTTGTAAGCGAAAGGGGTGAGTAGAGACAGCTAAAGAAGAAAGAGGCCGTCTCAAAAACCTTTAATTGAAGAAGTCACTTAAAATGTCATGGTGACAAAAGATATCTTCTTTTTGAAAAAGGTAATGTGATGGTATTATCAGATGAATTCTGGGGTAATGAAGGCACAAATATTTTTGCACTAGGTACAATCTGACTACTTATTGTAAAATGTACATTTTGAAAGCACTTTAAAAAAAATCTCAAACTTCACTTTGCAGCAGCCTAGTTTTTACTGCATGCAATACTATTTTAAAATAATACCTTACATATTCACAGTGTTTTTTGTTACAGGTTGGGACCATGTAACACTATAAATACAAAAGTCGCTATTCCCTACTATGCCAACTAGAATTCAATGTTGTGCCGGTCTGGCTTCAAACACACACAGACATCTGCAGTAGTCTAAAAACCAACTCAGGTTTCATAATGTAAAACAGTACAAATCCCACCAATAAGTTTCCTTTAAGCTGTGTGCACTATTTTATATACAGATACCTGTAGGCAAAAAAATAACAAAATACGTATCCAATGTTTAGTTCTTTGTAGCCCTGTCTTATACCTTGCCCCCACACTCACTAACACTATCCAGTATGGCACTCAAGATTACAGCACCAGTGCTTTTTTTAAGCACTTCACGGGCTGCTTGTAAACTAAGACAGCCTGTACACGAGCCTAATAAACCGGGTTGCTATTACCCAGAGGTTTCTGGCTGGCTGGGATGCATCGAAGCCAGGCAGAATCCACCATACTAGATAGGATGAGTAGGGTACACTTGTCCCATAACCTGTGCTAGAGGTCACCCTTGGGAAGCTTGGCACAGAGCAGTCAGGCTTATCCGCAGGGTCAAAGTGTAACCACACCCACCCTCACAACACACGTGGACGGTACAATAAGGCACCACATTGTATATATAGCACACTGGTATTTGTATTACACACACTTTGAAATCAAGATGACATACACATTGGTGAACTCTTCAATTAGCAGCAGAATTGCATTAACATATACGTACTAGTCATAGGTGTTCACTTGCCCAGTTATCCCCTGAGCCTCGTAAGCAAAATAAAGCCATGTGAATACTTTCCCGAGGTGTTCACGATCCAAGCAATCTCTCCCACATCAAAAGCGGCAAACATCTATGCAGGCTGTTTAGACGTATGCAAACTTCCTGCTAACACATTAGCATAAAACACGACATTCCCATTATGCATATACTGTACAGTTGTAATGGTCAAGAAATCACAGGTTTTGACTACGCCTCGTGACCCAGCCACTCAAACTACAACAGCCAACAATACAAGCTGCACCAGCTGGCGACACTTTGATTAGATTGCCGGGACCACCTAAAACGTAAGGAAACAGTTATATGTTCTTGTCCTTTCAGATTAGGCCCTCAGGTACCCAGCTGCAGCATCACTAGTGAGAAATCATCATCCCCGTAGGCAAAAGACTAACACTGGAAGCTGGTGTGCTTCCAATCAGGAGAATTGTTCCCCGTCCGGCAGGGGTGCTAAGTGCAGTTGCTCCAGGCAGCCAGCTGTGGGTGCAGACAAGGCACTAGCAGATCCAGTCATGATATTCTCAACAAAAGACTACATTGTGGAGTGGGTCGAGGGAGCCGGAGACCTCGGACTGAGGCTGCGATGTCAAGCACAGTCGTCCTCCCGATCTGGAGATCGGAGGCAGGTTAAGCAGCCAGCTCAGGTCATGTGGACTCCCCAAACTTTCCCCAACACCCCACATGCTACAAAGTGTGAGCGAGCACAGGTTTCCGGTTGTAATCTCGGGTCCTCACTCAGCAAGCTTACCCCGCACTCCTCAAACACCTCACGCCACGACACCCCCAAGTTGGCCGCTGATGGTTACAAGCACTCTCCTCGGCACAGTGTGATTACTGCACACGCCAGTGCAGTCCATGTCCCAACCGACGATCACCCACACCCATTTCTGCCGCACCCTGAGCGGCCCTTACAATCTCATAGAAATATGGAGATCTTTCCTGTCCTTGGAATCTCGGGGATAGGAGGCCAGCCGATTGGCTCCTGGAGTGGCTTAGGGACCTGGGCCACGACAGTTGGCAATTAGCTGCAGGCCAACAAAATCTAGGCAAAAACCACCAACTGATAGTCCCCTTCCTAGAGTACAAGAAGGCCAGCACAAGTCTGCAGATAATCCAGCAGCAGTCCCTCATGCCCAATAGTTACTCGTCGATGTCCCCGCATCGAACCAGGGTAATATAGCTCCAATCCCACAGAGCCCCAGTAGTTCTACCCACAATGGCCTTTGAAGATGAGATCAGTTCAAAAGGCCACCTTTGAAATGAACGGGTCATCTCTAAATTTTGTCTCGTCTGCAATTATACCCCGGGAGGTTTGATCAATATCTTTAGAGGGGATATAACCCTGCCCCTTCGAACGCAGATGACAATTTCACCCTCACATATCCATCAAAGGAAGGCCCTTCAGAGTCGGAGGTCTGCAGTTTCCTTAGAGCCCCTAGTTTATGGCTGTCTTATCAGGAATACACAGATGTAGCTCTCCCCCTAGCACCCAGATGATAATTGTAGACAGGCCGACAGGCACACAGAGCCACGAGCACAGAAATGCCCACATTTTCAAAGTAATTAATGTAGGTGGAGGTCGCACTCAGTTACACTCCTTATCTGTTTGTATGGTATGTGTGCTGTGCTGTGCTGTATTACTGCCTGCTGAACAGTGTCTAAACATGAAAGTGGCCTAACCCCAGAATATGGCGATTAGGACTGCAGCACGCAACAACAATCTGAATTTAAATCATTCAGCAATATTTTAATTCATATTTACTAAATTATTCCACAATTTCTTCATTGAACACATATGATTACATTTTTCACAAATCCATTGTTGTAGATATTTACATTACATGAGACTCAATTACTTCTGTTGATAAAAGAAACCACAGACTTTAATTACCCAATGCATTTCGGGACCTAACTGTCCCTTCATCAGGGATTCCTGAAAGAAAAAGGAAACCTTTAATCAGATGCCTTAAACGAGCCATTAATAATAATATCGCAAGCATTTGGTCAACATTTCTTATTGTACAAATCGACATTTACATGATTCTCCTTATCTGGAAAAACAATACAAATAAACATGTTTATAGCTAACAGATACTATAAAACCACCTAAAATGTTGTTGAAACATCTTCGTAGGAAGCTCACCTTATAATGCAAAAAAGCTTGTGCTTTAATTACGGAGCTATTCTTGCTTCTGAGACCTAGACGCCAACAGATTGATGATCAGATTTAACCGTCCGAAAAGAAGAAGAGAAAAAAAGAAGAAACAAAAAAAGAAGAAAGGAAACGAACACTAATTGCAACTAGAAACCAATCTTACCGAATAATAAACTGAAATGCGGCTTACAGGTTCAGGACCTGTTGAAAAATATATGTAAAGGCACATATTGGTATATAATCTATGAAAGCGATGGGAGGCAAAAAGAAGTCTGTAAACATTCTTTTTTGGACTAAGGCATACTGATCTGACCTTTATTAAGAGAGTCGCGTTTCTAAACGGACTCAATGCAGTAATGCGGGCGTCGTCTGCAAAAATGAAAGAAAAACCTCATCTAATACCATCGTGTCAAAAGTGTGTTTTAAAAAAATGAACTAAACCTGAAAAGGTCTAAAAAAAAAAAACGCTTACCGGTGGAAAACGCCACACACGCATTAAACAGTACGCCTTTCTCTGTCTGGAGGGGATACACTTCCGTTTCCGCCTCCACTGATAAAACAAATAGCGTCGCTATTGGTGAACACAAAAGGTGGACTATTGCTGTTTCGCGAATGCCCTTTCAACCAGTGGCATGTAGTTCATTATATATTTACCACAACACAATAATCGTCAGTAAAGTA
Organism: Lissotriton helveticus; assembly: GCF_964261635.1. Lineage (NCBI taxonomy): Eukaryota > Metazoa > Chordata > Amphibia > Caudata > Salamandridae > Lissotriton > Lissotriton helveticus. The sequence goes on from NC_136059.1 coordinate 254,492,512, forward strand.
CACAAACATGTTCTGATAGGCGTATCTTAATTTTACGCTCAGTTTTGCCCACATACAGTAGTCCACAAGTTGGAACTGCAAAAACTGCAACAATGTTATCCCTGGAGACATCTTAGCACATCCTAGAACGGGAGAAAGCATAAAATTGTCCCACACAAGTAACTGTGATTCAGAACATCTTGTATATATGATTAAATGCCCTTTTGGACTACTGTATGTGGGCAAAACTGAGCGTAAAATTAAGATACGCCTATCAGAACATAAAAGCCGCATCCGAATAAAAACACCACATCACCACTGGCATTACATTGGATTGAACAACGTAATTCGATTGCCCAATTAAAATTCCAAATAATTGAACAAGTACCAAAAAGACCCGGCATTGACAATTCAAAAATCCTCCTACGGAGAGAGGTCTTCTGGATCAAAAAACTAAAAACTTTGATGCCATTCGGGCCCAATGATAAATTGGAAATGGGTTGTTTTCTATAAAACCAGGCTTCTTTTTGACTCCCATCGCTTTCATAGATTATATACCAATATGTGCCTTTACATATATTTTTCAACAGGTCCTGAACCTGTAAGCCGCATTTCAGTTTATTATTCGGTAAGATTGGTTTCTAGTTGCAATTAGTTGCAATTAGTGTTCGTTTCCTTCCTTCTTTTTTTTGTTTCTTCTTTTTTTCTCTTCTTCTTTTCGGATGGTTAAATCCGATCATCAATCTGTTGGCGTCTAGGTCTCAGAAGCAAGAATAGCTCCGTAATTAAAGCACAAGCTTTTTTGAATTATAAGGTGAGCTTCCTACGAAGATGTTTCAACAACATTTTAGGTGGTTTTATAGTATCTGTTAGCTATAAACATGTTTATTTGTATTGTATTTCCAGATAAGGTGAATCATGTAAATGTCGATTTGTACAATAAGAAATGTTGACCAAATGCTTGCGATATTATGATTAATGGATCGTTTAAGGCATCGGATTAAAGGTTTCCTTTTTCTTTCAGAAACCCCTGATGAAGGGACAGTTAGGTCCCGAAATGCACTGGGTACTTAAAGTCTGTGGTTTCTTTTATCAACAGAAGTAATTGAGTCTCATGTAATGTAAATATGTACAACAATGGATTTGTGAAAAATGTAATCATGTGTTCAATGAAGAAATTGTGGAATAATTTAGTAAATATGAATTAAAATATTGCTGAATGATTTAAATTCAGATTGTTGTTGCGTGCTGCAGTCCTAATCGCCATATTCTGGTGTTAGGCCACTTTCACATTTTCAAAGTGGCATTTCCACATTTCCATTACACCAGTGAGGATTTACCATAACTAACTCATCAATCGAATGTGAGCACCAGGCCCTACCATACCGAACACACCATCCAGTGCTATTCACTACCAGTGCATGCAGCGCACATGCCCTACCTCTTCCGGGCGCCGCACCCTGCCAGTACTCTGATGTAGCAAGAGACATGCAGCACCATGGCAAGTAGCTTTGCAAATGCCAAGCCGAGTAACAGTAACCGGCACACACAGTCCCCACCATGGCAAACCTGTGGCACGTTACTACCTCCTTGGGTGGCACAACCAGTGCTGTGGGTTCACGGAGGAGCATTTGCATTACAAGCTCTAGGTATGTGTCTTACCCCCAGACAAGGGACGTACACCTAACCCAAATGTGCCAAATCATGTATACACCAATCACCAGTATCTATATGACTGGCACAGCGCTTCGATCCTAAATGGCATTGACAAAGCAATCACCAAGTCCCGGAGGGAAAAAAACGGAAAGAGTCGAGGGAAAGAACCCCAGAAAGTGCCATTTTCCAACAGTCATGCTTTCATTGTTCAATGTTGAAAAGATTGTTGCCGCTCCTACCGCTGGAGAGCAGAAGGATCGGTGTGCAGGCTCTTGTGACATCTAAGCCCGACTATGCCAATTGTCTGTAGCTTGGTATCCCTAAATCTCAGACCCAGCCTCTGCAAGTGGTCCAAAATGTGGCTGCCAGAGCCATCACGCAATCTAGTCTTAGAAACTGCATGACCCCAGTTCTTAAATCTTTGCACTGGCTCCGCATCAAAGAGCGGATTGAATTTAAGGCCTTGACCATCTTTTTTAAAGCTTTCCACAAGGTTGGTGCCAAGTACCTTAATAAACGTGTCAACCGTTATTCAACGTCCAGACCCTTGCAGCCCTCCAATACTAATTTGGCCACTCTGCCCAAAATACGTCTTACTCGTACAGGTGACAGATCCTTAGGTCTTCTGGGTGCAAAATTATGGAACAGCCTGCCGGAATACTTGAGGCTTGACCATAACTTACTTTCTTTTAGAAAGAGCTTAAAGACATGGTTGTTTCAATAAAATACTGGCCCTTCACTCCTCTCTTGCTGCCGCGGAAGCACCAGGACACTCTTGTTGAGTAGCTGTGTGCTCTACTAAATACCTGTTTTAATTTCATTTCATTTGTACTCTGGCATTTCAAATTGTATATGTTGCTTTAGTACTCACTCCAGATGGGTGCTTGCAGCATTTCCTATATCAGTAGTCATACAGAATAAATCCCCTCTCTATATACTCCAACAGCAGTACTGTTTTCCAAGGCAGCATTATAAAGCATGCTTTGACTTAAAGTCAAACTACAAATCGTGGGATGCTGAAGACTGGTGGCTGAAACAATTCTCGCTGAAAGTTACCCGTGTGACTAATCAGACAGATATGCTTCAGGCTCTTCTAGCACAGCCACCTTTATTTCAGTCCACTCTGACAATCCGCTTTTTAAGGATGCTACAGAACTTACTACCTTTAAGTGCTTGCACCATTCCCTCTACCAGTAGCTGTACAGATCCCCCTCTACCTGGGCCGCTGCTGCAATCTCTCCATTCATAATAGACCCCATGTTATGAGGCTGAATTTCAGACACTGTTTTTCTTTTCTTTAGCAAATAACTCTAAGCATGCTGGGACTTATATGATAAACGACAACATCTAAGAGCTGTTGGCTAAACTGGTACTTGCTGACCCTTAGCCTCACTGACCGATAGCCCTACCATTCTTGCTTCTTAGTTCTGTATGAGTGCTCATCCTTTCTCCGGGCTACTGCAGAACTTTGTTGTCACATAAATGGACGCAGAATAACCTGGCTATACAAGTGTGCTGTCGCTGTACATCTTGGTGCTTTAATGGCACACTGAACAACCAACAAAACGTTTGCTTCACTAAGGTAGTTGAATATTATGACAGGATCAGTTTGTTATACGTATCCAAGTCTCTTTCGATTGCACAACTTTACATACTCTCATACCCACCATCTCTACATGTGGTCCTGTACTTTACCATATATAAAGTTCCTGTAGGATAAAAACCAACAAAATATCTACAGAATATTTTGTTCTTTTTAGCTTTCTATTGTCCCCTCCTTATTCTCACTAACCCCTCCAGGTTACACTCCAGTTCACAGTTACCATACTTATTCTATAACCTACTACTGTCTGCCCGGGCTAAGCTTTCACCTATAAGCTGACCAACCTTGATGACAGTACAAGCTTAAACTAACTGTAGAAACATAGCCCACAACCAGGAGAGTACAAAACAAATGTACCCCTGCAACATTGATTCCTTTGTTTTGTGATTTTGGGCTTTGTTTTTAGAGTCATTTCAGCATGTTCTATGTGCAAGCCAGCCCCGACCATAAAACAAGCTATCCTTACTATAGAAATCTCCAAACAATGTTGCTTGGCTAGCAGCAATAAGGGAAAAACCAGAACTCTAGCTGCTTTATTTCTCTGCTACGGTTTATAGATTCCTAGTGAAAGGTCTACCGGCCACAAGGAAGCGTCTGCTGGGCGGCACATTGATATTGAGATATTGATAGATTATATATATATATATATATATATATATATATATCTTTGAAATATTTTGAAACATCAGAGACCCCAAGTGAGATTGTACTCTACTCTCTTAACAACTCACCTACTACTCCAATTCAGGGTAGACGCAGCATTTCTGAACTTGGACACACTAGAGCATTTTTAAAGTATTGTCAACCTACAGTATTGGTCAGGTTTGACAATAAATCTTGTTCCCACAGAGCGGGCCTCCTTCCCTGAGCTGCCTGCCAGGTCGAGGTGAGGCACATTATCCTACTATTGAGGGTAAGTGTGATAACATCATTTTGATAAAGATGGCTAATTGACAATATGAAAAACAGGTCATTAGAATAGCACTGAAAATGATTTTGTGCAATCTTTTGTTTTTTCTCTCTCTTATGTTTACAGATAGTACCAGTAATACCCGACATAACTACGCAGGACTACTGGTGTTGTATCTTTTCATTTTGTTATTCAAATAATCTTTTCATTTTGTTATCACATTGTATGGTATTAGCAGCAGCATTAGAAAACATTCCTTTTTGGTCCTGTAGAAAGCCACAGAGTAGTGATCAAATAGGATGAAACATGTTGACCCATTAACTGAGTAGTTTTATATCTATACTACTCTTTGCACTGCTTCTTTTTAACCCTGCCAGTGAGAGCATCCCAGTAAAGACCGTTTTTGCATCGCCCTAGGCAGTTTTAATTCACCATTTGTTTATTTTACTTTCTGTTGCGCAACACCCTCACTACACCGTAATCTTCACGGGATTTTAGCATCCTAGATTGAATATCTATAAAAACATCTCTGAGCTCCTTCCCCACAGTGGGGAAGTTGTAGCTCCCAGTAAGACTAGGATTTCCTACTGGTAGGAGGAACCCATATGATGAAGCATGTCACCCTCGGGTGAGTGAGGGTTCTAGTCCTATAGGGATGATTACCCCTCTCCCCTTTTGGTAGTATCCATTATTAATTTGAGAGAGTCCATACAAGGGATTGCACATCCAGTTTCAAGGTAGACATATATATTTCTTGTGCTAGATATTTAGACCGGAGGTGGCACTGTGTTACTGATTATATTAAGGGGAAGTTCTCCTTGTGGTCTTTAAATTAGTTTCCCTGGGACCGACCGACCGAACACCCCCCCACACCCACCCAGTCTCTAGCAGTTTTTCCCTCCTGGCTGTGCAGACAGCATCAGCTTTGAGGGCAGCGTGGTCCACCTCCACTAGCTGCTTACAGTGGAGTCACAAGCCAAATGGTTTTTTAAAGATTTTGCAGACACTTTTGTACAAAGTTATAGGGTTTTCACAGAAGTCCCGATTTCACCTTTTTGTTTTTGCATCCTTCAGTGCGAGCTTATGAGCATCATCACTTGCAGTTGTGCAATTAGAGTAATTGGGAAAACAGCTGTATCCACTGTGAGGTTCCATGTAAAAATGTGACTTGACAATGAGGAGCCTGCATTCGAGAGCTGCATGTAAAGACTTCCTAGAAGATCTTCAGGGCTACTTTGCTCATCAGTGAGTGGCTTCAACAAGAAGAAGAGCACACTAAACAGCTCAACACATTTGATATTTGACTTCAAGCATGAGATAGCAAGCTGTAACAAGCCTTACCTTGAGAAGAAATTCTGGTTCCTTGCAGTAGGAAGTGAGACTTAATGAGACTGGCTTCAATATAGCTACTTCTTTGGCAGCCTAGATAGAACACATTGTGTTATTTGTTTAACATACCATAAAATACTTGCTCGATTTGCACACATATTCAAATTGGGCTTTGGTTATAAAACGTTTGCCAACTAAGTAGACAAGTCCTAAAAATGGCTATGTGAAATATCTCCTAAAAAAAATCATAGTAAATAAGGTACAACGAGCAACATAAAAATCTGACCTCAACCACTTTAGACGCTATCGTCTTACAATGAAGGAATATCTCATTATTCAATGACACAAATCAAGAAAACATCCACATTTCTGGCACCATAGGTTGAAAAAGGTGAAAAGTGACAAATGCCAAAATTATTTAATAACATATTGAACAGACTATTTATGAGTTACCCAACTCAAAGATATTCACAACATCAAAAGGTCTTGCAAACATTAGCATCAAAAAGCTTGCATGGATGTCTGCTGCACATAGTCAACCCATTTAACTAATTATGCGACAGGATAGATCCATGTTTATCACTAAAAAGTATTGGAGGAAAGGAAAGGAAAATCTACACTGGAATTTACAGCTCCCCACTTCAGCCAAACCACCAAATCTCAACTCTGCACCTCCCCAGAGTACCAGTTTTACAGTAGAGCGTGAGAGCTGTAGACATATGTAACCAAGAAAATAAAGAAAGAGGAAAGCGCACAAGTTGCTAATTAGATCAGATATCTGGAAAGGTCCGGTTCAAATTCATTTTAGGAAGTAGTCCCTACTTGGCATACTACCCCCCACGCTTGCCTCCTGCTCAACCTACCAGAAGGGCTGTAGTTGTTAAGATGGAATTTAGACAGTAGCAGTCAGCAAAGAGGTGTAGTTTTCGCCACTCTGAGATAGAGAAAGTGATTCAGTGTGTTAACGTTGTCGGCCAGTGGTGATGCAGTTGTTCTTTTGGACAGAGTACACTGGCAGGAAGACCGCAGTGCCAGTGTACAAGTGTTTTACAGCCTGGGCCACATAGCCTACACCTGCAGGGGGGAAAAAACAGTTACTTTGACTCAAATTTCGTTTACATTTATCTACTGGTCTTAACTTCTATTGCTTTATAGCTTTATTAATGAGGTAGGGCAGCATGAGATAATTACAAGATGTAAGAAGAGCACAAAGACAATCACAATTTCAAAGAAAGACACAAAATAGTTTAATGTGGCAATTGGCTCTTTACCCCTAACAGTTCCATTTGAGAAGAGGATAGTAGCCGGCTCTCCCATTTACTGTATATGCGGCGCTGCCTAGTCACGCAGGATGCGATATTTATATGCAAACCAGCCATGTTTAGGCAGAGTCAATAAGAATATTTACCACAGCTCTTAACAAGTCAACGATGTTAAAGGGGTGTGGTGACATCGAGCTGATTTTACAGCTTAATATTTACATTTAAATTAGGATGACTGGGGAACATTCGAGGAGATTTCATAATTTAATTTAGCATGGTGATGTACGATTTCATCATAGAACTAGATGCAGTTAGATCGGTTTGATACTTTATTTTGACGCAAGTCTCAGACAAAGGAGCATTATTTAGATAAAAAAGGTTCTCCTTCCAATTGAACATTTATTGATAGCCTTAAGAAAACAAAATAGTACGCATCCCATTTAAATCTGGTCCACAAAGGTGGGAGCTTACACCAATGATGTTCTATGTTTCTAGCTAAACAGCCTTAAAACACAATACAAAACTCTGCAAAGTTCAGAAATTACACGCTACACAAGGAAAAAACAGAAACACTCCCTCAAAAATCTGTACGAGTTCTATGATTAGCAACCCAGGCCTAACATGGGAAACCACTAGGACCAAATATCTGGGTATCTGGTTTGAAATCAACCTTAAAAATGCAATAAAATAACAATTTACACTATTAAAACCGTTTAGGCCACAGGCCTCCAAACTCTATTACGTAGTGGGAAAGAGCGGAGACCATTATAAAAGATGGCCTTTCCACTTACTAACATCTTTTTAAGACAGTTTCCCATATCCATAGTTAGTGTTGTCTTAAAATTAATGACATTCTCTCAAAAATAATCTGATGTTCTAAAAATGAAGAATACTACTCCAAAAGCTAATCCTTCCCCCCCAAAAAGGGTGACTAAAACTTGCAGGCTATAATCGATACTGAACAGCGTTTCTAGCAATGTGCTCTATGGTTCATGAAGTGGAAGCAAAATCCTCTTATGGCTGGAAATTGGAAAAAAAAATGTGGTTTGCCCACTCTCTTATCTCACTCGAGACAATAAAAAGACTGTCAGAACATTCATAAATTATACAGACAAGTGACGTGTGAGGCTGAACGGTTCACTAACAAAATCCTTCACACTATCAAGGGAGACCTGTCAAGGCTGTCCACTTTCTCAGCTACTATTCGTAATTGCAATGGACCCACTTTTACGCCATCTCCAAGATAATCACTCCCATAGGGGCATACAGTTCAAAACGGGCCCCCTTTTAATAACACTCTACGCTGATGACATTATTCTCTATGTGAGGCAGCCAGACGAGAACCTAGAGCCCATACTTCAGGAGATCACATGGTACAGTGCCCTATCTGGCCTTCACATCAACTGGTCTAAATCAGAAGTCTTCCCCCCCTAAGCCCGGCCCATTGTGAACGTGGCACTGAGTTTCAGTTAAAATGGTGCGAGGACTCAGTTAAGTATCTAGGAAAACACATTTACAAGGACCTGTCGCAAATTCTCTAACTGAATTATGGCCCAGCAATGGAGAAGCTGAGCAACAAGGTGGACCAATGGTTGAAACTGCCTCTCACTATGGCAGGCAGAATCACTCTGATAAAGATGGTTGTTCTCCCACAGTTTCTCTATCTTTTTCAGAATATATCAATACCCCTAAACAGGAGTTTCTTTACAACGCTCCGTTCTCATCTTATAAGACTGGTATGGGGAGGAGGTCAATCCAGGGTCTGTTGGGACACACGGACGCTGCTGTATGAACGGGGCAGATTTGGGATCCCGAATTTCTGCATCTATTACTTGGTAGCACAGTGTAGCTTCTTGGGAACTGGTTCCACTGATGCCAGGTTCCCTTATTTGTGGCCGGAGTCTTACCTTTATCACCCAACTCCCCTGTGGGCTTTATTGCCGATAAGCATGGCCCGAGATCCACAGGTTCTGCAGACAGTATTGATAACCAGTTGGGCCTGGAGGCAGCTTGTCCGGACAACCGGGGCGCAATATCTTTATTCTTCCGCACTCCCACTGGCTGGGAATCTCTGGATCCCCATCACGCAGGAGAAAACAGTGCAGCGCACTTTAACAAAGTTTTGATTGGACAATTTTGGAGACCTTTTTCCTGGAGGGCACAGATTTTCACGTTTAGAAGAGGACCGGTTTAGTGAAGCCACATTCATGGATCAATTTATATTGTGTAGGCTGTAGAGGGTGCTTTGATCACTGGTTAGTAGCTACCCACAAGAACCACCAGAATTCCCAGCCTTGACACTGCTTATGAAAGATAGTAGTGAGTGCGTGTGCCGCTCGTAGTCTTTACTGTGTGCAAAGGACTTGTGTTCCAGCTTGTGATCGAAGGCGCAGCTTTTTGGTCCGTAATACCCAGCGGAGCTCGGACATTGTGAGGAAAACCCTTGACTGGTGCTCAGAGACAGGGGCTGGGACTGCGAGACCCAGGGACCACCGCGCAGGAAGAACGCAGCGCACCTGGTGTCTCTTCCCGCCCCTGCTCCTCCCTCCTTCATCAGCCTCTTAACGACTCGCGGACCCCGCTTCGCGGGAGCCGCTCGTAGTCTTTACTGTGTGCAAAGGACTTGTGTTCCAGCTTGTGATCGAAGGCGCAGCTTTTTGGTCCGTAATACCCAGCGGAGCTCGGACATTGTGAGGAAAACCCTTGACTGGTGCTCAGAGACAGGGGCTGGGACTGCGAGACCCAGGGACCACCGCGCAGGAAGAACGCAGCGCACCTGGTGTCTCTTCCCGCCCCTGCTCCTCCCTCCTTCATCAGCCTCTTAACGACTCGCGGACCCCGCTTCGCGGGAGCCGCTCGTAGTCTTTACTGTGTGCAAAGGACTTGTGTTCCAGCTTGTGATCGAAGGCGCAGCTTTTTGGTCCGTAATACCCAGCGGAGCTCGGACATTGTGAGGAAAACCCTTGACTGGTGCTCAGAGACAGGGGCTGGGACTGCGAGACCCAGGGACCACCGCACAGGAAGAACGCAGCGCACCTGGTGTCTCTTCCAGCCCCTGCTCCTCCCTCCTTCATCAGCCTCTTAACGACTCGCGGCCCCCGCTTTGCGGGGGCCGCACGTAGTCTTTACTGTGTGCAAAGGACTTGTGTTCCAGCTTGTGATCGAAGGCGTAGCTTTTTAGTCCGTAATACCCAGCGGAGCTCGGACATTGTGAGGAAAACCCTTGACTGGTGCTCAGAGACAGGGGCTGGGACTGCGAGACCCAGGGACCACCGCGCAGGAAGAACGCAGCGCACCTGGTGTCTCTTCCCGCCCCCTACTCCTCCTATGTAGCTCCACCCCTAACGCTTAGCGGGACGCCGGACTAAGCCAGGACAAAGGGCGGACAGTCTGAGACAGTCTGAGACCGGCAGAGACTGGACTGGGCACGTCACACTGCCCGTACTGGCAATAAGATACCTGGTTAAAGTAAGATTACCTGCGCTGTGTTATAACTACACTGTAATCTATCACTGTTCCCCTTTGTCTTCCAGCGCTCAACCCATTTGTAATTGTACGGTTTAAAAACTTGTGTTCCACAGGGGTGTGGAATTTTAAAAAAAATGTACTTGTCCAGCGGACAAAATTGTGCAGAAAACTACTTGTCCTGCAAAGAAATCTACTTGTCTAACCTATTTCTTAAATCAATTAAACTGACCGCCAAAAGTGTACCTTTGGTCTTAGAGGCATTTTAGACATCCTAGTGCTGAAGTATTGGGAGAACAATGTCAACAAAGAGGGAGCATACATGATTCAGAAATTATACTTTACCCGGTGTATGCTATACTGGTAAATCAATATTACATATTAATATTACGTATGTTTTTGTACAAGATATTTACAATGAATATAAAAGATTGTCACAAATCAGCTAGAACCAAACCTTGCATTTTTTTAAATAACGAACATTGTGGTATAAGCAGACATCCAGGGAGAACCATGAATAATGTGACTGACAGGGCAAATCTAGCAAAAAAAGAACTTGGGGGCCTGATGACAAACGCCAGAAGAATTAACTTGTTTGTTTTCAGACGGAGGCTTGAGAGTACTCTAGCAAATTGTGGGGGCATTTTGAAAGGACTTTGGTGCAGACACAGAGGATTTTGACCAGAAACAATTTATGAATAGTTTTGACTTAGTGCTATTGATGTGCTCAACCATCATTTTGTCCCGGAAAGCCAGCTCACAAGTCTGCAGATAGACAGAAAGGAATGATAGGTTATGGAATAGGGTCGCAAATCAATGGCAACTTAAAGAAAGGGTGACCTGGTTGGTTGTTAGAAAGACAACATAAAAAGTCAGAGAGAGATGGGAAGAGTGGAGATTTAAGGACATTTGCAAAAGAAGAAAGAGGAATGGAAAAAAAGGATGAAAATGATGAACTTACAGTAAACGTTGCAGTCACCTTGGTCATGAGGTTAATATGGCGGTGGCTGCGCCAGTATTCAGCTTCCAAAAATTGATAATGTTCCCAGTATGTGATTAATACTTCACAAATCCATAGGTGTCTCCCTCAGGACAGCAGCCAGAGAACAAGTCCAGTGACCAGTGAGGCAAGTGTTGCACCTGTGCACTGTACACAAGACGTTTAAAATGAAGCACCTGTCAGTCCTCCAGGTGTAATATGTTCTAGGCATGCCCCAACACCAGAACATGGAAAACCCTCCATCACATGTATGACAGAGGTAACAACATTTACAAACATTCACATCAGCATTACTTGGGCTCGTTCTAGAGATGGAAAATGTGTTACAGTGGGAGTCAGTGATGACCAAGAGGTTACATGGAGAGCCAGTGATGTATGGGGGGTGCAGGTGAGTTACAGAGGGATGCAGTGATGTCCTGAGGGAGGAGTTACACAGGGTGGCAGTGATGTAACGGGGTGGGCAGGTGGAAGTAGGAGTTGCAGAGGAAGGCAGTGATGCCCTTAGGCAGGGGTTAAAGTGGGAACCACTGATGGACCATTAGTTCACAGCGAAATACAGGAGAGCTCTTAACCCCTTCCATGCTGCCGTCGGCCATTGGGCGACGGCAGCACTACCTGCCCAGTGCTGCCGTTGGCCAATGGCCAACGCGGCCCGCCCGTTTTGCGGAAGTGCCGCACTTCCGCAAAATCGGCGGCGCATGAAACGGGTTAAAGAAGGAACCACTTATGGCTTCAGGGGAAGGGAATACAACAAAGCTGGGGCTATGCTGATTTTTAACGAAAAGAGATGGTTTGTCGTTTAAAAGAAACGGGAGATGAGAAACACAGGGAACTAGATGGTTGGAAGAGGGCAGAAAGAAGGGAGGGCTGCAAGAAAAGAAAGGGGACTTTGATTGGGTAAGAAATACAGCATGGGGGTTAGACTGGGTCACAATGGTAAACTGTACCAATGGCAGAGACTTGACACAGCAAGAGAAAGGAGATGAGTTGAGCCGGGAATTAGAAAAAAGACAGAGTTCTGAGACTGCAAACAGGAGAAGGAAAGGGTGGTAGACATAGCTTGGGTGGTTAGGGTGTTACATAGCAAGTAGAGGATGGTCTTTAGTTTGTACTTTTGTAATTTATGCCGGCTGGCACACAGCATAAGTACACATTCAATTTCTTATGCTGCCACTCCTGAGAGGTTTTCAAAGTTAGCTGTTTCTGCTTTAAGAAGCTTCTACCTGGAACTTTTCCATGTGGTGTATTTATTTGTTTTGCATATGATTACTTTCCAGCAGAAAAAACTTCCCTCCTGAAAGCCTTGGATCTGTGGCGGCATTTCATGTTCAGCTTCATTGCAAGATGTTGCTGTGAAAGAGAATCCGGGGCTCTAGGGGCAGATTTCTTTGGAAACACTTACATTACCTTCTCAACCCAGTTTACTTTCCTATCTATTTGTAAGAAGCATGTTTCTGTTCACTGCATAAACACACTGTCCTACCGTACATGCTGCTTTATTTACCTCTGCCAGTACATTTGAAGTACATTCCTGCCTTATGCAGGCACACAATGCACCAGGCTCTTATGGAAATGTAGCTTTATTATCGGCTGGCACACGGGGGCGCGGAGACACTAATCAAAACCACTTAACCACATTGTGTGATCCTGGGCAAGTGTCAAATTGAAGAGATCAACCTTAGTTTAGCGCCCCAGTGCATCCCTAAAGTCACGCTTACTGCTGCACAGAAAAGCATGTAAAGTCCCTGACAATTTTAACTGCAAGGTTTTGGTAACGTTATTTAATTGAAATTAAGGCTCAAAGGGCCAGATAAGCCATGAGGAGAGATAAAGGCATAGTGCAGGTACCGTGTGAAACGTGAGAGGCTCATGGAAAGGGAAGTACTGGCCGGAGCTTTATTGCACACCCTGGTTGTAACATGAGAGGTCTTGGGGCGGGGAGAAGGGGCTGCAGGTGAGGCCAGGGGGAGCACAGGCACCAGATAAGTGCAGAGGGAAAGCAATGTGCGAAGTGAATTACTTCACCGCAGGACTCAAATGCGAGTGAGTGGGGAGCGACCTGGGGGCTGAATCTGAGAGGCCCAAGGGCAGCACATCAAAAGGGTGAACAGAGAGCTCAGGTGAGAGCAGGGTCCGCCAGGCTCTTACCCTCCGTTGCGGGCTGTTCTCGGACTGCAGAAACTGCATCATGTTTCCCTCTTGCTCTAAGGATTGAAAGAGCCAGAAGAGGCGCCTGGAAGCTGCATGAAGGCTTCGTGGAGAAAGACAAAAACCTCTTAGCTGAGAGCGCTGTGCAATTTCTGTTTGAACCTGCCAATTTGAACTTAATCATGCTCATATTCAATGGAGACGATGCTGCCTAACAGCCGCAGTGGCCGACTTGGGAGCTGGGGAACCAGGTTCGTTTCTCCGTGTCTGTTCAACATCCTGTGAGTCTGGGCATATCTTTTAATCTCCCCGTGCCTACAACAATACAATATGAATCCTTGTGTAATGTAACTGCCTCTCACATAAAGCACTTTGTTTCCGTCTGTCTTGATTTACTACAGTGCACAGTCTTCTTGTCCTTTGGACAAAACAGACATTAAAACTTCTTGCCCTTGCAAGAAATCTAGATGTCTCGGGCGTCGGGCGATACGAATTCCCCTCCCCTGGTTCCAACCAACTCTATTTAGGATGCCAAAAAGGATTCCAGCTGTTGTGGCAAACACTATGGACAATTACATGGTACATGTAGTAACTAAGATCAATAGCGAAAGAAGACTGATGCTGGGACTTAGTCAATCCCCCATTCTTCACCCTATGAGCCCACCACCAAACTCCCCGTGGGTAGATATATCATCCCAGGATGTAGGAAACAAAAACCCAGACACTGAGATACATGATAGCGAGACTCATAACCATAGTGTACTCTCAGAGTTTGATCAAGATTTAGATCACGTTACCGACATTGAGTCCCAGCCTGACGATACCGTTCAGGATTCCCCCATACACGTGGACACACAGGCGGATAATGTAGCTGAAGACCGCCCAGTTCTTGTGCCTGCTACACGGGCAATCAGAAAATGTAGAAAGGCACAGACAAATCGTGGAGGGAGAAAAAGGGTTGTAACACCACCAAAAATTAGGGACAAAAGCAAGGGGCAAGGGGTCGACAGTGATAAACAAAATGTGGATGATGAATTATTAAGCAGGATAGCGGATATGTTCGATAATAAGCTTAAGGCTTTTATCAAACCGGTGGTGGCTAAACTAGATAAGCTCTTTGCCGAAGTAAGAAACTAGGCACGGCTCAGAAAACAATAACGGATGAGGTGACAAACCTATCAACTATAGTCACTAATCTAGCTAACACATCCAAAGAGATTAACACGAATGGGATAGAGGGAGGTGTAAATGTAGCACAGACCAATTCACCTGGACACACATCAGTAACACACAATAATCATTTATCATTAAGAGCAGACCCACCTCCAAAACCATCTGAACTGACCCCACTAAATTGACGCCCTTTACGGACAGGGCGGGATGGAAGGGGTTGAATGACTACCTGATACATTCCTCTCTCCCGCTCATAGTAACTGTACACAACAAGGTGTAGAATTAGGGTATGAGGATAATACAACTATGATGCACGGACCTAATCCCGAGTTAACTGCTTTACCAGCCCAGATAAATCAACTTATCAATGTATCAGACATGTATTATCCAGCCTCTATTTATGAAGACACAATACTTAATTCGGTGGCAGAACAGGCAGAAAAACGAATAAGCCAAACGCATGTTACCTCAGCTGAAAAGGCTGACACAGACGCAGATACCAAAACTTTGTGTGTATCATCACCCTGTAATGAAAGCTTAATATCATGGAATATAGCAGGGCTCTGTGACAAATCTAATGATATTGGTTGGCTGTCTCTAGTCAAACAATACGCGGTAATATGTCTCCAGGAAACATGGCTGGTGGGGAAAAATGTACATATCGAGGGCTTTCAGAGCTTTTTTACTCCAGCAGAACCCTCAGCTAGCGGTAGAGCAAAAGGGGGCCTGGCAATCTATGTTAACCTGGCGCTTACATGCTCTAAAGCGGAGTACCATTTTGGTAATCGAAAAATTCAGGTTTCAGAGCTAAAGAGGGGCAAATCTACTTTCACCCTGATCACCTTTTATAATGCAACTAATCAGACAGGTGACTGTAATATACAGCCTTTACGTGACTTTCTGAGAGAAAATGCTGAGAGATTGCCCCGACAATTGCTGCTCGCAGGTGATTTTAACACACATCCATGTGGAAACCCCGGAGTGACTGTCATTAACCAACTAGGATGTAACAGCCTGGAAGGTTTCCACTTTGATCACTCGCGGCGTGGAACAGACTTAAATACACTAATGAATGAAAATAATTTAATTACAGCAATGTCTACGGTGGCGGACCAAACTCTTTTTCCCATTCCCACGTTTAAAGGCCACACTACTGGATCATATTTAGACCATATTTTACTGTCTGCTGACCATGCCAATACTGTTCTGGACTTCTACTTCCATATGAGCATTTATAGTGATCATAATCCTATATGTATCAAAATGGGTGGGGGAATTTTTGAACAGCGAAAGCCACAAGTGGATCGTGGGTCCACAAAATGTACACATGGGAAGCGTCGCTTAAAATGGTCAATGGTGAACCATGAAAATCTGTATAACTCTATTAATAACTTATGCAGTTCTGAACTTTTGCTATGTATATCTCCCGAATCAACATCGCAACAAATCCTGGCATCCTTTGAGGGTGTCGCACAAATAGTAGGATCGATGTTAACGGTGACAGTTAAAGGGACTGTAAGTAGTAACCCAAAATGGTTTGATAATGCTTGCTCCAAGGCCAGCCGCGAGCTGAAGTTAGCACTGAAAACCAAACCTAGAGATCCGGTGCATATTAAGGCTATGCGTGCTAGGTATAAAAAGTCCCTTGCTAATCGTAAGAAAGAAGTAAAGAAAAATGTATGGGAATCTCTTTTGGATCCCGAAATATTGAGAAACAGCGCCAAGTTTTGGGATATTATAAATAATCCCCTATTTGATCACTCAAACAATTCCATTATGGGTACAAATATCCCAGAGGAAGAGTGGGTTAAACATTTTAGTTGTATTTTTAAAAGTAATGAGTTACAGGCAGAATGTACCCCGGTTGAATCTAAGGAGAAATTAGTGCTCTTCTCTATAAACGAGGTTGAAAAGGGAATTGAAGGGCTGACTAGTAACAAGGCCCCAGGACCGGACGGTCTTCCACCGGACCTTTTTAAATCCTGCAGATCACTATGGGCACCAGTCCTTACCGCAGTACTTAATGCAGCTGTGGTTTCCGGTTGCCCAAAGTCTTGGGGGGGTATCCACCATCGTACCCGTGTTCAAGAAAGGAGACCGTAATAGCCCCCTCTGCTATAGGCCAATATCTCTAATCAATTCTGTTGTCAAAGTAGTGGGAGGTGTAATTTTAAATAGACTGGTCGCATGGGCAGATGAAAATAAAGTAATATCCCCAATCCAATATGGATTCAGGCCCGGTCACTCTACAATTACCCAGTGTTTGAACTTGTACCTAATTATAGGGAAGTACACCAAGGTCCGACAAGGTACAATTCACATGGCGTTCATGGATCTATCGTCGGCTTTCGACTGTGTGAGCCGTAGAAAGCTCTGGAACGCCATGATGAAAATGGGTGTAGAGCAGAATCTAATTAATTTACTAGCAGATATGCATTCTGACACAAGGGCAAACGTCCGGTACACACAGGATTTAACTGTGACAAAAGACTTTGGTGTGCACCGGGGCGTTCGACAAGGGTGCATTTTAGCCCCGTTCCTTTTTAACTTATATATAAATGATTTGGAAGAGCATCTTTTAAGTACAGGAGTTGATTACCCTTACATTGGACGTAAAGGACTGCCAGTTCTGCTTTATGCGGATGACGCAGTCCTTTTGTCCAGAACTGCTAACGGTCTTCAAATATTATTAAATTCCTTTTTTACATTCATGAAATCTCGAGATTGGAGTATAGATAACTCTAAATCTTTCGTAATGAAGGTTGGCCAAGGTAACAAAAAAACAAATCGTTTAAATGTTAATGGGGTCACAATTCCTACAACAAAAACATTCTCCTATCTAGGAGTCCTGTTCGATCACCAACTGAACTGGGGACCCGTAGTACAGAAAAAGAAGGGAGAGGTAATTAGGGCAAATGCTGCAATACTTAATTTTGCACGAAAAATGGGCAACAGCCCAGTGGCTGCATTACTTCAACTTTACCAGGCCAAGAGTTTTGCCATTGCATGCTATGGCAGTGACATATGGGGATATGTCCCACTAGTAGCCCTGGAGATAGAAGAAAATAACTTTCTGAAACAGATACTAAGGGTCCCTGGCGGAACAGCAAACTTCTCCGTACATGAAGAGCTAGGTGTACCATTTCTATGTGACAAAATAGCAGTAAAACCCTTAGTATGCTGGCTAAACTGTTGGATAAATAACGATGTCCCTCTTACCCAGCTAATACTGAGGGAAGCGTTAACATGGGAAAACAGGTTTAAGGTTCCTTGGATAAAGTATCTAAGCAACTGTTTCAGGGAAATCGGGCGTCCCGAACTCTTCTTAAACCCAAAGTCCATTACGAAACTGGATGTTATTCTTGTGAAGAAGGCATTTATTTCCTCCAGGTTCTTAGACAGGGAGGCCGGTGAAAAAAGGAAAGGAAGTGTACGCAAACATGTGCTATTAAAAACAACCCTGCTCATGGAACCGTACTTGTCATGGCCAATGACAAGTTATGACCGCTTCCTGTTGTCAAGGTTTAGGCTGGATTTATTTCATTTATTGCTGGCCGTGCCAAAGGGAGCCCACCGTGGACAAGTGTTGCCGGCTTGCGGCTGCGACGAAAAGTCTCCGCAAGACCTGGCACACTTAATTTTTTTGTCCATTTTATACCATACCACGGAGGTTATATTTAATACCCTGTCTTAAAAAACAGAATTTTTCTCAATTTAGACCGGCACTTTGTTATCTTCAGATGTTAGGCTGGGATTGTACCTTATTTGTGTGTAGTTTTTTAAAATTAGCACTCAAATTTAGGAAAAGTATGGAAGGCTAGCTGTGCTTGTAACAGACATATTTTTAGAAAAATATTAATTCTTCTATGTCTACCGAATAATCCTTTTTTAACATTTGAGCGTACATCTTGTCTGTAACTTTTTTTTCTTGTAATCTTTTATAATCAATTTAATCAAGTCGTTTTAAACCTCTTTATGTAAACATGAGTCAATATACGTTTTGTGTGTAATGCTTTTATGGTTGTTATTTTAAATAACCGAATAAAGTTATTTGAACTTGAACTAGTAGTGGGAAACACCTGATGTCCAGACTGTACAGAACTGCTATTGCCTTGCTCCCAACTAAGGAAGAGGGGATAAGACGGGCATGGAAACAAGACCTGGGGCATCCTCTCAGACAATCAGCGTAGATATTGTTGTTAAACAAGTAAAGTTTCCTTTAATCATAAACATAAAATACTACATTACAAGTTCCTATGTCGGGCTTACTTCACCCCTGCTAAGGTACACCGAATGGACCCAGCACGCCCACACACTTGCCCAAGATGCAATAGCCCGATGGCAGGCTTTGCACATGACATGGGCATGTAACAGGGTGTCCCAATTTTGGACAAGTGTGTTTAACAAACTATCTCGGATGACAGATATAAATATTACTCCCTCACCCCTGCAAGCATTACTAGGATGCGTGCAAGACATCACAAAAACCTCCCGATGCTTTACTGCATTGGCGTTATTGCTGGCGAAACGCAAAGTTGCATCGACGCAACAAGGCTGGATATTCAGTATGTCCTATTGTAACAACAATAGCGAACTTTATACACAACTGCAACCCCCAGCATCCAGGCCACTTGATGTATGGAAACACTTCTGTTCATACCTTCTAGCACAATCATCAGTAGGCTAGCAGACAGAACAATCCTATCAGGCGGGTACACCTCGGGAAGCTGAGCAGAGTCGCTAGCATTAGTGAATAGTATTTTTGCATTACCAAAATGTTTTGTGTAATCATTATTGAAACAACAAAAGATGATGTAAGATGTGTTACTCACCTAAAATGTAATGGGCGTTCTGTATACTATTGTTTTATTGAGAAAATGATAAATAAAGCTTTAAATAAAAAAAAATATATACTGACAAGTACTGTATCTGTTGTTCACTTCTTAGATTATAAACATAATAAAATGAAATAATCCTCATTAGGCTCCCCTTGGTACAACATTAGAATCAAACGTAAATCCCTATTTTCGAAGAATGGGTTGATATAGGACAACACTTGTCAAACACCTAGGCTCAGAAAGTGGCCACGTCCCTTTTTCCTCAAGTGAGCGAACATACAATCTAAATGAAATAGACATCTACTAATAAAAAGAGTTTTGATCTAAACCAGATCTCACCATGCACCAGATTTATTCAGCATTTTCTGGAAAATCATCGGCAGGACATATAGCTTCTAAAATGTATAAAAGTACAACTCCTAAACAGTCAAGTATATTAGTATAGCAAGCGACCTACAAACCAAGTGGGAGAACCTTCTCAAAGATGACCCCAAACATTTTTAATAAATCTGTAGAGACTTGTAAAAGTACTTGGTGTCCACTAGCCAAATTGCTTTTTGAGATATGTTGATAGAATGATGTGAGGTCAATGATTTCTAGAACAGTAGATGACTGCCCGAGAATTAATGCTGGACTGCATTGTCAGCAGTGAAAGGGAGTAAATATAATGTGCATCCACTGTGCGCTCATAGATTGCAGAAGATCTTCCTGATCCTGTGTGTAAATCGATACCGATACACTGCTTCTCCGCACCTGCTATGTTTTATCAACTCTTGTATTATGTGATGAGCATGTTTAATAAAAAAAGATTTTTTGAATGCTTTCTGTGTGGTGAATTATTAATCAACTTAGTTTTTAAAATGCATTTACATCAGAAACACGAGGGACTAACTCGTGCTCTTTGTTGCAAAAGCAAGTGCGTATAAAATAATAAACTAACCTTGTCTATTGTTTTTGTCAGTAGTAAATGTGGCTGTTTAACTAACAGCATGTGCTTATTATGTGTGCTTATGTTAGGTCTTTACGTCTTTATGTGGCATAAGCTCGTGGAGGATCCTGCGGCCTAAAAGAAGAAGGTAGATATGAAATGCAGCTTTGTGTGCACAGCTAGGTAACAAAAATTAATGGGTTAATAATTAGCAAAGGGGGTGGGTAACAGAATGGGTCTCAATTCTCTAATTAATTGATGTCTTGTGTTTGTTTAAATAATAGTTTTCGAGTGAGGCCTAAAGGCACATTGAAAAGATGGCGTTTTCGAGTCCTGTCCAGAAAGAGCCTTGCATGGAAGTGGAAACTTTTACCACGTTGACAAGTTTTTGCAAATTCAAATAAACTGTGCTAAATGTGCTCTTGGAGAGAAAGATTCAAGGACAGGAATCGGCAAGTTTGCCAAGCCAAGGAAGTCATGTACTGTAGCTCAAATGAAAGTAACATTTTTAAGGAAGCTGTGTGACTTGAAAATAAGAGACAATGGACTCTAAGAAAAGCCCGATCTAGGCTTGGAGAAAGGTGATGACGCCATATGAGCTGACAAAAGTCAGCCAATGAGGACACTGGATGGCAAAGAAATGTGTTCATTTTAGAGAAGATTAGCTAGTCAGAAAGGTATAAAACTTGGCCCCATGGGCAGGAGGGCGCCTCTCGCTTTCCGATTCCTGAAGGGCGTGACGTGCTGTTGGACTCTTTGGCGCACGTAAGGATAGCAGACTTTAATGATTATTCCTTTTTAGGTGGAGCGAGATTTAGACAGGGAAATAGAATCTAGGGAATGGAAACTGTTATTTTCTTTAATTCATGCTGATTGATTTGCCTTTGAAGTGTCAGCCTAATATGTTTTCCCCTTTAAAAAACGCTGCTTACATTTTTGCTAATAAAATAAAGATAACTAATTGAAAATGCTCTTTCTTTGAATAATAAAGTTAATAAAATTAGATTTTTGAAACGACAAGCTGGTCTTGTTTATTCATGGTCTGGTTACCATTAGCTGATCCATTTACCTAAGTGACTTAATTACAATGATAAATGATTAAAACCATGGTAAGAAATGATAAACTGCAGTTGTATATAAATATGTAAATAGTTTGTGAATAGTACTGTTTAATTAGGTCACATGATTCAGTTGCCCAAAAATTGTCTCGTTGGTATATGGGCCTTATGAGTGATTTATGATTAATGGGGAGTATTGTGGTGTTGGGTAGCGTTGGTGAGACAACTTTTCCTAGGGGTGCTGGATCAATTCCTTGGTAGCAGAGTTACGGTTGCTATGGTAACTGTCATGCTACATGGTAATTACATAGGATCGATGTTTAACATATGTTGAGTTTGTTCAGTTGTTATGTAGGCCCATACAGCTGTGCCTGTAAGGGTTGGTCACTTGCGAGCCCTACTAAGATCCGCTCCCTGGAAGACGCTACCCCTATCATACGTAAGCACGTTACATCTCGGGACCTCCGGATCTGGTGCTTAAACGTGAGATCTCTGGTCAAACATCACCAGTCCATATATGATCTGCTTGAAAAAGAAGACCCTGATCTTTTTTTATTGACCGAAACCTGGCTTCAGGATGCTGACTCTGCCATTTTGAATCTTGCCTTTCCCCAGAACTATACGGTCTTTACGTCCAACAGGACCACAAGAGGAGGTGGTATCGCCATGGCAGTTAAATCCTGCTTTCCTGCTGAATGGAAACTGTCGGGGCTGCCCGCCTGTGAAAGTGCTATCTTCAAAGTTGCTTTTAGCCATCATTTTACTTTCAGCGGTATGCTCATCTACCGCCCTCCCGGCAATGATACTGTCTTCAAATCCGCGCTGGCCGATATGGTGAGCCCTATAGCGCTCGGTTGTGCGAATTTTAACATCTTGGGGGACCTTAATATCCATTTCGATAATAGGTCATCCACAACCGTGAACACTCTGCTGGCGGATTTTGAAGCTCTTCAACTCATCCAGCTTGTTACTCTTCCCACCCACTCAGGGGGCCATATTCTGGACCCCTTTTTTTCCACGCTTGAGTGTGTGAAGATGTCAGACCCGATGCAGATAGGATGGACGGATCATTTGCTAGTGGAAGCCTTTTGTCCTGTCCACGATAAGTCTTTCAAACCGGTGGACAGGCCTACTCTAAAAAGACTTTGGCATAAACTCAAACTTGAAGAGTTTTACAGTTTACTGGAACAGAAACCTTTGAGCGCCTTTGCTAACGTGGACCAAGGCTACCAACAGTTCTGCACTTGGATCTCTGAGGCTCTTGACTCCCTTATACCTTTGCGGTGGTCGAAAGGCTGGGCAAAAACATCTAGCCCATGGTATAATAAGTCCCTTGCCGAGCTGAAAAAATCTTGCCGGAAAACAGAGAGGGAGTGGAGAAGATCTTACGATCCTGCTCTGAAAATCCGGTATTTTGCCGACCTGAAGCTCTATCACAGGGCCATCTGCAGAACACGGGCCGCTTTTTATGCTCAGGAATTTGCAGCCAGTACTAATCCATCTAAACTGATCTTTAAGGTCCTGAAGGACCTTATGAAAAAAAGAGCCACCTCGGAGGTGATTTGCACAGACTCCCATTGTGAGAATCTGGCCATTTTTTTCCTGGAGAAAGTGCAAAAAATTTACCGAGGATTCGATCAATGTCGGCCGAATCCAGAGGTAATTGACCCCGATTCTTTGGGGTATGAGACCATGGCTACTTTACCAGTCTTGTCCACTGAGGTCTTTGACAAACTTAGCCTCAGGGTGAAATCAGGTTCTCCTCTGGACCCGCTGAAGCCAGCTCTTATCAGCACTCTTTCCCCGCTGTGTCGGGCTCCCATATTGAATCTTATCAATATGTCATTGTCCAATGGAACGGTACCCACTGCTTGGAAACAGGCAGTAGTCACTCCAATTTTAAAAAAGGTCAACTCCGACCCTCGGCTGCCAGAAAATTATCGACCGATATCCCTACTGCCTTGGATAGCTAAAGTAACGGAAGCCCACGTTAACTCAGTTCTGTCTGAGCATCTGGCTCGCAATCAGATACTGGATCCCAGCCAGAATGGCTTCCGGCCAGGACACAGTACCGAGACGGCATTACTTTACATCACTGAACATCTTCGCCAGGTACTTGATTCCGGACGGACAGCAGCGCTTTTGTTATTAGACCTAAGCGCTGCTTTCGATACTGTGTCCCACCATATACTGATCCAACGACTAGAGGAAGCTGGAGTCACTGACATCGCTCTCCAGTGGTTTCGATCATTTTTGTCTGATCGAACCTTTAAAGTGGCAATACCACCAGGCCAATCCATCATCCATCCCTTGGAGCTGGGAGTCCCACAGGGCTCCTCGTTGAGCCCCACAATGTTCAATCTTTATGTGAAACCGTTGGCTGCAGTCGTCAAACAGTGGGGTCTGACGATGACCTCATATGCTGACGACACGCAGCTGGCGGTGACACTCAGTGGAGACCCTGAGGTGGAGGCCCCCAGATTCCGTGCGGGTCTTGTGGCAGTAGCAAGCTGGCTTCGCACCAACTGCCTACAGTTGAATGCCACCAAAACTGAGGTGTTGGTATTGGGGAAGCACGCTGAGCTATGGGGAAACCAGTGGTGGCCATCAGAGCTGGGCGTTATCCCGATTCCAGCTGCTGGAGTGAAAAATCTAGGCATTTGGCTGGACCCCGCGCTCACTTTTACGGACCATACTAAGAAGGTGGCTGCCACGTGTTCTGGTATCCTGCGGGGCATAAGGCCGGTCTTAAAGTACTTCGATCCCCCCACCAGACAGCTCGTGGTCCAGGCATTGATTTTATCTCGGCCCTATCTATGGGAGTGCGCTGATGTTAGGGATGAATCAGGCGGAGGCCTCTAGGCTCCAAAGGGTGCAAAATGCTGCGGCACGGGCCATTGTGGGCCTCCCCAGACACTGTTCTATGTCTGGTACCATCTCGGCCCTACACTGGCTTCCGGTCAGACAGCGGATCAAGTTTAAAGCGCTGTGCTTGGCCTTTAAAATTCTGACATTTTCTTCGCCGCCGGCACTTGCCAATCTACTTATTCCTTACATCCCTCTGAGATCATTGAGATCAGAGGCTCTCCATCTGGCAGTTTGCCCTCGTTTTAAACTGAGTAGAATGGGTGGCCGTTCTTTCCGGGTGCTCGCAGCAGGGTTATGGAACTCGCTCCCGGTGTGCACTCGAGCTCTTAATGACTTACTCGCCTTTAGGCAGGCGATTAAAACCTTCCTGTTTCCCGCCCTAGTATAGTCATCCCTTTCTTTTACTGTGTGTTATGTTATAGTGCCTGTCAAAGCGCCAGGACGCCCCTTTGCTGGGGCAGCTGTGCGCTATAGAAAAATAAATAACATAGCATGTAGTCGAAAGGTTTTTTCCAGCAGTGTGAAAATTCCTAGTTGTGCCGGCAAGAGTAATGTAACAGGTGAAGTTGCACAGTGCATTTGTTCTGTTTCAAAATAGTGGTATTGTCATATATCACTAGTGTTGTGGACGTACAGCACAAGTTTAGGGATTCTAGGTGTGTAAGGTAGAATGTATAGTGAGGATTGTCTATGAAATTGTAGCTTTCGAGTATAGGGACTTGGAGCCTGTTTTAAAACTCATTGTGAAAAGAGTAGTAGAATTTATCCAAGATTGAGTGATGGGTTAGGAAGCGTTGTCTATCTTATTGGCGTATGAGGTTTTCTGGTGTGGGTTAAAGTCCTACCAAGATTCATGTATGCATGGTTAGGGATTTTTCTGTTTGAATGTGCGTAAATGATTTAGTAATATCGATCGAGTGAAACTTTGAATTGTTACTATATGTGCATTCAGAGAGAAACGAGTTCGTTATTACCTGCTAGAAGGGTAGAGTAGTCCTACTCTATCAACGAATTTAAATATTCTGTGAGAATAGCGTTGTCTATTCCACGCAAAAGAATACCTGAATGACCGGAAAAGCTATCACTTTATTTTAGCGAAACAGACAAATGGTTTGTTTTTCTGGAGTTACTAACTGAATTCCATTGAAAAGATTTGTTAAAAATGGCGCTGTGAAAATATTTTGTAAAGGAGGTGTCAGTGTCACAGCGGAGCGAGGACAGAGAAGCTGCAGCGCAGTATACGTCACTAGTGTCACGCTGCGATTGGCTAGCATACGTCACAGTATTCGCGCACTGATTGGTTCATGTGACTAGACAGGCTTGCAGCTGATTGGCTTATCCCGAAAGCAGTATTTCTATTGGTTGAGCAAAGCAGTGACGTAGCTTAACTTGATTGGCTTGTTGGTGAGTTTCGCGCACGGATTGGTTGAATTTGCGGAATAACCATTTCCTTGTTGAAAATAATTACAATTCATTTCGAAGTAAGCGGAATTGTTTTTAAAACATGGATTATTATTACATGAAGGAGAAAAAGAAGCTTTCATGGTTTCAGAAATTGAAAAATAAATTGAAACCTGACAAGAAAATTGAAACGCGAGGTGGAAGATTACTTCATAAGTACAAAACACCCGCAGCTTACATGTTAGGTGAATATGGTTATCATACTTGTCTTTGGATTGAGAATTGGATGGAATATACCAAGAATGATGGTGTATTAGCATGGCCGGAAGATGGATCTTTTAACATTAAAGTAATGAAAAACTTAAGAGAAAAAATGATGACTCTTGAACCAAAGCCTAGACCTACACAATTTGAGGCTTTAGCTGAATGGGAGGATGAGATGTTTAAATTGGAACGAGAGAATAAAAGGTATAACAAGAGGTACCAGATTGGACATAAATAGGGAAACTCATGAGGATAGAATGCGTCGATGGAGACGCAATGCATGTGATGGTCTGTATCCAGCGAGAATTGGTGAGGTAACTAGTGAAAACAATGTCCAAAAGAAAAATAATAATGCTGAAGAAAGTGAATTAGAAGATGCAGTTTTAGAAGAGATTTATATTACAAAACAGAAGCCGTCTCCTTATCAACCAGTTTGTTCATGGTCTTCCCCGAGAGTTCCTCCAGGAACTTCTCCAAGTGCTCCTCCTAGAGAAATTATTGATGAGACATCACCTAGATTAAATCAAAATAATGCAAAAACTCCTGAAAGAATAGAAACAAGATCTAATTCTAGTATATCCGGTGAAAATAGAAATCATGCTGAAACCCCGGTTCACAGGAATGAAACTCCAACAAATGTAATGAGAACAGAAAGATGTGAGGAAATGCCAAATACTTCAGAATATTTCCGACCAAAAGATGAATTAATACAGCAGTTAACTAAAAGCATGGAAGCAGTAACGGTACCAGTAACGATTGGACCTGTTCAGCCAGTTTTGATCAAAGGGAAATTAGGCATTCAGCTTTAACTATTCCATTAAATGCAGAAATTCAGAAAGTGGCTGAAAAATTTTATTCAGATTTATCTGAAATTCACCGAGAGAAAACAATGATGCCGGACTTAACTTTTAATCAAAGCTTCACGAATAAAACTATATCTGGTGCAAAATCTGATTCTGGAACTCCGGAAAAGAGCATAAATAAAATAGATTTAACGCATTCTCCACAAAGCTCAGAATTTAAATTACTTGTTGTTGCAAAATTGAAAGCAGATTTGGAGGAATTGATTATTGGCACAATTGGGCCTGACCGTTTAAAGCTATATCAGGATGATGAATTATTGTTTATTTGTAAAAGTATACAATGGAAAACTAAAACAAAGTATGATCAATTAGAGGAAATGGCTGCTGAATTAGAAATAGATTTAAGCAGGCAGATAAATTTGCAGAAACATTACAGACATTGAGAACATGAATACAACAGGAAGAATTATTCATATAAAAGAATTGATTGTGTTTCTAAAAAGATTAGGTGAATTAAGTAAATGGAGAGTAAAATGGACAAAGAGAGGAAGACAGACGAGAAAGAGGAGAAGTAGCAAATGAGTTTCCAATGAGAGAAATAGCTGGAGGTGGATATGTGCATGTTCCTTGGTCAAGACAGGACATTTTACTGTTTACAAATGATTTTCTTTGACTGAGAGAAAAACCTGTGGAATGGTATCGACAGGTAGACAGATTTGTTAAGGTTTCAAAAGTTCTGTGGATTGATCTAGATGGATTCTTTGACATTGTTGTCCCATCGGATCTTTGGACAGAATGTAACATTTCTGTAGATTGGCCCAAAGAAGAACCTACCAGAGATAGAGTAACAGGTGCTCCTTCAGCAGATGTTATCAATCTGTATGATAAAGTAATTGTATGGTTGAAAAACAAGATTCCCCCGAAAGAAGTAGATTGGGTTAAAATAGATGGACCAAATCAAGATCCAAAAGAAACGGTACATTCCTTCTATGAAAGATTACTGCTAGTATTTAAACAATACAGTGGTTATGAAAAATTGAGTGAGAAAGATATGAGCCACTTTATTTACAGATTTGTTTATGGTTTAAGACCTGAAATTGGTGAAATGATAAGGTCTGGAATAGTTGGCTGGCAATCGCTCGCAGTAGATGACATTTTGAGAAAAGCAAAATATTGCAGTGATGAAATAGATGCAAAACAGAAGAAGCTAAAAGAGAAAGCTATGTGGGCACAGGAGAAAGTAGCTGAACAGCAAATAGCAACTCTAGAAAACAAAAATGTTAATCAGAATCAAGGGAAATTTAAAGGTAATTTTAATAAGCCAAGATTAATGGGAAATATTGAAGAGTTAAAGCAGAAATTCCCATGTTTTAATTGCGGTGAAATTGGACACTGGAAGCGCGAATGTAAGAATCCGCCCAGAAATTTTAAAAATGCATCATTAAATCCACAGATGCAGAATGAGATAAATCTGCAGCAACAGCTACAGCGACAGGTAGTGAATCAGCAGAGTCAGATTCCACAACCGCCACTTCCAAATTGTGTGAATGTGCAGAGGTACAATACAGAAACGGGATTCTGCGGAGGTGAACAGGTAAACAGATCGCCAAGAGTGAATGTGTCAAATGTTTCTCAACAGTATTTGTTGAATGAAAATGTAGGGAGTGATTCTGAGGATTACTTATGACGGTGCCTGAGAGAGGAGGAAGAGTGTGTGCTTGGAGCCACTCTTGAGGTAGATCAGTCTGGTCAATTTGTAAATGGTAAGGTGAATGATGTAGAAATCACTTTTCTAGTGGACACTGGTGCTACCCGTTCTACTGTTAGATCAGTAGAAACAAAAAACTTGCCTCTCTCGGGTGAAAAGATTCAAGTAGTTGGAGTAGCTAATCAACAAATTAAAACAGATTTAACCGAACCAGTTTAAGTTGAAATTGGCAAATTTAAAGACAAACATAGATTTGTAGTTTGTAACAGCAGCCCTGTAAACCCGTTAGGAAGGGACATACATGTAAGATGAATTGTAAAATATATTGCTCACCGGATGGTATTGAGCTTCAAACTCAAGAAGAAGATGGGCTTTACAGATTAACAATGTTAATGGTCGAAGCAGAGGAAAATACATTATTTCCTGCATTTGATAAAAATAATTTACCTGAAGAATTAAGAGACAGTCAATGCTAAAATTTGGGATTTAAATGGAGACGAAATGGGTTTAATGAAAAATGTAGACCCAGTAAAAATAACAGTGAAGCAAGGAGTAGATTTTCCAAACATTCCTCAGTATAAAATGAAAGCAGAAACTATTGAAGGTGTTATACCTGTGATTGAAAAATTCATAAAACAAGGTGTTCTAAAAGATATTGAGAGTAGTCCATGCAATTCACCGATTATGGGAATTAAAAAGCCAAACGGAACTTTCAGGATTGTTCAAGACCTGAGAAAGGTTAATCAAATAGTTGTTCCATGTTGCCCAGTTGTACCAAACCCAGCGGTAATTCTTTATCAGATTCCGCATGATGCAGAATGGTATACCATTATAGACCTTTGTAACGCATTCTTTACTGTTCCATTGCATCCAGAAAGCCAACAAATGTTTGCGTTTAGGTTCCAAGACCGTATTCTAGCATGGTGTCGTATCCCTCAAGGGTATACAGGAAGTCCATCTATTTTTAATCAGTTGCTAAAGAAATCCTTGGAAAATCTAGATTTACCTGGAAAATCGACATTAGTGCAGTATATTGATGATCTCCTTGTGGCTGCAAAAACACGAGATAACTGTGTAACAGATACCATTAGTCTCTTAAATCATCTGGCAGATGAGGGACATAAAGTGTCTAATGCAAAATTACAGTTTTGCAAATAAGAAATGAAATATCTTGGTCACAGAATTGCAAAAGGAATCAGGCAAGTGACAATTGAGAGAATTAAAATGATTCAGGGAATGCAACCTCCAAAAACACAGGGACAGGTCAGAATGTTTTTAGGAATGGTAGGCTATTGTCGCCAATGGATTAGTGGATTTTCAGTAATTGCAAAACCACTGCAGAGATTGACAAAAGCCAGACATAAAAGACCCAATTACCTTAACAAAAACTGAGTTAGAAGCTTTTGAACTGTTAAAGAAAAGTTTATGTGAAGCACCTGCTTTAGTCATGCCAGATTATGAGAAGGAATTTGAGCTGTATTGCAGTGAAAGGGAAGGATGGGCATTATCAGTTCTGATTCAAAGACATGGAAGACTGAGAAAGCCAATAGCTTATTTATCAGCAGTTCTAGATCCCGTTGCAAAAGCATTACCAGGCTGCTTAAAAGCAGTAGCTGCAACAAGTGTAAGCCTTGAACAAAGTGAAGGAATAATAATGGGATTCCCTGTAAAAGTATATGTACCCCATTCAGTTGAAATTCTTCTTACCAGAAGCAAAACACAGCATTTGACAAGTAACAGGTTAACTAAATATGAAAAAGTTATTCTGGGATCAGATAACGTTTCGATTGCAAGATGTGTGAATTTAAATCCTTCCACATTGTTGCCTGATGGTACTGTAACAGAAATCAGAAAAGAAAATGATATTGATCATGAATGCCTGGATGTTTTAGAATATTGCACTAAACCCAGACAGGATATAAAAGATGTCCCGTTAACTGGATCAGACTTTGTTTATTTTGTTGATGGTACATGCTTAAGAACAGATGAAGGTGTTCTGAGTGCAGCATATTCAGTCTGCACAGTTGCAGATGTAGTTGAAGCCTCTTGTCTCAAAGGAATTCGTTCAGCTCAAGTAGCAGAATTGATTGCTTTGATTCGTGCATGTGAAAGGGCAAAAGAATTAAAGGTTACCATAGTGACTGATAGTCAGTATGGATATGGTATAGTCCATGACTATGGCCAGCTCTGGTCTCAAAGAGGTTATTTAACTTCTGCGGCGACTCCTATCAGAAATGCAAAATTGATTAAAAAAAAAGGTTGATCGACGGTATTCAGCTACCTAAGAAAATTGCAGTCGTGAAATGTACTTTTTTTTTTTAGGGCTAACAAAGGTCCTAAGCACTAAGATACTTGAATGAATAATAAGCACATGCTTTGAATACGAACTGTGTGTCTTTTGCCTCCAATGTCCAGCCGGACAAGGAAGTGTTTATTTCAGGGAATTAGTGAATATATACAAATTTTAGAAGTGGAGCAAGCCACAAATTAATAACTGGGCACAAGCCTGTACCAAGTCAAGGAGAAAAACAATACATGGGGGAGAAAGAAATAACAGGCAAACAGGTTGGAGAAAGAGGTGGCTTACAGTACACTGAAATCTTACGTAAGCTCTAACCAACAGTGACTGCAACACATAATACAAAATGAAAAGGGAGCAGTACTGTACAAACAGTCGACGAACGTTTTGATCCCTGTCTCCAAAATTAAGTTGGGATCATCTTCAGGACTACAAATAACAATTTTTGCCTGATTGTGTTTATACAAGCCTGTGGGATTAAACAGGAGGGAGGAAAGGGGAAGAGACAATTTATCTCATGGGAAATTATTTAAATTTTTACAGCTGGTCAGTTACAGTTCTATACAATACGGGTTTGGTAATATGCGAAGATAGTGCAAAGAGGTTGCTGTGCAGAGAGCGATCGTGGTTATTTCAAAAGGGCACAGGTGGCAGTGTGCTCATTTTTTGAAGGATCATGTGAGAGACCATGCAGGTGAGATAGTGCGTGGTCACTAGTCATTGGGTGATAGTGGACAGGTGCATCTAAAACGCGATGGAGGCGGTGCTCATTTGAGTGAAAAACCGGCAACTGCCGTGTGACAAGTGAAGAGTGCTTGAACTGAAATACACAACACGGAGAATAGGCCAGTGACTGATAAGGCCGACCGTGAGAGTGGAGGTGGTGAACAGTATACTAACCAAGGCACTTTATAGTAGTGCGGTCACGGCGGTGACTAGGATGCAGCAAGCATCGATCTAGGGTGAGACGGAGGATGACACGTTAGCAGTTGGCAGTGAAGCATAGGTTGCTTAGAGGGGAAGATCGTATGATTAATTTACCTAGGACGCCAAACGTATTAGCATTAGGCACGATTCAGTTCGGAAACCTCAATGTTGTTTCCATCTAGATACTGGTGGTGTGACCTGCATAAAACAAGCGGTGGTGTTTAGTGAACTATGCCAGAGGGCAGTGCCGATCACGAAAGATTTAGACTGAGGTGGAGTTTACCTTGGCAGAGATTGCTGCCGGCTTGTGAGGCGCCGCGCGCTCAATAGCGCGAGCCTATTCTTGGCGATTCCTGAAAACATGAAAAAGAAAATAAAGGTCCGTTGGTCAGTCGGGCGGTGTTTCGGAAGTGCACAGTGCCCGCGGGAATAGGAGTGAGCCTTACCGCAATGTGGTCGCCGTGAGACCGAGAGTGTGTCCCGTCTGGTCAGCGTGGTAGCTGTTGCGTGCAGCTGGAGGGGAAGGCGTGTTAATCAACATTCTCGGTTGTCGTAAAGACTGAGAATGGACTACTTGGGGGTCCTAGGCAAGGCTGAAACATGCACGCCATCTTGGAGTGGTGGATTAGTGAGTGAGTGTTTACAAGATGACACGGAGGGTTTTAGGCTCTCTGCAATTGACAATTCTCATACAAACAATAATTTGTAACAATAAGAAGTTGAACAGATCATTCTGTACTATTTTGTTCAAGTGCAATTAAAAGAATTGCGTCTGATGAGTTTGCAGTTCATTATACTCACGGAGGAAGACATAAACCAACAGAGACAAGGGAAATTATACTAGGCTGGTCCAGTCCTCAGCTCTGTTGAGGCCATTCTGTATAGAGTTGAATTGTATGATGGACTTCAGTTCTTCCTTGTTCAACAACTGTCCTGTGTTGCCACCTCTGGGCAGAAGTTTCAGTACTTTCAGTACAGTCCATTTAATGTCATTTTCTGAGTGTTTGAGTGCTGTAAAATGCTCAACCAATGGTGCATTCGGGGTCCCGCAGCGGATGCGGCTTCGGTGTTGTCCGATGCGGATCTTGACTTTCTGGCTGGTTTGTCCTATATAAACCTTTAGGGAAGGGCATTGAATCAAGTATAGAACATTTGATGTGTTACAATTTGAGAAGGAATAGCATTGCACAGTGACCTTATTAAAAGAAAAACTTTTGCCTTCCATTGTAGAGTTAGTTATTACAGCCACCACATTTCGAGTGGCCAACAATGGGGGACAGACCGCATACAGTGTCAAGAGTAGAAGAAGGTGGTGCACTGGGTAGAGCTGCCCTGACCAGGTGGTCTCTGAGATTTTTGTTTTTCTTGAAGGCAAACAATGGTTTTTCAATGGTGAGGGTGCCCGAATTAATAATGGGCCAATGCTGGAGTATGGATTTCCTCAACTGATGGGAGATAGGTGAGAAAGTGAACACGCATGCAATGCGTTTTGAGTCAGTTTAGGGTTTGGGGTTGAGTAAGATCTCTCTCGGACAGTGCCAAGCCCGTTTGGAGGCATTTTTCACTATTTTCTTAGGGTACCCCCTTTCTTTCAGTTTTGATGCTAGGATAGCGGCTTTTTGGAAATAATCTTCCATGCAAGAACAATTGCGCCTAATTCGCAAAAATTGGGAAAAGGGGAGGGAATCTCGCAGGGCCCTTGGGTGATTGCTGTTGTAGGCCAGGAGAGTATTCTTTTCAGTGGGTTTTCGGTATAGTCGTGTGAGTAGGGAACCCTCCTTGTGGAAAATTGTGAGGTCCAGGAAAGAGATGGACTCATTATTGGTAGTGATGGTAAATGTCAGTCCCATTCAGTTGTTATTCATCCAGTGGAGGAATTGGCGTAGGCAATCGACGTCCTGTCTCCAGATGATGAAAATATCATCGATATACCTACGCCAAAACCCTATCCCTGCGAAGAATGGATTGGAGGGATTGAGAGACACATTAGTCTCAAGCTGGTCCATAAAAAGTACCGCCAGGTTTGGAGCAAATATTGCACCCATAGCCGTGCCCTTAATTTGTTCGTAGAAGGTGTTATTGAACAGAAAGAAGTTTCTCGTGAGGCATATTTCGAGCAATTGGAGGATGAACATGCTCGGCACAGGATGGGGGCGGGGACGTGATTCTAAGATCTTTTGGATCACTAGTAACGCTGATGTCTGGGGGATGTTAGTATAAAGGGACTCTACGTCCATGGTCACTAGAGTCCCTATTGTTGGGTAAAAAGGATGGTGCTCGATCATATTGATCATATTCATAGAATCTTTTATAAAACATTGGGTTGTTGGGACAAATTCCTTGATAAAATAATCCACATAAGAGCCCAGAGGTTCGAGGATGGACCCACATGCAGAGACGATCGGACGCCCAGGGGGGTTGTCCGCGTCTTTGTGCACTTTGGGAAGTGTGTACATTACGGGAATTATCGGGGTCTTTACATTTAGGAAGTTGAATTCCTTTTTTGATAAGAAGCCGGCATCGAGGCCGTCCCTGGTGACTTTTTGTATTAGGACCTGTATTTCCTTAGTGGGATTATGGGTCAATCTCTTGTAATGCTCTTTGTTTTCTAGTTGCCGTTGGATTTCTGAAATATATGCAGTTTTTTCTTGAAGCACAATCCCGCCACCCTTGTCTGCACTTTTGATTATCACACTGTCATTGTTTTTGAGGTGGGTAATTGCGTTTTTTTCTTTTATTGAAATGTTTTAGGGAATACATTTTTTCTTGTTCTGAAGGTTATGCAATTCTTTCAGAATGACCTTCTCAAAAGTTATTACTTCGGCAGGGATCATGCCTGCTGAAGGAAGGAAGGTGGAGGGGGCGGAAGGGAGTATTAGCAAACCCTTCTGGTGCGGGATGTAGTTGGAAAAAAGCCTGGAGGCGTATCCGTCTAAAAAAATCTCATGAGTTCGGTTTGCAGTTCCATGAAATTAGGTGGAACCGTAGGCATAAAGGATAGGCCTTTTTTGAGCAAAGATAGCTCGTCTTCTGCCAGAGTATAGTTCGACAGGTTGAAGATAGGAATGGTGTCAATGTTCTGTGGGCAAGAGGACCTTGATACTACCATTGGTAGTAGTTGTTGCGAGTCCTGCGCTCGCCTGGTGGATTGTGCCATCGCTGGGTTTTCTTTACTTTTCCATGTTGTGGTGGGTCCTGGGCGCCTCTGGCTAAAAAAGTGTTTTGATGTGATCAGCCCCTCCTGGCTGCGCTGCTGCCTTCCCCGGGGTCTGAACTATCTGAGGAGTCTGCAGAGGTATCTGAGAATCCCACGATATTCTGGCGTTTGTTATAGCGGCCCCAAGGACGGCTGTTTTGGTATCGTGGGTAGGATTTATTCGTATAAAAATCTTTGTGCAAATAAGGATATGTGTTTTCAATATTGTATGATTTTACATCCTTCTTAACTTTATTGGACTTTTTGTTTTGTTCAATTCTATGGAAGTCCGCAACAGTTTTGTCAATCTGTTCAAGTAACTTTTTGGCGTTGGGTGTCGGGTCTGAGTCAGATATTTGTTTGAGGATCTCTGCAATTTCTAGTTCTAAGGTTTTTAGAGTTTCGGTGGCGATATCAATTCCTAGGACTAGCCAGTGGCGGGAGCAGGTTGTCCCTATGTAGCTGAAGTTTTGGATGTACTTGGGGTTATCTGTGAAATGTACAGCGCACAAAAAAGGTAACGATTACATGACAAAAGGAAATGCATATGCTGATGAAATTGCGAAATTCTGCGCAAAGAACAATATGTCAATCAATCGGGAAAAAGCCAATGAACATGTTTTGAACTCACTTATGCTAACATCTGTAGTTGAGACATGGCAAGGAGTAAAAGATTTACAGGATGAGACAGATGATGAGGAAAAAGACACATGGTTAAAAGCAGGTTGCAGACAGCGAGAGGAAGATAAAATTTGGGTTTACAAAGATGACAGATCAGTTATGCCAGATAGCATGATTGCTGACATGGCTAGAATGTATCATGGTCCAGGACATATTGGAAGAGATTCAATGATTCGGTTGTTTAGGCAGACATGGTACAATCCAAAGTTCAGACTAATTGCAGAATCTTTTTGTCAGAGATGCCTGATCGGTCAGCAGATCAACCCAAACAGAAAAACAGTTGTGAGCATGCCACCCCATAACAAATTGAGATACGTTCTGGTGATAATCTGTCTGTTTTCAAGATGGGTGGAAGCGTTTCCAACTCGTCACAAGGATTCAGTTACTGTGGCAAAATTGTTTTTAAGAGAAATCATACCTAGGTATGGATTTCCGGTGACGGTCGAGACTGATCGTGGAACACATTTTTGACAACAGATTGCTAAAAATATTTTGTGAAGCACTGAAAATAAAGCAAAAGCATCACTGCGCTTACAGACTAGAAGCATCAGGTGTTGTTGAGCAAGTGAATGGCACAATCAAAAATAGAATAGCCAAAATGTGTTTAGCTACAGGAATGAAGTGGACTGATGCACTTCCACTTATTTTGATGTCTTTAAGAAGTACTCCAGATAAAAAGACAGGTTTAAGCCCACATGAGATACTCATGGGCAGAGTCATGAGACAAGCATTTGTACCAGTTGGTTAACTTATGAGCATTAATGATAGCGTCATTTTGGAGTACTGCAGGAACCTTTCTGACGTCGTGACTTCCGTGTTCCATCAGGTGGGAACTGAAGTGATTACCAGAGAGAAGGAACAAGCTCATGATCTGTTACCAGGAGACTGGGTGAGGCCAAAAGTTCACCGGAGAAGAAACTGCCTAGTACCCAGGTGGCAAAAGGCAAGACAGGTGATACTTGTCACAACAAATGCAGTAAAGTGCAGAGGATTGAAGAGATGGATTCATGCTAGTCATACCATTCGTGTATCGCCACCTGATAATCCTGACGAGGGTGATACTACAGCCGATTCAGATTCTGAAGAAGAACCTGAAAAAGATCCAGATCCTGAAGATCGACAAGAAGGTCAACATCTGGAAAATTCAATTGCGAATGAGG
Organism: Lissotriton helveticus; assembly: GCF_964261635.1. Classification (NCBI taxonomy): domain Eukaryota; kingdom Metazoa; phylum Chordata; class Amphibia; order Caudata; family Salamandridae; genus Lissotriton; species Lissotriton helveticus. The sequence continues at coordinate 254,529,168 of NC_136059.1, forward strand.
CGTTGAATGAAGATACTGAAGAAATTGCGATACAAGACTCTGAAAATGATGAAGATCTGCTAGAAAAAGAAGCAGAAGAAGAGTCTGATCAAGTGGTGATTCAAGATCAGGAGAATATTGAAAAGCAGATTGAAAGCTCTGAAGGCAGGAACGGAAGTTCTGAAACTGCGAAGTTGGAAGTAATTGAAGAAGAAGAAGACGAAATTCCGAATACCAGCTATAAGGATGATGTTCCTAACAGAGTGAAACTGCCGAGTAAAGAAGTACCTGAATCTAGAATTGAAATCTCAGAAAGCTAAACGGATGAAAGTGATGATGAATCCAAACTGAGAAGTTCAAGGAAAAGAGCTTGGAGAGCAGAGTGTAACCTGACTGAACCAAAAAAGAAATTATCAAGAAAAGGAGATAATTGGCCAAATGAACACGAGAGTCTAACATTCAAATTAGTAAACAGATCAAAAGAGCAGGTTAATGAAGTTTCAAGTCAAAAAGGAGACACAGCTAAGAAAAATCAAGCAGGAAAGAAAATAGAAGTGATTAGTAGTAGAGCAAAGAGAGTAGTAAGGCCTAATCAAAAGTACAAGTCCCCTGAGTGGACGTACATCATCATCCCACCAGTAGTGGAAGTGAATAGCAGTAGTCAGGAGGATTTAGATGATACGAGTGACAATGATTGATTTTGTTCCAATATAAAGTTGAAATCTGTATTTGGCATAAGGCTGAAGAAATGGTGTTAGGTGACACAAGGTCGAGGAAATTGTGTTAGCTGGAAAAACACATTGATGTAAGACGCAAGGTCGAAGAAAAGCTGTTAGAAAGTAGGGTTTTCTAAAAAAATAAAATAAAAAGTAAAAACAGGGGGTGTATATTAATTTTTGATTTTTTTTGTAAGGCTCTTGTTTCAGAAGTAAAGATGCCTTCTACAAATAATAATAATAATAATTCGAGATGTTCTATCTTAAGGAGATGTTGCAAAATGTCTTCTATTTGTGTGATTTTAATAATTTTGGTTTGGTTAATTTTAGCTGTCATTTTTCCTTTTGGTATTGACAAAGAAGAGTATAAGACTAATATGACTAGTAAAATTGTGGCTAAACAAGATAACCATGATGTAGTAGGCAAGTCTAATAGAGTTATTGAGCACAAACCAGAGATCCACTGAGATAGATCTGTTGGTGATTTTTCTAGTAATACCTTTTCAAGACTTTTATCTGAATATGTTAAAGTTATGGATGTGAAAGATTGTTATATTTGTGTGAAACTACCCCCTTCTGTTTCTGAGGGGGTTACCTATAATATGCTTCCCCTTACATATGGCATCACTTGCAGTGTAATAGCTAGTTTATTTTATCAGACAGGTCGCTTAGAGTACTATTACTCCAACTATGATGAAATTTTTGCAAACTTAAAGGTTGATAAAAGCTTAAATAAACAAACATGCTAAACAGATGAGGGAATTTTTCATTGTAACTAATGAACTTACTTATGAGTATGCTTTTAGAAATAATCTAACTTGTAAATTGAGAACTGAAGAGAAATCTTTCTTAAACTTGGTTGAAGAGAGAAGGGCAATTTATAAACGAAATGAAATGCTGAAACAGACCAAATCTAAGTTTTGGCAGATTGAAGATGAAAAGCTAAATGGTAGAACTGAAAATGTTGCTATTCACATAGATAAACCTGTTAGTGGTAAGCTTTGTATTAGAAGAGATAATACTCTATTGGATAATTATTTTGTTGGTGCCAGTCAATGTGAAGACACTTATCAAATCTTAGGTGGATGGGGATTTAAAGGTGGCAGAGATCCAATTTTTCCTGGAATTTATTTTGTATGTGGAGACAAAGCCTATTATAACCTCCCAGATCACTGGTATGGCACTTGCTATATCGGATTAGTTTTTCCAAAGATTTTTCATGTAGATAGAAATGTAAAGGGTTCATTTGAAATTAGTAATCATCTGAGTAGATTCAGAAGGGAAAGTTTTTCAGAAATTTTGGAAGATATTTTTGGTGCAGTAATACCTTTAGTGGGTATAATAACCCTGAATGCAGTTAAAAATCAGAAAAATGTCTACAATTGTTGACAGATTGTCTACTGATACTGCTAATGGATTCCAATTAGTTGATACTGAACTTATTGCCATGAGATCGATGGTTATGCCGGAACGTCTTGCTCTTGACATCCTATTAGCTAAAGAGGGAGGAGTTTGTGGAATTTTACATGTCCAGCATTGCTGTACATATATTCCAGATAAAAGCCAGAACATTGAAATGTATATTAAATATATTACTGAATTGCATACAGAAATTGTACCTTTAGCAGATGTAGATTTTTCGGAACGTTTGAGCAAAAGATTTTCAGCAATCAAAACTGGTTGCAAGAGATTGGTGGTTCAATTTTAGGCAAAATATTGTGTCCTTTATTTGTTATAGTTTTTGTGATACTTTTGTTAAAAATTAGTTGCATGTTACACAAAAGAAAGAAATATCTAAGGGAAAAGAAAAGAATTTACAAGCTCAGAAAAGAACAAGAAAAAGAAATAGAATTAGAAGAGTTTCGTAGGTCACAATATGAGAATTACAAACAAACAGCTGAATCGAAAGTTTAGCAACACTAATACTGTGAATGTCCAAAACATGTTCAAGGGTTTTAACATTTTTGCTGAAAATTTTGGGTGTAGTTTGGTGATTTTTAAATCACCAGATGAGGGAGTTGATGGAGCGAGGTTCAGAATGATATTTTGTTCTGACTCGCAAAGTTAAACTTCCATAAAACCGTAATTGTATTAATCAGTGTGTGGTGAATTATTAATCAACTTAGTTTTAAAAATGTATTTACATCAGAAACACGAGGGACTAACTCATGTGCTCTTTGTTGCAAAAGCAAGTGTGTATAAAATAATAAACTAACCTTGTCTATTGTCTTTGTCAGTATTCAATGCGGCTGTTTAACTAATGGCATGTGCTTATTAAGTGTGCTTATGTTATGTCTTTACGTCTTTATGTGGCATAAGCTCGTGGAGGATCCTGCGGCCTAAAAGAAGAAGGTGGATATAAAATGCAGCTTTGTGTGCACAGCTAGGTAACATAAATTAATGGGTTAATAATTAGCAAAGGGGGTGGGTAACAGAATGGGTCTCAATTCTCTAATTAATTGATGTCTTGTGTTTGTTTAAATAATAGTTTTCGAGTGAGGCCTAAAGGCACATTGAAAAGATGGCGTTTTCGAGTCCTGTCCAGAAAGAGCCTTGCATGGAAGTGGAAACTTTTACCACGTTGACAAGTTTTTGCAAATTCAAATAAACTGTGCTAAACGTGCTCTTGGAGAGAAAGATTCAAGGACAGGAAGCGGCAAGTTTGCCAAGCCAAGGAAGTCATGTACTGTAGCTCACATGAAAGTAACATTTTTAAGGAAGCTGCGTGACTTGAAAATAAGAGACAATGGACTCTAAGAAAAAACACGATCTAGGCTTGGAGAAAGGTGATGACACCATATGAGCTGACAAAAGTCAGCCAATGAGGACACTGGATGGCAAAGAAATGTGTTCATTTTAGAGAAGATTAGCTAGTCAGAAAGGTATAAAACGTAGCCCCATGGGCAGGAGGGCGCCTCTCGCTTTCCGATTCCTGAAGGGCGTGACGTGCTGTTGGACTCTTTGGCGCACGTAAGGATAGCAGACTTTAATGATTATTCCTTTTTAGGTGGAGCGAGATTTAGACAGGGAAATAGAATCTAGGGAATGGAAACTGTTATTTTCTTTAATTCATGCGGATTGATTTGCCTTTGAAGTGTCAGCCTAATATGTTTTCCCCTTTAAAAAACGCTGCTTACATTTTTGCTAATAAAATAAAGATAACTAATTGAAAATGCTCTTTCTTTGAATAATAAAGTTAATAAAATTAGATTTTTGAAACGACAAGCTGGTCTTGTTTATTCATGGTCTAGTTACCATTAGCTGATCCATTTACCTAAGTGACTTAATTACAATGAAAGAAATGATAAACTGCAGTTGTATATAAATATGTAAATAGTTTGTGAATAGTACTGTTTAATTAGGTCACATGATTCAGTTGTCCAAAAATTGTCTCGTTGGTATATGGGCCTTATGAGTGATTTATGATTAATGGTGAGTATTGTGGTGTTGGGTAGCGTTGGTGAGACAACTTTTCCTTAGGGGCGCTGGATCAAAGCCTATCCTTCACCCATTAATGAACCACTTTGCAAACAAGATATTGACTTACTTTATATATTGGTACCCACAAGCAGCAACGGTAAGGTATCCCATCTGACTAGAAAGATTGCACTAGAATATGTATAAATACACGGTAGGCATTGACCCAATTTACATGAGGTGCTGACAACTCCATAACTGCCTATTTATTTTTAATTGATGTATGGGAGAAACTAGGCAAATTTGGCACATGTGCAACACTCACTAGTCAACCAAGACCTTTATAAGGGTCTCTGAACACATCTAGCCCGCAGCCCCTCTCCCTTCAATCCACACTAACCCCCTTCTCCTTTACCTACACCTCTAGAACTCTTCCCACTCTAGTTTTAATCTTATAGGTCAAACTGAAAAGAAACATTGACTAATACAGCACCTTGAAACAAGAGTGTCTAAATTCTCTTGATCTACTAATACTTAGACTATTTTATTACAACTACTGTAAATCCAGAAATATAGCAATTAATACACATTTCTACACTTTCAACTTCCATTAGTCCTACAGCTCAACTATCTATTGTTTTGGGGGCATGGCAAAGCCGCTGACCAACATGGCAGCGCTGCGTTGAAGCTCCACTAGTCGTTTTCAGCATCCCCTTAACCAACGCACTATCGCTACTCTGCTCGCCTACAGGGGGTTCCCACCTCGCAGTGACCACACAGATATGCCCCGATTGTGACCAGCTGGGAGCTGCACGAGGCACCGGGCGATCGAGGTTTGGAGGGGAGGAGTGACCCTCTGGCGGAGCCGCTCCCGGTCCCATCGGGACCTGCCGTGGAAGCCCACAATCTGTTTATTGTTGCAACGTTTATAGTCGGCTGCAGGATTGTTTACTGTCACAGTGTTCTTACTGTTGTTGTTTTACATGCATGACACGCCTGTTACACTCCCCCAATGGTTCAACTGGGTAAAATAGCTGGTCTTTCAGTTTTGTCTCTGATGTCTTGGAACGTCAGAGGCCTCAACTATAATCGTAAAAGGAGACATGTTATTCATTATCTTCTCCGGCATAGAGTAGACATTGCCTATTTACAAGAAACGCACTTACCTAAAACTGACCCGTTCTGATTTGCTACGAGTTGGGGGGCACACAGGTACATTTCCAATTTTAGTGGCTATGCCAGTGGGCACGGCCATTCTTATTCACAAAACTGTTCCTTTCAGCTTAGGTTCTGTTATGGGGGATTGTGATGATCGATACATCATTGTCACGGGTTCTCTCATGGGGCATAGGGCGGCCTTGGTGTGCGTGTACGCCCCGAACACTGATTCTCCTGAGTTTTCCACTCATTACATGCTCAACTATTAAAACTAGAACCATGCCTCCTCTTGCTGGAGGTGGGGGTTTATTTACTCCTTAATCCGGTTTTAGATGGTACTGCCACAACCCCTGACACTAAGGTGCGAGCACGACAAGCTCTCCTGGCCCCATGCGAACAATTATCTCTCCTAGATATTTGGCGCCTGCACAATCCCGCCCTCACCGAATATACACATTACGCTGGGCAACATAATACCTAGAGTAGACTTTTGGCTGGTTCCCCCTGGCATTTCTGTAACGGTCCCGAGGACGTATTCCGACTACTCCCCGGTCCAACTTCTCCTGCGCCCCAAATTTTTATATCTTTTCAATAATATCCTTATACCACTCACTAACTTTTTTGACATTACGTATACTCCTTATACAACTTGTCTGCGGTGGTAAGTAGGCTTGCGTCCGCTGGCATGTTCTCACCTCCCATACGATAGAGGTGGGTATGGTGGGCCGGATCTCCAATTGTATTACCTGGTGGCTCAATGCTGCTATGCCTATGCATGGTTTCACCCAGATGCCAGGATCCCATATATCTGCCCGGAGGCAGATTCTGTCCTTCCTGAGCTGTTGTCCACCGTTCTACCCGGTCTTCCCAGAGACCCAATGACGTACAGACAGTTTCCACAACAAGCTGGGATTGGGATAACCCGTGACGGGTCACTGGTGCCTCCATCCAGTACTCCTCTGCCCTGCCTGTCCCAAACGCCCGCTGGCTGCCAATCACTGGCAAACAGTTAATACAACGCATCTTAACCAAATTTGCAATTTCCACATTGGGAGACCTATACCCAGAGGGACATATCTTCTCCTTGTAAGAAGATACCCGTTTCCATGGTCAACTTTGTGCGGAGTTGAATCCGCTCGGTACTGCGTGCTACGTTGCCCGGTTTCCCTCTAGAACCAGACTTGTTTACATCTCTCACACTGATAATTGAGAGCACGAGTGGGGCTCTTCTAATGTCTAAACTATACAAGGAATGTGCTTCACTACAGCCTGTTAATGATGACATGGTTCGCTCCGATTAGGAGGTAGATTTAGGATGCCCCATAACAGATGATCAGTGGGCTAAGTATTGTGCAGTTACAAAGGACATCTCTCACAACAGCAGGCATAAACTGCTTCATTTTAAGTTCTAACGCAGAATCTATATTACCCCTGCCAAAGCTCACAGTCTGGATCCGAACAGACTACATACTTGCCGCAAATGCGTTGCCCCACATGCTGATTTTGCACACCTCACATGAACCTGCCCAAAACTCCAAACATATTGGGAAGATGTACACAGCAAACTATGACAAAGCTGACACTCGCCCCCATAACCGGAGTGGCTCTAGTGGGATACACGGGAACTTCCCCAAAAAGATCAGACTTATTGCATCCCTCTGTCTGCTGCTTGCCAAAAGAGAAATTGCTCTATTGTGGGGGCCGCAAATCAGCTCCTACCCTTCAGGGCTGGCTGCACAGTCTAGCGTACTGTAATACCAACTGTGAGGTGTATGCCGGTATTCTGCCAAGCTTTTCCCGGCCTAAAGACATTTGGGGTCCCTACAGATCATATGTTGAAACCAGTCGGCAAGCCTCTATTTCTCAATTGAAACAGGGTATAGTCCCAGAAGGGTGAGGGGCTCCTCTCCCCATAATGCTTATACTTCACATTCTTTTCACACCTCACAAGGTATGATTATTGTGGACACTATGGCACTTTTTTTGTTTGTGGACTTAACAGGGAACTAGAATTTGGCCATCACTTGCTGTTGCCACGATATCCAGATGGGGTTGGACCTGTGGGACTTTGTATTCTTTATATCTTGTTTCTACCTTGTTGATATTTTGCAATTTATGTCATGTCCGTTTTGTAACGATAATATTATGTTCTCAGTATTTTTTTTGATCTACCGTCACCGACTTGCTTCTTGCCGAAACTATAAATAAAGTTTAAAAAAAGATATATATATCTATTGTTTTGATTGTCTTTTCTGAACATGCAATAAAAACTATTTGGCGGGGGAATTTAAGACATTGAAACATATAAACACAAATGCACCAAAATACTATATCATCATTAATAATACTCTTAATTATCTCTTTGTAACACAACTCACTGACTGCAAAACAGTCTGAGCTCTTTAAAAATATACAGACAATAATTATTTTAAAATTAATTATCCTTGAGTCTATATTCCATTTAGGACATATTAAATGCAATAGACATAAACCAGACTTGCTGCACCTCTAGCATCTAAACAGAATGTCTTTGAACTTCTGTTACAATCATACAAAGAACAGGTGCAAGCCAGCCCATGGCCCTTATAGCTCGTGTATAGGAATTTATATCTACATAAAATATATTTTTGTGGAAGGTGCACATCACAGTAGACATTATACTAGGTCCATGCTTTTTCTTAAATAACCAACCTAGAGCACTCCGTCCAGTGCGTGCATAGTTAGACGTAATAAGCAAATCAACATCTGACTCTTATGATATCTCCATTTAGCAGACTTATTAACCTCTATGCTTTTTAACCATTCATCACTAATCAGATGTGAAAGGATGTGGCTTGATCGCTTCCCATGATCTGTCATGAAAATTGTTGTGTGCACTAGGAAGCCTATGGATTGCCAAGGCCTGACAGGAGATAATCTTCAGTTCAGCACTGGTTGTCATAAAATGGTGTTCTAACTGTATACAGTGCAGGGCACCAGAGGTATACTCAGTTAGTTGCAATTCTTCCCCTGTGCCAAGGAGCAACACCGGGTCACCATCAAGCAAACAGCAGTGCTTTAACAGGCTATGCCAAATAAAGCAGACAGTAGAATCACACCATAATTTACATTAAACAGTCTATTAGAAAGGAAGACATTTCTTGCTCCAAATATCACAACCCAGTTCACCCAATCAAATTTCATTTCCAAGTTGAGCCTTACCATAGGAATTTTATCTGCCAGTTCTTACGTCCATAAATCAAAGTGAGTGGATGGACTATGATAATCAGTATTTCTTAGAGATTGAAAATGGTTGCATTAAAAAGAACCACGCCACCATTAAAAAGCTGCACATCGAGCCAAACATCATCTCTACAAAACAATTCTATTTGAGACAAAGCTACAAAAGCTGCAGAATGATCCATTGTTAGCTGAATAAGTGCCCAGGGTAGTCAAACACAGCACATTTCCTAACTAAGTTAACAAAAGAGATTACTACTCGTTTACATTCCCAACACACATCCCAATGAACATCACACGTGGAGCAGCAGAGACTGGGAAACACATTTTAAAGATTGCACAATCGAGCTAGGGGAGGCCTTTTAAAAGCAAACTAAGGGATACCCTCCACAAGTTCAGCTTCTGAATGGGACAAAGCATGGCAGTATTTTTACAAATGAAAGGAAGCTGTTCCCAATGTTCACTTCCAAAGATAAAGTGCGATCTTGTCTAGAGAAGGAGCTCAGTACCTCGTTGCCTGGGTTATGTCATGAGCTTAAAAACATTCTTCAAGTTTTGTACTTATTTTGTTTGTAACTCATCCGAGATATTGAAGCGATTTCGACCATAATGTCTTTCACAGATGCAAATGAAAAAATAATAATTAAAATAATAAAAAGGTGTAGGCACAGTAAACAAAAACTATGAAAAGAAAACAACGTAAAGCATTTAAGGTTTCTGCAATGTGGGTTGAACTATAAAAACGTTTTTAGAGTCATACTAACCAGGTCTCATAGGGCGGTATTTTGTGCTGATCTATTTTCTATCCCATTGCTGAAAGCCTTTTCTCTGATAATATCATCATGAATGTGCTACAAAAAGTGCTTTAAATGGGCCGGTACTCACCAGTACCGAGTACCGTCACTTCTCTACTGCCGAGGAGAGTACAGGTACTCATGAAAAGGTAGGCTCATTGGCTGAGAGTGCTAATGAGCAGGAGTGGAACGTGTGTGGCAGCCAAGGCGCCGCTTCTGTAGCCCCGATTTGAGCTTGTTTGCATAATGTCCGGTGCTCACCATCACGCTGTGTTTGAAAGAGCAGGGTCCGTTCAGGCCCACTGCTGTCAATCACATTCACACTATCCTGTGCATTTACGCAAACACAGGATTCTTGGCAGTCCCCTGGCAGTGGCAATTACAAAAGCCATGGTGAAGAGTATAACATGGCTTTCAACACACAGGAGTCTTTTGTATGGCTGCTTATGTGTGCATTTGCCAGCATTTGTATGGAGGTATGTTAAAGAAAATGGGTGGCACTTTGTGTGTACATGTCTGCTCAGCGACAAAGGTTCATAAATAACGTAGTAGGGAGGGTTGGTGGGTGAGTGAGTGGATTGATGAGTGAGCAAGGGTGAATGTATAGATGGATGGGTGAAAGAGGGTGGATGATTGGATAAAAGGGCGGATGATGGGTGGATAAGTGAAAGATTGGATGGGTGAATAAATACAAGTGAGGGTGGATGAAAGGGTGGGTGATGGATGAGCAAAGGAGGGATTGAGTGAAAGGGTGGTTGGAATGAAAAGGTGGATGGTATAAAGGAGTGAAAGGGTTGATGGATAGATGAGCGTAAGGATTGATGGATGATGAAAAGGTGAATAAAGAGATGGATGAGTGAAAGGATAGGTTGATGGATGGATGGGTTTGGATATGAAGGGTGGAGACGGAATGGTGAAAAACTGAATGATGGATGAAAAACTGAATAGACGACAGAATGTAACGGGTAAATGGTGGACATCAGCAGGTAAATGGTAGGATAAAAAGATAGATCGATGGAAGAGACAAGAGATCTTCTGAGGAGGGTAATGACGATTTACTTCTTTTGCTCGGTGCCATAAGCGCTTTAGTTCGAAGTGGGGGTATTTTCAGTTCCTTCCTACTCATGTGCTCAAAAATATATAGTATTGTGCCAAGCAACAGCAATTAGCTGTATGACATTACGAAGGTGCAACTATTGCAACAAAAGGAAATGTTAACATATCGCATTTCTCTTTCATGTTGTGTAATGAGTAATATTGCATTGTTTATAAAACACATTTATCATGTGTTTTGGTGTGTGCTCCAACTATTATAGAAGTCGTTAAGTATCTTCAGGTCTTGCCCTTAGCCCCGCCCCGAGCCTCGGCCACTACACCTCTAGCTCATTTTAATGAGTGCATGCACTTATTTTTCCCATTCAAAGCACTGGCTACAAAATATGCCATTTCCATTTTCTGACGCATAATTTAGTGAGCACTGCCTCATAATTTGGCCCTCCACTGTTGCACAATTCCATTGGCCCTCCTTCGCGGCTTAAGCTCATGTACATCCCTTATGACACTAACTTTAACCGTCAAAAGACTTAATTAAATAGTGGCATATCAGCTCTAATCTCCCCCATCCCTCCTCCCACCACATCTCAAAACTACAATCCCAAAATATAATCCCAAAGACTGTATAATCAGCCAAATAACTCAGCTTCATGTTGGACAGCTCCCTCAGTAAGCATGCTAGATTTCAAGTGAAGCTGGTGAAGGACCACATCAACAGCTGGTTCTTCATACTCAAACATGACCTCAGAGATGCTTTCTAGGCAAAGGTGATCTCTCAAAAAATTATTACTGATTTAATAGCAAGACAACACTAGTCCTGAACTAAAGCTCCCAAAGCCACCCTCCACTCAGAAGCCAAACTGCTCAATACCCACACAGAAAAATTAAGAGATTCCTCTAGTTCTTAGCTGCATGAAGGTTTTAACACTTTAATCTCGCTCCACTTAAAACACATTATCTCATAAAAAGCAATATACCCAGATCGCCCTCCAAACACAAAAAACTAACTATCCAGTAAAACCAAAGCCTGCGAAATCAATCTAAATTGCTTCTCAATATATATCATTTTAATAAAATTCACACCAACCACTTTCTCAGGGAATGCACTTAGTGTTAGGAAAGACCATCCAACCGATCAATAACGTATTTGTTATTGTAAACCTTAAAAGCTAATCTAAAGAATCTTCTATTGAACCAGCCCTACTATCGCTCAAAATGTGTTCATGCCAATAAACTCACTATTGTCTCAAATGCACACAACTTGTCAGTTATACCACTACTAGAAACGTTAGATCAAATTCTGAGAACTGCATACGAATTTCCTCTCATTCATGCACTAACTACACACTGACAACATACTGCTCATTACAAACGAATACACCTTATGTACCTTACTACTGTACTACTACTCTCCGTATGTTCAATAACTGACACTTACAAATGTAGATCCCTTAAAAGCCCTACAATTATACTGATGCCAACCACGAATATATACAGCTATAGCGGTCTCAATTACTGTGCTTATGGTGCCACAGCCCTTTCACTTGCAGATGTTGAGCAAGTTCTTAGTCCTTTACCCTCTGTTGTAGTATGGCAAAATTCTAAAATACATACTGTTTCCTAAAAAGACAGCAACTGCTATACATTTGAACAGGCTACTACAAGAAGCGTAGAAGTTGGTCACACTACTCCCGAGACAGTGAATCAACAGACAAGTGTAGTGCAGCCTGGACGGACGCTTAGCGGCCCCTCCGGTGAGATGTAAGATCTAGTCACCACCGTTTGGGCGATAGGTTAAAAGTAGAAGTCTTACAGAAGACGGCAATGCAGGGACCTCCGAGGCCCACATCTGCACCCACCCAACACAGAAGCACCTCGAGCGGCGGGAGCCCATTGGAAAGCCGGGAGCTCGGGGAGCTTTTGAGGGGAGGAGAAGTCAATCAAAAACCTAGTACAAAGAGAGTAGATAAATAAGTAAATAAATATATTTATTACACGGGCCCTCCGTTGGCCACCAGGAGCTGCCTCGGCAGCGGGATAACGGCCGACCCTCAACACTCGGGCTACGGCGAGCCCTCCGCAACATTCCACGGCACGAGACCCGGAGCTCGCGGACACAGCCGGGCGCTTCTGAGTACAATACAAAACCAGGCCGGGTGGCTCGCGGGTGGCGGGTCGCGCCACAAAGGCAGCTGCGTGGCTAAGCCGGACACCAGTCAGCCGTGGCCTGCCTTGCGACGAGTACTTACTCACCAGCACTAGTCCCATTCAAGGGAGACGCCGGTGTCTTCAGGCTGGCCTCAGGCCTGGGCGCTGGCTGGCTCACTCGTACGGACGGGCAGGCTGGGCCCCGGGCCGCAGGTTTCTACACAGAATAGTCAGTCACTCAGCATCTCTGCATTCCCGTCGCTGGAGCCCGCCCACTGACGGAAGGCGGGCAGAGTAGCCAGGCCTGAAATCCAAGACAAGCACGATTCGCATTGGAAAGACGCCCAAACATGCGACAGTTCTACCAAAACAAGCCCAACGATAGGTACGAGGGAAGCCAAGGACAGTATTAAAACGACTTTACTTTCGGGCTAAAATACTAATAAAGATACTCACCATGCAGTATAAACTCTATTCGCTGTGCTTTTTAGCTCCGTTAAAGGTTCTACAGAAAACCGTCAAAGACAGGAGCAAAAACCGTGCATTGGACAAGGTTTAGGTGCCCTAGAGAAACGTTTCTATTTTTACATTCTACATTTGTTCACGTTACTCTTTAAAATGCATTTGGATTTGATTTGACTACTTTTTATTTGTGATGAACCTGATTGGATTCGTGCTCTTGCTAAAGAAAGGAGGAGCATAAAAGACAATAAACATGTTTTAATGTTTCACATTCTTACCTGCAGCGGATCTCTCATTGTACAAACAAACAACCCTCTAAGATGGCCGCCACGTTGTTTCTGACTTGCACTTTTTTTTTATTTGCTCACTGTTCATGCCGGAGCGCTGAATTTTAATTTAAAGCGTTTTACAGGATGCGTCAGAAGTCACTTATTCTCTATTCACCCTATAAATTACTTTAGGTCATTCAAAGCCCGCTTCTTATTGGCAAAGTGAATGTCAGACACATACCTGAAATTGGGTTTTGCAGACAAAAGTGCAACAAGTGATTCAGGTAGGCCCTGATAAGAGATTAACGTCGCTTTCAATAGGCGTACTGACAACAATGATGGAAGAGGCAGCAGCTGACTGCACATCACGTGCCCCTCAGCCTGCTTAGAAAAAAGCTCTTGAGCGTCTCTACCCAATCGAAGGCCACAGTGCAACCCCCGAACGAGCCTTTAAAGAGTTAAAAGGAGCACTTCAGCATAGCCCATCCAGAGTTCCACACCCCAAAATCGGGCCCTCGTGCTTTTCCCATCAGAAATAGATTGCTTCCCCCTATCTGATGAGGTAATTGATTGCTATAATTACAGGACAAAAGATCCTACATTGCCTTTAATAATGTATTAAAAGTCATCTCTTTGAAAAGCAGTACTGGTTGCTGTTGTGATTCTCAAATACAACCATGTCAACATATTGAACAAGTCAACCTAGTTACACATTTCAATCTGGCTTCAGAACTGGACACAGCACAGAATCGGTCATACTACACATCATGGATGATGCACTAAAAATAAATGACCAAAGCAAATCCTGTCTCCTCATTCTACTTGACCTATCCTCTGCGTTCAACACAGTCTTTTTTTTTTTTTTTTTAAGTTTTATATAGCGCTAGCTTAACCCGTAGGTATCAGAGCGCTTTACATACACAGAGTAAACAGCAGAAGGACATTACATTACATTGTATGCCGGCATTAAGGAAGCAAACCAAAGAAAACAAGCATTTGCAATGCAATAGATCTCGCATTAAGAAAGTTTGAGCTATTGGTATTGTAAATGACACATTTTTTATTTATGTTTTGCTTTTGAAAATAGCAAAATTAATAGCTTTGTCATTTACAATACCAATAGTTATAACTTTCGCAAATGTGACACCTATAGCATTTGTAATGCAATATGTGTTGTATTTACGTGACTTACATGTATTGATATTACAAATAACAATGGCTTTTAATTTTTTTCAATAATTAATACTTAAATAAAAGTTATTCTAATTTATAATGGCAATAGCTTAAAGTTTTGTAAAAAACTTTTGTGAAGATTATGTTCAGTGTATTTTATTGTGACGATAATCCAAGAACAGAAGTGAAATATTAACATCTTTTTGTTTCATTTGTAATAAAGCTTGAAACATTGAGAGAACATATTTGAACCAGGTGTTGTTGAATGGTTGCACAGATTGATGCTGTGGTGGCGCTGAGAAATGTTGTGATGGCGAACGAGTGATGCTGTGGCATTCAGTGATGCTGTGGTAGCACATAGTGATGTTGTGGTGCCCCTGAGTGATGCTGTGGTGGTGCGGAGTGATGCTGTATGCTATGCTATGTTTTGCTATCCTATGCTTTGATTTGTTATGCTATGCTGTGTTTTGTTATGCTATGCTATGTTTTGTTATGCTATGCTATGTTTTGCTATGCTATGCTTTGTTTTGCTATGCTATGTTTTTTATGCTATGCTATGCTATATTTTGTTGTGTTTGATATGCTATGTTTTGCTGTGCTATCATATGTTTTGCTATGCTCTGTTTTGTTGTGTTTTGCTATGTTTTGTTATCCTATGTGTTGTTGTGTTTTGTTATGCTATGTTTTGTTATGTTATGCTATGTTTTGTTATGCTATCTTTTGTTTTGCTATCCTATGCTTTGTTTTGTTATACTATGCTATGTTTAGTTTTGCTATCCTATGCTTTGTTTTGTTATGCTATGCTATGTTTTGTTGTGTTTTGTTATGATATGCTATGTTTTGTTGTGTTTTGCTATGTTTTGTTATGTTGTGTTTTATGCTATGCTTTGTTTTGCGATGCTATGTTTTGTTATGCTATGTTTTGTTATGCTATGCAATGCTTTGTTATGCTATGTTTTGTTATGCTAAGCTTTGTTTTATTATGCTATGCTTTGTTTTGTTGTGTTTTGTTATGCTATGCTTTGTTTTGCTATGCTTTGCAATGCTATGTTTTGTTATGTATGCTATGTTTTGTTATGTTATGCAATGTTTTGTTGTGTTATGTTATGCTATGCTATGTTTTGTTTTACTCTGCTATGTTTTGTTTTGCTATGCTTTGTTATGTTATGCTACGCTTTGTTTTGTTATGCTATGCTATGTTTTGTTGTGTTTTGTTATGCTATTCTATGCTTTGTTGTGTTTTGCTATGCTATGTTTTGTTTTCTTATGCTATGTTTTGTTTTGCTATCCTATGCTTTGTTTTGTTATGCTATGCTATGTTTTGCTATCCTATGCTTTTTTTGTTATGCTATGCTATGCTGTGTTTTGTTATGCTATGCTATGTTTTGTTATGATATGCTGGCGAGTGTGTGTGAGGGTGAGTGTGTGTGAGGGAGTGTGAGGGTGAGTGAGGGAGAGGGGGTGTGAGGGTGAGGGGGTTTGAGGGTGATGGTGTGTGAGGGTGAGAGGGTGAGGGCGTTTGAGAGGGTGTGAGGGTGTGACGGTGAGGGTGTGAGGGTGAGTGAGGGGGTGTGAGGGTGAGAGGGGGTGTGAGTGAGGGGGTGTGAGGGTGAGAGGGGGTGTGAGGGTGAGTGAGGGTGAGGGGTGTGAGGGGGTTGAGGGCGTGTGAGAGTGAGGGGTTGTGAGAGTGAGGGGGTGTGAGGGTGCGGGTGAGTGAGGGTGAGGGTGTGTGGGGGTGAGGGGGTGTGAGGGTGTGTGAGGGTGAGAGGGTGTGGGGGTGTGAGGGTGTGTGAGGGTTTGGGGGTGTGAGGGTGGGTGAGAGGGAGTGAGGGTGAGGGTGTGAGGGTAAGGGGTGTCAGGGTGAGGGGTGTGTGAGGGTGAGGGGTTGAGGGTGAGGGGGTGTGAGGGTGAGGGGCTGTGAGAGGGTGAGTGAGGGTGAGGGTGTGTGAGGGTGAGGGTGAGTGAGGGTGAGGATGTGCGAGAGTCAGGGTGTGTGAGGATGAGGAGGTGTGTGGGGGTGAGGGTGAGGGGGTGTGAGGGGGTGAGGGTGAGGGGGTGAGGGTGAGGGGGTGTGAGGGTGAGTGAGGGTGAGAGGGTTGTGAGGGCGAGGGAGTGAGGGTGTGTGTGAGGGTGAGCGAGGGTGAGTGAGGATGTGAGGGTGAGAGGGTGGGTGAGGGTGTGAGGGTGAGTGAGAGTGGGTGAGGGTGAGTGAGGGTGTGTGTGAGGGTGAGGAGGGTGTGGCGGTGAGGGTGGTGAGGGTGAGTGAGGGTGTGTGAGGGTGAGGGGGTGTGAGGGTGAGAGAGGGTGTGAGGGGGTGAGGGGGTTGTGAGGGTGAGGGGGTGAAGGTGAGTGAGGGTGGGTGAGAGGGTGTGAGGGTGAGTGAGGGTGTGTGAGGGTGAGAGGGTGTGTGAGGGTGAGGAGGTGTGAGGGCGAGGGTCCGAAGTAAATGGTGGCAGGGCAGACATCATAAGACAGAGAGAAAAGGCTGGTGGTGACTGCGTTGGTCAGTTTCAGAATCAGGAGGGGCAGAGTCAGCACAGTCTTCAAGGGATCAACGTGTCTAGAGGCAAAGCATAGCGGATGTAGCATTGCAGCTAGCAAGTCGAGTGTTTTCAAGCTGAGTGTCCCTAGAGAGATGGCAGCACAGCAACAGCATTTGAGGAGCAAGGCTACTGTAAACAAGCACGGTAGTCTTTCACTTTCGTCCAGAAACAAGCTCTCGGCATTGCTGTGGGAGGGGGCGGGGGAGCGGGTCACATTCCTTTGAAGTCTGATGTGGGGGCGGGGGAGTGGCAGCCTTTGAAGTCTGATTGGGGGGGAGCGGCAGCCTTTGAAGTCTGATGCGAGGCACAGACAAATGGTGGTGTGTGACGTGGCTGGCGTGCTCGCGCATAGATCACATGGACTGTGTCTAATCCGCAGTTTTGGCAGACTTTTCGTACTGCTTACTAGAATCTCGCCGCAATGCTTACGCATTGCTTCAGCGAGACCTAAAAATACAGCATGGGAAATAAATATGCAGTGCAGCGGAACGGGAGAGAGCAATAAAAAGAAACAGGTGAGAATGACATAATTAATAATTAATACAATTGCCTGCTGCAGCTTCGCGAATACTGAGTGGGGCTCCGACGATAATGTACTCAAATGGTTCAACTCTTTTGTACAAACTTGTCTGCATTGTGTCAAACTGAAAGGCTCAATTTCGAATTTGTACCCGATTAATATGGGAGTACCTCAAAGATCCAACATATCCCCTACATCTTTTAATTTATACATTGAACCTTCTCAAGCAGTTAAACAAGCATATCACATGTACGCAGACAACACACAGCTTTACTTGAAAATTTCAGAAAAGCTTGACATCACAAGACTCAACCATATTCTTAGAAATACCCAAACCTGGTTGTCAAAAAACGACCTCAAAATGAACTCCATGAAAACAGAATTCCTACTATTCTACCCACAACTGCCCACCCCAATACAAGAATTCATGATCAACCTAGATGCCCTCAACTACACACCAACCATCGTTGAGTCTACAAAATCTCTCTGGACAGGGCATTAGGTGGGCCGGATCTCACCGGTTCTGAGCACTGGCAATTTTTTAAAGGGGGCCTCGAAAAGGGTCTCTATCGGGCTCTCTTTTGTGCCCTGGCAAAGGTGGTCAGTTTTTTTGCAGACTGCAGTGACAGCAGGCAGATCCATGTGCGCCTGCTCACACTGCTCACTTCTCACTGGTGCAGAAGTTATGGCATGACGTCATGCTAGGCGAGCGTTGTAGGGGAGGGAAATCTTTTAAAAAGAGTCATTTTCTCTCTGGATTTACCTTCTCTTTTTGAAACTCAGGCGCAGCAACATTGTTGTGGTGTCACAAGGGCTTTAAGTGGAAGCTTTTTTAATATTATATATAAGCCATAGTTGCTGCTTATTTTTCTTATGCAACTAACAACCATTGACAAAGCCAATAGTCCTGACTTGTAGGTATGACGTTACTTGTTGTATCATAAATCTGGATGGAATGACAGAGGCAGCAAAATACAAGTCAGGCGACACACTATGCTAAGCACAGATTTTTAGCTCATGCATTTTAAGCCACGCCCTTAATTACATTGGCCACGTCCCTTTGAGAGACACCCCCCCCATTTTTTTCATCCCACTTAAAGCCGTGCCTCTGGATAAAACTAGATGAAAACCTGAACATGTGAGCTCACATCAACTCATCCACACACAGAGCTTTTCAACAACTCAGCCTCCAGAAGGAGGTGAAACTTCTTGTACCGCTACAAGACTTTAAAACCATGGTTCAAAACTGTTGGCGACAAGGCTGGTCAAGGTCATATCGACCCTGGTCCACCGGGACCAGTCTGGTTTTATGCCGCGTCGGAATACAGCCCTCAATCTCAGGAGACTGCATGGGGTCCTGGGTGGAGCGTCGAGCACTCATGAACCAACTGTTTTGTTGTCGTTAGACGTGACAATGGCCTTTGATAGGGTCGAATGGCCCTATTTGTTCGCAGTCCTGGCGAAGATGGGAATCGGCAAGGAGTTCATTGACTGGGTCCATCTATTATACACTAGTCCCTTCGCCAGGGTTGTGGTAAACAACCATAAATCTGCCGACTTTCCCCTGGGAAAGGGCACAAGACAGGGATGTCCCTTGTCCCCACTGCTGTTTGCATTGGCTCTGGAGCCGCTCGCGGCATGGGTCCGTTGGGACCGGTCAATTCGTGGACTGCGATGGACATCCGAGTGGGAGGATAAGATCTCACTATACGCAGATGACATCCTGCTCTACCTTAACAATCCCCGGGCCTCTTTGATAGCTTTTATGGATGTCCTGGCCATATTTGGAAGATATTCTGGTTTCGCTATTAACTGGGCGAAATCGGTGCTTTTTGTCATCAGTGGTGACCCCCCGGTCGTCCCGTGTTCCTGCCCACTACGGGTTGAGAATGTGGGTTTTCAATATTTGGGCATATTCGTGACTAAAGTTCTGAAACTGAGATACGAAAAGAACCTGGAGCCCCTTCTAGCCAAGTTCTGAAAAGACGTGGCGAGGTGGAAATCACTGCTGTTCTCCTTGTTGGGTCATGCGGTGTTATTTAAAATGATGGCTCTCCCTCGCTTCCTCTATGCGCTTCAAAACATGATGAATCCGGTGCCCCCCTCTTATTTCTAGAATATAGAGTCCCTCCAGAGACAGCTTCTCTGGGAGGGCAGACCCCGTATTGCTTTCTCCAAACTTACTCTCCCCTGGTACGACGGAGGGATCGGTCTTCCGGACCTCCGTAAATATTATTGGGCTTCTCAGTTGGCGGCAATAAACCACGCTATTTATGGGTCTCCCCTGGACCCTGGGCAAGTGATGGACCGTGGTCAGATGCTAGGTGGTGATTTCAATAGGGCACTGTATGCTAGGAACGGTCGGTTTCCCCTCGTAGGGCCAGCGGCCCACGCAATTCACGTATGGCATGCCACTAATAGATGCCTTCAGTGGGAAGCGAGACTTACTATGGCAACCCCACTATGGAGCTCAGAGAGACTGGGTAGTTTGTGGAGGACGAAGGGCTCTGATAGATGGGACCTCATCGGGATCTCGGAAATAAAGCACATGTGGGGGAGGGATGGGATACTTACGTTTTCTGCCTTACAGGAAAGACATCAGATGCAGGAGTGTGAGCCTTTCCGGTACCTCCAGGTCAGACATGCCCTGCTCGCTAATGTTCCAAGGGACACTGAACTCCCTGAGGCCTCCCCACTAGAGGACCGAGTACTGGATGGTATTCTACCGACCAAAACCATCTCATTGATTTATAAAAAATTGACCAATCACATGAGAGACCCCCTGGTGATCTTCAGGGAAAAGTGGGGCGCAGATGGCATAGTTTTAGACGATGAAGACTGGAGGGAGGCGGTTTCCTCCCCGAAATTAGTAGCCATCCAAATGCGACTCAGACTGGTACAACTGAAGATCCTACACAGAACATACATTACAGGTCCACGATTGGTACATATGGGTCTGGCGGACAGCGGTGAATGCAGGAGGGGATGTGGGGAGATTGGAATGTTCATGCATGTTTTGTGGCAGTGTGCAGTAATACAGGAATGCTGGGTCAAGGTTCACGAGAAAATCAGAGAGGTAATGGGGGTGGAGCTGGCGGTAGAGACCCGGCGTTGTATATTGAATGTTTGGGAGCCAACTGACTTGAACTCACACGGGAAGCAATGGGTGACTCTGGCATGTATGGTCGCCAAGCGTAACATAGCACAGATGTGGGCGGCCAGTCAGGTGCCACAGATTGGGAAATGGGTGGAAGATCTTGATTGGTGCATGTTCAGGGAAAGATCGGTATACGTTGCGAGGGGCCGGCCCAGGAAATGGGGGAAGATCTGGGGCGCTTGGAATGACTACAGAGGGAATATATGTACTCCCCCGAATGTTGGCGAAGATATAGTAGCGTTGGCTCCCCAGTGACCCTTACTATCATCCTAAAGTATTCTGACACATGGAAATGTACAATTGATTACTGTGAAAAGAGATGTACGTCACCTGATGCTTATTGTTTTTGTTTACGTTAATAAAAAGATTTAAAAAAAATATGGTTCAATTTCTGGTTGTGTCCAGACTAGACCATGGATCAGCAACCTTAATGGGACTATTCTTGTTAGGAGTCCCACGAGTGCATGAAAATTCACAATCTTAAAAGAAAAGGCACGAAACTCCGATTGGTTTCTGCCACATAGTATTGTGTGGTTGACTTTTTCTTTCTTCGAAGATGTCAGAAATAGTTTCCTCACATATAAAAGCCACTGTTTCTAATTGTACAGACTGAAAAAGAAACCCGATTCGTTGTGCGTCTTCGGCGTTGTATCTATATTATTATGTCGTCCGAGATGCACCATCTCCTCGAATATCCTGCATGCAGTCACCTCCTCGGACATGCCAGACCAGAAAATTGTTTATTTTGCACCATTTTAATGGCTATGTTATGTGAGTACCTTATAGCTTTTGTGTAATGTCAGTAAAACGTGATATGTTGTACAGCGCTCTAAAGCCTTAGGTCATGTTTGCACTATATAAAACTCACTAAATAAATAAATAAATAAAAGGTAGCCAACCTACCTGAGTGTGCTTGGATTATCTAGCCCATGCATAACATTACTAAGACGGGTATCATCGGTTGTAGAGTACAAAATGTTATGGTGAATAAGTCTGGAGTAGCCAACAGACCCAATTCAGGTGGGAGACTCTTGATTTCTACTGCTAAATATGGCTTTACTTTAGCTCATACATGCCAACGGTCCCGTTTTGGGTGGGGGACTCCCAATTTTGCAAGCCACAAATAGCTTTAATATTTGAGTCTCCTGCCTAAAATAATCCCCACATTAATACACATTAATGGGGAAAGTACATCCCGATTATTTTTTATAGTAATGTTGGTGAACCGTGATATGTTGTACAGCGCTCTGATACCCATGGGTCATGTTCTTGCTATATAAAACTCTTTAAATAAATAAAATCGCACTCCTGATGCTTTCCGAATGTTGATATGTCTATTAGATGTCTCTGCCTAAAATTGCATGTGTTTGACTGTTAGTCAATGGGAAAACTAAATTACCCCAATCATTGGAGTGGAGTAGTGTGGCTCACTGGTTAGAGGCGGCAGGCCTGAGAGCAGAAGTCAGCCTGGGACCAGGGTTCAATTCCCGACGCGGCAGGGTCGTTGACCTTGGTCAGTGGACTCGATAATTCTCGCTTCGGTGCTTACTCTAATCAGGGGTTCCACTCGGCAACTCTGGGCATTAGTTTTGTACGTTGTTGGGGGCGCACCAAGAATAGAAGTCCAAAATATAATAAGTATGAAAATGTCCTTTATTTATTTTTGTCCATTAAAATACATATTATCAATACGAAAATTCACGAGTTCAGCCAACGCGTTTCACTCCTTACCAAGGAGTTTCTTCAGGGCTGAAAGAACAATAAAAAACAAATACTCCTATCAGTTTCCTGCAGTAAGCATTTGTGCCTTCATCATTTCATAATACAACGAAGAAAATCTATATACATTTTATACAATTTCTATGTACAATAAATATTACCAAAAAACGGAGGTAAATATATAGTCACCAAATAATCATCAACAAAGACATATAATAATACCGGGAAAGACTGAAGAACAGACATTATAACGTATATTTGACAATACACATGGTTTTCACCACATTTTTTTCATTTTGCGGATCGTTCCTTTCCCAAATCAAGAACGGTTAGCCACCAAAGAAGGGGAGGAAAGGGTGGTAAGAGAAGACCGTCAAGAAACGAGAAAAAAACCCTTAGGAAATAACTTATTGGACTGTTGTAAGCCTCCAGGGATGAGTACACCACCACCTCCCAGACCACTTAGAACATTTGACAATTGTCTCACAGAGGCAACACAATTACACCATTTTCAAAGCATGTTATAATTCCTGCTACAATATTGGGACAGAACTGCCCATAAAGACACTACTTCGCATTGGTAGTTAGAACTAAGGTCCACTAGTGGTGGTCGAAAACAAATATGTCACAGATCTCTCATTTCATAGGTCCAAAACAGGTTATATGTTGCCTAGTGCGCGTAGCACACATAGTAACAAAGAGGACCCTCTACTAGAGGCCACAGATAAATACATCCAACATCTATCACCACTGAACTCCACAGTAAGATATATTTTACCCAATGCACATAACAACCCACTTGCTAGGACAAGAAAAATAAATAAAATAAAATAAACAGAAAGAACCCTCTCACATGTTCCCAACATAATTTGTGGTTCCTCAAAACGCTTTCTCATATTCACATCCTACTGAAGTCTCTCAGTTTGTAGTTCAACAGTAAATATATACGCATCAACGAGACAGAAATACCTATGCACATCAATGTACCAAAGTATGTTTCACTCTCCACTACTTCTTAATTATAACTTTGATTTTGAGCAACCATTGCGTAGAGTTTTAGAACCAGGGTTGAAAACATGGAGCCCATCCATGCGCCAGTTTTAGTGGGACAGAGTGCAATCTTTTTTTGTAACAAAAAATTTTTTTAAAATATAAACATATCTGTATAATATGTGTATGGTTCTTACCACTGAGGTTCTTTTTTTGGGAATATTGTATTGCAGGGGTTTCCACTGTTGGTACATAAATTTTTTCTGTTGATCATCCAGACATAATCCTACATAATAAAGGAAAAAGTTGTTTTAAACTGTCTGCATCTATGTATATTGTCTTTGCGTTTGTAAGGGTGTCTAGGGATCTATACACCCCCTCTTTCCCTTATTACATACCTTAGTGAGCTGTGGTTCCTGTTGTCCCTTATCTATGGTCTTATTTTCTCCTCTTCATGAATCACAACGAGTGGTCCACTGTCGTTTTGGATCAGGATTCCTTGTGATACTAGGTAGAGGAGACGGCAAATTGTAAATTGCTGTCCCTAGTCATGAATGTATATAAGGCTATTTACGCATAAATGCTCATGCCCTGTTCCAGTTATAGAACATCACGAATACCGGCTAAAAAACGAGCCCATATTAACGGGTTGAGGGCAGTCATTTCCATGTAAGTGCTGCCCATGGTGTATAGCCGTGTTATCCACTAACAAGATCACCTCTCTGTTGTAATCTCAGGCGGTCCGTAACTCCGATAAAAATACGTAGGAGTACCACCCATAATGCTAGACTACACGCCCCACAGTTATTTAACATTAGCCTGTTACATTTAAGATAAGGGGGGCGGTGGGGGGACCCAGAGCGTTGCGCCGCACTATCTCTGTGACGACCGCCACCCCGTCTTATTCCCATGTGCCCCTTAGAGCTGAGTTGCACGAGAAACTACCGGCCATACTCCTATGCTCCGTGTTCCATTTTTTTATGATAGAGCCTCCTTGTATGTTAAAACTAACATCCCCTGCCGCTCGTTTCTAGTCCCTCACCTGTTATAGCGTTGTTCGTCTTCAGATGTTCGGCATGGCTGGTTCCAAGCTGCCGAAGCCATTGCAAAAAACCGCCTTATATTCAAAAGGCGAGATCGCCTATTGGACACGCGCTTCTCCGCCTTGGAGACGCAATTGATGCCTAGTTGGACGTGGGCATCCGCCATCTTTAAGTGGGCAATAGTTCTCGTAACCGCATAATTACCGTAGTGTGTTTGTATTTGCACATATATTGAGATCGATGTGTATTGAGGTAGTCCAAGTGGCATTGTTATTTAGAATATGGGTATGATTACTCAAATCGTTGCTCGATTGTGTGTACAGTCGAACATCAGATTATAGTATTCCGTCCTATTTATATATATATATTAGGCTGCCAAAGCTGCGACAGACCCCTCGATCCTACGGACCCCATGTATTGGTAAAACTGCAAGCCCTTGTATTTTACGGCGAACATTACAGAGTGTGTTAATAACAGTAAAAGCGATCGCCACTGGGTCCCAAATGTCTCTATCGGCAGGCGCCATCTTGGAGTGGTAGGTTACATAAGAGAGTCTAGTTTATTTCCAATTTAAGCCGGTTTAGATTTAAAATAACGATATGTGTGTTTTGATTTACAGCGGGTAATTGCTCAGTTTGTAATTTATACCGGTACCATGAATATTATTCGTATTATATTTCTATTTTTATTTACATTATTTTTTGCAAGCAGAGTCACGCTACATTACTTTAGAGGGTACTCCAGTTCTAAATAAATTACGAATTGCATGTACTCACCAAAGATTTTTGATTATATACAGATCGAAGTAGTCGCATCAACAAATGACTATAATATTTATGAGCACCATATGTGAACTCATTCCTAAAGGTATAGAGAGAGGAAAAGCAACAACACAGAATTATACAGTATTTCTAGATCTGATGCAAGTGAATTATTTGCAGTGTTACATGAATGAAAAAGAAAATAATAAGAGAAAATATATATAAAGAAGTTTTTTCTACAGAAAGGAAAACACTTTCTTGTGAGAAACTTACAGAAAATGGTACATCTCATTGTCCAAGTTCATACCGTACTTTATACATTGCAATTTGCATATCCATCTTGCCTCCCGCTGTCTAAGGAGTGCCTCACGATTCCCTCCTCTAGTGAGTGTATGTACATGTTCCAAACCATGGAACCAGAAATCGGGTTTACCATCATGTTTCTCCCAGAAGTGTTTAGTGTGGGCGTATCTGACATCCTTGTTCAGAATTGCTCGCCTATGTTCCTGGATTCTTACTCGTAAACTGCGTTTCGAGCTGCCCACGTATATTAGTCCGCAGGTACAGCCCAATACATACACCACAAAGGTGGTTGCGCAGTTGACGAAGGATAGGATGTCGAACATTTGTGAGCCATTAAATGCAAACTGCTTGGTTTTGTCCTTACCATATTCGCACATATTGCAGTCTCTGCATGTGAAAAAGCCATTCGGTTTCTGTGATAGCCAGTTTGCCCTAGTGTCACTTTTTGGTTCTAAGTAGCTGTGGCATAGCTGATTGCGTAGTGTTCTACCTCTACGGTATGTTACTGATGGATTGTTTCTCACATATGTCTGTAGTCCTGGGACTTCTTTTAGGAGGTACCAGTTGTTTTTCAAGATTTTGAATATGTTGCTATTGTGTCTGGTATATTTTGTCACAAATCTGACATCTGCATTGGTTTTCAATTTTTTGTGTGGTTTCGTCTTGAGGGTCTCACTTCTAGGGATCTTGCGCGTCCTACTCTCAGCTCTATGGATCACATCTTCACTGTAACCCCTTGCTTCAAAACGACTCCTGAGTGTTTCCAGATTGGTGTCAAAAAATACCTCTTCCGTACAGTTACGTTTTATGCGTACCATTTCTCCAAATGGTATGTTATTTATTGTGGAACTAGCATGTGCACTACTTGCGTGCAATACCGCATTGCAGGCGGTTTCCTTGCGGTAGAGAGTACTTTCAATTTTGTTGTTCTTGATGTAGAACTTTAAATCAAGAAAATGTATACTCTCTCTACTATATTCCATTGTAAGTTTCACATTCATGTGATTCTTATTCAGGTAGCCGAAGTAGTTCAGGAGGTCGGGTTCCGATCCTGACCAGAGACAGATGATGTCGTCGATGTACCTCCCCCAGAACACGATGTTATTAGTCCAGGGGGAGGCACTCTGGTTCCATGCATGTTCTCTTTCAAATTGCCCCATGAAGAGGCAGGCATACGATGGGGCAAATTTGGTCCCCATCGCAGTACCCCTCTTTTGGTGGTACCACGTACCCTCAAACAGGAAATAGTTTTTTGTGAGTACCAATTCCATCATTTCCAAGACCATTTGGTTCTTGTTGAGCAGATCCGCCCCTTCCCTGTCTAGATAGAATTCGCTAGCTCGAAGACCAATGTCGTGCTGTATGCACGTATACAGACTTGTAACATCTAGAGTCACAAAAAGAAGATCATTTGACCATTCAAAATCTTGCAATTTGTTCAGAATATCTTTGCTATCCTGAACAAAGGAGGGTAAATTTAGGACATGTTTGTTGAGTTTGAGGTCTATGTATTCAGATATTTTCTCAGTGGGTGAGCCAATGCCTGAGATAATGGGGCGTCCGGGTGGAAAAGGACCCCCTTTATGTACTTTAGGGAGGATGTAGATGCAGGGGGATCTTGGGTTGGATACTAATAAGTAATGGTACTCTTGATCACTGAGGAGCCCCATATCTTTCCAATCCAGCAGTTTGGAATTGATTTCAATAGTGAGTTGCCCCGTTGGATTAAATGGCACCCGCTCGTAACATTCCGTGTCCCCCAACTGTCTCTCTATCTCAAGGATATAGTCCCTTCTATTCATAATCACGATATTCCCCCCTTTATCGGCCTCCTTGATTACTATATTAGTGTCTTCCCGTAATCTTTTTAATGCATCTCTTTCCCCTTTGGTGAGGTTGGAATCCTTGTATCGTTGTGCCCTGCTTTCCCTTTCTAGTTTATATAGGCCGGAGGTAACACGTTCATTGAATAAGTCAATGTTTTGATGGTATGTGCCGGGGAGAAACTTAGATTTGAGATGTAGTCCACTATCATCAGACAGATTTTCAGAGATCTTACATTCAGAGCGGATGGTGTCTATACCCACCTCCATACCCTCATTCAGTGTTGTTAGGCATTGTAACCCTTTTATCTCGGCAATCGACATACCCACAGGTTCTTTTTCAAACCCCTGGTTCCCAGATATTGAGTTGCACATGGGTTTGTTGCAAAAAAATTCTTTTAATTTCAACTGTCGTGTAAATTTAAACAGGTCTACGTGTACATCAGAAAAATCACCATCCTGAGTAGGACAAAAACCCAACCCCTTGCACAATAACATTTTTTCATCTGGATCCAAACACCTATCAGAAAGATTGACTATCCTCAATTCTGACTGGTTGTTGTCTTCTATGTCCTCATTCCCTTCGCTACCATCTATTGCTTCGCTTGCTCTTTGAGTTTGTTCTTTCCCCTCTCTGATCTCCTCACTTGGTCCTCCCCCTCCTCTCTTGTTGGACCTTTGGTGCCTCCTGCCGCCCCTCCTTGTCTTTTTTGGTGTTGTGTTTTTCTGGCCTGATTCCCACTTACTCTTAGTCTTTCCATTTCCTTCTGGAAAGCGGAGGGGCCTGCTTCTAAAGGGAGTCCACCTGGGGCAGTTGTAGAGGATACACTATCTAGTGAGGAAAGAGAGGTACTATCCACTGATCTGAGATCTTCACTGTCCTCCCTCATGCGTTTTTTGCTAGGATCATCTATAGTTACATTATCAAACTTCTTCGCGAATGTGTATATGCGGCCATCGCGGTAGTCCCTGTCATCTCGTTTTATTTTCCTTAATTTTTTGTCCTTTAAATAGTTCTGATGGTTATCAATTACCTTTTTCAAAATCTCATAGTTTTTCTCAACCAAATCAGGGTTCCCACACGCTTCAATTTCCTTAACTACATTTTCTATCTCAACCAATAGTTTGGCCCCCTTCTCTTCAGCGTGTTTGATTAGTATTTGCATCATAACACATGACGCACCCTCCAAATTAGTTTCCCAGTCCTTTAACAGTTCTTCACTCAAATCCTCGAATGTTGGGAAGATTAAGATGCGTAGTCCACGTGGTGCTTTTTTCTGGTGGATATATTGTTGTAACGTTACACCGTCCCACCATCGTGAGAGTTCCTGTCTTCTTAATCTTTCCAGTTTTTGAAATAATGCCTTTAAACCTCCAGTTTTCGGTGTATTAGGTTTGTTGGCATTTGTGCAAGAGTCTTTCCCGAATAGATCCTGCGCCATTTCCTCACGTTTATCGTCAAATTTGGACATAGTAATTCCTTGTTATTTTTGGATGGCTGTTAGTGCTTGCTGGTCCAGATAGCAAGTAAATGTTTATGAAAAAACAGCAGCGGACCTAAGATCGCCGCACCTAAACTCCAGTTCCAAAAAAATCAGTTTTTCCAAATATCTTTTTTTCTCCTGTGCTGCCAAACCCCGACACCAGCTGCTGTTTGGCGTCGCTGTGTTCTCCAGATCAATCAAATAGTTTTGTACGTTGTTGGGGGCGCACCAAGAATAGAAGTCCAAGTATGAAAATGTCCTTTATTTATTTTTGTCCATTAAAATACATATTATCAATACGAAAATTCACGAGTTCAGCCAACGCGTTTCACTCCTTACCAAGGAGTTTCTTCAGGGCTGAAAGAACAATAAAAAACAAATACTCCTATCAGTTTCCTGCAGTAAGCATTTGTGCCTTCATCATTTCATAATACAACGAAGAAAATCTATATACATTTTATACAATTTCTATGTACAATAAATATTACCAAAAAACGGAGGTAAATATATAGTCACCAAATAATCATCAACAAAGACATATAATAATACCGGGAAAGACTGAAGAACAGACATTATAACGTATATTTGACAATACACATGGTTTTCACCACATTTTTTTCATTTTGCGGATCGTTCCTTTCCCAAATCAAGAACGGTTAGCCACCAAAGAAGGGGAGGAAAGGGTGGTAAGAGAAGACCGTCAAGAAACGAGAAAAAAACCCTTAGGAAATAACTTATTGGACTGTTGTAAGCCTCCAGGGATGAGTACACCACCACCTCCCAGACCACTTAGAACATTTGACAATTGTCTCACAGAGGCAACACAATTACACCATTTTCAAAGCATGTTATAATTCCTGCTACAATATTGGGACAGAACTGCCCATAAAGACACTACTTCGCATTGGTAGTTAGAACTAAGGTCCACTAGTGGTGGTCGAAAACAAATATGTCACAGATCTCTCATTTCATAGGTCCAAAACAGGTTATATGTTGCCTAGTGCGCGTAGCACACATAGTAACAAAGAGGACCCTCTACTAGAGGCCACAGATAAATACATCCAACATCTATCACCACTGAACTCCACAGTAAGATATATTTTACCCAATGCACATAACAACCCACTTGCTAGGACAAGAAAAATAAATAAAATAAAATAAACAGAAAGAACCCTCTCACATGTTCCCAACATAATTTGTGGTTCCTCAAAACGCTTTCTCATATTCACATCCTACTGAAGTCTCTCAGTTTGTAGTTCAACAGTAAATATATACGCATCAACGAGACAGAAATACCTATGCACATCAATGTACCAAAGTATGTTTCACTCTCCACTACTTCTTAATTATAACTTTGATTTTGAGCAACCATTGCGTAGAGTTTTAGAACCAGGGTTGAAAACATGGAGCCCATCCATGCGCCAGTTTTAGTGGGACAGAGTGCAATCTTTTTTTGTAACAAAAATTTTTTTTAAAATATAAACATATCTGTATAATATGTGTATGGTTCTTACCACTGAGGTTCTTTTTTTGGGAATATTGTATTGCAGGGGTTTCCACTGTTGGTACATTAATTTTTTCTGTTGATCATCCAGACATAATCCTACATAATAAAGGAAAAAGTTGTTTTAAACTGTCTGCATCTATGTATATTGTCTTTGCGTTTGTAAGGGTGTCTAGGGATCTATACACCCCCTCTTTCCCTTATTACATACCTTAGTGAGCTGTGGTTCCTGTTGTCCCTTATCTATGGTCTTATTTTCTCCTCTTCATGAATCACAACGAGTGGTCCACTGTCGTTTTGGATCAGGATTCCTTGTGATTAGCTTGCCTAATCTCCACAACGGCCCCACCAATTCCGGGGATGCCTGGCTCCACCTTGGGGACTCCCAGCAAGGGACCATCCCACAGGGAAAGCCAGGACTGGTTCCCCAGAGTTATACAGCGCCGGGACGCCCCGTTGCTGGGGCAGCTGTGCGCTTTACAAGTATACTACATTTACATTTACATTTCTATTACTATCCTCCTCTTTCTGGTTTGATATGTTGGCATGTACGATAGGTGGACCCCTGCAACAAGCCTAGATTCATGGTAATATAATAGCAGAGTTTCCCATTTTTGTGGTTTCGTTACAGATAACTACAGCTGTCAGTCACAGACAGTAGTATATAAATACTCCACTGAGTCAATCCTTGCTCAAGATTAGATGACTTCTATGAAAATCTCAGTTGTCTTGCTGTTATTGTTAACTTTTGTGTGTTTGACCCACCCACAGGAAATTTTTGGTTTTACCATCAGTAGATTTATCATTCATCTGTGGAGCTGCATGCTGCCTCTTGGGGTAATGGAAACCACAGGGATCGTGTGCCAGACCTAGGCCACTGTTTATTTTACCATTAGTGGATTTGTTATTCATCTTTGCAGCAGCATGCTTCCTCTAGGGAGCATGTATCAGTCACAGTTCACTGTTTTTCATATGAAAGCTGCCATTTAATGTATTCTCTCTCTTGGCAAGTTCACAAGAACAAGCGCAGCCAATCCAAATCAGTCGCGTTTGTTATCAGAGATTGCATTGCAGTATGTGCTCTCACTAATTAGGCCTTTCATTAATAATATGAAAGTAGTTCTTGGTCTCAAAAGTATAGTATTTATATAGCGCTTCCTGCCTTTAGTTGTACAGTTTCGAAGCTCCACAATCCTGACAAAATTATCACCCACTTCTGTGGTACGCTCTTTATTGACTCGAAAATGTGTGGGCGCGTTGAGAGCCCTGTCCAGGATGTGACACACTGCCTCTGGAGGTGATGTAAAACACAGGAATCTCTGGCCAGTCACAGTTCACTGCACTCTTTCTCAGCAAGCTGACAAGAGCAAGAAACGTTTGGGTCGTCTAAACTAATTACATTTCCTGCGATGTCATTAGTTACTTTCCTTGAAGAAAATTAGTTTCCTCAGGTTTTATGACCTGAATTTGACCAGAATTTGGTAAGTGTTGGAAGGATACTTTTCATGCCTCTGTCTAGTCAAGCTTTGTACCTCCAGACTTTGTCCTTTTTTTGGAGCTCAAAATCTTCAAGCAAAATGAGACACCTTTGCCAATAAGGTACTGTTAAAGTTCCGGAGTAATTGCAAGTCCAACATCTTTGTAAGTCTCACCTTGCAGACTTTCAGGGCAGTTCCTCTTAGCCACTTCTAAGATTCCCAAGAATTCAGAGACAGCACGTAGGGGCCAGGAAATACTACAGTAGAGGCCACCAGCAAGGGCCAGTCCAGTTCCAGTTGTTAATCAAATCAGGAAAAAAGGTATCAGGCAGCTTGTTATGTCCCTGTATCCACACAGGAGGCCAGCTAACTGACCTGTGGAGTCCACTTCTTTGTCTTTGGTAATGTGGGAGCAGATCCAGCTCTTCTGGTCTCCACATAGGTTACAGACAGCAGGTCGAGTCCTCTTCTGTTCTGCCACAGATGCAGAAAGTGTTCTGACAGCCTGGAGGAAGAGTTGCTGCGTTTGTCCAATTTTATGGCACGACACGGAGGCCATATTATGCAAATCTCCTTTATTACCACAGCTCAGTAGCAACAATAGAAGAATGTAGAACATCAATAAACATTCTGAGTAAGAATAAAGTCCCTTAGAAACCATCTCCCATCCTTCTTTGTTGCTGCTGCTCAGAAAGATAAGTAGCTCTTCCTTAACCTCTGACTAACTTATTAACTTCATTATATATTCACCTTATAAGGGGTACTACTATATTGGGACTGTTTCCCTACAAACCTTACTATGCGTTTTACTAATTGTTACATGTTTTACGTTTTATTTTCCTTGTTTTCCTTGATATAACTCTAATATCTATGTTTTTTGCACTTTACCTTTCCTGGTAATCACTTTTGCCTTTCACCCTTCACTATGCCCCCCTCCGGTCCTATTTCGAACCGGTTTCAACCTTTGTTACCAACTTTCAGCCCCTGTTTTCTTTTGAACACACACACGCGCTGCTATTCCCACAAAGACTGAACTAGCCAAGCTCACCTCCGCGTCTTTCCCCGACTCCCCCTCCGCTCGGAGACACTTCTCCACCTCCGCTCGTAAACACCCCACACGACATCGCCGTCCGTCCCGCATTTCGTTGACTTTCCGGCCCCCTCGCTAACATCACTCGAGAGGGGCCGGATTAGAGGAATTGCCCTTAGCAACGGCCGACGCGACCGTGATGCGTGCGTGTCGGCCATTTTAGGACATTGGGCAGTTCTTACTCTTTTCCATTACTCAATCATTTTAAAACGATGGTTCATCTCGCTGCCTCGATCGGATGACAGTTTGTCCCCACACTTAATGTGCCCTTTCAAGAGTCAACAGCGTTTTTGATTACAAGAGATCCTATTATCCTATTATCCCGATATTTACTCCTCTTTTCACCAATCATTAAGATTCTGACTATTCAACTCCGGTAAGACTCTAAAATGTCGGAACCCATCCCTAATATCGAGGGTCACCTAGAGAAACTAGTCAACAAGGCCTTCGAAAAGGTCCTTAATTCAATTGACGATAATATTAATAAAAGGCTTGAGGCCTTACATTCCCCCCTCCCCTCTACGAGTGGTACCCAATCAGGAGCAGTTAAGGCTCCCAAAAAAAGGGCAATAGGAGGTAAAGATCGTAAGGATTAAAAAACACCTAAGGCCACCTCCCCCCCTTCACGCCCTCGTGGTGGTGACAAGAATGGTGCCTCGGGCACCCCATGCGGGCAAAATGAAGGCCCAGAGCCCCCTAATAATATGGATACCGAGGATAGTTCGGATCCAGAAATAGACCTGTCCTATTCATCGGAATTTAACACTGATGAAGATGAATATCAAAAAAGAGGAACGGGGAGCTCAGAAGGGACACCTAAGGTCCCAGAGAAAAATATGGCCCTACTAGATCCCTTTGGAGACCCTATGTTCGACCCACTTTTGATTAAGCACCCTCTGTCCCTCGAGTGGGCTCCCTCCCAACATGTCGGTGACTACCTATCATTCTGGCTGCGGAGAGAAATCCCACAGGAAGTCAGGGCAAGACTTCGTTCAGAATGCCCCAGACCCTCCCTACCTAATAAATAACCACAACCCCTGAACTTGACCCCAAAGTGGTGGCCTTTATCTCTAAAACTTCCCGAGACCCTAGGAAGGGGTTAGATAAAGGCCTTAGGTCATGTCAGGATCGCCTACTAGACTCAATTGGCCCTATAACTAAAATTTTCGAGATGGCCGAAACAGCTTATCTGGAGGACCGACAGGTCGACCCTAAGGAATTAAGGGAGTGGGTCCAAAGGGCTATTTGCTTAATTGGGAATGCCAATACCGCCTTATCTATAGAGAGAAGAAAAGGAGTCCTATTCAAAATCGACCCTAAGCTAATCGAGTTAGCAAAAAACGATGGGGGTCAAACTACCCAAGGCTTCCTTTTTGGCGAAGAGTTTATTAAAGATATGGCCAGATACGTAGGAGCATTTAGCTCCATTCAAAAGTCACAAAAAGATATAAAGAGAGTATTCCAGGATCGTGTTTTCACTCGGGCCGGGAGAATGCGGGGTCGTTTTTCCCGGCCGAGGAAACTCGAACTCAAGACCCTTCATGTCTCGTGGCGGTGGCAGATTTAACTCCAACAACTCCAACAACTTTGGACAATTTTATCCCCAGAGACAAAGATCCCGTGGAAGAAGTTTCAGAGGCGAGAGGAGACAACGCTCCTTCTCCGCAGGTAAGAACCTTACCAGACCTTTTAGATACCCCTCCAAAGGTGGGAGACTACTCCAATTTGCTGGAAACTGGCATTTGGTGAAAAAAGACCCATGGGTACTCAATACAGTAAAGGGCTACAAGATAGATTTTATAGACACTCCCTTTCAGACAAAAACACCAAGAGAAATAACATTCTCAGGCAAGGACAAGACTCTAGTCTCTCAAGAAGTTCAAGAACTCTTAAAAAAAGGCGCAATAGTCGAGAGTATTTCTCTGGGTTTCCTCAGCAACATATTCCTGGTAGAAAAGAAAAACAAAGAACAAAGACCAGTAATAAACCTGAAACAACTAAACCAATGGGTAGTTTACCAACACTTCAAAATGGAGGGAATTCACCTCCTGAGGGACGTGTTAAGGAAAGGAGACTGGTTGACGAGACTCGACCTAAAGGACGCATACCTAACGATACCCATTTGGGAACCCCACCAAAGGTTCCTTCAATTTACATGGGAAGGCCATCTATACCAATTTTGCAGCCTTCCTTTCGGCCTTTCGTCCTCCCCCTGGTGTTTCACCAAAGTACTGCGACCCGTCGCATCTTGGTTGAGACAAAGGGGAGTGAGGATGATTATTTACCTCGACGATATCCTTATAATGGCACAGTCAAGAAGGACTGTCTCGTCTCATACAGACCTCACGATACGCCTTTTAAAATACCTGGGTTTTGTCATAAACCTAAAGAAATCTTGTATAATTCCCTCTCAACAAACCCAGTTCCTAGGTTTCCTGGTGGATACTATCAAGACAGAACTCCGTCTTCCCAGCGAGAAAGTGAGGAAAGTCAGAAAAGAAGTGAGAAAAACACTTCTTCTGAAAGTTTTTCCCCTGAGATACTTAGCCAAGATCCTGGGCCTTCTTTCCTCCACAATTCAGGCCATATTTCCAGGTCCCCTTCATTATCGGGCTCTACAGAGACTGAAATCGAGACACTTGAGATCCAACGGATCGTACTCTCAACTGCTATCACTAGACCAAGAATCAAAAACCGAACTACTTTGGTGGCTCAAGAATTTAGAAGCATGGAATGGGAAAGCCATTTTCGGAGATCTTCCAGATCTAATAATAGAATCCGATGCGAGTTTAGAAGGCTGGGGTGCAAGATGCGGGAACTTATCAACAGGGGGTCGCTGGACCCAGCAAGAAAAAGAACTGCATATCAATTGCTTAGAGTTACTAGCAGGTTCATTTGCGATTCGCTGTTTTACTCAAGATTCAATGAAATGCTCCGTAACTTTACGAATGGACAATGTGTCCGCAGTCCGCTATGTCAGCAAACTGGGCGGTCCTCACTCCAAAGACTTGACAGACTTGGCGAAGGGCCTATGGAGCTATTGTTTGAACAAAGGTATTTCAGTTGTAGCGGAACATATTCCCGGACTGAAAAACGAAGTTGCAGATTGGTGTTCCAGAAATTTCAGGGACTCCAGCAACTGGAGATTGAACAGAGATGTGTTTCTATCCATTCAGTCGAGATGGGGCCCATTCAAAACGGATCTATTTGCAGACCGTATAAACACCCATCTGAAACAATTCTTCAGTTGGAGGCCGGATCCTCAAGCCACGAAAGTAGATGCCTTTCTACAAGACTGGACGAACCTAGCACCTTATGCTTTTCCCCCGTTTTCAATGCTCCCTCGACTTCTTCTTCACGCTCGACGTTACAATCAGAGCATGGTCGTGATTGCCCCTCTCTGGAGATCCCAAGCATGGTTTCCTATCCTAGAAATGAGCATAGATTTTCCACTTCTAATTCCTTCCTTCACGGAAATCCTTTTAGATCCAGAAGGTCATACACACCCCCTTGTGGAACAGGGCCTTCTAATTCTGACGGCATGGAAGATTTCAGGAGACAGTGGAATGTCCCTGGAATTTCGTCAGATGCTTTCAGACTCATTTCAGAATCATGGGCATCTGGCACAAGAAAAGCTTATAGACTGGCATGGAACAAATGGGTTTGCTGGTGCTTTCAACGAAGTTACGATCCCATTTCAACTGATCTAGTCAATGTTATCAACTATCTTTCGGATCTTTTTACCTCAGGTCTTTCTTATAGAACTGTTAACGTTTATAGGTCCGCTATTTCTGCCGGTCATTCTCTAATTAACGGAATTTCTGTTGGACAAAATCTTCTTACTAAAAAAGTAATGAGAAGCATGAGGGTTATAAACCCTCCTGGGCCTAAATACACCACATTGTGGGACGTCACTCTTGTTCTCAGGACTTTATCGTCATGGGGAGATAATTCTTCTCTATCTCTTAAACGCATCTCTTTTAAGATTACTGTCTTATTATGTCTGGTGTCTTTTCGTAGAACTTCTGACGTTAAAGCCTTAGACATTTCAAGTAGGGCTTTTCAACCCGAAGGAGTTTGTTTCTTCCTTAAGAAAAGAACAAAAACCATGTCCTCTTCAATTTTCTATCCCTTTTCTCTGCAAATGATAGACTCTGTGTGGTCAAATGTTTAAAGGAATATGAAAAAAGAACTAAACATCTTAGAATGAATGAATCACAACTACTGATTTCTTATAGATCTCCTCATAAAGGAGTCTCTTCTCCAACTTTAGCCAGGTGGGTTAAGAATGTCATGCATGAAAGTGGTGTTGATATTTCTGTTTTTGGTGCTCATTCCTTAAGAGGTGCTTCAGCCTCAAAAGCTTTCTGCTTAGGAGGAGGCTTACAAGACATC
The DNA here is from genome assembly GCF_964261635.1 of Lissotriton helveticus. Lineage (NCBI taxonomy): Eukaryota > Metazoa > Chordata > Amphibia > Caudata > Salamandridae > Lissotriton > Lissotriton helveticus. The sequence goes on from NC_136059.1 coordinate 254,566,366, forward strand.
CTTAGGGCTGCAGATTGGTCCAATGATAGTATGTTTAGAGCATGTTATTTCAAACTAATACCTAATGTGATTGATAATGTTCTTAATGCACTTTAAACTTGCATAATATGGCCTCCGTGTCGTGCCATAAAATTTAGATTTTTCACAGCCTGCTGGGCAGAAAATCTGGATTTTATTAAGGACACGGAGGCTAATATTATCCCTCCTCTTTCTTTGTACCCTCCCATTTAGAATAAATTTATGATGTTTACTTTTTTCTTTCAGAATAACCTGATTCTGGATTTTAACTATGGAATTTTCGATCTTCAAGTTTTGGATCCTCAAGTTTATCTCACGTTGATCTTTCTTCGCAGTTTTTGAACAAAGAAGGATGGGAGATGGTTTCTAAGGGACTTTATTCTTACTCAGAATGTTTATTGATGTTCTACATTCTTCTATTGTTGCTACTGAGCTGTGGTAATAAAGGAGATTTGCATAATATTAGCCTCCGTGTCCTTAATAAAATCCAGATTTTCTGCCCAGCAGGCTGTGAAAAATCTAAATTCTCTAGCCAGTGGGTGAGGGTGACTCCTGTACACTACCTGACCAATGAGCAAAAGGATCCCAAGGACAAACCTTCCCACATTTGCAGCACATTCTTTTTACCCTACGGCAGACTATGCCACTACAGTCACCAATGTAAGAAAAAAAAATGTTATTACTTAGGTAGGATTCTCATCCTTCCCAACTACATACTTTTTATTTTACGATGACCCTATGTGTTATTGTGAAGAAACAGGGTGTATTATGTGGTGTCATTGTGCATCCTCACCATGTAATACACTTACCAAACCCTTTAGGACCAGTAGGGTTTGTTTGTGAACCCTTAGCTCAACCATGGGTAGTTGTGGCTCTAAGCAGTCAGGGTTACACAAAGGAACTAGTATTAAGCATTTAAACAGCATCACAACAATTAAAGAAGAAATACACGAGACACTCAAGAAATCCAACACCAATTATTATAAATAGATTGTATTTTTAAGTTTTTTTATTTTTAGACACCAAGTTAAAAAGATCCACAAGGGATACAGAATTTACAAGGTAGCATAGATGAACACTTTTAACTTAACCACGAACAAGCCTTGGCAAATTAAAGACATTTGGCACTTAGAAACGTTTTCAAGCAAAACACAGGTAAGTACCATTGCGGTAGATATGCTCAGAACTCTCATACAATCTACTGCTACACTACAAACGCCTCCTGCGCAACAGGCGGAACCTAACACCCGATAAGCTACCTGGATACTAGTGACGCGCTGCCTCTGTGTCACCGTCACTGCAGCTATTAGGCTAGGCAAAGACCTCACATTCCTTAAAGACATTATAAGGACACCTTAACGACCATGCAACCGCATGGAAAACAGAAGCAGCAGCCCACCCACCACACTCGTACGCTAGCCTAGCCGTGACCGCACATAGATAGCACACTAGACACTAGATACTAGATACATACATCCTCAGTTATTTCATGTCTCTTTTGTTTTGTTTTGATTCATTATTTGCTGTTGCTGGATATGGTTGACTTGTTATAAAAGATAATATCTAATGTATGGACTCAGCGTTTACATATGTTTTGACCCATTGGTTATGAAACGTTATGGGATGTACTACAAGAGCTGAGTCCAAATATGATTAGCCATTGTCTGTATGCATTGATGTTTTCACGACTCATAGTTCCCTGTCATGCACGGAAGTACTAAGCACCTTCACTCTAGCCCTCAGTCAGAGATAACAGAATGTGCGGGGCCCAGGTGGTAGAGTCGGCACAAGACGTGCCGACAGAGACCGAAGGCCTCTCTGACCCACTGGTAATCCCGATGAGGTAATAATAACCCAAACCAAAAGTACCTAGAGACCTTTAAGGAGCCATAATGAATGACGCTTCGTAACTGAAAACTAGCATACTAGGAAATACCTGTATTGCTTTTCACACCTAGAGACGCCTTTGGCTTCTCCACACTCTACACATTGGACCTGAAGAAAGCCCGATTGGCACACAAGGGCTGAAACATGTCGACCTACTTCACAAATAACAATGTGAGAGAGACATAATCACTCTCATTCACTTAAAATCAATTTTATTGACTCCAAACCAGAACCAATAAACATATAAATCTGGTAACAAGAGATTTTTAAATTCCTTTCACCTCACTTTATCACGCACAAATCACTGATCACTACTGCTCTTAACTAAGGGTGCAACCTCCTGGTGGAGGGTGCAAAAAAACCACAAAAAAACCAATGATTATGCACACACGTGTGAGGGAAAGCGGAGAACCAAGATATACAGCTTGAACAGCCATCTAAAACACGTGCATGAGGGTTCTATTGGGACTGGTAAGAACGAACACTGCATACCCTAGTTTGCAGGACAAGTGATCTTTCTCTATTGATTAGATGATCTCAAACTTAAGGAAACTGAAAGATCACTCATTCCTTCTCCCCCCACATTGATTTCCAATACTCATCCTGCTAGACCTCTCGTCAGCTTTTGATACGGTCAAACGTGAGAACTTCTTAGACCTCTTGGAACACAGAATGGGTTTGTCAGGAGCTGTACTAAACTGGTTTACCTCATTTCTTCAAAATCGGTCACAACAATTGAAAGGCAACAACTCCCTGTCCAAGCCCGTCCCATTAACCTTGGGAGTCCCGCAAGGGTCCTCACTACCACCGACATTGTTTAATCCGTTCATGGAACCACTCACCGAAATTCTACAAGCATCTAACGTGCAATACCACATGTACGCCGACGATACACAACTATACCTTAGGATTCACACCTTAGAGGACATCAAACTGCTTAATACAACGCTTGGGAACACCCAAACCTGGCTGGCAGAAAATCATCTCAAATTGAATGCCCAAAAAAACGAATTCCTGCTTATAGCTCCACCCGCCCAAGTCCCCAAAATGCAAGAATGGATTAAACATCTTACAGCATTCAACGTTCAACCTACCATCGTGGACTCAGCAAAGTCACTAGGAATTACGCTGGACAGTAACCTCAATATGCAAAAACACATCAGCAATGCCACAAAGGGAGCAAACTTCCAGTTAAACACACTGAGGAAACTGAAACCCTTCCTACCACATAATGACTTCAAGCTGGCAGTACAAGCTCTAGTTATACCGAGAGTGGAATACGGGTGTGAATCTCTTTGCGGCCTACCCAAAGCATCAACGGCACCGTTAAGAGCATCAATCAACGCAGCAGCGAGACTCATCACTGGTTCTAAAAAAAAGCGCACACATCTCCCCGGACCTAAAAATGCACCTAGCTATCTGGCGCAGAAACTGATAATATCTGGTGGGATCAGATCATCAAGAAGTGCAAGTAACCTACTTCTGAAACCACAAAAATTCAACAAGAAGAAAACATATAACCGATCCTTCTCTGGGATGGCACCCAGGATATGGAATGCCTTACCCCCAGAAACCAGACTTAACCCCCCCACTGCTTCTTTCAAAAAAGAAGTTAAATCTATACTCATGGCCAAATTCACCTGAAATAAGGTCCACTGAAATTCCGGGACCAACCGCACACCTAAGTATGACAAAGAACCTTCTAAACAACCTATACATCTTAACTTTCGTATCTCGCACTCTACGAGAGACATTTGGCGTTGCACCGATCTATCCTTGCCTTCTACAAAATGTTGTATATATGTGCCTTAATTTACACTGATGTGATGTTTAAGTAACCTCTATTGTCTGTACAGCGCTCTGATATCCGCCAGGATCTTGTTCGCGCTATAGAAAACTTTCAAAATAAAATAAATAAATCCTGGCAGAATTCTAGTAGCCTCTGGGCTACGAGTCGCCAGGTGTCGCAGTTAAAGCAGGATCCTTCTTTGGACAGTAACTTGTCTTCTGGGCAACCAAGCTGCACTCCGATGACTCTCTTGGGCCCAGCCGACTCAGATGCAACTTTGATTGTTGGGTACTGGTTAGTTGTGCAGCACGGTGGCAAATGGCAATGATGCGAAGATCTAGGCTACTAACTTGCCCAGGGGGTTTCTTTAGCTGTTGTGGCCCTGTGACAAAGCAGGTGCAGTCTCATTTCCTTTGCTAGCCACAAGGACCAGCAAGTGCAGTCCACGTCAGTGCATCCTCTTTTCGACGGGTTGTCAGTGTAGCAGGACAGTCCTTCTTCGGTCCTCTTATCCAGTTCAATGAGATCTGAGTTCTGTGCCAGGGATGTCCTTTTTATGCTTAGAAAATGCACTTGGGGTAAGATGCGTTGCTACCCAATGGGCTAACAGGTTCCCTCCCTCCCGATGACCACTTCCTGCAAAGTGTGGTATTCGGCTATCCCAGGATGCACCATTCTGCCCACTTTCAACATGGGAGAATCCCTCTCTTGGTGTACAGAGCTCCCTCGCCCATACAAGAGGTGCGGCTATCAAGGAGGCTACGTGCCCCTGGAAAACCAATATGGCAACTGTTTTCCCCTTTCCTTTCCATGTGCCAGACTATCTACCTCATGTTGTTACAGTTTTAATATTAAATAAAACATGCAAATAATATTTAAACAGTGCTGTAAATTTCTACATTGGTTATTCTTTTACATTGGGGTACATGTATTTTTTTGTACATTAATACAATTGTTTCACATACTTTTTAAAAACAATTTTCACATACATTTTTAAGTATACTTTAAATAATACTGTTTTTCTGTAGTACTGTTTATTTTCAGTTATACATAATTGTTTTATATTTTCATATCACTTTTTTTGATATGTTTTACATTAAGTACATTTTTGGTAAATTTATAACTATAACTTATCTTCTGTAGTCTGTTCGTCTCATTTTGGGTTCATTTTTCTGTAAGTAAGCCACGGGAAGGTGCTGCTGTTTTATGTGGTTTTGAGGGTAAGGAGGTCTTTGTGGGTACTAGTAAATAGTAATTATAATTTTGTTTTTTGTTTTTGAAAGGTTTATTGGTAGTTTTGGTAATTTTGTTTACTAGGCTTTTGTGTTGGGCTTAGGTAGTATTTGTTAGTAATGTATCATTATTATATGTAATACTATGTTATGCCCTTTGTATAGATTAATTGTGATGTTACATTTGAAGATACTGTTTTTTGTGGGTAGGTAGTGTATTTTAATTAACCGGTTTACAGATCGTAGGGTTTTGTATGGACATTTGGATTTTGCCTTTTTTTTCAGGTAATCATTTTGGTTTCTTGTAAACCTATCTTTTGAATGTTGGTTTCCTTTGATATTTCGGGTTTCCGTGAGCATTTCTTTTTTTGACCATTTTTTGGGGGTTTTGGGGTTGTATGATTTAGTACGACTGAATTACTTCTATGGATTTCTTTGGACCTATTTCATTTTTCAATTGTTTTGGGCTTTTTCAAATTATTTTTACCTTTTTGGTGGATTATATATTTTTCTTCATGGACACAAAGAAAACTCGGCAGCTACAGAACAGTAAGGTATCTTAAAGTTATTTTGTAGAGGTAGAACATGCTATATTTTATTATGTAGGAATATTTTATGTGATTGGTACATGTTATAATACTTTTTATGTGTTGCAATTAATTGTTTTTATTTGATTTTACCTGTAATTTTGAGCTTTCTGGTTGTTTTTTTAATTCATTTTTTAACTTATTAATATACATATTAATTGTATTCATCAGTCATATTCACACTTTTAGTTGTATATTTTTTGACTGATGTATAAATAATTTGTTTAATATTTGGTTAAAATATGTAATTTTTGCTGGTTAGGATTTTTCTTTTTTTTTGGTTGCTGTGTAAACAAAAGTATTGTTTTATAATATGCTTTAGGCTATTGCATCTAACTAGTGTACTCCTTTGTTGTAATACGTTTTACTTTATATTGTAGCATTTTAAACATTCTACTGGTTTGTTTGCTAACTTTAGGTTTAATTTGGGTTACTATTTTTTTTTTTATTTCTTTATTGCAATTTTCTTGACATATTTTACAACTGAAAATAGTTACATCACTGGTACCACCCTTAATTTGGGTTACTAATTGTTCCATTCGTAGTTGCTGATAGCTCTGTTCTTTTTGTAGGCTAGGTTCTGCCTAGTATGGAGTGGGAATGACAATGGATTAAACCCAGATCTGTGACTGGGGGTGAATGTTTTGCCATTGTGCAACATTCCGTCCATCATCTTGTGTGTTTGCTGTTCACCATATGTGGGAAGGGTATGCCCAGACGTGAGTCCCGTGCTCACTATGCCACTGGAGTCAAGCTATCCTGGCTGAAGACGGCTGATAGCCAGAAACCGGTCCTAGGATGCTTGATTCCGGTCCAGGGAAGACATGTCTTGGCAGTTCGGCCTGGACTGTTCCCATGAGGCACAGGGTCAAGGCTGATTTGCATATGGCCATGTCTGAACTGGGGTGGCTTGGTGAGCAAAATAACGATGGATTAAACCCAGATCTGGGACTTGGGGTGAATGTTTTGCCATTGTGCAACATTCCGTCCATCATCTTGTGTGTTTTGCTTGTATGGAGTGGAAGGCATTGTTCCATCCTTCTACTGTGTTGTTGGTTTTGGCTTCTTAAGCCGTGGGGCTGTCATAGACATTCCACTATGGTATTTGGAATTTGGGTTGGCGTTTGTGTCCAGAGTAGCGCAGTCTAACAACCCAAGTATAGTAAAATAATTTATATGGGGACTTAGTTTGTGTTTGTTTTGTTGGTAGAAAGGACTTTCTACAAGTGAGTTGTAGTTGTTAGTTACCTCTGTGACAGGAACATAGGCTAGTGCAATCATTTTTTATTTTTAAATTGATCCACATTCTACATTTAGGGGCTGATTAGGATGGCGGGCGGACTTACGTCTGCCCGCCACCCTATCGGAAAACGGGACTGCCCGACAGGCTGTTGGCTGTCCCGACATAGGCATTATGCTGCAACCGCCACCACGGAGGTCGCAATGCCTATACTTTGCACTGCAGCGGTTGCTGCTGGCTGCAGCACCCACCGCAATGCAAAATAGGGACACCTGACATATCCCTGCACGACGTGGCCAATTGGTGCAGGGATATGTAGGGGGCGCATAGGTGCCCCACAGTGCCCATCTCAGAGGGCCAGGGGGAATGGGGGCCCCACTATGGGCCCCCAAAGTCCCTTCTCACCTGCCTTTTCATGGCGGATTAACCGCCATGAAAAGGCGGCTGGAAAGGGACATTGTAATTCCTAAGGCGGTGCGTGGTAGGCACTGCCGCCTTTGTAGGGAATTCAACCCCCTCTGCCGCACAGGCAGGCTCAAGGAGCTCGTCGAATGCATGGTGGTTGGTCTTGCTGACCGGCAACCTTCCACCCGCCATTGAAATATGGCAGGCAGATAAGATGGTTCCGATGGCGGGGGGCTGCCATTAACGGGCTGTCGGTGGCAGTCCCACTCTCATCATAATTGGCCCGTTAGTGCAGATTGATGGAGGTGTCTCCAAATGCTTTGGTTAAAATGGCAGTAACAGCTTTGTATGGCTGTGTGTGGGTAAAGTTTTAGCATCGTATGCATCATGGCTTGTTCAAAATCTATTTTTACTTTATGTGGGGAGAAGTTTTTGTTTTAATTTTAATAGGGTTTACTGTAATGATGTGAGCAGTCTAGTAGTTGGGTGTGGATGGAGTTACGGGGTTGGAGGAAGTGGAGGAGCAAGGACAGGAAAGAGTTAGTTAGAGTAGGAACAGGGAGAGTAAGGAGTACTTGAATAAAGCACCATGAATAACAAGTAAGTGTCTGTCATCATTGCACGCACGACACTACAGCTGGCGACGAGGGTGGGATGCTAGAACCTGCCATCCCTGACTGCATGAAGAGAAACGTCCTGTCCCGGGCAGCACGAGAAACGTGGTCGCCGTCGCAACACGTGTGCCCCCAGAGAAACCGCCGCCTAAAGCTAAGGGCCAGCGGTAATTGCCTCAGCTCCGCGATTCATCGATCGCGTGGAGCCCTGCCTGACTAGCGCGGTCGAGCGCTGAAGAAAACTGAAGCCGAGCGCTACTTCGCGCCAAAATCGGGAGGTCACCCCGGATGCGTGGGACTTGGCACCCGGTCGCTGAAACGGCCCGCGACTAAAGAAAGAAAGTCGGGAGCCCACCCCGATCCTACCTGGATGCTACAGCAGCTCAGGAGTGTGAGAGGCATTGAAGAAGCCCTGCTGCCGCCAGGACCGGCTGCCGGTGAGTCCTGGTGAATGAATCATTCTCAAGGGAATGAATGAAGTCGAAGTCTCGTGGGTGCTGGGATTTCATTAACGGCGGCCATCTTGGAATCAGGCAGCCATTAGGACATCCCCAATGTGCGTATTGCAAGCGGCCATTTTGAGGTCAGGCAGTATAAGACATGAAATGAACATTGGTAAATGCAAAACAAGCATTGGTGAAGACAAGAGGCCAGGAAACAAGCATTGATACATGCAAAATAAGCATTGGCAAAAGCAATAAGCAGGCAAACAAGCATTGATAAATGCCAAACAAGCATTGGCAATAGCAAGCAAACAAGCATTGGCAACGACCAAAAAAGCATTGGTGAAGACAAGAGGCAAGGAAACAAGCATTGATACATGCAAAACAAGCATTGACAAAAGCAATAAGAAAGGAAACAAGCATTGATACATGCAAAACAAGCATTGGCAAAAGCAATAAGCAAGCAAACAAGCATTGATAAATGCAAAACAAGCATTGGCAAAAGCAAGCAGCAAGCAAACAAGCATTTGACAACGACCAAACAAGCATTGGCGAAGACAAGAAGCAAGCGCACAAGACAAGAAGCAAGCAAACAAGCATTGGTAAATGCAAAATAAGCATCGGCAAGAAATAAGCACACAAGCAGTGGCAAAGAGCAGCAAGCACAAGTGAGTGTCAGTGATACACCTGCACGGACATGTCGAATCCTCCAACAAACAGGGCTGCACCAGTTGCGACTGGAGTGTCACATCTGCGCCCCCCGGAACCACTGACTCTGGTAGCTGGCGGAAGCATGGGCCCCAGATGGCAGGAATGGCTCGAGGACTTTGAGGATTATATTGAAGGATCGAAAGTCACAAGAGACAGAGACAAACTAATTGCACTGCGCAATTTGGTGGGAAAAGAAGTCTGCAAATTGATTAAAGAATTGCCGACGGATGATAAAGGAACATATGACAAAGTGCGAGAGGCTTTAAACAAAAAGTTCGTACACAAAAGAAACATGGATTATGAGAGATACGTATTCCACCAAGCCCGTCAGGACAAGGAGAAAATGATGAGCACATTCATATCTAGGCTACGCCGACTGTCTCAGTATTGTAACTTTGACACATTCTCAACAGAGGATGCCATCCGACTGCGAGTCATTGAGGGTTGTCACTCAGAGACACTTCGAAAGCGGCTGTTAAGGAAAAGCCACAATCTCGATGAGATAGAGGAGATGACCAGAGTGCATGATCAAGCGGAGGAACATGCCAAAAGTATGGAGACAGGGCGTAGTGAGAGAAAAGAACAAGCATATCGGATGCACGGCAACAGCACTCGCAGAAGATCATCAAGAGAACGACAGAGAAGGTCCTGACCGGCATCCCGTCAACAATACACGGGACGCAGACGCCATGAATCTGGCCGGAGAGACAAGAAACCAGATCGTTCAAGAAAATGTTATTGATGTGGGTACGACTTCCCACACATAGATGCATGTCCAGCAATGGGACAACAATGCCGAAAGTGCGGACGGAAAAATCACTTTAAGATGATGTGTGGAGTATATAGCAAAGAAAGAAGAAGTGAAGCCACAAGGTCGTCTCGCCCGGAGACAAGGCGACATCATGCGAAAGCAGTACAGGTACAGGATCGAGAGATGTCATCCTCTGGCTCTTCCCACTCCAGCAGGGAGTCTTGCAAGTCCCAATGGATGAGAAGGTCGCCGAAAAGGTCGCCGTCGAAAGAATCCCGATCGACATCCCTGGAATCAGAATATACGGATGAATATATCTGCATGGTAGCGGACCCGGATCAGCTAAAGAAATACCCCCCATTAGATATACGAGTGGGGACCCATGCGACCAAGTTTGTCTTAGACAGCGGGCCGTCACTGAATTACATGCCCGTGACCGAATACAACAAAATGAAGCCACCACCCCTCCTGAGTCCGGCACATGTCAGAGTGTTCACCTGGATGGCAAGAAAACCTCTTCCATGCCTGGGCAAATTTGCAACGACACTCAAACACGAATCCACCTCTGTGCCGGCATATATTCATGTCATCGAGGGCCCGGAGGCTGATTGTCTCCTCAGTCTGCCTACTGTGGAGCGCCTCCGACTGGTTGAGATCTTATACAGAGTCAGTGATGATCCGGACATTATCAGTAAGTTCCCCAAGTTATTCACTGGGCTTGGAAAAATGAACAAATGTCTGATTCGACTACACATCAACGATCAAGTGCACCATGTGGCCCAACACCCCCGGCGAGTACCTTTCCATCTCCAGCAAGCGGTGGAAGATGAAATTCAGGAGTTGTTACAAGCAGACATTATTGAAAAAATGGACGGTCCTACACCATGGGTGTCACCGTTCGTCATCGTCCCAAAGAAAGGCACTCCTGAAAAGGTGCGTCTATGTGTGGACATGAGGCTTCCCAACACGGCCATAGAAAGAGAGCGTCACCCAGGACCTCACTTGAGTGACATGATATCAGCACTGAATGGAGCAAGAGCCTTCTCCAAACTTGATTTAAATAAGGGGTACCACCAGCTGGAGCTACATGAGAAGTTGCGGTACATAACAACATTCGCCACTCATCTGGGTTTGTTTCGATACATACGGCTGAGTTTTGGTATCTCCTCTGCGGCGGAAATATTTCAAGAAGTCATTCGTCAGACCATCAGACACATACCAAATTCGCTGAATTACAGTCATGACATTTTGGTGTATGGGTCGAACACACAGGAACATGACAAAGCGTTAGATCGAGTATGCCATGCTCTCCTGGAAGCTAATCTTACCCTCAATAAGGACAAGTGTGAATTCCATCAATCCACTCTTAAGTTCTTCGGACATGTGTTCTCAGGGGCCGGGATGAAGCCTGACCCTGAGAAAGTGATAGAGCTCAATACCACCAAGAGCCCTCAAGATGTGAGTGACATCCGATCCTTTCTGGGCATGGCGAGCTATTGCGCCAGATACATAAAGGACTACGCCACCATCAGTCACCCACTACGAGCCCTCACCAAGCAAGGACAACCGTTTGTTTGGAACTCCCAGTGTGAGCGGGCCTTTCAAGAAATTAAACAGGCTGTGGAATCAGCTGACAATTTAGCATACTTTAACCCCAAGAGGAAGATGGAGATAACGGTGGAGGCTAGCCCAGTGGGGCTAGGTGCAATCCTGGCTCAGTATGACAATGACACTGACCAACGACACATTGTGGCTTACGCCAGCCGCAGCCTGTCAGACACCGAGAAAGCCTATTCCCAACCCGAGAAAGAGAGTCTTGCGGTCGTATGGGCCTGCGAGCATTTTCATGTATTCATCTATGGCAAACATTTCACCATGGTGACGGACCACCAGGCGCTCGTCACCATCTTTGGAAACCCCAAAGCCAAGATGCCACCTCAAATTGAACGGTGGGGTTTGCGCCTACAGGAATACACCTACACAATAATACACAAACCGGGAAAGGCAGCGAATCCTGCAGACTATATGTCCCGACACCCTCAAGCATCCCAGGTTTCACCTCCTTCAATAGCTGAAGAATACATACATTTTGTAGTGGTCCTAGCCCGGCCACCGGCGGTTCCTTTGGAAGCAATACAGGAAGCCACTGCGCAAGACAACATCCTTCAGAAAGTGGTGCGCCGACTGCGAACACATCGTTGGAGACATGACAGTGAGGAGGAACAGAATGATCCTCAAGTACGCCAAGAAATGCAAGCTTTCAGGCACATCAGTGAAGAGTTATCTGCCACCTCAGAGGGGCTCCTACTGAGAGATCATCGGATTGTCATCCCGAGGCAGTTACGTCAAGGTGTTATTAACTTAGCCCACGAGGGCCACCGTGGAGTGGTTGCGACGAAAAGAGCTCTCCGAGAGCGAGTATGGTTTCCACTACTTGATCAAATGGTGGAGCTCACCTTAAAGTACTGTCCCCAGTGTCAATTGGTTAGTCACGGAGACTCCCCAGCTCCTCTTCAAATGACCAAGCTACCCAGTGGGGTATGGCAAGAACTTGCCATGGACTTTTATGGACCACTCCAGTCAGGCAAATACGTCCTGGCTATTATGGATGAATACTCGAGGTTTCCAATAGCACAGTTTGTATCCTCCACCAATGCCTCCAGCGCGATCGCTGTGCTAGATGAAGTGTTCGCTGCCTGGGGTGTCCCCAAGGAACTCAAGACAGACAATGGTCCTCCTTTTAATGGACATGAGTTTAGTGAGTTTGCGAAACACCTCAACTTCCGGCATCGCAAAGTCACGCCTCTGTGGCCACAAGCCAATGGCACTATTGAACGATTCATGGCAACCTTAAAAAAGACATTTCAACAAGCTACTTTGGAAAAGAGGGATTTGCAAGTGGCTCTCAATGAGTTCCTGCGAGCATATCGAACGACACCACATGCTACCACAGGAAAGTGTCCTGCCACTCTCATGCTGGGGCGACCCATTCGAACACGGATCCCGACATGGGAAGGAGCTTTGCGATCAGTGTCTCCGACACGTGTCCATCAAGAACTGGCGCTGGCTGATCGAGCCGGCAAGAGCAAAATGAAATCCTATGCAGACACTCGAAGGAGAGCAAAGTCTCCATCTCTGCACGCAGGAGACTGTGTGGTGGTTAAGCAAGAACAGCTAAAGAAAACGGACTGTAAATTCAAAGATGAACCTTTGGTAATCACCCAGCAGAAGGGTACAATGATTACTGCGGAGTCTGAGAATAGACGGATTACCCGAAATGTTTCACATTTTCAAAAGTGTACCCCTGCCATGAAAGAGGCTCTTTATAGAACAATGGATCAACGAGATGCCGAGGGATCTAATCAAATGGGTGCAGTACAGAGACCTGACAATCAGATAGAAGCTGCGTCTGAAGGTGCAGGCGTGAGTCTCTCATTGAAGAACTCTAATCAAGTCAGTTTTCGTTCTTTTGTTAACAAAGGGGGAGATGTAATGATGTGAGCAGTCTAGTCGTTGGGTCTGGGTGGAGTTACGGGGTTGGAGGAAGAGGAGGAGCAAGGACAGGAAAGAGTTAGTTAGAGTAGGGACAGGGTTGAGTAAGGAGTACTTGAATAAAGCTCCATGAACAACAGGTAAGTGTCTGTCATCATTGCACGCACAACACTACAGTTTACTACTTCATGGTAAGTGCTACTTTGTTTATTATTGTAATAGGGTATATACAATTGGTATATGAATTATTTGAGATTCCCTTTATTGTGTTTTTCTTGGTAAATAGTTTGGGGCACATTTTGAATTTCCCATCGTCATCCATGTTTGATATTGGCATAGTTTTAATAGATTATGTGCTGTAGAAAATATTAAGATGTGTTTATCATTGTTAAGGTTACCATGTAAGAGGAAGAGTTCCTTATCATGTGTGGTGGTTAAGTGTTCAGGAATTTAAATATCTTGGTATCTTCTGGGAGATGGAGAGTTATTACCGGTGGCTTTTTAGTTCACGCTCTTAAGCATTTTAAGGTCATAATAGGTGGTCGCTGGCCAGTGATGGGCTCAAGGACTTTAGGGAGCACAGCATTTAGTATTTTAGTTGTGGGCTCTTGGGAGTTAGTGCTTGCCTCTCCTAAATCTTGTAGTACATGCCTTACTTCGATTGCATTGACATGGGGGGAGGGGAGTTGTGTTCCCTTACATTAGTAGCAATATCATCTTTTGTTGTGGCCCTCCGATGACAAGCATTAGAGTTATATTTGTTACATTTCCAATTGATAGTTTCTGTGCTTTTTTACCTTTCTTGGCTGTACGTTTAGCCCATGTGAGAGAGTAATTGTGTTCTTTTCTGTGATGTGATGTATGTTGCTTTTTCTGTCATTATGTCTGACAATAGTCAAATAATGTAAAGAATTAAATGTTTAAAATGTATACTCATTGGGGGCGTGGCTTGGCTAGCCAACAAGGCGGACGTGTGCTGAGTGAGCTCCGTCCAGCCCACTGATTATCCGACTTCTATCCTGACTCCCCAGCTCTTTGGGACCCAGTAACGATGGCCCCATAAATCAGCGGGGCACTGGTGTTCGTCCGGAGGGGGTTGGGAGTGTTTGCAAGGGCCCCTGGGTGGCGCGATCGGAAGGCGTCAGAAGTGAGGCCTGTGACCAGTGGTGGAGCCGGGGATTCGCGCAGGTGACCTCCGGAGGCGGCTGGAGGGTGAGCTGCGCATTTGGACCCACTCGCCGGGATGGAGACGTGCCCTGAGGACATTGGCGGTGGCGGAGGGCCTGGCAAGCAGATGAGGGTGTTGAGCGCTGCCCTGCGGAGACACCGCCAGGCCCAGGGCGCAGATCGAGGAAGGGTCTCGGCGGCCGGTTCACGGCTGCGCAGGTGAGGCAGGCAGGCCCTCTTGGTAGTTGGGGCGGCCGGCGGTGCGGCTGATAACGGGTAGAAGGGCCTCTGAATTGGAGTGTTGTTGGGGCCTCTCACTGTTAGCCTGGCATTGAGTGGGGGTTTGGCAGTGAAGCCGGCCGGCATGGGGGGTGTTTGAGAGGCTCTTACTTGGCTCTAGGTGCCCCCACCCCTGCGCTGCTCCGGGGCTGCTGGGGCTCTCTTTGTGCCAGTCATATCGGACCGCGCGGGGCCTGGACAGGTGCACAAGGGGCATTTGCCCTCCCCGGGGACAAGGTGGGGCATCAGCGGCAGGATAGGTCCACGGGGGGGGCAGAGTACCGGGGATCAGTGTTGGACATTGAGCCCCAAGCCCCCCCACCCACTTCGGGGTCGGGCTCTCTGGAGTGCAGGTGCCTGGCGGCCACATGGTTGGTAGATGGTGTATTTCCCTTCCCTGGGGTCTACCTGCTCCTGCACGCGAGGCGACAGAGGGGGTTCGGCGGCGCAGTCGGGCCGCGGCGGCGGAGGCGGGATGGTTGGCTGCCTGGCTCCTTGCTGTTCCTCCCCCTTCCCCCCTCTTCCCCCCCGGTCTGATCTGAGAGTATAGGGGCGCCCCCATCGGCGGTCTGTCGGGCCGCGGGGGCCTCCATTAAGCCTCTGGGGTGCACTGATTACTACTGCCTCGGGTGATAGCGAGGCACTTCTGTTTATCTGTGGAGACCTTGCCCCAGAGGTCGGCTGCACCACACGCATGTGTCCGAGAGTCCTTGGTGAGGGGGAGGCCCCTGAGAGGCTTCGTGGGCCCTGTGACTCCCATTCGGTGGTCTGGTCGGGCCGCAGGAACTGGTAGTCCGCACACCTACGTCTAACCCGGCTCCTACTGGGATTGTGTGGGGTCTGCGGGGGCCATCATGACGCGGGACAAGGGTGGCGGTGGATCGACCAAGCAGGGTCCCATAGACAAGTACACTGGACCCGGGTCAGGCAGCTGGGGGCTCCAGGGGCCCATCGGGAGCCATACTAGTTAATGCAGCCCTTATGGCTGCTATCACCCAATCTAGAGACATGTTGGATGCCAAAATAAGGGCAGTTGGCGTGGATGTCATGCTGTTGCGTTAGGATTTGCGCAACGCGGTGGCTCGGATCACGGAGGCGGAGACCCGGATCTCAGGGGCGGAGGACTATGTCACAGAACTGAAGCAGAAGGTTGCAAAGATGGAGACGGTCCAAAAGGGTCTTGCACTTCGAGCGGAAGATGCGAAAGGGAGGGTCCGACGCAACAACCGCCGCTTCGTGGGGTTTCCGGAAGGCTGTGAGGAGAGCAACATGGAGCGATTTCTTACGTGCTGGCTGGAGGGATAGCTTCCCCCGGAGGCCATGTCCCGGTGTTTTGTGGTGGAGAGGGCCCACAGAGCCCTAATGCAGAAGCCTCCGGTGGGGGCTTGCCCCCGGCCTGTCATTGCCAGAATGCTGAACTACCTAGATCGGGATGCTATCCTAAAGAAGGCTAGAGCTAAGGAAACTCTGCAATATAATAATGCGCGTATCCTTATCTTCCCGGATAATACAAGACTCGTCCAGCAGCAGCGCCAGACTTTTACGACGGCGAAGGCCCATCTGCGAGACCTCAAGCTTCCATATGCCCTGCTCTTCCCTGCGTGCCTGCGAGTGGTTTTTCAATCCCACACTCACTTCTTCGACACCCAAGAGGAGGTCTTCAAGTGGACGGACGAAACGGTGCGGGTGAGGCCGCATACACTGGCTGGATGGGAAATCCGACTGTTCATCGAGCGAGGTGGTTCGGAGGGGCCCTCGGTGTCAACAACAGAGGGGTGGCAGGCGATCCAAGTCCAGGCGGCGCTCTCAGTCCTGCAGCATCTCCTCCCGGGGTAACTCTACCTCGGGCGTTGCACTCTTGAACCCTGATATGTGAAGTTAATGGGGAGTTCGGGGGACGTCATAGTTCTTATTATGGGGAGTCACATAGTGGGCAGGTCTTTCCGCCCAGATGGTACTGGTCGGAGGTAGGCCCTGAGGACATGGGCTGTGAGTTGGGGATCCATTGGCTGGGGCGGTCCACATCCCCCCTGTTGGGGATCGGCCATGCCGCGACAGATACTTCAGTGTTTTTGAGGTATGGGGTGGGGGTTTGTTGGGTGGGGGTTTGTTGGGTGGGGGTTGTTTTAGTTTTAGGGTCGCAATTCCGCTGGATGCTTGTTGTTCCACATATATGCACTACCGCAGCCTGATATCCGCTCTGCAACAACATGTGCCCCCCCATGGCAAGTGGGACAGGTGATAGCTGGGTAACCCCGGGGAGTCTGCGCATCATCAGTTGGAATGTGCGCAGGGTTCTGGATAAGATCAAACGTGGAGCGGTATTTTATAAGGCAAAGAAGGCTAGGGCTGATGTCCTTATGGTTGCAGGAGACACACCTCTTGGGCACGAAGGCTTTATGCCTGCAGCGGTATGGTTTTCACCAGGTCTTCCGCGCAGGATTTACCAGGGGCTCACGGGGCATGGCGATTTTGATACATCGTAGAGTCCCGTATGTACACCTACAACAGTGGTCTCATGTGCAAGGGCGCTAAATCTTTATCCGGGGCAGAATAGGGGAGGATCCCTTGATATTGGGCAGTGACTATGCACCCCCCCCCCCCCTTCAATGGAATCTGATTGAGAAACTGCACTACGTGTGGGCCGACATGCCAGATGCCGTGGTGGGTGGCGACTGGAATGATGTTATGGACCTGGCCAAAAATAGAACTAGAGTTGGGGGTGGTCCCGGGGGTGGTCTCCCTACGAAATTACACTCGCTGGTAACTGGCTTGGACTGGGTGGATGTATGGCGACGAATGCACGGTGACCAGCGGGGCTTCACGTTCCTGTCAGCGGTTCATAATTCTTTATCCAGACTTGATTACTTCTTTGGGCCTCGGGGGCGGTTGATAGGGTAGCATTGGTGGAGATCATGTTGGTGGTAATTATCGAATTCCTTAAAAAAAGCACTTTCTTGCTTTTTTTATGTGGCACACATCCATGCCCTTAGGGCATGCATGTGTGCCACATGTGCAAATATGCACATTTCAGGGGTGCAACAGGGCGTCTTTTGGACACCCTGGCACCCTTGAAATACCTCCCGGTATTACCGATTCGGTAATACCGAATCGGTAATACAGAATGTCTTCGCATTCATTCCTATGGGCCTCCAAGCCCATAGGAATGACAAATGGTTCCGGTGCATTCAGTACTGGGTGCATTCTTCCCTGGAGGGTGAGGTGGAGACAGAATCTGCGCTGCACGGCCCGGGCCCAGCACCCATGGATTTAGGGCTGCCTTTGATGTTTTCCAAACAGAGCGCACATTCGTGTTGAGTGTCCAGGCAGCAGTTTCAGGCTGGATTCACAATTTTCTTAACTGCTGCTGCCCCTGGTGGTGCTGTTTGCGACCCATTTCGATTAGAATGGGCATTTCCACCTCAAACTATGCACTCGTCTCTGGCCTGCTGTGCAGCAGCCCCTGAAAATCATGGTTTGCCAGCCCTTCAGGCCTCTGTTGCGGCTGGCACTCTTGCCACCAGGAATTGCTGCTGCAGCCAGAGGAATTACAGTAAGGAACAGCCATGACCTTCTTGACATGTGCTGCCCTGAGTGCCCTGCTGCTTTTGGAGGTTTGCTGGCGGCTATGCCAGTCACGGTCAGAGATGGTGCCGAATGCCTAAATACCGAGTCACTGCTCTGAAGACCGTTTGAGTGCCACGCCATGCCTTCTCACAGCAGCCTAACTTTATAGCTGCATGTTAGATGCAAAGTAGTACAGACTATCTGCAAAGAAGAGAGCCAGCGTCAACTCTTTCACTGCGCCAGCCTGCCTTCTATGACCGGTAACGGACTCCTGTCTCCAGTACATCATCATGGTAGGCAGAGCAGCTGTCTGTAGTGAGGGACTCCACAGTCTACAGCTACATCGACATCCCGAGGCAGCAGATATTTAACCACCACTGTCAGTGACTCCTCTTGGTAAGTGAAAGATAACATGATGATTAATGTTCCTGCTGGAGAAGGATTAGAGTTTTGTGTAGTGCAAGTTTTAACTCACCAGTAGTACAGAGGGTTAACATGCCTGCTGGAAAGAATTTGTATTTTGCATGTCACAGAACTGTATTTTATGTGGATAGTTCAGTGGGTTACTGCTTTGTAACAGAGATCCTTAGGTCGCTTATAATTAATAAATGACAATCCTATTCTACAGAGTGGCATTAAAACTGTCATTAGTTCGTTTGGGTAAAAATGCATTCTTATTAGTAAAGGCAACCCCAATTACTGTGGTACATTTTAAACCATGAGTTTGTGCTTTTTCAGACTGCTATTAAAATATAATGCCTACCTAACTATAGATGACGTGATCCTACACCTGTTAATCCTCATTGTTTTTTTTTTGTACATTTCCTAGGATGATTCATTGTCTCTGTACAATGTGTCTGTGGTATAACATGCTCTGGCACCCTGCACTGGTATGAGCAGTGGTATAAAAACAAATTAAATGTTTGTGAGAGAGGAACTGAACTATGGAGAGATAAGGGGCACTATTGGAGAGTAGTAGTAAGGGAATCCGTCGAAAAGGAGGTGGGAGGGGGACATCAAAAAGGTTTGTTGCACCTGGCACCACCTGTACTAATGCCAGCTCTTAAAGAGTCAGTGATGTCTGTCACTGTGCTGTTCGACATTGTTAGTTTTGTCTAGTTGGGAAAGTGTAATACTTGGTCAGTCATGGGAGGTAGTAGGTGGAGCCGTGGGGGGTTGGGAGGGGGAAACATCCTTTACAACGCAACTTTTACTACGCAGTGCCTTTACGACGCAACTTTTACAACGCAAACCATTACAACGCATTGCGCTGGGGGGGCGCTCTAGGATAGGGAATAGGTTTAATTTACTATCCAACACCTTCCCTACTATTCACGGGGACTGGAGTTGGAATAGTAAATTAAACTATTCACTATCCAGCGCCCCAAAGCACTATGCGTTGTAAAGGCATGCGTTGTAAAAACCGCGTTGTAAAGGCATACGTGGTAAAAGCATGCGTTGTAATGTCATACATCCGTTGGGAGGGGGGTGGTCTTTGTGATCTCCTAAAAAATTTTAGAAGCACCTGCACCTAATATTTTACAAATTAAGCACTGAACTAACCCTACTGAAGATTCCAAGTTGGGCTCCAGCAACTGCAGGGGAAGTGCCAGTCCTAAGGGGACTAGCTAGCCTCTGGATGCCTGGTGGCATGGTCCACCACCACCAAGATAAATGTATTCCCTGAGGATGTTGCAGGGCCCAGGGGACCAACAATTTCAATCACCATTTTCTCAAAGGGAGTCGCCACCACTGGAAGTGGCCATGGCCTGGCATGTGACACATGCGTGACAATTCCATTACCTGCTCAGAAATCTGGGCCTGTAAAAGTGATCAACCAGCCCCACCCAGGACTTCGTCTCCTCCAGGTGCCATGCTAAAGAGATATCATGGACAAGGTTAAGGAGGAACTCCTGGCACTGTATGGGGGCCACCGGTCTTTTTGTTGTCCTTGGTCTGGGGTCCCAAGTCACGCTGTACAGGAGGCCTTCCTCCCAGAATACCTTATGGGCATCCCCTAGTTCCTGTCTAACAGCCAGCTGTCACAGGTTCTCAATAGTAGGGCATGTCATCTCTCCATTACTCAGGCCCCCTTTAGAGGCCCGCCTGCTCCTTGGAGTTCAGCCAAATGTAGCAGGTCACCGAAGGAGGCAGATCTTCCTTCAGGTGTGAGGATCTGGCTCCTTCTGGTCCTGTGAACTTTTTGAGGTGGGTTACCAGCCCCCCTTTCCCTTTTCGTGGCTCTAGGGAC
Source organism: Lissotriton helveticus (assembly GCF_964261635.1). NCBI lineage: Eukaryota > Metazoa > Chordata > Amphibia > Caudata > Salamandridae > Lissotriton > Lissotriton helveticus. The sequence goes on from NC_136059.1 coordinate 254,586,799, forward strand.
CTGGTCCATTATTTCAGGCTCCAGGCTCCAGGCACCCTTGACTTTTCTTCTGGCCCCTCTGTGCTCTTGTGGTTCCTCAAACCCCTTCAGGAAGACTCAGCATTGCTTCCACTTCTATCCAAGCATAAGTTTCCAGATCATGGCCCAGCAGACACTCTACTGGGATGGTAGGGGACACAGCTACTTTCTGTGGGCCAGTATCTCCTCCCCACCCAAAGCCCATATGAGAGGCTGGCCTGGTGTATGATGTCCACCAATGTAAGTGGGCACCTTGCACCAGTCCAGACACCCCTTATAGTGATTTAAGAGGTCTTAGACAACCTTAGAAAGTAGTAGCTGTGGATAGCAGCCTTCAGGCGTAGCCCAGAAGGAGTGTAAAGTAGCTTGTTTACCAGTTTGCAATCTTATAGTATAGATTACGTGAAAAGAACCACACCAAGTATTTACAAATCGATGTATTTATTGTATAATACTCTCTAGAATGTTCAAGTATCTCCAAAACGGAGATAAACACAATGCTCACAATACTTTATCAAAGAAACACAGTAAATAGCACAAAATACACAGAGGCCACAGGGGGGGACCAAACCACATACTAAGAAAGTCGTATAAGAACTACGACTCAACTCAAGACAGTGTTGAGAGTAAGTACAATTGCTGGGGACCCACAGAACCACCCAAAGTAAGTAGATAGGGACCTCACAGAGAGCATGTGCAGTGTGGGAACACAACTGTGTGCTCTGTACAAGTCTATGTGCAAGTCGCGGTTAGATCATTAAAGATTAAGGACCCTTCCCAGTGGATCCTGAAGAAACCCCTTGGAAGACAGAAGGTTGGAGAGCCACCCCACCCGGGGATACCCAAGTACTCACGTTACCTACACCGGGGAAGCCGGATGCATACATGTGAAGGGGTGTCGGAAACGCATTAGAACCCAGTGGAGGACGACAGGAAAGTGCAGCTGCAGGAAAAGGAGAAAGTGTCAGTGGGAATCAAAACATGGATTCTTGAAGAGGAGTACCTGAAAGCAGAGGGTACAGAGTCTATGTCACACTGGAGTGACCAGGAGACTTGGAAGATGAATGTCCTCCGATGTCGGGTGCTTCAGGAAAGATGACGGTGACCTTGACTCTGCAGCTGGCAGGACCAGGCGATGCTGAGGAAGACCAGGACCCAGACACGAGCTGTCCCATGAAGACCGTTGAGTGCTGAGGGGTCGGTGTCTTGAGGCAGCACCAACAAGCCTTGACAAAGGCAACTCATGCAGGAAGTCAAGAAGGTGCACGGTTGGGACCAGCAAGGTCTAGGAGACTCACCACAAGCAGGGGAGTCAGGGCAGGCCCAAGCAATCAGGGTAGCCTAAAGAAAACAAAAGTGACCCTCAAATGGACACATAGGCCAGAGGCACAGGAGTCGCGAGAGGACCTCGAGCCGCTCACCAAAAGTAGCAGGAAACGGTGCCCACGAGCCAGTGTGGCTGAAGATCTTGGTGGAAGAAGTAGCCCGAGGTTTGGGCTACTGGGAGCCCCCTGCACTTGTCGCAAAGTTGCCAACAAGCATTTGCACTTGCAAAAGTATGCGGTGCACAGGGGTTCAGATAATGCAACCCCGAGAGGGATTCAGACCTCAAACTCGGTGAGAGAACAGCTCAAGGCTCGAGGGTCATAGAAAACTACCACTTGTGTTGTTGAACCCTTCGGAGTCCGCAGGAGCTCGGGATCAGCACATCGGTCAGCAGTGTTGAGGTGCATAAGAATTCAGGGAAGTGACTCCTTTACTTCAAGGGAGATTCTTACAAGTGTCTTAGATGACCCACAGGTCCTGCACGGATCCTGTATGGTGCACAGGCACAGAAGATGCAGCAGACTGAAAGGGATATGAAGTTAGGCCCACACGAAATCCAGTGAAGTCCAGAGTGCCCAGACGGTAGAAGTGCAGTGGTTTCAGTTCTGAATCTTATCCCACGATGAATCTGGGACCCTACACCCAGGTAAGCCCTTAAATACCATTGGGAAAGGGTTGGGAAGATTCAGAGGTCCCTCACAGGGGAGGGTCTGGACAAGGGAGAGGTTACTCCCATGTCTTTGTCCAGTTTCGCGCCAGAGCGGAAGCCAACGTCTTCCAGAACTGGTTTGAACTGGACTATGCACAGGGACACCAAATGGGCACCTCATGCAGACTTTCAGACGCTGGAAGGCGCACCCACCCAGTCCCAATGCACTAAATACTGCCTGAGATGTGGTCACACCTCCCTGTGACCGGATGCCTATTGTTCCACCTTCCTCTGCTCGAGCTTGGCTCAGCAGCAGGAGGGCAGAAATGTGTCTCTGGTCGACAGTAACCATTGTGTGCTGTACGGGTCTCGACGACTGGTACCAGGTACACTGGGAGCGTAATGGAGGGCTCTGCCAGTGGTCGGAATCATACCTCCCACACCATTTCTGGTGTGGGGGTGATTCTAACATGTTTGATACTGATCCAGCGCCCCTATAGAAAATATGTCATAGCAACGCTACGCAACTCCACAATACTCACCATTAAACATAAAACACTCATAAGGCCCATAAACTAACGGGACATATTTTTGGGAAACTGACTCATGTGACCTAATTAATTAAACCTATTTACAAAATACATATACATTTATATACAACTGCAGTATAATGAATTCACCATGGTTTATGTAAAACGTAGCATTTAATTAAGTCACTTAGGCAAATGGATCTGCTGATGGTAACAAGACCATGAAATAACAAGACCAGCTTGTCTTTTCAAAAATCTTATTTATTAACTATTTATTCAAAGGAAGTGCATTTTATTCGAATCTCTTTATTTAAGCAGCATTATTTGAGGAATAGCAAAATAGAATGTCAGTTTCAAGCAAAATCAATTAGCATGATTAATGAAGAATAAACAGTTTTCCATCACCTAAGCCCTATTTTCCCTGTCTAAAACTCACTTCACCTAAAGGAATAAAAGGTAAAAAAGTAATTTAACCCTATTGATCCTTACGTGCTCCAAAAGTCCTTCAGTACGGCATGCCTTTCAAAATTCGGTCAGCAAGAAGCGCCCTCCCTCCAAAGGGGTCAGTTTTTATACGGTTTTCCCTAACTAATCTCACTAAATTGTATTCTTTCTTTCCTGCCATCCAAAGATCTCATTGGTTGACAGACGTCAACCCATATGGTGTCATCATCTTTTCGAAGCCTGTGTCAGGCTTTTCTCTTAGAGTCTATTGTCTCTTATTCACAAGTCACGCAGCTTCCTCCAAAATGAAACATTTGTAAATGACAGTCCGTGACTTCCTTAGCTTGGCAATCTCTGCCGGTTTCCGTCCTTGGTTTTAGTCCTTCCAAGAGCACAAATAATACATTTTTCAATAGAACATGCATTTTTTTTTTAACGTGATAAAACTTTCCACGCAGGGCTCTTGCTCTTTTCTGGACAGGACTCGACAACATTATGTTTGAATCGCGCTAGACCTCAGGCCTCTTTCTTGGTGACTAATATTCAAACAAACACAAAAGAATAATTAATGAAAGAATTAGAATTCATTCTGTTACCCACCCGCCTTTGCTCATTATTAACCCATTAATAAATGTTACCTAGCCAAAGCATTTTAGCAACAAACAGAATTGTGCCACATAAAGACGAAAAGACAAAACATAAGCACACACAAATAAGCACATGCCATTAACAAAACAGCCGCATTTAATTCTGACTTAACAATAGACAGAATTAGTTTATTATTTTTCACAAACATGCATTTGCAACATAGAGCACATATATGAGCACATATATTAGTCCCACGTGTCATGTTTTGCAATTTAATCTAGGTTGATTAGTAATATTCACTCCATTCTTGTTAATACAATTACTTTTATTATGGAAGTTTAACTTTGCGAGTCAAAATAAATTTATTTTAAAATCTCGCTCCATCAACTCCCTCATCTGGTGATTTCAAAATCACCAAACTACACCCAAAAATTTAGCAAAATTTTATCCCATTAAAGAACATGTCTTGATTTACACCGTGTTAGTATTTCTAAAGTCTTGTCTCAGCTGTTTGTCTGCAACTCTCATATTGAGTTCTACGAAACTCTTCCAGTTCTATCTCTCTCTCCTGTTCCTTCCTGAGCTTATAAATTCTCTTCTTTTCCTTCAGATATTTCTTTCTCTTATGTAACATGCAACTGATCTTCAACAACAGTATCACAAAGACTATAACTAATAAAGGTGTCAGTATTTTGCCAAGAATTGAACCACTAATCTCTTGAAACCAGGTTTTGATTGCTGCAAATCTTTTGCTCAAACGTTCTGAGAAATCTTCCTCTTCTAAGGGTTCAATTTCATATTGCAACTCAGTGATGTTTTTAATGTACATCTCGATACTCTGGCTCTTATCAGGGATATAGGTGCAGCAATGCTGGACATGTAAAATGCCACAAACTCCTCCCTCTTATGCTAGCAGAATGTCTAAAGCAAGACGATTCTGCATTACCATGGACCGTATAGCAATGAGCTCAGTATCCACTAATTGAAAGCCACTAGCTGTATCAGTTGACAACCTGTCAACAATTGTGGACAATTTTCTAATTCTACCTGCATTCAGAGTTATACCCACTAAAGGTATTACTGCTTCAAAGATGTCTCCCAAAATTTCTGAAAAACTCTCTCTTTTAAATCTATTCAGATGATTACTGATTTCAAATGAACCTTCTGCATTTCTGTCAACATGAAATATTTTTGGAAAAACTAATCCAACAAAACATGTCCCATACCAGTGGTCTGGGAGGTTGTAGTAAGCTTTATCTCCACATACAAAATACATTCCAGGGAAAATTAAATCCTTGCCACCTTTGAATCCCCAACCCCCCATGATTTGCACCCAAAAAATAATTGTCGAACAATGTATTATCTCTCCTAATACAACATTTACCACTAATTGGTTTGTCTATGTGAATAGCAACATTTTCAAAAGATTTACCATTAAGCTTCTCGTCCTCTAACTGCCAGAATTTTGATTTGGTCTGTTTGAGCATTTCATTTCTTTTATAAATTGCTCTTCTCTCTTCAACTAGATTTAGGAAAGACTTTTCCTCAGTTCTCAATTTACAAGTCAAATTGTTTTTAAAAGCATACTCATAGGTGAGTTCATTAGTTACAATGAAAAATTCCCTCATCTGTTTAGCTTGTTTGTGCTTATTTAAGCTTTTCTCAATTTTCAGATTTGCAAAAATCTCGTCATGATTCGAATAGTAGTATTCTAAACGACCAGTCTGATAAAATAAACTAGCTATCACACTGCAGGTTATACCATATGTATAAGAGGAAGCATGTTGTAGGTGGCTCCCTACGAAACAGAAGCAGGCAATTTTACACATATATAACAATTTTTGATTTCCATAACCTTTACATACTCAGCCAAAAGTCTTGAAAAAGTATTACTAGAAAAAACACCAACAGATCTATCTTGATGAATCTCTGGTTTGTGATCAATAACTCTGTTAGTTTTGCCTGTTGCACCATGTTTATCTTGTTTAACTAATGCTTTGCTTGTACATCTCCTTATCTATTCCAAAAGGGAAAATGACAGCTAAAACTAACCAAAGTAAGATTACTAGAACCACACAAATCAAAGACATTTTACAGCATCTCCTAAGAATGGAACATCTTGAATTGATATTAGTAAAAGTGTAAGGCATTTTCACTCTGATAACAAAAAGCCTTACAAAGAAAACAAAAAATCAAAAATTTAAACTTTCTACTAATTTCAAACACCCCCCTATTGTAACTTTTTTTTTTTAAGAAAACCCACCATCTAACAGCTTTTCTTCGACCTTACGTCTTACATCAATGTGTTTTTCCACCTAACACAATTTCTTCAGCCTTATGCCAAAAACCTCAATTTTTACAGAAATATTTCAATCATTGTCACTATTGTCATCAATTTCTTCCTGACTACTGCTGTTCACCTCCACCACAGGTGGGATGATAATGTAAGTCCGCTCAGGGGACTTGTACTTCTGGTTAGGTTTTATAACTCTCTTTGCCCTACTACTAATGACTTCTATTTTCTTTCCTGCTTCACTTTTCTTTTCAGGTTCACTTTTTTGACTTGATATCTCATTCACTTGTTCTTTTGATCTGTTCAGCAATTTGAATTTCAAGCCTTCATTTTCTCTTGGCAGTTATCACCTTTTCTCAGTAATTTCTTCTTTGGCTCAGTCACATTACACTCTGCTCTCCAAGCTCTTTTTCTGAATTTTCTCATATCAGAATCTTCATCACTCTCTTCAGACTCTGTATCTGATACTTGAAATTTGTACTTACGACTTTCTTTACTCAGCAGTTTCACTCCGTTAGGAACATCATCTTTATAGCTGGTACTTGGTAATTCGTCTTCTTCTTCTTCAATTACCTCCAACTTCCCAGTTTCAGATTTCCTGTTCCTGCTTTCAGAGCTTCTTTTCTGCTTTTCAATACTCTCCTGATCTTGAATCACAACTTGATCAGACTCTTTTTCTGCTTCTTTTTCTAGCACATCTTCATCATTTTCAGAGTCTATTATCACAATTTCCAAATCTTTTTCATTCGATGCCTCATTCACATTTGAACTTTCCAGATGTCGACTTTCCGGTCGATCTTCAGGATCTGGATTTCTTTCAGGTTCTTCTTCAGAATCTGAATCAGTTGTGGTGTCACCTTCGTACGGATTTTCAGGTGGAGGTACATAAATGGTGTGGCTTGCATGAATCCACCTCTTCAAATCCCTGCACTTCACTGCATTTGTAGTGACAAGAATCACTTGCCTTGCTTTCTGCCACCTGGGTACCAGACAGTTTCTTCTTCGGTGAACTTTCGTCCTCACCCAGTCTCCTGGTAACAGATCATGTGCTTGCTCCTTTCCTCTTGTTAGCACTTCGGTTCCCACCTGATGGAACACAGAAGTCACGACGTCAGAAAGGTTCCTGCAGTATTCCAGAATGACGCTATCATTTATGCTCATCAGCTTTCCTACCGGTATAAATGCTTGTCTCATGACTCTGCCCATAACAATGTCATGTGGGCTTAGACCTGTCTTTTTATCAGGGGTACTTCTCAGAGACATCAAAACAAGTGGAAGTGCGTCAGTCCACTTCATTCCTGTAGCTAGACACATTTTGCCTATCCTATTTTTAATCGTTCCGTTCACTTGCTCAACAACACCTGATGCTTCTGGTCTGTATGCACAATGTAGTTTCTGTTCTATGTTCAAAGCTTCACAAATCATTTGTAACAGTCTGTTTTCAAAATGTGTTCCACGATCAGTTTCCACAGTCACTGGAAAACCGTACCTTGGTATGATCTTCCTTAAAAGTAATTTTGCAACTGTCACTGAATCATTGTGACGTGTAGGGAACGCTTCAACCCACCTTGAAAACAAACAGATTATCACAAGGACATAACGCAGTTTGTTATGGGGTGGCATGTCAATAAAATCCATTTGCAACCTGGTGAAAGGACCACCCTCCCGTCCTATGGTTCCCATACTCACAACAGTTTTTCTGTTTGGGTTCATTTGTTGGCAAACTAAGCACCTTTGGCAAAATTATTCTGAACTTTGGGTTAAACCAAGTCTGTCTGAATAGCCTAATCATGGAATCTCTTCCAATATGTCCTGGACCATGATACATCCTAGCCATATCAGCAATCATGCTATTTGGTAAAACTGGTCTGTCATCCTTGTATACCCAAATCCCATCCTCCTCTCGCTGTCTGCAACCTGCTTTTAACCAAGTGTCTTTTTCCTCATCACTTGCCTCATCTTGTAAGTCTTTTACTCCCTGCCATGTTTCAACTACAGATGTTAGCAAAAGTGAACTCAAGACATGTTCATCATCCTTTTCCCGATTAATTGAACAATTATTTTTCGCACAGTACCTGGCAATCTCATCTGCATAGGCATTTCCTTTTGTGATAAAATCTTCGCCCTTTTTGTGCGCTGTACATTTCACGACAGCAATTTTTTCTGGTAACTGAATGCCATCAATCAATCTCTTTATCAATTTTGCAGTTCTGATGGGAGTTCCCGCAGATTTTAAATAACCTCTTTGAGACCAGAGCTGACCATAATCATGAACAACTCCGTATCCGTATTGGCTGTCAGTAACTATGGTGATTTTTAACCCTTTTGCTCTTTCACAAGCACGAATCAAAGCAATTAATTCTGCTATTTGAGCTGAACGAATTCCTTTGAGACATGATGCTTCGATCACAGTAGCAACTGTGCATACCGAATATGCAGACCTCAGAAAACCCTCCTTCATTCTCAAGCAAGAACCATCAACAAAGTAAACAAAATCTGACACAGGCAAAGGAACATCTTTAATGTCCTGCCTTGGCTTGGTGCAATATTCCAAAACATCTTAGCACTCATGATTAATGTCGTTTTCATTTCTAATTTCTGTTACTGTACCATCAGGCAACAATGTTGAAGGATTTAAATTCACACACCTTGCTATCGAGACATTATCTGATCCCAGAATAACTTTTTCGTATTTAGTAAGCCTGTTACTTGTCAAATGCTGTGTTTTGCTTCTGGTAAGAAGAATTTCAACTGAATGTGGTACATAGACTTTTACAGGAAATCCCATTATAATTCCCTCACTTTGCTCAAGACTCACACTAGTTGCAGCTACTGCTTTTAAGCAGCCTGGTAATGCTTTTGCAACAGGATCAAGTACCGCTAGAAATATGCTATTGGCTTTCTCAGTTTCCCATGTCTCTGAATAAGGACTGATAATGCACATCCTTTTCTCTCACTGCAGTACAACTCAAAATCCTTTTCATAATCTGGCATGCCTAGAGCTGGAGCTTCAAACTTCTTTTTAGCTTTTCAAAAGCTTCCATCTCAATTTCTGTGAGAACAATTGGGTCTTTTATGTCTGCTTTTGTTTGTCTCTGCAGTGGTTTTGCAATTACTGACAATCCACTAATCCATTGGCGACAATAGCCAACCATCCCTAGAAACATTCTGACCTTTCTCTCTGTTTTGGAGGTTGCATTCACTGAATCATTTTTATTCTCTCAATTGTCACTTGCCTGATTCCTTTTGCAATTCTGTGACCAAGATATTTTACTTCTTGTTTGCAAAAATGTAATTTTGCAGGAGACACTTTATGTCCCTCATCTGCCAGGTGATTCAAAAGAATAATGTTATCTGTGACACAATTGTCTCGGGTTTTTGCTGCTACAAGGAGGTCATCTATGTACTGGACTAATGTCGATTTTCCAGGTAACTCTAGATTCTCCAAAGATTTATTTAACAATTGATTAAAGATAGATGGACTCTCTGTATACCCCTGAGGGATACAACACCATACTAATACGCGGTCTTGGAACCGGAACGCAAATATTTGCTGACCGTCTGGATGCAATGGAACAGTAAAGAACGCATTGCAAAGGTCAATAACTGTATACCATTCTGCATCATGCGGAATCTGGTAAAGAATTACTGCTGGGTTTGGAACAACTGGGCAACATGTAACAACTATTTGATTAACCTTTCTCAGGTCCTGAACTATCCTGTACGTTCCGTTTGGCTTTTTGATCCCCATAATCGGTGAATTACAAGGACTGCTTTCAATTTCTTTTAGAACACCTTGTTTTATGAATTTATCAATTACAGGAATAACACCTTCAATTGTTTCTGCTTTCATTTTGTACTGAGGAATGTTTGGAAAATCTATTCCTTGTTTCACTGTAATTTTAACTGGGTCTACATTTTTCATCAAACCCATCTCATTTCCTGTCAAATCCCAAATCTCAGCTTTGACTGTCTTTTTCAGTTCTTCAGGTAAATTGTCTTTATCAAATGCAGGAAATAACTTACTTTCCTCTGTTTCAACCATTAACATGGTTAACTTGTAAAGCCCATCTTCTTCTAGAGTTTGAAGCTCAATACCCTCCGGTGAGCAGTATATTTTGCAGTTCATCTTACACAAGATGTCCCTTCCTAACAAGTTTACAGGACTGCTATTGCAAACTACAAATCTGTGTTTGTCTTTAAATTTGCCAATTTCTACCTTAACAGGCTCTGTCAAATCTGTTTTAATGTTCTGATTAGCTACACCAACTACTTGGATTGATTCCCCAGAGAGAGGCAGGTTTTCTATTTCCACTGATCTAACAGTAGAACGGGTAGCACCAGTGTCCACAAGAAACGTGATTTCTACATCATACACTTTACCATTAACAAATGGACCAGACTGGTCAACCTCAAGAGTGGCTCCAAGCACACACTCTTCCCCCTCTCTCAGGCACCGTCATAAGTAATCCTCAGAATCACTTTCACCATTTTCTGTCATCAAAAATTGTTGAGAAACATTTGGCACATTCACTCTTTGCGGTCTGATTACCTGATCACCTCCGCAGAATCCTGTTTCCGAATTGTACCTCTGACCATTCACACAGTTTGGAAGTGGCGGTTGTGGAATCTGACTCTGCTGATTCACTAACTGTCGCTGTAGCTGTTGCTACAGATTTAGCTCATTTAACTGTCGCTGTAGCTGTTGCTGCAGATTTACATCATTCTGCATCTGTGTATTTAATGATGCATTTTTTAAATTTCTGGGCGGATTTTTACATTCACGCTTCCAGTGTCCAATTTCGTCGCAATTAAAACAAGGTAGATTTTGTTTCAGCTCTTCAATATTAACATTAAATTTTGGTTTATTAAAACTACCCTTAAAGTTTCCTTGACTCTGATTCTGATTAACATTGACATTTTTATTTTCCAAATTTGCAATTTGCTGTTCAGCTACTTTCACCTGTGCCCACATTGCCTTTTCCTTAAGCTTCTTTTGCTTCGCATCTATCTCGTCACTGCAGTATTTTGCTTTTCTCTGAATATCGTCAACTGAGAGTGATTGCCATCCGACAATACCGTTTCTAATCATATCACCAATTTCAGGTCTCAGGCCATAAACAAATCTGTAAATAAAGTGGCTCATGTCCTTTTCACTTAGTTTTTCATAGCCACTGTACTGTTTAAAAACCAACAGTAGACTGTCATAGAATGAATGCACTGATTCTTTTGGCTCCTGATTTGTTCTGTCTATTTTAACCCAATCAACTTCTTTTGGGGGAATTTTATTTTTCAACCAGTAAATCACTTTATCATACAGTCCCATGACTTCTGATGATGGTGCACCTGTTACTGTATCTCGAGCAGGTTCTACTTTTGGCCAACTTACAGCAATTTTACATTCTGTCCAGAGATCTGATGGGACAACAATGTCAAAGAATCCATCAAGATCAATCCACAGAACTTTCGAAACTTTTATGAACCTGTCTACCTGTCGATACCATTCCACTGGCTTTCTCTCAATCGAGAAAAATCATTTGTAAACAACAAAATGTCCTGTCTTGACCAGGGAACATGCACATAGCCACCTCCTGCTATTTCTCTCATTGGGTACTGATTAGCCACCATGCCTCTTTCTGTCCTTTCTTCCTCTCTTTTCTTTGTCCATTTCACTCTCCATTTGCTCAAATCACCCAATCCTTTTATGTACACAATCAAATCTTTTATATGCAGAATTCTTCCCACTGAATTGAAATTCTCAATGTCTTTTTCAGAACATTCTAATCTGTAATGTTTTCCCAAATTTTTTTGTTTGCTCAAATCAATCTCTAATTCAGTAGCTAATTCCTCTAGCTGTTCATATTTATTCTTCGTTTTCCATTGTACACTTTTACAAATGAATAATAATTCATCATCTTGATAATGCTTCAAATTGTCAGGACCAATTGTACCAATGATTAATTGCTCTAAATCTGCTTTTAGTCTCGCAACATCAAGCTTTGGGGTTGAATCTGTTTTCTCAATACTCATTTCTAGAGATTCAGTATCTGATTCTGCTGCTCCAACTGGAGTTCTACGTGATGAATTTTGATTATAAGTTAAATCAGGCATTGTTTTCTCACAATGGATTTCAGTTAAATCTGAATAAACATTTTCAGCCACCTTCTGAATTTCTGCATTTAATGGAATAGTTAAAGCTGAATGTCCCATTTCTCTTTGACCAAAAACTGGGTGAACTGGACCAATCGTTATTGGAACTGTTACTGCTTCCATACTTTTAGTTAATTGCTCTACTAATTCTTCTTTCGATCGGAAGTATTCTGAAGTATCTGGTATTTCCTTACTTTTTTCTAATCTCAATGCATTTCTTTGAATCTCATTTCTCAAAACTGGAGTTTCAGGGAAATTTCTATTTTCTCCATATGCACTAGAATTAGTTCTCGTTTCTACTCTTTCGGGAGATTCTGAATTATTCTGGTATAATCTGGGTGATTCCTCATTAAGTGGAGGTGCACTTGGAGTGGTTCCTGTAGAAACCATCGGGGTAGACCATGAACAAGCTGGTTTAAAAGGAGTCTGTTTCTGATTTGTAATATAAATTTCTTCTAAAACTGGCTCTTCTAATTCACTTTCTTCAATATTATTTTTCTTTTGGGTATTCTTTTGACCTGGTATTTCAGTAACCATCACTCTTACTGGGTATAATCCATCACACATATCTGCCTGTCTCCATCGACGCATTCTATCTTCATGAGTTTCTCTATTAAAATTTGATTTTGGACCTCTTGACACACCTCTGGTTGCTTCTCGTTGAAGTTCAAACATTTCATCCTCCCATTCAACTAAAGCCTCAAATTGAGTAGGTCTAGGCTTAGGCACAAGAGCCATAATTATTTCTCTCAAATTTTTCAAAACCCTCATATTAAATGAACCATCTTCTGGCCATGCTAACACACCATCATTTTTGGTATAATCCATCCAATTATCAAACCAAAGGCAAGTATGATAACCATATTCACCTTCCATATAGGCTGCAGGTGTTTTGTACTTATGAAGTAATTTTCCACCTCGCGTTTCAATTTTCTTATCAGGTGAAAATATATTTTTCAATTTCTGAAGCCATGTAAGCTTCTTTTCCTCTTTTCTGTAATAATAACTCATGTTTTTAATCAAATCCGCTTAATTCTAAATGATCGTAAATGTTTCCTGGTTGTTCCGCAAAACCAGCCAATCTGTGCGCAAAACTCACCAACAAGCCAATCAGGTTAAGCTACATCACCACCTTGCTCAACCAATAGAATTGCTGCTTTCAGGATAAGCCAATTAGCTTACAGCTTGACTTAGTCACATGAACCAATCAGTGCGCTAGCTGTGACGTATGCTAGCCAATTATAGTGCGGACCCTGTGACGTACACAGCTTCTGCAGCTTCTCGTCTCTCGCTCCTAGAGCTCACCCCTCCTTTACAAAATCTTTTCACAGCGCCATTTTAAGAAAACTTTTTCAATGAATTTCAGTTAATAACAACAGAAAAACAAACCATTTGTCTGTTTCGCTAAAATAAAGTGATAGTTTTTACAGTCATTCAAGTATTCTTTGCGTGGAATAGACGACGCTACTCTCACTGAATATTCAATTGTTGATAAAGTAAACTTTACTCTACCCTTCTAACAGGTAATAATGAACTCGTTTCCCTCTGAATGTACATAAAGTAACAATTCAAAGTTTGACTCGAACGGAATTAGAAAATCATTTACGCACTTCCAAACGGAAAGTTTCCCTAACCATACATACATGAAATCTTGGTAGGACTTTAACCAACCATAGAAATTCACATTTGTCAGTAAAATAAACGACGTTATCTTACCCTTCACTCAAGTTTGGATAAATTCTACTACTCTTTTCGCAGTGAGTTTTAAAACAGGCTCCAAGTCCCTATACTCGAAAGCTACAATTTCATAGACAATCCTCACTATACATTCTACCTAGCATACCTAAAATATCCCTAAACTTGTGCTGTACGTTCACAACACTAGTGATATATGACAATACCACTATTTTGAAACAGAACAAATGCACTGTGTAACTTTACTTGTCACACCACTCATATGCCGGCACAACTAGGAATTTTTCACACTGCTGGAAAAAACCTTTCGACAACATATAACATCTTTGACAAACTTAACATGTTTTAGTCATAGATCCTATGTTATTACCATGTAACATGTCAGTTACCATAGCAACCGGACTCTGCTACCAGAGATTTGATCCAGCGCCCCTATAGAAAATATGTCATAGCAACGCTATCCAACGCCACAATACTCACCATTAAACATAAAATACTCATAAGGCCCATAAACTAACGGGACATATTTTTGGGCAACTGAATCATGTGACCTAATTAATTAAACCTATTCACAAAATATATATACATTTATATACAACTGCACTATAATGAATTCACCATGGTTTATGTAAAACTTAGCATTTAATTAAGTCACTTAGGCAAATGGATCTGCTGATGGTAACAAGACCATGAAATAACAAGACCAGCTTGTCTTTTCAAAAATCTTATTTATTAACTATTTATTCAAAGAAAGTGCATTTTATTAGAATCTCTTTATTTAAGCAGCATTATTTGAGGATTAGCAAAATAGATTGTCAGTTTCAAGCAAAATCAATTAGCATGACTAATGAAGAATAAACAGTTTTCCATCACCTAAGCCCTATTTTCCCTGTCTAAAACTCACTTCACCTAAAAGAATAAAAGGTAAAAAAGTCATTTAACCCTATTGATCCTTACGTGCTCCAAAAGTCCTTCAGTACAGCACGCCTTTCAAAATTCAGTCAGCAAGAAGCGCCCTCCCTCCAAAGGGGTCAGTTTTTATACCTTTTTCCCTAACTAATCTCACTAATTTGTATTCTTTCTTTCCTGCCATCCAAAGTTCTCATTGGTTGACAGACGTCAACCCATATGGTGTCATCATCTTTTCGAAGCCTGGTTCAGGGTTTTCTCATAGAGTCTATTGTCTCTTATTCACAAGTCACGCAGCTTCCTCCAAAATGAAACATTTGTAAATGACAGTCCGTGACTTCCTTAGCTTGGCAATCTCTGCCGGTTTCCGTCTTTGGTTTTAGTCCTTCCAAGAGCACGAATAATAAATTTTTCAATAAAACTTTCCACGCAGGGCTCTTGCTCTTTTCTGGACAGGACTCGACAACACCATGTTTGAATCGCGCTAGACCTCAGGCCTCTTTCTTGGTGACTAATATTCAAACAAACACAAAAGAATAATTAATGAAAGAATTAGAATTCATTCTGTTACCCACCCACCTTTGCTAATTATTAACCCATTAATAAATGTTACCTAGCCAAAGCATTTTAGCAACAACAGAATTGTGCCACATAAAGACGAAAAGACAAAACATAAGCACACACAAATAAGCACATGCCATTAACAAAACAGCCGCATTTAATTCTGACATAACAATAGACAGAATTAGTTTATTATTTTTCACAAACATGCATTTGCAACATAGAGCACATATATGAGCACATATATTAGTCCCACGTGTCATGTTTTGTAATTTAATCTAGGTTGATTAGTAATATTCACTCCATTCTTGTTAATACAATTACTTTTATTATGGAAGTTTAACTTTGCGAGTCAAAATAAATGTATTTTAAAATCTCGCTCCATCAACTCCAAACATGATAGGGTTCGTGGGGCCCTTTTTGAGTTGGTCATCGTGTAATTATGCGGTGCCACTCTATATAGTATATGGCTGCTTCACTGACAACCCGGAAGAATGGACTCCTTAGGCTGCAGGGTTGTCCTGCTCAAGCAAGGGCACCCTCTCACTTAGAACCAAGCACCCTGCCTTCAGGATTGCAAAGGCCTGCTACAGGGGTGGCTTATATGATTTAAGTGCAGTGACCCTTAGATATAGTAAACCTATATCTTTAGTAAGTAGTGCATGCACCAACTTACACAGGATGCAATGGTAGGCCTGTAGTTCTATTTTGAATAGTCTCTTTTGAGTGGCATAATACACGCTGCAGCCAATGGGAGACTTCTGGGATACCTATGCCCTGGGTACATGGGTACCATATACTAGGGACTGACAACGGTACCCGAGAATCCAATCTGGGATGTACGCAAGTACTGAAAAAACCCATTTAGGGAGAAAGCAGATAGACTGGGGTCCTGATTAGCAGGATCCCAGTCAGACTAGTCAAAAACAGCATCACATCGAGCTAAAGGTGGGGGTAACAATAAGAAGTAGATCCTACTTTCCGACAGCCCACCACAGCCATTGGATGAGACTTTGTGGCATTGTCAGCATTGCCAATCACATGCACCTCTTCTAGTAGAATCTAGTCTTGGGAAACCAGTTTGACAATCATCATGGTTACATTGCCACCTGTATCCCTCAGAGCCTTCACATGTACTGTGAGAAAGTGCCATCTTTCTTGCACTGGTATGCCCCCACTTTTTTTCTGAACTGCTGATGTGCTTTGACTGAGTGTGCCCTGGGTTCCTGCCAACCAGGTACCCAGGGCATGTGTTCCCTAAAAGCTGTGTTGAAACGTAAGCCCAATTGGCATCTCTGGCCACCTGTCAGCCCCTAGCAAATGGTGCCCAAGGTACCAAGGGCATGATGACCAGAGAAGATCCCTGAGGACTGCAGCACTTATTGTGCCAACCTCAGGGGCCCTGTACCCTGACACCCACACACTGCCTTTGCAGGCTGAGTGTCTAAGTACAGAACTAAACAAAGAGTCGACATGGCACACATCCCTGTGTGCCATGCCCACAGAACCCACTGCCCTGGCATACTTCAGTCACCCCTCTAGCTGGGTGCCCTATGCCAGAGGTGTGGGCACCGGTGCATGAGCCCTGTGCCCCTACAGTACCCAAGGCCATTCCTGGGCACTGTAAGTGCAGTGATGCCATTAAGAGAATATGGTGCTGGGAGGTTGTCAATACGAACTCCACAGCACCATAATGGCTACACTGAAGACTGACAAGTTTGGTACATAACTTCTCAGCACATTAAACCTGAACTAATGCCAGTGTGGGATTTAATGTAAAATGCACCAGAGAGCATCTTAGAGATGCCTCCTGAAAACCTAACCTACAATCCACGTCTAGGCTGAGTGGCTGCAGAGGCTGGCACACAGCAGACATGTTGCTGGACCCCTGGGTGGAGAGCCCCCCGCTCTCCTGGGCCTGCAACAATGCACATCCTGGGCGAGGTGCTAGGTCTCCTCCCCCAGGATGAGCAGGGGAAATCTTCAAAGGCATGCCGCCTCTGTGAGCTTCTCCAGACCATTTGCTGTACCCAGCAACTGACCCCCACCAGTCCTGACCCCCACTCTGGCGGGAAGACTGGCGGGTAAAACTACGTCAGGAAGGGGTGTGCCAACCCCACTCCTCAGGTGGGGGAGACGAGGTGAAGCACAACCCCGGGCTCCGGCCATCTTGAAGATGGGGAGCCGTGCCCAATCACAGCTAGGATCCTGTCCCCCTCCCACAGGAGAGGAGCAGGCTAGGGGGTGTACCCACCCCAGGACAGGGACCTATTGGTCCCTGCCCTTGCCCTACCTGTAACACCCCTAAATTCAGTATTTAGGGGCTCCCTGAACATTCCTTCCTCAGATCCCGAAAAGAAAAGAAGAAAGAAGACTAAGAGGAAGAAGACCCGCCGTGCAGCTGCTAACAACAGGCCGACAACAACTGACTTGGCCCCAGCCCTACCGGTCTGTCGATCCTGGAACCTGCTCCTGCCTAAAGCCCGGTGACTCCTGCTGACAGCAACCTTGGGACACCCAGAGGAACTGCCTGCGTTGACCCTCTTAAAGCCTGAGACTCCCATCAGCAGAGGCTCTGCTGCAACAACCCCCCTGGTGCCAGCCAGGAAGCTCCGGACCAGCCCACTCTGCACCCGCCGAGCCCGGCCCGTGCCCGAGTGATCCAAGACCACGAGGACGTCCCCCCGGCGACTGGGACACGAAGTCCAGTGCCCAAAGACCTTCCTCGACGAACCAGACGATGACTGCAGCCTCAGAACCAGGGGCCCCTCCAATCGGTAAGATTTCCCGACACCCAAAGACACTCCTGCACCCGGCGCCCTGCAACCCCCTGTGCCTCCCTTTGGAGTACCTACCTCTTCTCCAGGATCCCAACTTACCTTTCGAAGTGGTGGTCACACCTGAAGAATCACCATCCCGAGTCTGCAGTCTTTGTTCTCTTTTAAGGTCTCGACCTACAGCATTGCTTTAGCAATGCGTGCTTGTCGAGATTATAGTGAGGCTTTCAAAAGTCCACCTAAACTGCTGCGCAGCGGGTACAGTTCATGTGAGCCAGGCGAGTGCACAACACCAGCCAGCCCCAGCATCAGACTTCAAATGAAGCCTCCCTTTGGGGTACCTACCTCTTCTTCAGGATCCCAACTTACCTCTAGAAGTGGTGGTTGCACCTGAAGAATCACAGTCCCGAATCTGCAGTATTTGTTCCCTTTTTACCTTTCCCTTTGAATAACATTGAGCGCCCGATGGCTCAAAAGCACCCTGCACCCAGCCGCCCAAGTGCCCCTGGCAGTGCAACCTGTACCCTATTCTACTTCCCCATTTGCCCTGAGCAAGTGACCAGGAGCTCAGCTCCCACAGCTGCGTGGCCTGCTAGCCAGCAGCCACCTAACTACCTCTGCACCCGGCCGCTCCTGAGCCGCTGAAGGTGAACCAACTGTACCTACCTGACCCTGGGGGACCCCTGAGTTTATGCCCAGAACCTTAACCTCGCCAGCCGAGTACTCACCTGGAAAACGGTAACTCACTTACCTGCCATTGGATAACATTGACTGGTTTGACTCGAAAAATCTTCTGTCTACTTTTGAAAACCTAAAATATTCATATAAATTCATACGAATTCCGAAGTACTCACCTGTGATCAGAAGAGGAGCCAGTACTGTACCTTGTAGCCCAGTATTGAACTGCAAAAGTAATCCCTATCGGGTTTACTAGTAACTTGTATTTTCTCCATAGGAATCCATTGTCTGCTTTTCTATTAAATTTCTTCTGTCTACTTTTGAAAACTAGAAATATTCTTTAAAAATCATAGGAAATACTGAAACGTAACTACTTACCTGTTTTAAGTTGAGACCCCAGTGCTGGCCCCAAGAGCCCAGTACTGGATTACAAAAGTAACAAGATCATACTTTACCTGCAACCTGAATTTTCTCCCATTGGATAACATTGCCAGATTTCTGTTGAAAAGTTTCTAAGTTTGAACTTTTAAAATAGCTTTTTATTCCTGAAAAATCACTGCAATACCTAAAACGTTTTTGCTAAACTGTTTTCAGCTTAGACCCCAGGACTGAATCAAGGAGCCAGTCCTGGAATTACCAAAGTAATCTACAACGTAATCAACTGTGTTTATATGAGAAAATCCATTGAGCTCAATGCTAGATTGTGTGTAGAATTGTGTTGCATACTGCAACCCCTGTACCTATTGTGTTTACAAAGTTTATTGCCTTTCTGCAAAGTACTCATCTGAGACCGCTCATACCGAGAACAGTATATTTTCATACCTGTTGGTTCTAGAAATAAAACAATTATATCTTTGATATAAAAACAATTGGCCTGGAGTTCAGTCTTTGAGTGTGTGAAACCTTTTGCTGACTGAGTGTGTACAGCAAATGCTTTACACTGTCCTCTGGCACTGCCTTACTGCTCGACCAAGCTACCACTTTAGAGATTAAGGTCACACCTGGCTTTAACCTCTGTTATACCTCTGGGGTTTGTGGACTTTATACTCACTGTACTTTATTCTGGTCCAGTATATATAGAGTCACTTTCTCATGTTGGTGGATCAGCGGTGGGATACAAACTTGCATTTGTTGGACTACTTGGTTACCTTCTTATCACACGACAGAACTCATAAATTGCCTTTAGAATTCTGAAATTGTTTTTTCCAAAATACTAAAAGTCTGATAGGGCCTTGCTTATGTCCAATTAGAATTCCAGAAAAATAAAAGTCACTATAGTTAGGGTAGAGGGTTAGAACTGTCAGGTTAGAATGTCTCAACAGAACCCAGCTGTTAGTGAAGATAATATGGACCTGGTTGAGGAGCTCAACCTCACACCTTACTTGCACTTGAATTTCAAGGAAATGAGGTCCCTATGTAAACTTAAAAATGTAGTCCTGGGCCTGCATCCAACCAAACAAGGGCTCCAGGAGCTCCTGGCTGAGTATGCAAAAGGCCACATCTCTGAACAGGGTGACACCAGGTCAGAGGAAGAAGAGGAGGAGGAGGAGGATAATACCAATCCCCTATCTCTAGGGAAGTAAGGGACGCTACACCCTTAACTCCAAGAGTCCGCTTCTGGGAGCCTGGGTACCACACAGGTGGACTAGGCCCCAGAGAACACATTGGGGAGAGCTCCAATGAAGAGGACAACTTTTTAGCAAAGTTGGTCAAGAGATTAGACCTAGAGTCCAGACTCCTGGCTCTAGAGAAAGAAAGGAAATCGATGGGCTTAGCCCCCATCTCTGGTGGCAGCAATACCAATAATAAGGATAAAGAGCAATCTTATGAGCCTAAAATCCCCAAAGGGATTGTCCCTAAATTTGAGGAAGATGATGATATCACCAAGTGGTTCACAATCTTTGTGAGGGCTTGTGATATCAGAAGACTCAAGAAACCTCTCTGGGGGACACTCCCGTGGGAACTGTTCTCTGGTAACTGCAGAGACAGGCTTCTGACCCTCTCTGGGCCAGATGCAGGGTCTTATGACCTCATGAAGAAAACTCTGATTGAGGGATTTGGACTCACTACTGAGGAGTACAGAATTAGGTTCAGGGGGGCTCACAAAACCCAGACCTGATAGATTTTGTAGACTACTCAGTAAAGACACTGGATGGTTGGTTAACTGGACACAATGTGCATGATTTTACTGGACTTTATAATTTGTTTATAAAGGAACACATTTTGAGTAATTGCACAAATGAAAAGTTGCATCAGCATTTGATAGACCTAGGTCTAATTTCTCCCCAAGAATTGGGAAAGAAGGCAGACCATTGGGTCAAGACTAGGGTGAAAAGGACAGCCACTGGGGGTGGCCAAAAGAAGGTGGTTACAAAACCTCCCTAGGGGAAAGGTGGTGAGAATCCCAAAGATAAAAAGTCTGAGTCTTCCAAAAGGGACCCAAAAACCTGTCCAGATACTCCCTATGTGCCTCAGCCCTGTAGGGGGAAGAACTTTGATCCTAACCAGGCCCATTGTAACAACTGTAAAAAGTTGGGACATTTAACTGTAGACAAAAACTGCCCCTACAATAAAGCCCCAAAGGCACCCAATACAGCTACTCCAGGGACAGTGAATCTACAGATGGGATCAGAGGAGTGCCCAGAGCAAATCTGAGAATACACTCAAGCTAGTCTAGTCTCCTTGGGGAAAATGGAGTTTGCCAATGTAGCTGGTTGGCAACCCAACTGTAAAAAGTATTTACAATACCCCTCCATTAATAGAACTGGAGAAGAAGCCCTGAGGGATACAGGTGCCAGCATCACTATGGTCAAGGAAATGCTGGTTTCCCCACAGCAATACTTGATTGGGAAAACGTACCCAGTCACCAATGCTGACAGCATTACCACCCAACGCCCTATGGCTATGGTGACATTAGGTTGGGGGTAGGTTACTGGCCTGAAACTGGTAGTGGTTTCTCCACAATTGCCAGCTGACTGTCTGCTTGGAAATGACCTGGAAACCTCAGCCTGGGCTGAGGTTGAGCAAGTAACCCATGCAGCCACGCTGGGTATCCCTTGACTGGTGTGTGTGCAAACCAGAACACAGAGCAAAAAGAAGGGTGAACAGGTAGGTTTGGTGCCCAAGGGGACCCACTAGGGAAGAGCTGTGCCAGGGTCAGCGAGACCCCACTCTTGAAAGCCTGAGGCAGCAAGCTGTTTCAGAAGCAGAGGGAGATGGCAGTGGTACCCACAGAGCTTATTGGGAAGAGGGATTACTGTATGCTGAGGCAAGAAACGCCAATCCTGGAGCTACCAGGAGGGTGGTAGTGCCACAGAAGGACAGGGAGTTCCTCCTAACTTTAGCTCATGTCATCCCCCTAGCTGAACATCTGGGGCAGGCTAAAACTTGGGAAAGGCTAGTTAGCCACTTCTACTGGCCCCAGATGAACCAAACGGTGAAGGAGTTTGTGAGCTCCTGTGTTACCTGTCAGGCCACTGGCAGTGGTATCAGAGGGGCCTTTGGTTTGCCACCTGTCTTGCCACTAGGTACCCTGAAGCAATTCCCCTTAGGGTTACTGCAGCTCCTGCAGTAGCCAAGGCCCTCCTGGGTGTCTTCACCAGGGTAGGGTTTCCTAAGGAGGTGGTTTCAGACAGAGGTATCAACTTCATGTCTGCTTACCTGAAACACAAGCGGAAGGAGTGTGGTGTGCAGTACAAGTTTATTACCCCATACCACCCACAAACCAATGGTCTTGTGGAAAGGTTCAACAAGACATTGAAAGGAATGATCATGGGACTCCCTGAAAAACTCAAAAGGAGATGGGATGTCCTGTTGCCATGCCTGCTTTTCGCTATAGGGAAGTGCCACAGAAGGGAGTGGGGTGTTCACCCTTTGAACTTCTGTTTGGTCATCCTGTAAGGGGACCACTTTGTCTGGTGAAAGAGGGTTGGGAGAGGCCTCTCCAAGAACCCAAGCAAGACATTGTGGACTATGTGCTTGGCCTAAGGTCCAGAATGGCTGAGTACATGGACAAGGCATCCAAGAATCTTGAGGCAAGCCAGGAGCTGCAGAAGCACTGGTATGACCAAAAAGCTGCCATGTTTGAATTTCAACCTGGACAACAGGTGTGGGTTTTGGAGCCAGTGGCACCAAGGGCGCTCCAAGACAGATGGAGTGGCCTTTACCCTATCCTGGAGAAAAAGAGTGAGGTCACTTACTTAGTGGACCTAGGCACCAGCAGGACATCCAAAAGGGTTATCCATGTGAACCGCCTCAAGCTCTACAATGCCAGGGCTGACCTTACCATGCTGATGGTGACTGATAAGGAACAGGAAGCAGAGAGTGAACCTCTCTCTGATCTCCTCTCTTCCAGCCCAAAAGATGGGTCAGTGGATGGAGTGGTCTTTTCCGACACCCTCTCTCCCCAACAGCAGACTGACTGCAAGCAAGTCTTGCAACAGTTTGCTAGCATCTTTTCCTTGACCCCTGGTCTGACCAGCTGGTGTACCCATGATGCGGACACTGGTGACAGTAACCCTGTCAAAAACAAAATCTATCGACAGTCAGACCAAGTCAAGGAAAGCATCAAAGCTGTAGTCAGCAAGATGCTGTAGGGGTGATTGAACCCTCTGAGAGCCCCTGGGCTAGCCCAGTGGTTCTGGTCCACAAACCTCATCAACAGGGTGGAAAGAGAGAGATGAGGTTCTGTGTGGACTATAGAGGGCTCAACTCTGTCACCAAGACAGATGCTCACCCTATTCCAAGAGCAGATGAGTTGATAGACAAGCTAGGGGTAGCTAAATTCCTCAGTACCTTTGACTTAACTGCAGGGTACTGGCAGAATGGCATGGCCCCAGGAGCCAAAGAAAAGACAGCATTCTCCACCCCTGATGGGCACTATCAGTTCACTGTAATGCCTTTTGGGTTAAAGAGTGCTCCTGCCACCTTCCGGAGGTTGGTGAACCAAGTCCTGACTGGATTGGAGTCCTTTAGTGCAGCTTATCTTGATGATATTGCTCCACCTGGCAGGATCACCTGATCCACCTTGGGAAGGTTCTACAAGCCCTGCAATCTGCAGGACTGACTATCAAGGCATCAAATTGCCAGATAGGGCAGGGCACTGTGGTGTACTTGGGCACCTTGTTGGTGGAGGCCAGGCCCAACCCTTACAGCCCAAGATCCAGAGCATCATGGACTGGGCAGCACCAACCACCCAGACCCTAGTCAGGGCATTCCGTGGCTTGACTGGATACTACAGGTAGTTTGTGAAGGGATATGGGTCCATTGTGACTCCCCGCACAGAACTCACATCCAATAAAATGCCCAAGAAAGAAAACTGGACTGTTAGTTTCCAAAAGGCGTTTGACACCCTGAAAGAAGCAATGTGTCAGCACCCATTCTAAAAGCCCCACACTACTCCAAGCAGTTCATAGTGCAGACTGATGCCTC
Organism: Lissotriton helveticus; assembly: GCF_964261635.1. NCBI lineage: Eukaryota > Metazoa > Chordata > Amphibia > Caudata > Salamandridae > Lissotriton > Lissotriton helveticus. Next base: position 254,610,847 of record NC_136059.1, read on the forward strand.
AGAGCTAGGGATAGGAGCAGTCCTCTCCCAGATCAATGAGAAAGCCCAAGACCAACCTGTTGCTTTTATAAGCAGGAGGCTACTCCCCAGAGAGCAGCGTTGGAGTGCCATTGAGAGGGAGGCCTTTGTTGTGGTTTGGTCCCTGAAGAAGTTGAGGCCCTACTTGTTTGGAACTAACTTCCTGGTTCAAACTGACCACAGACCTCTCAGATGGCTAATGCAGATGAAAGGGGAAAATCCAAAACTATTGAGATGGTCCATCTTCCTACAGGCTATGGACTTTGAAGTGGAACACCGACCAGGGACTGCCAATGCCAATGCAGATGGACTTTCCAGGTTCTTCCACTTAGACAATGAAGACTCCCTAGGGGAAGGTTAGTCTCATCACCTTTTGTTTGGGGGGGGGCTGTGAGAAAGTGCCATCTTTCTTGCACTGGTATGCCCCCACTTTTTTCTGAACTGCTGATGTGCTTTGACTGAGTGTGCCCTGAGTTCCTGCCAACCAGGTACCCAGGCCTGTGTTCCTTCCCTAAAAGCTGTGTTGAAACTAAAACCCAATTGGCATCTCTGGCCACCTGTCAGCCCCTAGCAAATGGTACCCTAGGTACCCAGGGCATGGTGATCAGAGAAGACCCCTGAGGACTGCAGCACTTATTGTGCCACCCTCAGGGGCCCTGTACCCTGACACCCACACACTACATTTGCAGGCTGAGTGTCTAAGTACAGAACTAAACAAAGAGTCGACATGGCACACATCCCTGTGTGCCATGCCCATAGAACCCACTGCCCTGGCATACTTCAGTCACCCCTCTATCTGGGTGACCTATGCCAGGGGTGTGGGCACCGGTACATGAGCCCTGTGCCCCTGCAGTAGCCAGGGCCATGCCTGGGCACTGTAAGTGCAGTAATGCCATTAAGAGTATATGGTGCTGGGAGGTTGTCACTATGAACTCCACAGCACCATAATGGCTACACTGAAGACTGACAAGTTTGGTACCAAACTTCTCAGCACATTAAACCCGCACTGTTGCCAGTGTGGGATTTGTTGTAAAATGCACAAGAGGGCATCTTAGAGATACCCCCTAAAAACCTAACCTACAATCCACGTCTGGGCTGAGTGGCTGCAGAGGCTGCCACACAGCAGACATGTTGCTGGACCCCTGGGTGGAGAGCCCCCCCCCGCTCTCCTGGGCCTGCAACAATGCACATCCTGGGCGAGGTGCTAGGTCTCCTCCCCCAGGATGGGCAGGGGGGAAGCTTCAAAGGCATGCCGCCTCTGTGAGCTTCTCCAGACCATTTGCTGTACCCAGCAACTGGCCCCCACCAGTCCTGACCCCCAAGGGTATTTATTTATTGATCTAGTTTTGTATATCGCAAACTTGACCCGAAGGTATCAAAGCGCTTTACAGAGTTAGCACAGCAGCAATTAAACAAGTTGCATAATGAGTAAATAAAAATACATACTAATGGTATAAAAAAGACGTATACAAGAGACAGTAGGATATGTAAACGATATAGCAGCAATTGCACAAGTTACAGAAAAAGTAGATAAAAATACATAGTAACAGTATATAATAGAAGTATATGATAGACAGTGGATATGTAAATGACATAGCTCAGAGATAGGTATGGTACGGTGTTACGAGGGTGGGAAGACTAGAGACACAGTTTTCTCCAAGTTAGTGGTGCTCAAATTTACATGGAGGGTGTGGGGTAGGAGCATCAGGCCAGGGAGGGGAGCCTAGTTATTTATTGAGAAGCAGAAGTTTAAGTTTCTTCCTGAAATGATGGAATGAGCGATTGCAGTAAATCTTGAGGTAGTGAGTTCCAGATTCTGGGAGAGTTCCCGGAGGAGTGGGTGCGATATTGTTCTATCTTAAGTTTGGGTGGAATTAGGGGTAGACTTTTAGAGCTTCGAAGAGGTCTCTTTTGTCCAGCTTTTGATACTTTGTTTTCAAGGTAGACTGTTTTGTACATGTAGAGAGCTTTGTGGGTTATGCAGGCAGTTTTGAGTATACATCTTGCCTCAATTGGTAGCCTGTTGAGATCCTTGAGAGTGTGAGTGATTTGGTCAAAGTGGCTGTCCCCCAACAGTAGTCTGCCGCTGCGTGGAGTGCAACTTTCAAAGGGGCTAAATGTGTTTTTGTGGCACCTGTGATCGTTGCCTTACCGTAGTCCAGCTTGGAGAAGACTAAGGATTGTATCACAGTCTTTAGGTCTTTGATGGGGATGAAGTTTTTTTTTTAAGTGTTTCAAGGTGTAGAGGGCACTTTAGCTGAGGCATTAATATGCTCTTTCATGTTCAGGTTTTTGTCAAGTGTAATCCCAAAAGATCTGACAGAGTTGGACATTAATAGTTTGCAGTTTAATGCATTGAGGTTGTCAAGCCAAATATCTACTAGAAAGGACTTTTCTTTCAGTTGGAAGAACAGGAGTTCGGTTTTGCTAGGGTTGGTCTTAAGATAGTTGTTATTCAGCTAGGATTGAACAGTGGAGAGAGTGCTGTTTAGGTGGTGTATGCCGTTAACTGACAATATTCTAATGTAGAGTGGGTGCCATCTTCATACAGATGGTAGGCAAATCTGGCTTGTTTCAGGATCATTGCAAGGGGCTACATGTAAAGGTTGAAAAGGGCAGGAGACAGGATTCACCAGTGAGGAACTCCTTGTGAGGCTGGTGTTGCTTTTGAGGAGGAGTTGTTTAATTTGATTAGCTGTGAGTGTTGGTTCACTAATGAAGCAAACCACTGAAGGACAGTTCCATTGATGCCTGCAAGTTGTGAGAGGGTGTTTAGGAGGAAGTGTCAAAGGCAGCCGAGAGGTCCAGGAAGACTAGGAGGCAGGTCTGGTCATCATCCAGAGATCTGTGTAGGTCGTCTGTAATGTTCAGTATTGCAGTCTCTGCACTGCAGCGTTTCCTCAATCCAGATCTGAAGGTGTTGTGAAGGTTATATTTTTTAATGTGTTTTTTGACTTGTGCAAGCACACATTTTTCAATGGTTTTGGCAAGGAGAGGGAGGTTAGTTACAGGTCTGTACTTGTTACATTGTTCTGGTCAGCATCTGGTTCTTGAGTGAGGGAGGTGACTTAGCAGTCTGAAGAGATGATGTAACTGAGATTTTTGACAAGCGCAACATGGAGCAATTTGAGGACTTTTTCTTGAGGGATATAGTTGAATTCAGTCTAAGTTGCATCGTTTTTAAATTGCAAGGGGTTGAGGTTTGTGTTCTGGATTGCTGAGAGGCAGAGTTTGGGGAGACAGCCATTACGTAGAGGTAAGGCTTGGGTGACTCTTCTTTGCAAGGGGGGTCATTCTTGGTGTAGGGTAGAGAGGTGGGTGGGACATGAGTGAGTTCGATGTTAGATATTTTTTCAGAGAGGAATGTTGAGAACTCTTCGCAGCGCTTAGATGAGTTATTAATTAAGTGTTGAGGGCACAAGGAGGTTACCTGTTTGATAATGTTAAAAAGGTCTTTAGGTATGTTCCTATAGTTGTCAAGTTGGGTTCGGAAGAAGTAAGATTTTTCTCTGAAGGTGTGTTTTTGGTATTTTAGGCATTGAGCTCGCAGGATTGAGAGATGGGGTAGCGAGGGTTGTAGTCTGCAATTTCTTTCAACTAATCGGAGTTGCTGCCTCTCTTTGTTATGGTCTTTATTAAACAGGATCTGGAAGGGATTCTCTTTAATTTCCTGAGTTTCAGAGGGCGACTGTGTTGAGGAGTTCTGCCATTTTTTGTTGAAGTGGGTGGTGAGGTCATCAGTGAAATATAAGTCACTACTATGGGGTCGAAAGAAATGAACAGCCCAGCGCCACAACCTCCACACACCGACACCCCACTGGTGCGCTCTTGTATATAAATATTCCACAGGAGGTAAAGGAATAAGTCATCAACAGTTCATATATCCAGGTGTACTCCTCTTTAAGACTAAAATATTCAATCTTTATTTATTGAGTCTTCATCAAGAACAAAACTGGTTTCATAGATTTCCAACAGGTACAACCGGCTGACACTTGTTTCTGGGACCACCTCTTCATCAAAACTATAAACGAATAAATACATACACTCAGAGAACACTTAAAAAATAAAATATAATGTCAATAATCCATTAAACTTCGATATATGCTCGTCTCGACCATGACAATAAAAACAAACAACTATAATTGCTCGACACTAATAGTCATATTTAATCATTTCCCATTATTGTATACTAATCTAGGATCTCTGTAATTTAATCAGTTTAATTATTTATCAATATTCAACCTACTCAGTTATCTTTCAGTGAAAATCTCAGCAAATCAAGTTTATTGTACTTCAATTAACTCTGCCATTAGACTCAGTATCAACTCTCAAGGTCAGAAAGCACATGGCTCCTGTACTAAGCTAAACACTCATCATCCAATACTCCATCACTCAACCATACTCAAACACACATTGTCACCTGCTAAAGGAAATACAGATGTAACAAGGTTGTGTTCTAATTCAACAAAATGATAACTACCCTCTCCTGGTATCGAACCCTGTTAGTATTTCATCATGCCCATTCCACAGACCAGCTGTGCTATATGTAACTCTACTTATAATCTGACAAATTATGAATAATCAATAAGCTCAGTTTTCTTGCAGTGAAAATATCAGCACATCGAGTTCAATTGACTTTAATTAACTCTGCCATTAGTCTCAGTATCGATTCTTGTGGTCAGAAAACACATGGTGTTTTACCAATGTGCTGTGGCAAGTTTTCTAAGAGAAAGAGGATGGAGAATGATAGTGTATTTAGACGATTTCCTATTCATGGCTATGGATCGTTTTCAGTTGTAGATCCAGTTGAGTTTGGAAGTAGGCTTTTTAGAGAGTTTAGGTTTTGTGATGAACAAGAAGAAATCTATTCTCACCCTATGCAGAATATTGGTAAACACTGCTTAGGCGGAGCTGAGGTTGCCACATTAATAATTGAAGAGAATAAAGTCAGAGATCCAATTGGTCAAACTAGTCAGTGTCTATGAGAATATTGGCCCTATTGAATGGCCTCCTATCATCTTCTTTTAGGCGGTCTTCCTGACAGAGAACGTTTATAGGCTTTTGATTGGCAAAGGGGCCTTTAGTATGGAGATCAGGTGGAACTGACTAAAGAAACCAAGAAGGAGTTTTTACAGTGGTGGTTTCAGAATTTGAACATGTAGAATAGATGGGCAATATTTGGCTTGAGCCCAGAATTTGTTTTGGAATTGAATGCAAGTCTCTCAGGTTGGGGGGGGCTCCACTGGACCAGATGGAAAAAGGAGATCACTGATCGGAGATGGAGAAAGGATTACATATAAATTGTCTATGGATGAAAGCAGGTATTTTTGTGCTGCAGAGTTTCAGTTACATTTTGAAGGGATATTCAGTTTTGCTAAAGATTGACAATGTTTTATCAGTCCATTAGATCAACAAGTTAGGTGGAAGCAGATCAAAGGGTCTTTTGGCTTCTGCAAGAGAGATTTGGGATTTTTGTCTGGAGCACAAACTGGTAGTGAGTGCTGAGTATCTGACCGGTTTATAAAATCAGGCAGTAGACTGGAGTTCAAGGCATCTAAGAGACAAGAGAGATCGGAGGTTGGACCATGAGGTCTTTCTAGGCTTTCTTGAATATGGGGTCTTTGGGATGGGCATCTGTTTGCGTCAAGAATCACAGGTCAGTTGGACTGTTATTTTAGTTGGGAGACCAAACCCAGTTGCTGAGGCTTGGATCTGTTATTGAAAGGTTTGAAGAAAGATAATAGTGTCAGGATCTCATACAACATGAGATGATAACTCCTCAGAATCCAGGCGATGCAGTAAAGGGTCCATCTCTCGACAACCCCAACTCTGAATTCTGTAATATAGAGTATTAGGGCGATCAAGCGCGGGAAGGGTAGGTAAGGAACAGCGGGGAAAGGAAACCTAGATACAAAGAACAATAGCATGAAGTTATGCATACACATTGGCTACTCTCATATGATCTCACTAAATAATTCCACTCTACCTTTACCAATGATGAAAGACACAACCAATCTTCTTTTCACGAGGAAGGCTAATCTTCTGTCAGGTTGAAAAATCCTGCAAGGCACAAAACAAATGATTACACAGGAACCTTCTTTCAATTCATTTGAAACCTCAACACATCATGTGACCCAGATACATACCAGTTCCTATATATAATAAATACAAAGAAAAGGAAACGTCCAAATAAAAAAATTGATAAAATAACCAACCCCTCAATCCAAGGTTGCTTTCAAAGTCCTAAACGCAAAGTTTTCCAGGAATAGGTGAAAGGTAAACAACAACTTGATCCCTTCTTCTTTTAACAAAAGGAACTCTTCTTATGTTATTTCCTCATAGCAACACAATGACACCCCAAAGATATTTTGCATTCCCAGGCTAGCGTAAATAAATGTTCTACTTCTTCTCTGGAAGTAATTGAAAACAAAATGGTGCGAAGAGTAATGTCCGGAAAAAACAAATGAAAGTCGAGGCATTATCTCCTACATCGTGGGAAAGGGGGAATACACGGTTCCGCTCCACTGCCGCATTCCATGACTGCCCACAGGAATCTCCACTCACAAAGGACCGGTTTATGCAGCACACGATTCCCAGCAGCGTCTCAGCAAAATCACTTCCCCGCTAGACGCTCCAAGACTGCAGCAAGGTTCATCAGTCAGAGCAGCAGGGTTCCATGCCATGCTTAATTCAGAGAACGGCAGAGCAGTTTCTCCTTCACCCCAACCTCCGATACTGGTAACCAACAGCAAACACTCTCTAGCCCCAACGAAACAAAGCAAGAGCTTCCTCCACATGAACAGAATTCTCTCAGCCGACAGCAGTTTTCGATACGAGAATTACGCACGCTAGCCAGCGTCGACTAATCACCTGGAAGGGGCTAACAGGCCCGATTTCTGACAAATAATGTATACGTTTCCTTCATTTGCAGTGATACAGAGGGTTCTATTGCAAGTGAGAAAAAAGAAAAGTCAACTTGTGTTAATAATCTTCTTTTGGATTTCTCAATTGTAGTTTCCAGGTGTCTTGGAGATGTCCATAGAGGAACAATGGTGGATTCCTGCTTACAGAGGAATATTGGTATGGCCAGAAGAAGAGCAGGATTATCAGGTGTTCAGGATAGTTCTGTTGGCTTTTGGGTGAGGCTTTAGTCTTTATCAGCGAATCCTGAGGTGCGTGTACAAGAAAACAATACAGAGGGGCATGGAAGTTTTGGGAATGCTAGTGCTTGGAAATTAATCTGGATGCTTTGAAGGCGTCTGTGAAGACTATCTAATTGTTTATCTGAGCTCTTTGGAAGAGGTTTCAGTTACAGGACCATTAACTGTTACCGATCGGCAGAGGCCCCGGGTCATACATTGATGGATGGTAAGTGACTTGGATAGAATATATTAGTTTGTAGAGTGATGAAGGGCATTGAACTTCAAAAGCAGCCTATGGCTAAATATATTCCTGTTTGGGATATTAATATGGTGCTCACGTTATTTGAAAATTGACAGATTAACACCCTCCTAAATCTGCATCAACTCAGTTGCAAACTGGCCTGTTTGCTGTGTCATCTCTTTTTGGAAATTTTGTTCATAGGATGTGGATGGAAGGATATATATTTGTAGTCTGGTGATGAAAACAATTACTTCATTCAAGCAAGTTCTACCTTAGATTTGGACAAAACCTAGTTTGTGTGTGGTGTGATGTCTTAGGGAGTACTAGAGAAAATGTATAAGCAGATTGGTTATGCAGTTGTGTACGCCTTATATGAAGCCTCATATGCCAGTTACCACATCAATATGGCAAGATGGATTTCCCTGGTCATGGAAGAATGTGTAGGTTTGCAGAGATTTTCAGCAGGTTCTACATGAGGAGCAATAGATAGTGTTAGACCTGGCATCCTTGGCGTGGTTTCCCCCCAACCTTTTTGCCTTCAGACCTACTGTGTTTGATGTCTTTGTGCTTTCTGGGCTTAGGACTCTGCATACTTTACCACTGCTGACCATTGCTAAATTGCTTGTGCTTTCTCCTTATAACATATTAGATTTGCTTATACCCATTTGGCATATTTAGTTTACTTGTAAGTCCCCGGTAAAGTAGCACTACCTGTGCACGGGCCTGTAAATTAAATGTTATTAGAGTGCTTGCAGCACTAACTGTGCAACTCACTTAAGTAGCCCTTTATACATGTCTGAGGCCTGCCATTGTAGCAAATGAGAACAGGCAACCCTTTCTTGTCTAGTGTAATGAAACATCCTAACTTATGGTGAAGCCAGATTTTAAATTACAATTGTGAAAATGCCACTTTTAGAAAGTTGTAATTTTCTTACCTTGGCCATTTTGTGCCTGCCTCTGCATCACATGACTATGTATATTTGACAGTTGAGGTTTGTGTGTTCATCCTAGACAGCCACGCACAATTGGGAGCTTAGGTGTGACAGGATGGGCCATCACTAGTAGGATGGGAGGGAGGAGCTGGACCAAGACTCACTTATTTTTCAATAGCCTGTGTCCTGCCTCCACACAAATGGCTGTATACACCATGTATTTAGTCTGGAGCCAGGGCTGTGAAGTCAGAGCACATGTGCACTTCAAAGGCATGCCTCTAGAAGCTTCTTCCCATTTCAAATCCACAACTGGATATAAATTCTGGACACCAACTCTTCAGTTTACTTCTGGACCTGCAGGAAGAAGGACTGCTGTGCTGTTACAATGACTGCTACTCTGCTGGACTGCTGCTCTGAAGGACTGCTGTTCTGCTGTGATGACGTGCTTCCTGCTAAACTCTTGCCTGGGTGAACAGGACTGGACCCGCATCTCATGAACCCAGAGTGACTCAAAAGGATAGCTGGCTGGTCTCCTGATCCGAAGCTTCAGGGACACAACAGGCTTCTGACAACCTTGCTCCTGTACCTGGACTCTGCCATCTGTGATTCTACCCTGCCTAGTGGTGTCAGCCTAGTCCTAGACCCTTGGAAGTGGGCATAAGGTGCTCTGCCAGCCTCTGTGAATCCAGCCGAACCGACGCATCTCCTCAGCGGCGCAAAGTCGAGCAGAACTAATGTATCAGCCCTGCTGCGTGGATTGGACCTGTTGCAAGCCCCGCACTGCCTTCACAGCTCCAATGAAAACACCGATGCGCGACGCATCCTCAGTGCAGGCCCTAGCATCCTTCACCAATGGCGGCCTCAACTATGACAACGGGCTCAGCATCGCAGCACTTTTTTAACTGACACATCGCCCCGACTGTGTACAGCATCCCTGGTGCCTGACTTAGCATCGCAAACCCTGTTGACGTGACCATGGATTTATGTTAATGAATTTTGTATGGTCTACATATTACAGAGTGGGTACTGTATGCATATGTATTTTTTTTTTACCACTCCTCTAAATAAGAGTGCACTCAAAATTGAGATTTTCATACAGGAGCGACATCAGGGAGTATTCCTTGGTCCTATGAAAAGCCTTGGGGTAGGACTTGAAACATGTAGACTATAGAAAATTATGAACATAATTCCATGAGTTTCAAACATTTCCCCAATTTTTTATAATACTGTTTAGAGGCAAGAATAGCATTGTTTTCCTACTAAGCCAGGTATTTTTTGTTTTTTTCACCAGTTACAAACACCCAATCCTATTTGTCTCTTCATCCTTTATAGTAAACGATCAAAAGTGCTCTACGTAACCCGTCGGTCGTAGCAAGCCCCATTCCGCAGCGGAACGAAAAGAACTCAATCAGCGGTGGGGCTCCTCCGCTATGGCGGAGGGGCGTCGCCCTCCCAAAAACGGCAGGAAAGGAAAAATAAAACAACACTTGTTTATTTCTCCTTTCCTGTTGTCTTGGGGGCAGGGCCTGGGGGTAACAACACTGAGGGGAATGGTGTATGCACTCCCTTCACTGCACAGGTCAAAGCTGATGGTATTCCTTCCAGCAGAGCCACCTCCAGCGGGAAACTCTTCTGACAAGTCTGCCTTACTGTCACGGCATCACTTTTATTGTTCACCTCCACCCCAACCATTTGTTTGACTCTATGGAATGAAAAAAACAGAGCGATATCTCTTAATAGAGCCCAGTTTGTGCTTACTGGACACTGGTTGTGGTTACTTTACCAGGACGGGTGTAGAAGGCACAATGTGCACTGAAAATGGGGCTTATTTGCGATTAATAATGTAGTATTGCACTGCTGTTCATGGACATTATGAAGACAGTTTTCATCTGAATTGTGGGATGGCGAATTATATGCACTGGTAAAGCTGAATTGGTATACTCAAGCTTGTCATGATATAGAGGACCAGACTCCCAGTCTGAATATAAAAGTCCATTGAATATAGTATCTTTTCTGTAAGAATCCATTGCAGAACTATTTCATCAGAGTAGGCATTGCGTCCTGGTGTCCTCCTCCATGGACATGTCCGAACTGCCCACCCCTGCTCTCACTGATGTTGAGGCAAGGGTGCTTCAGTGGTGCTTGTCGAAAAGAGTTGACGTTGCAACATTACTCCATTGAGTAGAAGATGCTCCAGCCCGGGGCTTTAGTAAGTGTGCCCAGTGTCTGTCTAGTCGGTTTAATGAAAAGAAGCCAAGACTAAAACATTGGGTTGTCAACTGAAAACCCAGAAACATGGTATCTCAATAACATGGAGCGGGGTGGTGGCTCATGTTAATCAATCTGCCAACCAGCAGGGCGGGAGGGGGGGCGTTGCTACACTTGTGAATGCTAAAAACTGACGTTACTGATCATGTGCAATACTGTGTACTTCAGGTGAAAGACGTAGTACCATTTAATGTCAGGATGACGGTGCTTTTAGTAGCCAATAGTGCAAATACAGTAGGGCTATATTCTAAAAGGTGGCAATCAGAATGCTGGTTCAGCCCTGCCAAGTGTCACACATCCAGTGTGACACTAACGCATTTTAAGTTTCATTACCGCATTCCCGCATGTGAAATGATTGTCACGCAAATCAGGGTACTTAAAAGCTGAGCGTATTACCGGTATTTGTGGTTTGTAGAGTCTGATATTAGTTAGGTTACACAAACACAAAGCAGACTGGGCACAGCAGCCTATGCGAAGGCTGCTATGTTTTGATGGTTCATCCTGATTGGACGGTGTTTTGATGTATTACCTAGTAGGTAGGCTGACCTGCCAACCTCCCCCGGCAATTGGTCCTTATAGGACGCACGTGCGTGCGTGCAGCCGTACAATGGTATATTCCCCGCTCAGTGCGGGATTCCTGATAGATCAGATGACGTTGATGAGATCGGCCTCACTCTCGTGCGAGTGGTTGTGGGGGGAAGGCTGCACAGCACTGGTAATGGCAGTGCGCATCTCAGAGGTCAATCATTTAATTGAAATAAAGGCAAATCCCCGCCACCGCGACCGGCAGAACCCCACAGACCGCAGTGGCCGCTGCCTGGAACCTTCATCTACTGCTCAGACTGAGAGTCGGTCTGAATCATGCCCGGGCGGCTGGTTTTGGATGCGGGAGTCGTTGCGGCCACGAGGCGGCCGAAATCGAATTGATGCTCCACTGGCAAAAAAAAGTGAGTGAGTCAGTGTGCTTAATCCTTGGACAGAGTGCAATGTGATAAAATGAGGGGAAGGGCGGCCTTCAGATGGACGCCAAGGAGCAGGGATCGCAGAGAGGGGCACTTGACGTCCACTGTATATTCATTTGGAGGGACGGGCACTGGCATACAGATGGGGCATCAGTCGTCACGCGACCAGGACCCAGCCCACTCGGCCGCGGCGCCACCAGCCGGGATCAGCTGCCAAGTAACATGATGATCAGTGCCTGAGAAAAGCAGGTAATGTATTAACTAAAACTCATCATTTACATATAAGTTGCTATCCACTCGTGAGCTATGTGCACTTTCATTTCTGCTGCTTTCCGATGTTTCTTTCCTCCCTCAGCCTGTGCCCCAGCCCGGGCCCCCAATAATTGTTGCAGTCGCCTGACAATGCTAAAACTCTCCTTCAACACGTCCTCTGTGTCCGAGAGAGGCTGAGCAGGTGATGTTTAGGTCAGGCCCGCCTCACAAACACGGCTAAGAAGGGACTGCGAATCTGGCAATTTTTAACACAATCCATACCGGTTTGAAGTTCGCTAATTCACAAAAAGGTTCTAATAATTACACAAAATACAAATATGCATGCCACTGACCAGTTTTGCATTCAGAGGTCTTCAAAAGCGTTGCGACTAGGGAGAGACTGACTTTGATACTGTACAGCAGCTGAGAGTGCATGCTGCCGGCTGAGCCAATGAGTGTAACACACAGAGAGACAAACTTCTCTTTTTCCCTTACCTAGGTTGTGCAGTGTAGTGTTATGACATTACTAGAGAAAATGTAAGTCGTTATTAAATAATTGCTACCACAGGGATTTATAACAGCAGAGATGTCCTATAACCCTGTTAAAAGACTTGAATGTACCAATGATGCATTGCATATTTCCCAAATTACGATCAGTTTACGATCTGTGATTTGTAGCAGTTTTAAGATTTTCTTAGTTTCTTCTTGCTCAAATGAGTGTCATTTCTGAAATGTACATGTTTCCCTCATCTTTACTGCCTGCTTTTGCTCGTGAGAAAGTGTCACTCATAGTAGTTAAAATGTCACTCATAATTACACTGAAATTATAAAAATGTCACACATAGCAATCTGAAACCTTGGCAGCTATGCTGGTTATTTGGAACTTTTATGTCGAGATAAAAATGTGTGTGTGAGCTGGCTACGTCACTGTTTGCAAAGAGGGTAAGTGACTCATTCTGATATCACAAAGGATGTTTTGATCCTAATGTTCCTACGGGCCTCGAATTGTGTGGCCCTGGACAACTGAATGGACATCCGTGTTACTCCCTTCCCTTATCTGCCAGCTGACAGTGTTTGGAAACAGGATAAGCCCCTGTACTAAGCGCAGGGTTAACAAAATGAAGGCTTGCGGCCTACCGGGGATTCCCCTGTACCCCGTACTGTAGGCCAGCGCTAACGTTGTGACTTCGGCAGCTGCGTGCAACCTCCGGGTTACGTCCTTTACGTACGCACGACGTGCCTGGCCGTGATTGCGTCAGCTGTTTGGTACGTTAGTGTTGTTGAGAATGCTGAGGGGGACGGTCCTCTCTTCAGCTGCAGTCGAGGTGATAGCTGAGAGGCCTAGACACAACAAGGAGTCGTGTTTTCCGAAGAGACACGGACTGAGATGATTTTTCCCACAGCATTAATCGTGTGCTCAGACGGAAGCACCTCACCGCCGGAAGCGATAAACCTGAGGCATCCAGCAAGGAGGCGGTTCTAGGATAAGGATCACCACACAACCCCCCCCCCCCCACCCACCCCCCAGCTTCTGGATAACCTCACGGTTGATAAGGAGGGCTCTACAAATCGTTGATTGTTTGAAGGGAGGCCAGGCTAGTAGCCAACTAGGGTGGCAGGAGGAGGGCCCATTCTAGGATTTTGGGGGCCCTGGGCAGAAACGCACTGTGCGAGGCCCCTCTAATTTGTATAAAGCCTTACACATTCAGAGCTGTTTGCATTTCAGTAGATTATCCTAGTCCTGAAGCGTTTTTTGTATTGACCCTGTTGCAGCCCTCCCTCTCAGCCACCTACAAGCATCTCTTAGCAGCTCATAATGGGCTGAATGTGTGAGAGTTGCTTTTCAACAGAAAGTTTTAAAAACTGCTGCTGCACAATGGCCGTCCTATGGTGCCTCTGAATGGGCAGCAGGCCTGATTGCAGGACAACCCTGTAAAAGGAGTCCATTTGCAGCTGTGCCAATAGGAGGGCCCCCTTCCTCTAGGTGTAGCCTCACTATATCATGGTTATGAGGCCCAGGGGAGGGGCCCCTTCCGTGGGCACAATTGCAAGGAGCTACCTTTCTCTCAAATTACATAAGCAGGAGTCAGAGAGAGAACCAATGTGCCCTGGCCTTGCTGTGAAACACTGGTGTGGGGCCCTGTGTTCGTGAGCTGTGACAGGGGCCCTGGGTAGCTGCCCACAGTGCCCATGCCTAGCGCCGGTCCTGGGCTGGGGGGAGAGAAACAGAAAGGTTTTGTCCATGGATGTGCATGGGGTTAGGGGAAAAAAAGACGAAGTCCCCCATTATAAAGCAGCATGTGGAGCCCGAAGTTCCTGTGATTTCTTTTCCTAGCCAAAAATTGGGGTGTTCCAGTGCCAGTGCACCAGTCTAAGCTACGCCCCAGAGCCTGTCCCTGCTCATCAGGTTCTTCAGCCTGGTTTTAAAAGATCCAACTTAAAACATGCACACATAGAGGGATAACCACACTATGTACAGCTATGTTTCAGACACTCCTGATGCAATAACAATGTTCTTCGTGAAATACTCCCTAGTTCAGAACCCTGGCTTAGTTAGTCCATATACCTTCAGAGATGGACAGTGGGGGTGGAATTATCTAAAAACACGTGGCATCATTTTGTTCTGATAACAATATTTTTTTAAGCCAGCAGAGACTTCTGAATGACGCATGGGAGATCTCCGCATAGAAAAGGTAAGGAGAACGGAAGTCTTCGGATGAGCAGCTTGTAATAGTACATGAGTAGTGCTACTGTAATAGTACTTTACATACTGCAAAATGCTATTTTTTAGAGGGCCCTTAGTTTTAAAATAGTTATATTGAACCATCAATATGTATTTCCGTATCATTGGTCTAAAAAGTGCAAGTTGTTCTTCCATAGTGTTGAATCACCCTTTTCGGGTCAATTCGGATTAACTTTAATGAATGTGGAAAGTACAACAAGAGCACTTTTTTACATACTCTTACATGCCTTTGTGAATTGGCACTGAAATATCCTACTTTTTATTAGTAAAAGAGCAAAAAAGGGTACCGTCCTTTCTATTTGTATAAATGGTATATGAATATTTGTTGAATATTCATGTAGATGTTTTGGGGCCAAGTCACAAAGCCGTGTAAAAGTACGTACAAGCGTACCACAGGAGTAGTACTTTACATACTCCAAAACGTCTTTGTGAATAGGTCACAAGATTTATAAACAGCAGTTTAATATATAAAAATAAATTCCCATATTCATAAAGAGACTGTGCAGCACTTTTATATAGTTATCTGGAGTCCTATGTAACACACTTGTTTGAGATTCGCCTTATTTCGGTTTGTATTTTACAAGAGTCCATAGGGGGCATTATTAGGGGCTTCAATGAATGTAATTAAGTCCTTATTGGTTGGTGCTGGTTTTGTCTGCCTGTCTGTGCCCTCATTGTGCAAATGGGTTGAGGCAAAATTGAAAATGCCCCGCACTGCTTCATCCTTACTGTCAAACTTCGCAGTGGGAGTCACAGAGAGCAACCTGCTAACCCCTTTCTCCGTTCCCAGACTGGTGGGTCAAGTCAGTGTATTTCTAGCTGCAGGTGGCACAACTGTACAGAATGTGAACTGAATGGGGACATTTAAAATAAGAGTCAGCTTCAGATACAGAAAATAAATGTATGGTGTACAAAATTAAACTTGGCACACTTAATGCATGCAGACTGCAGAGTGAAACCAGAGTTGCCTTATGTAGTCTGATTTGTTAAAAGGAAAGTCGATGACCAAAAACTTCAATTTAACAAATCATTGCGTTCTGACAGTGGTAGACTTTTAAGATTTGGAAACACTTTAAGCACTCTATGGAGTGAACTTTATTTATTGACTAGGTAAACGGCTGCTGTGATGTAGTGATTTGTGAATGCATAAAACTAAATACTGCTTAAATCAATTCTTGAGGTAGGCAGCTGCACTTTCTTTCTTGCTCTTTAAACAGCATTATATGATGCACTTTATGCTTGATCACGACTTTACATCAATCTTGAACTCTATTTCAACACATTTTTGATGCTTCGTGTAGCATGTATGTTCTTGTTTGAACACTATTGTAAAAACTTTATTTTTGTGCCCAAACGTAAAGACTGAATAAAAAAAGAAATACAAAAAATAGTGGTAGAATTTGTTTGCTCTGCAAGGGTAGCATCTTAGGGAACTGATAGGCCTGTATGGAATTGACTCACCTGCATCTCCCTGGCACACCATTGGTCTCCCAGCTTTGATCAGGTCTGTATGGCGGATGATGCCGCCCACCACAATATCAATACATCTCTGGATTCCCCATACAGGACAGAGCTGCAAGTAGTCATCGGTCTGCTGTCTGAGATTTATCATTAGCCCCTGTGGCAGTTTCACATCCAGCCCATGGGCCCAGTGACCCCAAACCTGCAGGGTTGTTCCCTGGGTGGATTGCAACCCTGATTGAGGCCCTGACTTTATGGAAGCCCCTTGAGCAGACAGGCCTTTAGAAGTGATTGACCATGGATACAGAAAGGAGGACTGACTGACTGTCCCACAGTGTGTGGTGAGGTTAGATGGCCCAGTGTATGAAGTTTAGTTATGCTCAGGGTTACCTGAATTATGTGATTCTGTGTCTGCAGCATTTTGCACATAATTTTGGATTTGACATATTTTCCACATGAGCCACAATCTTTTGCATAACTTGCAGAATTCACCAAAAACATTGTGTCTAGCTCAAATAGATTCCTCCCCTATATCCAAAAAACAGCTCAAACTGAAAACTTTTAACATTTTACAAAATTATGGTAAGACCCTGAATATATATGATCCATGGAGGGCATTATTCCCAACTAAGATGGCCTATCTCTGTTTTTTGGGTAGATTTTGCACTTCTTCACGCATGGATTTTTTCCTCACCTCCAGGAGAGAATCCTTCAGAATGGATTTTTGGGTCATGCTATGCTATGGTCATCCTGGAGTTAGAGTTAGGTAAATATATCAGATTTCCAAAAGATTGATGTTAAATAGGCAATCCCTATTAGATGAAAGTTGGGTGCTTCTTGTCAAAACGGAGATAAAGGATTTTCTTGAGCGAAATCATGGCTCTGCAGCACCACACATGGTTTGGGACTTGCTCAAAGCATATGTACGGGGACTAGCCATTTGAAAAGATGCCGACTATTTAAGGAAAGTGAAGGAGGAAAAGCAAATTTTAGAGCAGAAGGTGCAAAGGTCTTTTGATATTTTTCTTAGTAGCCCCTTGGTTTTTAACCAACGGCAATTTGATCAGGCTAAACAGGTTCTTAGCGACAAATATTTAAGTTATGAAGAGAGCAACTATACCGGGAGGTCTATCGCGTGGCAGGCCAGGGAGCAGGCAGTAAGCAATCAGATAAGTGCACTGAGATGCGCTACAATTGGTATTCACTCTGATGACCCGGGGCCATAGGGGATATAATGCTACAACATTACAGGAATGTATATGGTCAACAACAGCCTATTGACAGGGCATGTTTGGGAAATTTTCTTCAGAGATATGAAATGCCTGTACTTTCAGATGCTGATAAAATGAGAATGGCAGGTCCCTTCTCTAAAGAAGAACCGGGAGATGTTATTAAAAATCTCCCGAATGGCAAAGCTTGCAGCCCGGATGGTCTCCCGGCTAAACTTTTCAAAACCTTTTTGAGCGCCATTTTGGAATATCTTTTGCTGATTGCTAACTCAATATTAGAGGGTGGTTTAATACCATTTTCATTTAGAAAAGGGGATATACTTCGTTTTTAAAAAAAAGGAAAGGATTGTGAAGGCCCGAATTCTTATCGCCCCATCACGCATTTAAATTCTGATTATAAAATTCTCACTAAACTGTTAGCCAACAGATTTAATGTAATTGCCTCGCACCTGATCCATCCAGATCAAAATGGCTTTATTGCAGGGAGGCTGCTCGGGACAAATATGCACTATCTGGTTGAAGCACTTGATTATTTTGAGACTCGGAAGATACCAGCTCTGGTCCTTTTATTAGACGGCGAGAAGGCATTTGACCTGGTTGTTTGGGAGACCTTATTTTTTATTCTGTTAAATTTTGGTATACCTCCCAAAATTATGGGGCTGATTCAGAAATTGTACTTGAATACAGAAGCCAACATTATTGTCAATGCCTCGGTGGCATGCCAAGTCAGTGTGAAGCGGGGGACTAGACAAGGCTGCCCACTACCTCCGGTAATATTTGCCTTTTTTATTGAGCCCTTGGCGATAGCCATCCGGAATAGTGGCAATATTCGCCCTCCTTTACCAACTATGGGAAAACTGAAATTATATGCTGTTAGTACTGGGGGTCTCTAGTTGGCAGAGGTAGGTACCTTTGACCAAATAGGGACCCTTGCTTCTAGTCAGGGTAACGGGATACACTCTTTAGATAACCCCTGCTCACCCCCTTGGTAGCTTGGCACCAGCAGACAGGCTTATCCCAAAGGCAATGTGTAAAGTATTTGTACCAACACTCAGAGTAACGCGGTGAAAACACCACAAATGGACACCACACAAGTTTAGAAAAATAAAATATCTTTATCTAAACTAAACAAGACCAAAACGACAAAAATCCAACATACAGATACTCAGCAGAATGTCTTTAAAAAGGTTTGTTGCAAAAATAAACTCGTAGATGCTAAATGCGACACTTTTCTCTCAAAATACCTTAGATGTGTAACGCAGAACAAACAAAAGGGTCGCAGAGAAGGCAATAGCGTCCATTCTTCCTGGGCTCCGGTTGTGATGCGACAAGATGACGCCTCGATGCACTGCGACGATCTGGTGCGATAATATGTCGTCTTTGGTGCGATGCGTCAACGTGGATGAGATGCGTGCACGATTGACGGGCATGCCACAAAATCGCTGGTTTCGTGAGTCGCGACAGGCCCTGCAACACGCTTCTCTGGTGATGCGATGGCGAGCAGCGGCGACACGCTTCCTTAGCGATGCAGTGGTCCGGCGATATGCTTCTCCGGTGATGTGACGGTGGACAGCGGCAGCGACGAAACGCTTCCTTGGCGATTAAGT
Source organism: Lissotriton helveticus (assembly GCF_964261635.1). NCBI lineage: Eukaryota > Metazoa > Chordata > Amphibia > Caudata > Salamandridae > Lissotriton > Lissotriton helveticus. The sequence continues at coordinate 254,629,702 of NC_136059.1, forward strand.
CCTTTTGTGCCTGAGACTTCAGAAACAGGTGGCCAGCTCTTCTCAGGCCCTTGGAGACTTTCTTCAGATGGACATAGCACACAGCAAAGTCCTTCTTCAAGCAGGGGACACAGCACACAGCAAAGTCCCTTGATCCTCTCCTCAGCAGAAACAGCAAACTGCAGGCCAGCCCCAGACTCATAGCAAGGGCAGTACTTCTCCTCAGTGTCTTCAGCTGTCCTCTTTGGCAACAGGTTCCTCTTGATCACAAAGTAGTCTAAAGTTAAGGGGTTTCAGATCTCATATTTATACCCCAAAAGTCTTTGTTCTCTAAGTGTGAGGGGTCCTGGACCCCATCCAAACCAGTTTGGGTGCACTGTGTCAGTGCACAACTTCTTCCTTTGTCAGTGTGGGCCAGGGTCATCAGACGCACCATAGGAGGTGGAGCCAGCATTGTGGAAGGCAGGCACAGCCCTATTCAGGCCCAGGTGCGACTCACCACTCCAAATGCAGATAGGTCTATTCAGCCTAGTGCCGACTCACCCAGACTCCTGGAGCCACCCCAGCCTCTGTCACTTTGAAACCAGACAGTCAATTCACAAACAGGCAGAGGCACACAGAAAGGTTAAACAAGAAAATAGCCACTTTCTAAAAATGCTATTTTCAAACATAGAATTAAAAAACCATCCTTCCTAAAACATGTGTTATTAAATTCTGAGTTCTGGGATACCAGACTCTAGTTTTCTATCTCACTCCTATGGGAAGATATGCAGTTAAACATGTTACACAGCATTCCCCATTCTGGTCTATAGGCAAGATAGCCTTTCAATAGTGAAAAACGAAACTGGCAGTGTTCCACTATCAGGACATGTTACCCACATTAGTACATGTCCTACGTTTTACATACACTGGTCCTACCATAAGGGTGTCCTAGTTGTAAGAAAAGGGAAGGGTAAGGCCTGGCTAGTAGGCAAACTGGCCAGGTCGACATGGCAGTTAAAAACCGTGCACAGGCACTGCAGTGGGAGGCCGGAGACCTTCTTTTCAGGGCTACTTATGTGGGTGGCACAATCAGTGCTGCAAGCCCACTAGAAGCATTTAAATTACCAGCCCTGGCACACTTAGTGCACTTTACTAGGGACCTACTGGTAAGACAAATATACCAATCATAGATAGCCAATTACATTAACAATTTACATAGGGAGCACTTGCACTTGGGCACTGTTCAGCAGTGGCAAAGTGCCCAAAGCATCTAAACCAGCAAAAACGAAATCCAGCACAGTGTTAAAAATACAGGAGTCTGAGGCAAAAAAGTCAGGGGAAACCACGCCAAGGATGCCAAGTCTATATTATGCCGACAATATCCTGCTCCTAATAAAGCCTGAGAAGGAGGTGCAAGCAAAAGCTTTTGAGATTTTTTAGCAATTTGAGTCGCTCGGCGGATATAAAATCAATATAAAAACCCCAGAAATAATACAGTATGGCTGTAAACCTGCAGATTTACATCTTGATATTCTTCCTTGTCTAAATACAAAACCGAAAAGATATGTGAGTGTTTATTTTTCAGCTTGAATTTCCGAATTATAAGATTTAAATTTTGCCCCACTTCTGCGGAAAGTTCAGGACTTATTCCTTTAATGGAATTCTCTTCCATTAACCATTATGGGCAAGGTCGCACTGATTAAAATGTCTGTTCTTCCGTTATTTAATTTCCTATTTTCTGCGATCCTCTGTATTTTAATGGCTTCTTTCTTTGCTAAATTAGAGTCTATGTTTACATCTTTTCTCTGGGGTAAGAAGGTCCCCGGATTCGCACTTAGCACTTTATATGAGGAGCTGCAAAAATGGCAGATTAGCTCTCCCTAACCTTAGGGATTATTATTTTGCACAATATATGTCAAGGTTTAAGCCGGAACCACAAATGGGTCTATTTATTAACTATTTTGTGAACTTAATTTGTAAGAGAATCAGATTTACTGCCCACTAAAAATCATAAAATCTCCTAAACTAGTACATTATAAATGTTTGCAGTGGTTTTTCTATAAACGTCAGGCTTTTTATAGAAGATTCTCGAGATAACGCATCTGCGCGCCTTAAAAGGTATCTGGACCTATGAACACTTTCGGCAGCCCATGCAGCATCCCCATGCACACGCCTAATCCCTGCTGATGAGCGTTAATGAACGCGAAACACGTGTCCAGGGATGGCAAGCACACCAAGTGAATACCTTGAAGACTCAAGACCCGGGTAAAAGCGCACCCGCTGATACCTGACTACATCGACCATCATGCTCCGGGGTCACACGCTGATGGGACGAGCAGTGTGCGACCTCATGTGGACTTACTATTTATACAGGCTCCCTTGAGCCGGTGTGAGGTGACGACCTCGAGATAACGCATCTGCGCGCCTTAAAAGGTATCTGGACCTATGAACACTTTCGGCAGCCCATGCAGCATCCCATGCACACGCCTAATCCCTGCTGATGAGCGTTAATGAACGCGAAACACGTGTCCAGGGATGGCAAGCACACCAAGTGAATACCTTGAAGACTCAAGACCCGGGTAAAAGCGCACCCGCTGATACCTGACTACATCGACCATCATGCTCCGGGGTCACACGCTGATGGGACGAGCAGTGTGCGACCTCATGTGGACTTACTATTTATACAGGCTCCCTTGAGCCGGTGTGAGGTGACGACCTCGAGATAACGCATCTGCGCGCCTTAAAAGGTATCTGGACCTATGAACACTTTCGGCAGCCCATGCAGCATCCCCATGCACACGCCTAATCCCTGCTGATGAGCGTTAATGAACGTGAAACACGTGTCCAGGGATGGCAAGCACACCAAGTGAATACCTTGAAGACTCAAGACCCGGGTAAAAGCGCACCCGCTGATACCTGACTACATCGACCATCATGCTCCGGGGTCACACGCTGATGGGACGAGCAGTGTGCGACCTCACGTGGACTTACTTTTTATAGAAGATATTCAATCCCCGTAATTAAATCCTCAACTCCGTTATCCAACCTCAATTTACTGTCTGGGATTAGAGATGCATTTGTAATTACTCAAAAATGGGCCAAGGCTGACTTCGGGAAAATCTCCAATTTCTTAAGGAATGATAATTGGCTGAATACAGCTGAAATGTTTGATTTAATTCCAAACGATTTCCTTCTCCTTGGATCATATGACATTTTTACCGAATTTTGAGTAAACTCGATTTGGTTCAGAATATTGAACGTAATTGTTTATTATATGAATTACTACAAAAACTACAGTTAAGAAACCCGGGGAATGGAAACAACGTTTAGTCTCTATCCAGGATATAGATCTTGAGGAGAAAGCAATAACTAAATGGGGAAAAGATGAGGAGTTGGAAATCACAGCGAGTATGTGGTCAGTATTAAATAGACTTAATTTTAGTACGATAGGGGGGGCTAATTGGCGTAGGATGTTCTTTAGCAAATGGCTTCTTTATAGAACCCCACTTTTTTATCTAAAGTTTATCCCAATCAATCTGGGCAGTGCTTTCGTCTTAACCATCCTTCAGCCAATTGGACACATATTATATCACAATGCCTCTTGATTCAGGGGTTCTGGAAAGAAATGTTTTGCTATTTGGAAGCTGAATGCTTAATTATAATAAATTTGAATATTCAGATAAAAGTGTTTGGCTTTTACCTTGCTTAACATTGTTCTGACAAGGTGATCAAATTATTATATATCGCAATAGCAGTCGATTGATCTCTCTTGCTTCAGAGATGGCGATCGGATCTTATACCAACCAAAGGTGAATGGGTATGGAAAATGAAGTAGGTAAAAAAACTGAACAAGTCTATGCACTGCGAATTGGGGGGGTTTAAGAAGTTTGAGAAGGTTTGGGCAGCCTATTTTGATTAAAATCTTAAAATTGAGCCTATATTTTAGGACTGATCTTCAGTATGTTCGAATTCTATCTATAGTAATATTAGCACTTTAATGCACTATACAACACTTTATATTTTATTGCTATGTAGCTGTACTGGTTTTATAGGATGAAATATAATTCTGGGAATATTTGCCAATTTTTCTACTTACTTTTAAGGTACCTAAGGTTCAATCAATTGTTTATTTTTTTTTTCTTCGCCATATTTTTTATTAGCATTTTCATCATTTAAACAACAAAAAAAAGATAACAAACATTGCAGTACTGTACTATGAGGATCAATTGTTTAGTTTGTGTTAATATTGGCAGTTGATGCTGTACGAAAACATTATGCGTTGCATTTTTTAAAGTCAGATTCATAAGATTTATCAGATTCATTTTCTTGCATTTTTCTATGCAGTGTTTGAATGTTGGCTTAAATGCATATATTGTCTCTTTCTTACTAACTTAATGATTTACTGTTTTTATGCCTATTGGTAGTATTTAACGAGCTTGTAATTACCCGACACGTTTAATGAATTATATGGATATATGTATTGACAAAATGCTTTTTTTTTTATGGATTTCAATAAAAAATAATAAAAATTTTAAAAAGAGACATGAATTAAAAAAAACTGCTGCATGTGCCGAATATCAAGGTGCCAAGCTTTGTGTTTGGATACAATTGAACAACACTTGTTCTCATGTCACCTCTGTGAGAAGTTGGCCTGATATATAGTGTTCACTATTCTAGTGACCACTTTGTATCATACCAAACAACCCTTATTGATGATTGGTTGTAAGTCAACTTTTCAGACCAGCTATCCTAGTAGCATGGACACGAGCAGTCTTCAGGCTAAACTCTAGAGGGCGTGTTAAGCCAACTGTTTTACCATCACATATACCCCTTGAACACCAAGTGAAAGGACACCACACAAGTTGTTATGAAAATAAAGGATATTTATTTATAACAAGTCTACCCTGAACTCTTTATGAGTCAGGGAGCTAAGCACAATACAAAACTCTTACGAAAATACTTTAAGTTGCACAATTTACACAAATGCCCGAGGGGCACGAAAAACCATATACACAAAAAGTGGAATGCGAAATGCTAGCAGGTAAGTAACAAGATCCAGAGGCTTCAGGATCGCTAGGACTACACTACTGAACCTTAAGATTACGAGCAGGAGGTCTAGGGAGATCGTGTGCAGAGTGTGCACTCTCACGCGGGATGCGGGAAGAAGTCTATGGATGCTAGCGTTTCTAAAGTTACTGTTTCCGGACGAATCCGACTAGATAGACTGAAAACGAAAAAGGATCTGGACCCTTGGATAGTGAACCTGTGCTGGAGTACCGAAATACTCAAGTTACCTAGCCCAGGGGCCGCGGCTGCATAGGGTTCAAAAGACGTCGGGAATCCTCGTTGAAGTCTATGGAGCCTGAAAGAAGAAGTTGCTGGCAGGCGACCAGTGAAGATGTTCGGTGTGATCCAAGGCTGGATCAGTGAATGAGACGACATGAAAGCAGAGGGGACTCAGTTCTTAATCACTAGCCAGTGATTGTGTGGGCACCAGGATGGCACCGGATGAAGTCACCTCAACCAGGTGAGTGGGCGACGCTGGACTCTGCAGTCACACGGGCTAGGAGGCGTTGTCGGCGTCCAGGCTGGAGGTGCGAGCTGTCCCACGAGGCTGTCGGCGATGCTGGACTCAGGATTTGAGCAACAAACCTTGGCAAAGGCAAGCCCACGCGGTGGAGTCAAGATGGCGTCTGGAGTGGACCAGGAGGGTCCGGGGTGCTCCTCTCTTGGAAGGGAGCAAGGGCCAGTCTGGAGCAACCAGACCAGCGGTGAAATCGTCGTGGTACGTCGTCAAGAGGGTCACTAGCCAACGGGCAAGTGACCGGACAACGTGGCAAGCAGCAAAGAAGCAGAAGGGCCCCACGCAGATCTCGTGGATGCTGGGAGGCTGGACTTCGATGCTGGAGCTGCTTAGGGTTAGGGCTTCCCAAACCCCAGTGCACTTACTCGAGGGTCTCTCTGGGGTCGTGCTGGAGAAGCGTCGTGCAGGTCTTGAAGATGGCCGGTCCCACGGGTCTCGTCGCACCCACGAATCTCAGCTGTGCTGGATGATGTAGGTAGAGGTCAGAGATGGCAGGGAATCCGGGTCTCGTCGAGCTGGGCAGTCTTGATCCGGAGGATGGACTTACAGCAAACCGCAAGAGCTTCGATGGTGCCTGCTGGTGCAGGGTGGCTACTCCTTAGCCACAAGGGAGAGTCTTCAGAAGAGTCAAGAGTTCCTTTCGTGGAAAGTAGTTTCAAGATTCAAGATTATCTAATTTGGGAAGGGGGCCTGCTCCTACCTTTATCCTAAGAAAAGGGGCTGGCACGCGACTAGGTCCTGCCCTAGGGGTGGGACCAGGAGGGGGGTGGTTACACCCCTCTCCTTTGTCCGGTCTCTCCCCAGCTCAGGGGCTGGTGTGCCCCAGGAACTGGTTTGAGCCGGCATATGCATAGTGAGCACCGGGGTGCCACTTGCAGTCACCTTCCTTTCAGCCCTGCTGACCTGGGATACACAAAATCCTGTCTGGGATGGTGCTAGCACCGCCCCTGACAGGAAACCCTTTGTCCAGGCCTCCGTTGCTGGAAGGACTCCCAGCAGCAGGAGGGCAGACTTGTGTCTCGGTGGCAGCATCCATTTTGTGGAGCTGAGGCTATGTCTGACTTTAACCGGAGTTCACAGTTACATACATGTCGTGTCCCTCTAGAAGGGTGGAATGCTAACCCCGTCGCCAGAATTGGCGAGGGGTTAGTATTCCAATTCGTATGACACCTTAATTGACATGTTTTGATAATGCTATACCAAAGTTAGCATTTAACCGCGAGGATTATAATGCACTTAGGAGTATATGGTATAGCGTTATCATGGAACAGCTATTTGGACTTGGTTCCGCAAGCTGCAGACGGGCTCAGCTCATGCCAGAGCACCATCTCACATAATTCCAAGCACTCTGCCTTCAGGATCGATAAGGCCTGCCATAGGAGTGACTGATAGGATTATATGTGTCCATTTTAGGGTTAGATATAGGTATACTATATCTAAAGCAAAGGGTGATTACACCACCTTGCCCCAGCTGTCGTGCAGCCAGTTGTGTCAGTTTTGAATGGCCAGCCAGGGGTGGCATAATACATGCTTCAGCCCCTGGTAGGCCCTGGGTACACCTATGCCCTGGATACCTAAGGTATACTGTACAGGGACTGATAAGGTGACTCAGTATCCAATTAGATATGTACCTAGGGTACATGGAGTCCATTTTAACAGAGAGAGCAGGAAGCCTGGGGTCCTGAATAGCAGGATCCCAGGCCAACTAAGTCAGAAACCAGCAAAACACTAGGCAAAAAGTTGGGGGCAACCATAGTCAGGTATCCACCTTCCTACATAACCCCCCCCCCCCCCCAAACGAAAGGAGATAAGGCTATCCTTGACCAGGTAAGCCTATATTGCCTGAGTGGCCATATGAGGAGGTGCATGCACTGGCATGGTTACCCCCTATCTCATGGTCCACTAAGCAATCCCTCACCCTAAGGGTATCTGAGGGTCTCCACCATAGGGAATCTCTACCTGTGGTGTGTTTTGGTAAAGAAAAAGGCTGGTGCTGATATGGAGTACTGGAGTGAGGCTCCACTAATTTTGGGCTCAGCTTCCTCCAATCACTATCCACCATAGATGCCTTTCTTTCCAGGACTGAGTTGCTGTATGCTCTCAGGGTCAACCTCTGGCTACCTAAAGCTGGAGGCTGGGTCCCTCTGTTTGGCTTACTGGAGGGACAGGTCAGGTTTGGGGCCCTTAGGTCCCAGGTTTGGCTGTGCCCAACAGTGTCCATCTGTGGGAGGTCCCTAACTAATTTTAAGGGGGATCCCTCAGGAGTTTGTTTTAGTTTCACTTGGCTAGGACTACTAGCTTCAGTGCCCTTAATCTGCTGATTGGGGAGTTCTTTTGGACAGGGGGCCCTTTGGGGTCCACCACTGGCCTCCCTGACCTCCACAGCCCTGGGCTGACTGAGGCAGGGTAGAGAGGGGCAGGTTACCTGCTCCAGACTGGGTCCCACCTTGGAAGGGTCCACTGACATCAGAGGCTCTGCCAGGCTAGGCCTGACTACCTCTGGGGCAGCTCCTTCACAAGGGGCAAGATCAGTTCCCTGAGGAGGCTGATCCTTTCCTAAAGTCTGGTGGGAGGGAGATTTCTCTTCCTTCCCAATGCTCTCTGTTTGAGTGGAGTGATCCATAGTTTCAGGCTTCACAACACTCTTATCAGTCTGAGTTTGGGCTGTGGCCATCACACCCCCACCAACCTTTTCAGGAAGGGACTCAGTTTGGGTATGGGCTGTTACCATCACAGCCCTGCAAACCTTTTCAGGGAGGGAATCTACTTGAGATTGGGCTGAGACTGGCACAGCCCTCTTAACCTGTTCAGGAAGATTTACCATTTTAGAATGGGTTTCTTGTTCTACCTCAGCCCAGGCTGAGATCTCTAAATCATTCCCCAGTAGGCAATCTACAGGCAAGTTTGATGACACTGCCACTCTCTTGGGGCTAGTGACACCTCCCCAGCTGAGATTTACCACTGCCATGGGATGATTTTTCTGCACTCCATCAATGTTGGTTACCTGGTATGTGGCACCAGGTATAAGTTGCCTTGAGGGGACTAGGCTCTCAGTCACCATAGTGATGCTAGCCCCTGTGTCTCTATAGGCCTCAACTTTTGAACCATTGATGAGGGGCTCCTGTCTGTATTTGCCCAAAGTGTTGGGACAATCAGTGAAGTTGGCAAACCCCATGTCATCCTCACAGACAAGAGTATCTGAGTTAGGGGACCTGGTTAGGCCAGAGTCCCCAGGAACTCCCAAAGTAAAGCCACCCAAATTCTTGGGGGCACTCCCACCACCTGGGGGATTACTACTAGTAGTAACAGGGGGCTTGGGAATGTTACTTGGGGGTATGTTCTCCTTATTGGGGTTCTTTGGGCAACTGCTGTCAGTTTTCCAATGACCCACCTGCTTGCAGGTTTGGCAATAAGGTTTCTTTTGGGTATTGGAAGGATTCTGGGACCCACCCCCCTCAGAGGATTTTTGGGGCCCTGATGTGGTTTGATCTGTAGATTTATTCCCACCCTTCTCTTGAGGCTTGGTTGATTCCTTCTTCTGGTCACCACCTTGGTTCTTAGGCCTAATCCTGGTTCTGACCCATTTGTCTGCCCTCTTACCCAATTCTTGTGGAGAGGTCAGATCAGAGTCTACCAGGTGCTGGTGTAATAACTGGTTCTGACAATTATTTAAGACTTGCTCTCTCATAATAAGATTATACAATCCTGTGAAGTCAGTAACTTTACTACCCAGTAGCCAGCCTTCCAAAGCCTTAGTGGCACAATCAACAAAGTCAGCCCAATCCTGAGACTGAGTTTTCTGGGTGTCTCTGAACAGCAACCTGTACTGCTCAGTTGTTAAGCCAAACCCATCAATCAGTGTATTCTTCAGGACTTGGTAATTGTTAGCATCCTCAGCTCTAGTTGTGAGGAGCTTATCTCTACCTTTGCCTTCAAAGGAGAGCCACAATATAGCTGCCCACTGACTCTGGGTAATGCACTGGACAGTGCAGGCCCTCTCCAAAGCAGTCATCCATTTGTGGATGTCATCCCCTTGTTTAAAGGGGGGCACTATTTTACTCAGGTGTCTAGTATCAAAACTCCTGTCTTTATCCTTAGGGATATTGCTGCCACCACCCACTTAACTGTTGCTCTCTAGCAAAGGCAAGCTTCTCCTTGGCAAGGGCAAGTTCTTCCCTCTGAATCCTCAGATTAACCTGTTTCATCCTTGCTTCATGTTCTCTTCTCTGAGGGGAAGTCAGTCTCCTCTGGGGAGAGATCATTCTCCTCTGAGCAGAGGCATGAGAGTGCACAGATCTATTGGAGTCCCTAGAATGAGACCTATCTCTTCTAACTCCAAAGTTAGGCCTGCTTAGGGTCAGTACTGGGGGTCCCCCAGATCCTTCCTTATGTAGGTCTAAGTTGGCCCTAGTAAGCCTGACTAGCTCAGGACCATTGTCTGCCTCATCCCCAGAAATAACCTCTTCATCCTCCTCCTCCTCCTCTACTTCCTCAGTTTCAGTGAGGTCAGGATCTCCAGGGGTACCTTCTAAGGGGGGCATGCTCCCATCTGTATGAGTAGCTTTTCTAGCATCATAAGTCTCTAAGAGACCTAACAGAAAAGGAGTGGTAGGGTTAGAACCCTGTTTTAGTTTCCTGGAGGTACACAATTGTCTCATCTCCTGGAAGCTAAGGCCTGCATATCTGGAAGTGACCTGTGGAGGGTCAACAGCCACAATGGGAGTCTCTGAAGACTCTCCCTGGGTAGACATGCTTCTAGTGTGGTGTAAGTGATGCACCTACCTACACTATGGGTTTACCTACTGATCCCTTGCTAAGAGTTGTAGTCAGGGTGTGCTAAGCCCTGTTACACTACAACAGCTGGTTCAGTAGAACTCAGAGTATTCTAAGTTAAGTTATATGTACCTGGGTACTTATGTGATCTTTCAATTGATATTCTTAGGATACGTGCGAGGTAAAACAACAGCAAGCTCAAATCCCAACCGCTGCACACCAATGTGAGAAGTTGGCCTGATATATAGTGTTCACTATTCTAGTGACCACTTTGTATCATACCAAACAACCCTTATTGATGATTGGTTGTAAGTCAACCTTTCAGACCAGCTATCATAGTAGCATGGACAAGAGCAGTCTTCAGGCTAAACTCTAGAGGGCGTGTTAAGCCAGCTGTTTTACCATCACATATACCCCTTGAACACCAAGTGAAAGGACACCACACAAGTTGTTATGAAAATAAAGGATATTTATTTATAACAAGTCTACCCTGAACTCTTTATGAGTCAGGGAGCTAAGCACAATACAAAACTCTTACGAAAATACTTTAAGTTGCACAATTTACACAAATGCCCGAGGGGCACGAAAAACCATATACACAAAAAGTGGAATGCGAAATGCTAGCAGGTAAGTAACAAGATCCAGAGGCTTCAGGATCGCGAGGACTACACTACTGAACCTTAAGATTACGAGCAGGAGGTCTAGGGAGATCGTGTGCAGAGTGTGCACTCTCACGCGGGATGCGGGAAGAAGTCTATGGATGCTAGCGTTTCTAAAGTTACTGTTTCCGGACGAATCCGACTAGATAGACTGAAAACGAAAAAGGATCTGGACCCTTGGATAGTGAACCTGTGCTGGAGTACCGAAATACTCAAGTTACCTAGCCCAGGGGCCGCGGCTGCATAGGGTTCAAAAGACGTCGGGAATCCTGGTTGAAGTCTATGGAGCCTGAAAGAAGAAGTTGCTGGCAGGCGACCAGTGAAGATGTTCGGTGTGATCCAAGGCTGGATCAGTGAAGGAGACGACCTGAAAGCAGAGGGGACTCAGTTCTTAATCACTAGCCAGTGATTATGTGGGCACCAGGATGGCACCGGATGAAGTCACCTCAACCAGGTGAGTGGGCGACGCTGGACTCTGCAGTCACACGGGCTAGGAGGCGTTGTCGGCGTCCAGGCTGGAGGTGCGAGCTGTCCCACGAGGCTGTCGGCGATGCTGGACTCAGGATTTGAGCAACAAACCTTGGCAAAGGCAAGCCCACGCAGTGGAGTCAAGATGGCGTCTGGAGTGGACCAGGAGGGTCCGGGGTGCTCCTCTCTTGGAAGGGAGCAAGGGCCAGTCTGGAGCAACCAGACCAGCGGTGAAATCGTCGTGGTACGTCGTCAAGAGAGTCACTAGCCAACGGGCAAGTGACCGGACAACGTGGCAAGCAGCAAAGAAGCAGAAGGGCCCCACGCAGATCTCGTGGATGCTGGGAGGCTGGACTTCGATGCTGGAGCTGCTTAGGGTTAGGGCTTCTCAAACCCCAGTGCACTTACTCGAGGGTCTCTCGGGGGTCGTGCTGGAGAAGCGTCGTGCAGGTCTTGAAGATGGCCGGTCCCACGGGTCTCGTCGCACCCACGAATCTCAGCTGTGCTGGATGATGTAGGTAGAGGTCAGAGATGGCAGGGAATCCGGGTCTCGTCGAGCTGGGCAGTCTTGATCCGGAGGATGGACTTACAGCAAACCGCAAGAGCTTCGATGGTGCCTGCTGGTGCAGGGTGGCTACTCCTTAGCCACAAGGGAGAGTCTTCAGAAGAGTCAAGAGTTCCTTTCGTGGAAAGTAGTTTCAAGATTCAAGATTATCTAATTTGGGAAGGGGGCCTGCTCCTACCTTTATCCTAAGAAAAGGGGCTGGCACGCGACTAGGTCCTGCCCTAGGGGTGGGACCAGGAGGGGGTGGTTACACCCCTCTCCTTTGTCCGGTCTCTCCCCAGCTCAGGGGCTGGTGTGCCCCAGGAACTGGTTTGAGGCGGCATATGCACAGTGAGCACCGGGGTGCCACTTGCAGTCACCTTCCTTTCAGCCCTGCCTACCTGGGATACACAAAATCCTGTCTGGGATGGTGCTAGCACCGCCCCTGACAGGAAACCCTTTGTCCAGGCCTCCGTTGCTGGAAGGACTCCCAGCAGCAGGAGGGCAGACCTGTGTCTCGGTGGCAGCATCCATTTTGTGGAGCCTAGGCTATGTCTGACTTTAACCGGAGTTCACAGTTACATACATGTCGTGTCTCTCTAGAAGGGTGGAATGCTAACCCCGTCGCCAGAATTGGCGAGGGGTTAGTATTCCAATTCGTATGACACCTTAATTGACATGTTTTGATAATGCTATACCAAAGTTAGCATTTAACCGCGAGGATTATAATGCACTTAAGAGTATATGATATAGCGTTATCATGGAACAGCTATTTGGACTTGGTTTTCGCAAGCTGCAGAAGGGCTCAGCTCATGCCAGAGCACCATCTCACATAATTCCAAGCACTCTGCCTTCAGGATCGATAAGGCCTGCCATAGGAGTGACTGATAGGAATATATGTGTCCATTTTAGGGTTAGATATAGGTATACTATATCTAAAGCAAAGGGTGATTACACCACCTTGCCCCAGCTGTCATGCAGCCAGTTGTGTCAGTTTTGGATGGCCAGCCAGGGGTGGCATAATACATGCTTCAGCCCCTGGGTACACCTATGCCCTGGATACCTAAGGTATACTGTACAGGGACTGATAAGGTGACTCAGTATCCAATTAGATATGTACCTAAGGTACATGGAGTCCATTTTAACAGAGAGAGCAGGAAGCCTGGGGTCCTGAATAGCAGCATCCCAGGCCAACTAAGTCAGAAACCAGCAAAACACTAGGCAAAAAGTTGGGGGCAACCACAGTCAGGTATCCACCTTCCTACAACCTCTTGTCTAGATTGATTAAACATGTGACCTAATTTTAAAAGCTTCTGTTAATTGTTGTGTTGTGTGTGTTACTTTGCCTCAGGAAGTGCCTAGCCTTGTCGAGAACTCCCCCCCCCATTTCCATATCATTTCTGCTTTTCAATAACTAAAGTTTACAAACTCAACCTAAATGTAGAGTACCAAAGTTTTCTTCAACTTCCTTAGAGCTGTGATATTGGATATACATTGACTTGACTCTGCATCTTGAATAGACCCTATTGGATGAAAGCTATTGACTGAGTCTGGGATTTATATTGGCTCAACCTCTCCAGGAGGTCTGCAAACTCCAACTGGTTGTGATATGAGCTTTCCAGAATACCAGGGGACCAATTGGAGGGAGAATTATGCCATCTACGACCTTCTTCCTGTGTTCTGGTATGTCATCAGTTCACAGGCAAATAATTCCTTTTTGTTGTCGAGATTCAGGGTAAACTAGGTTGGGTACCAGCAACTTTAAAATTGTAATTGTTTTGCTTAAGTAGATTTTCACCTGTAGGAAAGTCATCCTTTTTTCCCTGATCACCCCCATTTTATGACTGATGCTGGTGGTTACTGACTTTGAAAGTGCCCTGGGCTCTGCTAACCAGGGCCAGTGATCTGTCTTTGTCCGCTAAATGTATATGGTAATTGGTATAATTTTGATTGGTAAAGACAACCTACCTGTACGTCTCTAGTATATGGTAGGGCTTGTAGGTTTAGAGTGCCATGTGGACTTAATGCACTTAAGTGTGCACTGCTGTGGTGTGTGGTGCCATTTTATATACCTTTTTATTACATATAAGTAACCCCTAAAGGCTGCCCTAGGTACCTCAAGGGTAGGGTGCATTGTTATAACAAGTATTGGTAATGCATCAGTTTCGCCTATACAATGAATAATAAGCTGTTTTTATCAATCACCGTCTGGGACGAAGCTCCCTTACAAGAGAGAGAGAGAGCCCATTAACTAGCTCCATCTCTCCGCTTCACTTTTTCTTTTAACAATACCAGCCAGTGTTTATTAAAATTTCTTTTTCCACTAGGCCAGGTATTTTTTAACAACTCACTATTATATCACTCCTGACCCCACTGACACTCACTCCCAACACATAGCACTTCCACCTGAAGGTGCTCCGGCGTATCCGCCTGTCGCAGCACTGCCCCGCCCCGCAGCGGGACGGGAAGACCCCGATGATGAAGCATGACACCAAGGGCCCTTTTGGTGTGTGAGGGGTATTTTAACAAAGGAGGTGTATTCCAATGACATCCGGATATACACCCACCCAATGTGAGGTGGCCCTTGTTTGATTGACCTGAATCCCTGTTAAGAGGAGGACGTGCCCACCTCGGTGCCCATTGGCACCACCTCTTCACTCCCCCCTTTTGATTTCTTTGTGCCATTTTATATACCTTTTTATTACATATAAGTAACCCCTAAAGGCTGCCCTAGGTACCTCAAGGGTAGGGTGCATTGTTATAACAAGTATTGGTAATGCATCAGTTTCGCCTATACAATGAATAATAAGCTGTTTTTATCAATCACCGTCTGGGACGAAGCTCCCTTACAAGTATCACGGGGGAGCAGAGGATGTGGTGCAGGGGCCAGAGCTGCTGGCTTCAAATCTCAGCGGCGCAACATCCTGCGATTCTGGGAAAATCAGGTAATTTCTCCTGGTGATAAGTTGTGCTATATAAATCTGCTGCAAGACGAAAAAGCAGAAAGAGGCAAAACTTTATGAAAGAAAATAGTCCCACCAAAGTGGATGTTAACAGTATTTCGGCTACAGGAAACTGAGGAGACGAGCATTGGTAAATGCATGCTACAGCCAATAGAAATGGAGGAAAAATAGGTGGCAAGCACAGGAACCAATGAAAAGTCAGGAAAGAGAGGTAAGCCCCTTTTAGGTTTATATTTAGAATAGAATCCTAACAATAATTTAGCACCCCAAATCCAATGAGATGGAGAATGAGCCCAATTGAGTTCCATTAGAAGATCCAAAACAGCAGGTGACAGAAAGCAGAACAGAATACTGGTTGTTTGGATACCCAAGCCTACAACACTCTCACAGACATCTTTTGAGTTGTGCCTTCCATGTTATTCAAACGTGTATGTTATTGAGGCGTGGGGGCGGATGTATGTGATGAGGGAGTGGTGATGTGTGATGGTATGATAGGTCAGAATGTGTGGTACAAAAAAACTTTTGGGGGATATATCACTTTTTAATATATGATTTATTCTTTGAAGTGAAGAAATATAGTAATGCAGTGATCATTGGCATCAATAGATGAAATTGTTGGATATTTGAACCAATGTAAATTTTAAATATGCATTTTATATTTTTTGTACATTTGAAAAAATGAGAAAAAAAGAAAATAATAAGGTAATAAAATAATAAAAAGACAGATAACACAATGAACAAGAGTTTGGAATGTTACAGACATACAATGGATAGCCACAGAGAGCTCTAGTTTGCCCCTGTAAAGCAATATAGGTTGTTGGGTAGTGTTTTTTACTTTTGACCAGATTACTGCTGGTGGCACCATACTGTAGTCTAGGGGCTACCCTAGAATGACTGCAGGGTAGCCCTGGAATAAAGATGCCTGGGCAAGCAGCATTATATACTGTGCAATGTTCGATCTTTTCAAAGGTTAAGTGGTCAACTATTAGTTGCTGGCAGCGTTGGACTGGTAGAGAAGGTGAAACCTTTACCCAAACTGAACTAATGTGTGCTAAGATGAAAAAATAATATCGCCACAGAACTCTCTGCATATCTTGACTTTTCTTTTGCACACTTGATTCCTCCATTGCTGTATAATTCCAGTGGTGGTGCTGTTGTTAGCCACCCTTATTTTAAGGGGTCCCATTTACTGTCAGCTACTTCGGTCAGTTTTACTGGATGGTTAACAGCATTCCACAGCCTTCAAGGTGTTAAATCCAATCTTATCATTTACGGGGCTGAACTATGGGGCCACACACCACTCCACTCCATTCAAGTTGCCGAGAACAATTTTATTAGGCACCTGACGGCCCTCCCTTTAAGCACTCCACTACTTCCGCTGAGAATGGACTTGGCACTGTGCCCAATTAGTGAAGAAGTGAGCCTTAAACCACTGACCTATTGGAGGCGCCTCTGGAGTAGTCAAGATTTGAGTCACTATAGAAGCGAATTGCAAGAGCTTCTTAGAATGATATCCATATCCAAAATTCAATGGCTCAAGTATATAAGAGATATGTGTATGACCCTTGGAGTCCCAGAGTTATGGAATGATCCGCAAGCAACATCGTTAAGGCTTTCTAGGAAAGCACTTTCCAAACTTTTCTATGGCTTCATGCTCCAGAGATCTATTACCTCAATTCGGGAGGGCTCCTTAACTGACATATTCATTAAAATAAAAGACATTTACAGTTTTGAATATGTCCTTGATGCAATGTCTCCTGTATATGTTAGAAAAATTTATTTACAATGGAGATATGGCTCTCTTCCCTTGAGGTCGCTCACTAAAAATTGGGACGATAAACAGGCCACACCCAACTGCCCCGCGTGTAACTATAAACTAAACTAGAAAACGACGTTCATGTGGTTTTATTTTCTAAAGCCTACCGCAACATTAGGAGCTTCTGGCTCATGCCATATTTAAGGAACTTGGGCTTTCGAACTTATGCCCCAGCCTACAGAGTCCATAAAACTGATCTTATATCTCCCACAGTATTTGTAATGGCGAAGTTTCTGACAGCTATGTGGAGAGTACGCGCAAGAATTATAAGTGATTCCACTGTGCCTCGACTAATTTCTCCCTAATATACTTCCAAGAACCTAACTGTAATAACTGGAAACGATTGTATTTAAAGATGCACTTTTTTTTTTTTTAAAGCTAGGAATCATGTCATGGTTTTTTAACTGATTAATCCCTTTTTTACAGTTTTAAATATTGTAATGTTGTTTGCTTGTACATCTTTTATGATCACATAGATCGAAATAAAGATTGTTGATGATGATGAAATCCAATCTTCTGCAGCACAAGAGCTAAAAGGCTCATTGGGCAGAACAACGTCAAGCTCCTAATAGAAGACATTTTCGTCTAAACAAGAAAGCAAATAGTTGCTAAAATCAGCAGACTGAGCAGAAATTACATTATGTGGCAAACCTCCTATCTGAGCTATGAGCCATGGTGATGCGTAGTTCTAGGAACCAGGCAACCTGTAAACTGTCACCATCTTCTGCAGGAAGGGTTAATAAACAAGCGCCCAACTCCAGTTTAATTTGAGTTAGTGTTACATCAATATTAACAAACCTGACCCAACCTTCACATCTATTCTAAACAAGTGTTACTAGTACTGGAATGTTACTCGTGTGAAAGAAAATTCCCTTTACGAAAAGGAACAATTGGTACGTTGTAGCAGAGAAGGACACCCATACGAATACAGGATGCTGAAGGAACTTCTCCGACAATATTTACTTCAGGTGTCTAACTAAACATCTCCTCTCTCCACTGAAAAGGTCTGCCAATGTATAGGAGTGCGATTAACCTGAGTAAACATACCTAACAAAAAGCTGTGGTGCAGAAGCCAGAGTCGGGGATCTCGGTTTGAGTCTCGGCGGCACAACATCCTGTGATTCTGGGCAAATCAATTAACCTCTCTGGGTTATGAGTTGCGCTATGAAAATGTGCTGCAAGCCGAAAAAACAGAATGATGCAAAACTTTATGAAAAAATAGTTTACGGTATTTTGGCTACAGGAAACAATAAGAAAAGTAGATGAGCAACAAGCATAGGTGAATGCAGGAAAATATGCTACAGCCAATAGGATGCAAGCCCCTTTTAAGTTTATATTAAAAACAACAGATTTCTCAAGCACAGCAAAGCCTACAAATCAGGGACTATATACAATATGTTTTATCTGCCCTTGTAGAGAAAAAACAGCCAAAGTCGTTTTTCCTTATTATAGTGCTGCTAGCCCCGTAAGCTACCATGGGAACGCTTTAATAGTTTGCCTTAATTAAACATTGATAACATCTATCTTTGCTGAAGAGCTAGCTAGCAATATCATTCAAAGTATCAAAATAATAGTTACAATAAATCCAAATACTTGCCAAGGACGGATTTATTATAACTATTACATGAAAGCAGTTTTAGAACTTACTATCCTGAAGTTACCTAAATCAGCCCTGTAGCAACCTCTTCTGATTGGCCAGCCTTTGACAGCCTGAGCCAAGCTGCTCCCCGAGTAGGTGTGAAAAGGCATGGGGATGACACAATACAGCCATTTGGTGGGAGGAGCAGGCCTCGAAAAATCATAAAAATGTGAATTGAATAACTCACTAGACCTAATTAAAATGTGCTTAACCCAGTAACTTGTCTCAAATTGTGTGATCCTAGGCTAATATTTTATTTCTCCGAGTCACCTTTTTCTTCATTACCACATACAAGACTACCTCTAAATATGTGCTAAATATGTGAGTTCAGCATGTGTGCTGTACAAAAAACCCTTTTGTTTTATTTAATAGGCTGAATGTGTGCTCCATGTATAATAAAACTAGCCCACATGTATAGTACACATGACCCCTGACTTACCTCTTAGTTCATTAATAGAATTGTCATCAGGACGGGGGCAGGAATGTTTCAGTTCATATTTAAAAACTCTCTTGTAATAAATATATCACTAAAGCACGATGCAGTAGTACAATGTCATTTATAGACAGATATTTTCCAATTAAATGGCCAAATACATTCCCACTAACACGCAGTTTTACTGATCCAAACAATAATGTGTGGAAATCGAGTTTCAGCAAATATCATTTACACATGACCAAGTATTCTGATTTGTTTTGATCATATTAAAATATTTGCCTCCATCTCAGTTTAGAATTGCAAAGAAGTGCTGAAATATATTTTCATTTACAAGCTATTTAAATGTTGTGTGGCCAGCATGACTGTCAGACAGTTCACTTAACAAAATCCTCTAACTTTGTCAGTTAGAGAAATAAAAGTAAACACCAAACTCCAGGAAAAAATACACAGTAATTTGTTGGAAGACCTCATCTGACATTTGACCTTTGTCTTTAAACACACAGCAAATGTGACAAGAAAAAAACAAGATTTAAAGGCATCTTTATTGCTCATTCACTTTGTGAATGAACAGAACACCTGTTCTTTGCCAGCTTGCCAGACTGGGCCAGTAGGCCCTAAAATAGCTCAACCTGATAAAATCTATGTCATAGTGAGTGAGCGAGTAGATTTCTCAAGGCATGAAGAGATTTGCTTCCTGGAGAAGCCAGGGAGAGGAAGGGGGCAGAGAGATAAGTTGAATAGGAAAGAGAGCAGATGTCTCTGGACGCAGGATGGCCCCTACTTCCTTGATTCCCAGCCAGATGGGTGCCTCCCTAAGTAGATTAGGGGAGAGGTTGGAAGGGGAGTGTAGTATGTTGTTAGCCACACCTCGGGTTGAGTTACACAGACCCACACGCAGAGATATTTTATCCATTTAGATTTTTGGAGAACAGTGCATTCTGGGTCAGAAATATGCCACTCCTCACAGGAAGTGGTTATAGAAGAGGGAGGTAACTTTACCGCTATTGGCTGGGGGGGGGTCCCCTCCTCCTGCCAGCCCAGAACGAAGGATAAATATGGGAGAGATGCAGGAGTTCCTCAGAACACTGCCTGGCACAAAAGAAGAAGAAACACTGCCCTGGTGGACCCTTGGACTGTACCACAGAAGACGTGCACTTAAAAGGACTGCACCTGCTGCACTCTCAAGGATAGACAAAGAAGTTATTGTGACTGAGTCAAAGGAAAAGGAGTGGACTTCCTGCTCAGCAACAGGTACAACAGTGCTTGAAGAAGTCACCTGCAAGGCCAAAGAGAGGATCACCGCAGCTGACCAGTTGCAACTGGGTTTTTCCTGGACTGTGCAGGTGCATTGTGGGAGATTGAGTTCTAGACCCCAAGAGGCATTCGAGAGTCTCTGAACCCTTGGCTGGTGCTCCCCAAAGGAGAAGGAGCTGAAAAGCTGCAGGAGGAGACAGCCTCAACGCTGAGAGCCAAGCCGCCGCAGACAATTCTCAAGTTAGCCTTATAGTGCGTGTTTGCCCCATGTGCTCTGGAGCTCCTCGCGGTTGACGGAACCTTTGTCGATGCATACCTATCCTACTTAGGGCGATTAAAGTATACAAAAAAGTGATGGGTGGAATGCTTAAATCAATATCCGCCACTGGTAACTTTTGGGCACAGCTGATGACCCTATTACACAGGCGAAACAATTTCACAGTTGCTTGGAATACATGGCTTGGTAGTTCAGGCTGGACTATTCTGATTGGAGCAGGGTGAAGACTGATTTTGATATAGCTGGGTTCAAATTGGGGTATTGTGTGCAAAATAACAATGGATTGGGCTTTGGCCCTAATAATGTAGTTCCCTAGCCAAGCCTAGTTTCTGCAGTCGTTCAATCGAAACAAGGATGATTTGTTATCTATTTTAGGCTTATGTGAATTCTACTCGAAGTTTATTAGAAACTACACAGAGGAGTTGGCTTGTCAAGAAAGACATTGACTTTGAAAGGAATAACAAAAGCATGTGTTTTTTTTAAAGAAGAACTACAAAGAGTGCCATTTTTTAAATCTTTCAATGAATCATTCATTACCATCTATTGTAACAATGGATGCCAGTCAGGTGGGTTTATGGGCTGTACTTAGTCAGATTACACATGATGATGAACGCTCCATTGCTTTTGCATCATAAAAGTTAAAAGGTTCAGAAGTAAAATACTCTGTTATAGAACATGAATTGTTAGCATATGTGTTGGCCGTAGCCAAATACAAGAGTTTTCATGGGGGAGGTCATTTTTTATAAGAACTGATCATAGACCCCTTGTAAGTTTGTTAAGCAAAGGCGGTTCTGATAAAGCCTTCCTGCATATTACTAAGTTAGCAGGCAAGTTACACGAGTATGATTTTGACCTTTAACCTATCCCTGGCAAAACTAATGCACTTACTATTTGTTTTGCTTGACTTAAGAGGTTGACCCTTCCGATGATGATGAAAATGATGGTGATGTGACTGTTGTGTGCCTATTGGATGAACCTTTTGATAAACATGCCATAAGTAAAAGTGAACTGATGTCTGCTATAGCCAATGATTTGGACTTGAAAAGTTGGCTCTGGGGGTCTAATATTTAAACTTGGGGCCAGTTTTAAATTTAGAAAGTTCTGGAGGTTTTCACCCGAGCGGTTTTTGGAATTTCTTACTTCCCCGACTTGGTCCCAACTTGTATGGCGTTGTAAAAGACTAGTCTCAACCCCCTTTATGAGCATGTCCAGGCAAAGCCTTTGTGATATGTAAATCTGGTAGGTGACAGCTCCTCCCCCTCATCAAGTCAGAGATGGCCCATCCTGCCTCAAAAGCTAGTCATGTAACCCAGGATACAGGCTACAGACACCAAATGGTTAAGACAAGAAAATGCAAACTTTCTAAAAGTGCACTTTTCAGAACTGGGACTTAAAATCCAACCTCACCATTAAAGAAAGCTTAAATTAAAAAAATTTAGACACCACACTTCATATTCCTACCTGTTCCTATTTGTAATTTATCGCTTTATTAAATGTAATAATATTAGATAACCCAATGTCATCCTGTGGGAGAGGTAGACTTTGCAGTAGTGAAAAACAAATGTAAGCGTATTTCTCTACCAGGACATTTACAAGTTAAAAGCACATGTTCAAATTTTTAAATGCACTGCCGCCTGTTCTATGGGCTATTTACGTCCTCCCTAGGGGTGACATATATAAGAAAGGTTTCAGTCTGGCAAACAGCTTATTTTGCCAGGTTGAAATGGCAGCATAAACTACACATACAGAATGCAATGGCAGGCCTGAGACATGTTTAAAAGGACCATTTAAGTGGATGTCACAATGAGTGCTGCAGGCCCACTAGTAGAGTGTAGTACCACTTTACTAGCAACTTGCAAAGAAATTAAATATGCCAATTGGGCGTAAGTCAGTTTTACAAAGTTTGGAGAAGAAAACAAAAGGACTTTAGCTCTGGTTGGGTGTGGTAAAGTGCACAGAGTCAAGGCCAACAAAAACAAGATCAACAAAAATGGAGAAAGAAGGCAAAATGTTTGAAAAAATACCCCTGTAAGAAATTGGGTTACTGGTTGAGGGAGGGAGAAACCATACTCTAGCAGAAGCCACAATTCTTCTCGGGGTAAAGCCACGAGCAAACCCCAAATTAATCTTGGCACAGAGCAGTGAGGCTTCACTTGGATTCATTGTGTAAGGTATTTAGGTGGCTCTTCAAACAGTAATAAAGTGAAAACACAACACAAGAAGATTACCACACCAAATTAGTAAAATTGCGTACTTTTTTATAAATAAAAAAGGCCAAAACAAGAAAAAGGCAATCAGTAGAACCAGAGATATGCAGGTTTAAAGATTTCAGTGAAAATAGCACCAAAAAGCACAAAGCGCCAACTATGGTTATTTGGTCATGCCAGACTGGGACTGAAGTCACAAGTTCAGGATGACCACGATAGAGTGCAGGCCGGCTACGAGGACCATTTATGTCTGCTGAACAAGAGTACCTTAAATTCTGTTTGCAGAGGTTTGCGAGGTCCTGCGTCAGCGATGCATTGCAGAGGTGAGGCAATGCGAGGTTAGAGTCTGAGATGTGTCGTGAAGCATTGGTTCCAAGAAGCTGTGGGGCTAAAATGCCATTGATCAGGCCATTGCTGAGGTGGACTTATGATGCGAAGTCCTGCGTCGAGGATACATTGCGCACCTGCTGGTTTTGAATAAGCTGTGGATCATGCAATGCGAAGTCCTGCATCGTTGATGTTGCCATTAACTAGAGGCTTGCAGTGCGAGTGCCTGTATCGGTGATGCGTCAGGCGATAGTGGTTCCGATGAAACTGGGCTGCAAGGACGATGCGAAATCCTTGTGCTGGGAGAATCCTTGCAGCAGATGTGTTAAGTCAGTTCTGCTCTGGGGTGTGCCGCGCAACAGAGGAGATGTGTTGGTTCTACTGGACCCACAGATGGGTTGGCAGAGCACCTTCAGACCCACTTCCAAGGGTTCTAGAGTGGGGTGGCAATATGTGGCAGGGTAGAACTCACAGTTGCAAAGTCCAGGTGTTGATTACAAGACACTAGCACTTGAACTCACTCAGGTGGTCATGGATACAGGTAGCTGGTACAGTCCTCATCCAGGCACGAGGGCAGCAGGTCAGCACTGCAGGCAGTGGTTTGTCAGGGCAGCAGGCCAGCTGAGAGGCAGTGCTATCTGCAGCACAGAAGTTCTTCCTGGCAGAGTCTTTCAAAGGTCCAGAAGTGTACTGAAAAGATGGTGTCTGAGAGGCAATATTTATACCTGGTGCCTTCTTTGAAGTGGGATAAACTTCCAGAGGATTCCCTTTGACGTGCTTGGGTATTCAGCCTCCCCTCACCTGGCTCCAGACTAACTACAGGAGATATGCAATTCTCTGTGTGAGGGCAGGACACAGCCTATTCAGGTGTAAGTATGGCTGTGCCCAGCTCCGCCCCAACCTGCCACTGATGGCCCATCCAGGCACACTTAAGCTCTCTAGTGTGTGTGGCTGTCTAACAAGAATACACAAAGACTCACTGTTCCCAGTCATGTGACCCAGACACAGTCTGCAACAACTAAATGGCTGAGGCAGGAAAACTTTCTAATAGTGGCATTTTCAAAATTGTAATTTAGAATCCGTTATTACCATTAAAGAGAATTTTTCATTACAATTCCAACTGGACCTGCCTGAGCTTTTCTGGCCTCTGCTTGAGTGAGTTCTTGATCCCCAAGAGGTGCCTCCCCATGTCCTGGATCCTTGACTGGCATCAGTTGAGCTCCTCCTGTGAAAGAAGCTGAAATTCTGAAGTTATGGACTCTTTGTAACAGCGATTAGGCCCATTCGCACTGAGACTGCCATCCATGACAATCGGCCACACAAAGCTCCGGTGACCCTGACTCTCACTACAGTGACCACCAGCAATGAGTGAACATACATACTTTACCACTGGTTAGCAGTGGTTAAGTGCACAGAGTCCTCAGGCCAACAAAAACGATATCAGAAAAATATGGAGGAGTGAGGCAAAATGTTTGTGGGGAAGACTACCCTAAGGCTGACAGGTCTAACATTTCTTTCCCCCAGCTGACAGTGAGGAGAAGTACCCAACCTCTTGGGAGTTCTCATCACTAATGTGGAAGAACCTGGATAGACCATCAGCATTGGCCTGACCCAAGATGGTGTTCCACCATAAAGTTCAATCCTTGTAGGAAGATCGACCACCTCAACAGTTTGGTATTTTCACCCCTCATTTGCATGAGCCATCCAAGGGGTCTGTGGTCTGTCTGAACCTGGAAGGGAGTCCCAAACAGCTATTGTCTCATCTTTGCCCAGATCACAGCAAAGGCCTCCTTTTAATAGCACTCCACCTCTGTTCCCGGGGAAGTAACCTGCTAAGACGGTCTCTATGCCATGCTCAGAAGCGTCTGTCTGCACAGTACATTCCTTTTAGAAATCAGGAGCCTTGAGTACAGGTGCAGTACAAATGGCTTCCTTGAGGGTATCAAAGGCTTTCTGGCAGGCCTCTGTCCAGATCACCTTTTCTGGGGTGCTTCTTAGAAGTCAGCTCTTTTAATGGGGCAACAATGATGCTATATCCCTTAAACCTCCTATACTATCCTGTGATGCCCAAGAACACTAGGATAGTATCAGTCTTGGCCTGGAGAGGCTGCACCTTGCATCCGCCTACCATGTGACCCAGATGCACCATGGAACCCTAACCTTATGTGGCACTTACTGGCCTTGATAGTCGGGCCCACCTGCTGCAGTGCCTGAAGCACCTTCTGGATGTGGTACATGTGTTCTAGCTGGGAATTGAAGACAACTATGTTGTCTAAGTAGGAGGCACAGAATTCCTTCTTCCCAGCTAGGACCCTGTTGACTAACTTTTGAAAAGTAGCAGGAGAATTTTTTAAGGGCATCACCCTGAACTGGAAGTGGCCCTCTGGGGACGAGAATGCATACCTTTCCTGTGCACCCTCCGTCAGAGCAATATGCTAGTACCCTGCTATGAGACCAAAAGTACTGAAAAGCTTATCAGTGCCCAGCCTGTCTATGAGCTCTTCAACTCAGGGATGGGTGTGCGTCAGTCTTAGTGACAGAATTGAGTCCTCGGTAGTCCACACAGGACCTGAGTTTTCAAAGTGATGCTCAGTGAACAACCTTCAGTACCAGCACACAGGGCTGGACCAGGGTCTGTTGGAGGGCTCAATCACCCCATATGCCTTATCTGACAGCCTATGATTAATAGGCGGACTGTCTCTATTGTCTGTATCATGGGTACACAAATGTGTAAGACTAGGCATGAGTAAGAACAGAGAGGAAAACTGCCACAACAACTGGCAAGTCACACTGCTGTTCTGTTGTCAGAGTAGGGGAGAGGTTACCACCCTCTACTGACCCACAGTGCCCCTGTATTCGTGACAAAAGGGTTAAACCAGTAACCCTGGGACCTGGGTTAGACAATTGATAAAGACACAAGTGGTTCCTTAGGGGGAAGTGTAGCCTTTGACTTCCACGGCAATCAATACAAAACCTTCATTGGATAGGTTTGAACAGTAATTTATAAACACATTATATATTGTTTTTCTTATTAGAAACATATATCAAATTCTGTCCCAAAGATTTTTCAAAAAATTCTTTTAAAAAACAAAGTGCTCCTAAAAGTGTGGTGGTGCAGTGCAGGTGTCAAAGTGAATATAAAGTGTGCTTGTGCTATACAGAACGCATATATATACATTAGGATAAGGATAGGTGGATATACTAAGCAACACTATATATAGGAGTGTTGCAATCCTAAATCAAATAAAAAAACAGTCCACAGTAAAGATTGTCAACGTTTTGACCCTGATAAGGATTATATTACACCAGGGTCATCATCAGGATGGATATATATATATAGGAGACATCTTAAAAAAATAGGCTCTGTCACTTCTTTGCAGGGCATTCTTGAACCCCACACAAGATGCTTCAGGTCTAGGACCTCTTTCCACTTTCATATCACCATCACACATGATGCCAAGTGAGATACCTGGCCTTCGAGAAGATGGTGATGAAGGACATTTATTTCTTGAGTTAGGAAAAGATATGCGTTCTGTACAACTTAACGTATAATGAGAGCATTGCCGCCAATAACCTTAAAAAGAACACCAAGTTGATAATTAAACCAGCCTAAAGAGGTGGGGTAATAGTCGTACAAGACCAGTTACCGCATGGAAATACTCAGTCAGTTGAATGACACTACCTGCTATCAGAAGATGCGCAGTGGCCTCAAGATTGCCTGTCGCCTTTTTCCAGAAGTGCATCTGGTTGCAGAGTACCAGCATGTATCTGACTACATCCTGAGAAGGTTGTCTGGGAGCTTGCTCCCACCCCATTTCTCACAAGGCTGAGAGGTTCCCTAACAGGGTATCCATAGAGCAGCTTGAATGAGCTAAACCCAGCCCCTTCTTTGGCAAATCTCTGTAGGCAAACAGAAGACATGGAAAGAGGACATCCCACGTATGCCTCATAGGGTCATGTAGGCTCATTATCATGCCTTTAAGGGTATTATTGAATCTCTCCAGAATCCATATTTTGGGGTGATATAATGTGGAGAACTTGTAAATCACTCCATGCTCATCCCACTTGGACTTCATGAACGTTGACATGAAATTAGTACTTCTGTCAGACACTACCTGTTTGGGGAACCCCACACCGGTAAAAATCCCCATAAGGGTCCTGACCACTGCAGGTGCAGTCACTGAACTTAGATGGATAGCCTCTGGGTTGCAGGTGGTGTAGTACGCAAAGACCAGATTGAACCTGTTGCCTAAAGCAGTCTTGGGGTCCAAGGGCCAATGATGTTGATACCCATTCTCTCAAAGGGAGTGCCAATAACAGGTACTGGGGTCAGTAGAGCCTTGAACCTTTTTCTTGACTTCCCACTGGCATGGCAGGCAGGACAGGACATACAGAACACATTTAAGGCTGTCTTCATTTGGGGCCAATAGAAGTGGGGTACAGCCCTGGTGATGGTCTTGGCTTTCCACAAATGCACTGCTAGGGGGATATTGTGAGCCAACCCCAGTAGGAGGGTCCAGTAACACTCATGGACCACCAGCACACAGGCTGCTCCACGTCCAGGAACCTTAGGCTCACTGTAGAGAAGACCATTCTCCTAATAGATAAGGTGATCTCTAGAGGTATCATCTGCTGTCTGGGCCTCAGCTTGCCGCTTCAAGCTCTCTAGAGTGGGGCACTCTTACTATGCTTTGCAGAACACCTCTCTGGTGGTCCCACCTTCAAATTGCCATCCAGCAAGCTCAGGTAGGTCTCACATGGCGGCAATGCCTTCCCTGGTAGACTCAGGAGCATCCTCTTCATGTGCCCCGCCAACCTGGACTACGGGAACTTTAAGAGCTGGTTCCCCGTCCCTTTCCTTACTCTTCTTGGCAGCTTCCTGGGCCATTCTAGGCTCCCTTCCCAGGTAGCCATGGACCATGTATTCATATAGACCCATTCAGGCAATCCAAACATCTCCGAGTGTGACCTGACTTCCACCTCTTTCCAGATAGTGTGCTCTAGATTGTTGCTCAACAGACAATCTACAGGCATGGCATGGCTCACAGCTACCTTTAGAGAACCTGAGACCCCCCCCCACTCAAATGGAACCAGAGCCTCCAGTGTGTGACTCTTGCAGTTGTCTGCAAATATTTGACTTGATGGAATGTATTAAGGAGAACCTGCTCTAAGGACACCAGCTGACACTTTACCATTGTCATGCTGGCTCCTGTGTCCCTCAGAGCCTCATCCCTTTACCCATTGATGGGGATCCACTACCTATACTTAAAAGTATTTAAAGGAAAAGGGGCTTTTGTTACCTGCTCCTTATTCCCCAGGGCCACCAGCGTAACCTCTGCCTGCTCCCCCAAGCTAACCTGTATCTCCTCCTCGCCAAGCGCTATACTTGCCAACTCAATTGTCAGACTACTGGTGGGGGGGGGGGGGGCTGCGCCCTCTTGGGACATTTGGTGTCTACGTTAGAGTGCCCATATTTGGAACACTTAGTACACAGAGGGACAAACCTCACTGTCTGTTTATCACATAACCCTTTCTTCTTTGGCTCATATTAGTGTTGGTTACAACTGTTCCTCTGGAAATTATTTTGGGAGCCTTTTGAGAACTCCTTATTTAAAAAAAATTCTCCCCCCTCTATTTTGGACCTCTGACCACTCTTTTGGGAATCCCCCTCAGATGCCTTTTTGGACACTCCTTACTGGCCTTAGGTCTGACTCCTCAACAAGCTTCCTGGGGTCAGCCAGCTTGTTGTCCATTAGGTCCTGCTCTGTAAAACAAATATTGAGCATGTGCGGCCTGAGAATCAAATGTACAGCCCATTGTAGTAATTAAAATACATCCAAGACTCATTTGTGCGTTTGTAGCTGTCCCTGAACCTCTGACAGTACTTCTCAGTGGGCAACCCATATTTAGCACTAAGCATGGACTTCATGGTCCTCATATCTGGTTTGTTATGTTATGTTATGTTATGTTATGTTATACCGGGGTTTTATATAGCGTGCGGCTACTCGAAAGAGTGTCCCGACGCTTTGAATTGCACACTAATCTCATAACACAACAAGGAGAGTAAATAAAGGAAAACCAGAGGAGAAGAAAGCCTAATAAAGGCCAGGGCTAAGAGGTAAAAAGCCAGGTTTTGAGCCCTTTCCTAAAGGCCAACAAATTGGGAATGCTGCGCAGGGACACAGGCAGTTTATTCCACAACTGCGGCGCTAGTAATTTAAAAGAGCGGCCACCGATGCGCGCTCTCTTCACACGAGGAACCGCCGCAAGAAACAGGGCTTCAGACCTGAGCGACCTGGCAGGACGATAAAAAGTCAACCTTTTCTGAAGGTATTTTGCTCCGGAGGTGTGCAAGGCTTTGTGTGCCAGGGTGAGAGTCTTAAAAATTATCCGCTTCCGGACAGGGAGCCAGTGCAGAGCCTCCAGGAGGCCCGAGGCTCTAGCACGGCGAGATAGTCCAAAGATGGCACGTGCTGCCGAATTCTGGACAACCTGTAACCGTTGAAGCAGGTATTCTGGCAGGCCGAGATAAAGGACGTTGGAATAGTCGATTCTCGAGCCTATAATCGCCTGCACCGTGATCTTCCTATGTTCCTCCGATAGCAGGGGAAGGAACTTGCGTAACATCCGGTCCTCTACTTCTAGTGTAAGTAGTATGTCTCTCCCCAGTGGAGGGATGTATTTCCACAAGCCCTCTCCCCGCTCCCCAGTGCTCCTCTGGGATCTTGTGTACGATCAGGGTCACCTCATAAGCAGAAAACTACTTATCTATGTATTTTCCCAATACATAATTAGGCACCAGATATTTAGGGATGCAGACATTTTTGTCTCCTTTAGATACTGTGTGTCTACTAATACTGAATAAATGTGCAGTTCCTAAAAGTGAAGGGGAAAGGGGAACAAATCAGGTCTCTTACGGATTGCCCTCACACGCCCCGGAGGATGTGTTGCTTCATCATAGGGCTTCCCTCGCGGGTGCCTGTCGGGCATTGCAGCACCAGCCCAACGAGGAGCACAAGCCTTATGATGAAGCATGACTTCATACGGTGTGTGAGGGCAATCTGTAAGAGACCTGGGGCTAGATGTAGGTAATTCTAATTTACCGACTCATAAATACCGAATTTTAGCGATTCGGTATTTATGAATCGGTAAATTAGAAGGAGGGAGATGTAGGTAAATTCTTTTTTTGAATTACCGATTCTGTAAAAATCGGTATTTACCGAATCGGTAAATACCGATTTGGTATTGCCCATTGATTCCTATGGGCCTTGAAGCCCATAGGAATCAATGGGAAATACCGATTCGGTATTTACCGAATCGGTAAATACCGAATCCTGCAAGGGTGCAGGGGGTGTCACTTTGACACCCTCTAGCACCCCAAATACAGGGCATGTCTGTGTGTCACATTGCACAGGTGTGCATGCACAGGTGTGCATGCACATCTGTATTCGGTATTTTACCACCCAATACGATTGGGTGGTAAAATACCGACTCTTAAGGGCCTGTGGCACTCTGTGAAGTGCCACCTACATCTCATTTACAGAATTGGTAAATTTACCGATTCGGTATTTTACCGATTCTGTATATTTACCGAATCGGTAAATTTACCGATTCTGTAAATGAGATGCCCCCTACATGCCAAATCCTAAATACCGGTCGGTAACGGCCGAAATCGTCCGTTACCGACCGGTATTTGGGCTCCTACATCTGGCCCCTGATTACTTCCCCTTTCCCCTTCACTTTTAGGAACTGCACATTCATTCAGTATTGGGACACTTTTAGTTGGGAGTCCCTGTGCAGGACCTGGTTAAAAAATTCCTGGGTCCTCCTTTTGAGAAACTGTGTGTATACTGTCACCAGTGTTGCTGGACTCTGCTTGTTTGGCTTTAAGGTCCAGCTGTCTGAGTCTCCTTTTGCGAGGCATTTTTTGTCCCCAGCTTCAAATTGAGCTTGGCCATTTGCAGCCTGAACTCCCTTTCTTCCTTCATGTCTGCCAACTCCTATGGGGCAGACTATGCAAAGAAACCACTACTTCCTGCTCTGGCAGGGAGTTCAAACTCGGGAGATGGGTTATCTCCCTCCCCTCCCCTGTAAGCTGTAATTTCCCCCTCCCCTAAAAGCTGTAATTTATGGCTGGCATCCAAGTCGTGATCCTTCTCTTCCATATCGTCCTCCTCATCCTGGTCCTCTGTTGCTGTTAGTGACTGATGAATCTCTCAACAAGA
The DNA here is from genome assembly GCF_964261635.1 of Lissotriton helveticus. NCBI lineage: Eukaryota > Metazoa > Chordata > Amphibia > Caudata > Salamandridae > Lissotriton > Lissotriton helveticus. The sequence goes on from NC_136059.1 coordinate 254,660,835, forward strand.
CCTCCTACTCTTTTTGGTGGGGAGTTCCCTTTCCGTGTAGAAGTGTTTGAGCTCAAACAGAGTGTAAATTTCAAAGTTGGCCAGCTAGAATTCCATTACTTCAGGTAGGGTCACAACCAGTAAGGTAGTAATGAGAATAGATTTGGAAAATGCACTAGAGCCAATCAAGGAGAATTTTAAAAGTTCGAATTGGTCTTAAATTATTTATCTGGGATAGTAGTGTAACACAAGATTACTGTATGGCACAGCACAAGCACAAGTCCAAATTCTCACCACTGAACACCAGTGTAAGAATGTGGATTACTAGTTGAGGGGGGTTAAACCTTACTCAAGCAGAATCCACAATCCTTGTCAGAGTAAAAGTCACAAGCAAACCTCAAATTAACCTGTGCTCAACCATTGGGTAGCTTAGCACAGAGCAGCAGTCAGTCAGTTAACTTAAAGGCAATGCGGAAGGTATTCATGCAGCACTTATAAATAAAGTGAAAACACAACGGAAGAAGAATCCCAAAACACCAACTTTGAAAAAAAGCATAAATGTTAATAAATCAAACAAGACCTTAATGACAAAAATCTAATCTGTAGATTCGGAGCTATGCAATTTAATTTTTTCATAGTGAATGCAGCGCCAAGAAGCCCAAAGTGCCATCTGTGGTTATCTGGTCGTGCTGGAGTGGAACCAAGCCACAAGTTCAAGCCAACAAGGATTGAGGGCGGACTGGCTACAGGGACTCAGTAAGGTCAGCTGAACAAGAATTCCTCAAATCAATGTAGCCCGTTATAGGGACCCCGAAGATAGGCAACACCTATGTACCTACCTGCGCCAATATCTAGAGGAGAACGCAGACACAGACTCTACAACCCAGATGTTGTGGGATGTTGACAAGACTTGCTTCAGAGGTAACATGATGGGAGACTGTTGAAACACTGCTGCCTATAAGAAGCATTGCAAAGCTGACCGCCTTAGATTGACTGCTGTCACAAATCGACTTACATTGGCATACAACTCAAACCCCACTCTCCTACTTCATCATGAATTCCTACAGCGCAAAAACTAATTTTAACGCCCTTTATACCTCACCGGCGGAAACAGCACTCTTCAGGGTTAAACAGAGACATTATGAAAGGGAAGGAAAAGCGGATAGGTTACTAGTGGTACAATTAAAAAAGAAGTACTCACACAGCATCATCCCTGCCATTACTTCTACTCAGAATGTATTACTTCCTTCATGTCATATTACAGGAATTCACCAAGTACTTTGGCTGACTGGCTCCACAGAATTACATAAAACTTCACAGGCGGCAGTGGCATTTTTTAACAAGCTTCCACTTCCAACACTCACACAGGGACATGTGGAGGTACAAGGAAGGGACATCAGTGATGAAGCAGTAGCCAAAGCCATCAACACAATGGCAAAATTGAAGGCCCCAGGGGATGACAGTGGCCCCATAGAATTTTATAAAAGTACAAAGCTATTAATTTAAATTTTGGATGACACTGCACCCTTACCTGAATTTAAAAGAGCCAATATCTCATTAATACATACGCCTGGCAAAGGTCCTCTCTATTGTGCCGGCTACAGGCTCATTTCACTCATAAATTCAGACAAGAAGATACTGGTGAAAGCTCTGGATAAGCAGCTTGTGACCTACATCCCATTACTAATCCACACATCACGAGTAGGATTTGTGTCAGGTTGCATATCCGCAAACGACCTGCAGATGCTGGCCTATATTTTATTAATTATAAGAAAACAATGGTCCCTTTCAACAATGTATGAATGGAGCAAATCAGCAGAAATATAGTAACAACTGTGCCATTACAGCATTTTTAATTTACTTCATAAAAAACATGAAGTAATCACAAAGAAAGTGGGGGAGTGTCCATAAACAATATTTTATGGCCGGTGAGTCATGACAGAGATGAAAAGATCCTTGTCTCCCTTGACGCCAAAAAGGCTTTTGACCGCGTGAAATGGCCATACCTGTTTAAGATCATGGAACAGATGGGAGTGGGAAATTATTTTCTTGACAAAGTTTGTTGGCTGTATAACTCTCCCACCGCATTAGTCACCTTCAGCGGTTTCTCCTATCTATTTTTTTAGATAGACTTGGGGCGAGACAGGGCTGACCGCTCTCCCGTCTGCTATTCCTGTTGGTGCTGGAACTGGTTGCAGTAGGCATACAGAACACATACAGCATCCACTGGGTACTTATTGCAGCAGGGGAACAGAAAGCCTTCTATTATGCAGACGACATTCTAGTAACACTGTCCAATCCACATACTACAATACCATCCCTCATGAATGTCATTGACTCTTTCTCACAATTCTCAGGCTACAAGATCAATTGGTCCAAATATGAAGCCCTACCACTGATACACACAACCACCAAAGCATCCTTAAAGTTCCTCGCCATTCGCCTGGCAAACCAGACACTTCAAATACGTCTGCATATATCTGAAAACAGGACTTACTGATGTTGTCAGAGACAATTTAACTACAGTTCTTGACAAAATAACAATTGCATTTGCGACACGGTCTAAACTACAATTGTCTCTGTCGAGCAGAGTACAAGTCATAAAAATGAATGTGCTGCCTCGCTTTAATTACGTTTTCAACATGCTCCCCTAAAGTTCCCCTTATCATATGGCAGAAGATCATTCGCATTATTCAGACCTTCATATGGAGCAGCCGTAAGCCACTCCTTAAGATGTCCAAATTATTTGCCAAAAAAAATTGACAGCGGGGGGATCACAACTGCCACGCGTGGAATCAGACTTGCTGGCTTCTTGAATGGCACACACAATCTCTATACTGAAAACCTATAGGAAAACACCTATATGGGTTTGCCTAGAAAAACACTTATTGAATCCAAAAGGTGACTTAACAGTGTACCACACTGATCACGCCCAAACTAACCCCACTGGCATACAGTGGCTACATATGAAAAGTATTATAAACCTCTCTATGCTTGGGAATGAACCCACAATCTAACACACCTTCCTTACGTGATCCTCCAACATGCCCCACCATGGAGAAATAGGAATATCTAGATTGGAGGTGAAGAAATCTATTGGGCAATGAGGAAGGATAAGGAGATGCTACTTGAGGACTTACTTGGTTGTGTTGCGCTGGTTCTGCTGGATAAACAGAAGGGTTGACAGGGCACCTTCAGGCTTACGTCAAAGGGTCCAGGAGTCAGGTGGCACCACTTGGCAGGGTAGAACTCAGTTGCAGAGTCCTGGAGCTGGAAACCGGAGACTAGTCCTTGAAGTCACACTTGTGGTCCTCAGTACAGGTTGCAGGTCCTGTCCTTCTCACCCAAGCAAGAAGGCAAAAGGCAGCAGGTCAGCACAGCAGGCAGGAGTCCGTTTGGTCAGCAGAACAGCAGTCCTTTCAGCACCACAGTAATCCTTCTTCCTGGCAGAGTCTTTGACAGGTACAGAAGTGTTTTGAAGAGCTGGTGTCTGAGAGCCTATATTTATACCTGGTGCATTCTTTGAACTGGGTGAAACTTCCAGAGGGTTCCCTTTGAAGTGCGCAGGTTTCCTGCCTCCCTTGCTCTGGCTTCATACAAACTAGAGGGGTAATACGATCCTTTTTGTGAAGGCAGGACACTGCCTTTTCAGGTGTAAGGAGGCTGTGCCCAGCTCCGCCCTCCCATCCGCTAGTGATGGCCCATCCAGGCACATCCAAGCTCCCTATTGTGTGTGGCTGTCTAGCAGGAATACACAAAGACCACCTGCCAACTGCACCCAGTCATGCGATCCAGAGACAGGCTGCAAGCACTAAGGGACTAAATTATGAGAGCCCTGCATCACATATGCACCACATAAAGTGGTACATGCCTGATGCAGGGCTCTCGTATACCTGGCTTCACAATTTACAATTTACCTGGCTTGGCAGTTCAGGCTGGACTGTTCCCATGAGGCACAGGTTCAAGACTGATTTGCATATGGCCAGTTCTAAACTGGGGTTGCATGGCGAGCAAAAGAATGATGGATTTAACCCAGATCTCTTGACTGGGGGTGAATGTTTTGATTTGTTCTGCATTCCATCCATCAATTGTGTGTCTTTTCCTTTCTTGCCCTAAGTGTGCCGGGTATGCCCAGACGTGGATCCCGGGCTCACTGTGCAACTGGATTCAAGCTATCCTGGCTGATGAGGGATGAAACCCCGAAACCGGTCCTAGGATGCTTGTTTCTGGTCCAGGGAGGACCTGGCTTGGCAGTTCGGGCTGAACTGTTCCCATGAGACACAGGGTCAAAACTGATTTGCATATGGCCAGGTCTAAACTGGGGTGGCAAGGTGACCAAAAGAATGATGGATGTAATCCAGATCCCTTGACTGTTAGTGAATGTTTTGATTTGTTTTGCATTCTGTTCATCAATTGTGAGCCTTTTTGCAGAGTCATTTCAAAACGTTTTGCCATCCTCCTGTACTTTTTCTGACCTGGTGTGGTGGTTTTATGACTCTGGGCACTTTATCACTGCTGATCAGTGCTAAAGTGCATGTGGTCTCTCTTGTAAACTTGGTAAGATTGGTCTACACCTGATTGGCATATTTAATTTACCTATATACCCAGGGCCGGTGAATTAAATGCTTCTGTTGGGCTTGCAGCGTTGCTTGCACCACCTTCCTAAGTAGCCTTGCAAACCTGTCTCAGGCCTCTGCCACTCCAGGGCCTGTGCGCTTAGTTTACTGTCGCTGTGACATGGCATATAAAGTGGTTGCCACGTCTGCAACTCCCCTTTTTACTGCATATCAGTCACCCCTATGGTAGGCCCTGGCTAGCCCAATGGGCAGGGTGCATTGTAGCTAAAAGGTAGGACATGTGCCTTAACTGTGTGGCATGTCCTGGTAGTGACAAACAGCCTATTTGGTTTCTCACTGCTGTGAGACTGCCCTCTTATAGGTTTGCATTATGGATTCCCTGATATGTGCTTCAGTGGTAATTCTTGACATGACAGGGGTAGTTCAACCATGTTTTGTATGTTTGGAATAGTAGTGATAAATCCTGCTTATTGGTGAAAGCAAATTTATTATTACCATTTTAGAAATGCCACTTTTAGAAGTGGGCATTTCTGTGTGCTATGTGTCTTTGTGTCTGCCTGGATGTGTATTGACCGTCTGGTTCTGACTGACAGGGGAGAGGGGATGTTATTTGATATTTGATATTTATTAGTTTTTATAAAGTGCGTCTATCGCTCCGGAAGGAGCATCTTGGCGCTGAGCAGAACAGAAGAAGCCTCCTGGGCGTGAAACAGGATCAGATGACTGCGAGGACTGAAGAGTCGAGCTGAGAAAATATCCATGTCTTCAGGAGTTTCCTGAAGAGGCTTTCTGAGGGGGCGTGCCTGTGGTAGGAGGGGAGGCTATTCCATGCCTTTGCTGCCAGGAGCGAGAAAGTTTTTCCGCCCTTCGTTTTGAGCTTAAACCTGGGTATGGCAACCAGGTTGGCTCCTGATGACCTAAGGGAACGTGAAGGAATGTAGTGTGGGAAGCGCTTAATGAGATAGGAGGGGCCTGTGTTCTTGGTAGCTTTAAACACTGTGACAAGAAGTTTAAAAAGGATTCTTTTGGGGAGGGGCAGCCAGTGGAGAGTGTTAAGGGCTGCGGAGGCAGAAGACCTTCGGGGGAGTTTGAGGACGAGCCTAGCCGCTGCGTGCTGTACGCTCTGTAGCTTCTTAAGGGTCGACTTCTTTATGCCTGCCAGGAGACCGTTGCAATAGTCTAGCCTAGATAGAATCAGGGCAACGGCAACTGATTTCCTGGCAGAGATAGGGAGAAAGTCGAAGAATTTCTTAAGTTGTCTGATAAGGTTAAAACAGCATCCCGCCGTGATGCGCGCATGATCGTCAAAACTGAGGGAAGAGTCGAATTGTACGCCCAGATTGCGAGCCGAGGAGACTGCACTGGGAGGAGCTTCCGAATGTTGAGGCCACCAATCTTTTGGGGAAAAACGGATGTCTTTGCCTAAGGGTATGATTTCGGTTTTGGCGCTATTGCACTTTAAATGGTTGTTTTTGAGCCAAGCAAATACTTGGGAGAGGCAATTCTGGAATCTCAAAGCGACATCCGGTGTTTTTTTATCCAAGGTGACGACGAGTTGTGTGTCGTCGGCATAAGATGTTACTAGGAGGCCGAGGGATTCAATCAGGGCGAGCAGTGGGGCCATGTAGATATTAAAGAAGAGGGGACTAAGGATGGACCCCTGAGGCACCCCTGATATAATGGTTCTTTCACCGGAGAGAAAGGGGCCAAGTGAGACGGTTTGGGACCTTTGGGAGAGGAATGACGTTATCCATTTTAGTGCAGTACCTGTCACACCGATCTCGCGCATTCTGTAAATGAGGATGTCATGGGAGATGGTATCAAACGCGGCAGTCAAGTCGAGCAGGATGAGTACAGCGTGTTTCCCCTCATCCTGCAAGAACTTGATGGTGTCAGATAGCTCGATCAAGGCAGTTTCGGTGGAGTGGCCGGGGCGGAAACCAGATTGTTGTGGGTGGAGGATGTGGTTATTTTCCACAAAAGCTCTTAACTCCACATGTACTATTTGCTCAGTGATTTTGCCTAGCACCGGGAGTAGGGAGATTGGGCGCATGTTGGAAAGGTCTGTGGGGGATTTATTTTGTTTTTTCATAAGCGGCTTAACGATGGCCTTCTTCCAATCTGCGGGGACGGTGCCTGAGCTGAGGGATTGGTTAACAATGGAATTGATGAGAGGGTTGACGGCCTCGATAAAAAGGTGGAGGATAGCAGGGGGGCATGAGTCTGTGGGGGCTCCTGATCGGCAAGACATAATGGCCTTCTGGGTTTGGAGTAAGGTTACTGTTGGAAAAATACCAAGCAGGGGCAAATTGGTGGTGGCAGCTTGTGGGGGGCCGGAAGTGGGGGGAAAATCCTGACGAATATTATTAATTTTCTCAACAAAGAAGTCGGCGATTTGGTCGCAGAGGGTTTGGGATGGGGGGATTTCCACTGTGAGGGCCTTGGGATGGGTGAAGGACTTGACAATGTTGAAAATCGTCTGTTGTTTCTGATTGGCTGATTCAATTGCTGCAGAAAAGAACTCCTTTTTTGCGTTTTTTATGAGAGACAGGTATTGTTTCCTCTGTTGGGTGTATCGGGCTCTGGAAGAAGGATCATAGGTTTTCCTCCACTCTCTTTCAAGGACCCTACACTTATGGTGACTATCGCTAAGGGTCTGGGTATACCAGGGGGCATTGGGTTTTCTTTTGTGAAGAGTAGATTTTAGGTGGGTAGAATTAGAATTGGCCAGAACAATTTGATTAATCCAGGTGTGAAAGTTTAGGGAGTCTTGTGATACATCTCCGACAGTAGTGGGCGGGGGGGTGGGGAGCTGAGGGTGGAGTTTAATAGAATCCGCTACTTTCTTCCAGTTGGTCGAGTAGGTTGGGGGGGTGTTCTTGGTAATCGGTTGTGCTATGGGTTTTACCAGGACTGAGAAGGGTATGAAGCAATGATCAGACCAAATTTGTGGGATAGGGGGGGATACAGCAAGAGTGATTGAATTTGAGCAAATGCCATCTAGTGTGTGGCCGGCCTGGTGTGTGGGGGGAATGACTAATTGAGAGAGACCAAAGATGTCTAGGGATTGTAGGAAAGTGAGAGTGTGAGGGTCTACGCGGGATTCCAAATGGAGATTGAAGTCACCGAGAAGGGTGAAGTTGGGATAGTGGGACAGAAGGGATCCGAGGGTATCATCCAAGGAATCTAGGAAGGGCGTAGCGTTACCAGGAGGGCGATAGACAAGGCCTCCAGAAAAGGAAGTAGAAGGGTTAATGTGGATTACAAAACCTATACTCTCACAGTCCTTGAGGGTGGCCAGGTCAAATGTGTGGCACCTCAGAGATTTGCTAATTATGATAGCTAACCCGCCTCCCCTGCCAGCTGGTCTATCCCGTCTGTAGATGGTAAAGTCAGGGGGAAGGGCAATTGCCAGATCTGGGTTAGATGAGTCATGGAGCCAGGACTCGGTGATAAACAGGGCCTCGAGGTCATGAAAAAGTACAAGGTCATGGATGTCTTGTGCGTGGCACGCTAAAGATCTTGCATTAATAAGTCCAAAGTGGATGGAAGGTGATTTTAGCGAAATTGGGGGGGGTTGCCGTGGTAAATTGCTGGTGGGCGTCAGGGAGGACCATCTACATCGACGACACGAAAAAGGGCCCCAAAGATGGTAGATGGGAGAATGATCCTTACAACTATGGCTAGCAGTTAGCCGTCGTATTGTAAGTAGGTCATTCGAATTGTACCTGAATATTGGGTGGATTTGGGCAGTATGGCCGGCTCTCGGCGCGGACTTGGCACGGACGGGCACAGACGGGCACAGACGGGCACAGACGGGCTTGGCTTAGGCGCGGCTTCGGCGCGCGTCCGGCGCCTCCGCTGCGCCAGCCCGCTGCGCCGTCTGGCCGCCGTGCACATTTTATAGGAGGCAGGAGGGTGGGAAGGACGGCCCGACGTGAGCGCTGTCCCCACCTGCCACACTCAAGATGGCGCCCACCGCCGCCGGGATTCGGCTGAGAAGCGGCTGGCCTGAACAACAACAGTAAGGTGTGTAGAGGTGTCAGAGTACCTACATTAACAATTCCCCTTATTCTGGTGTTCCCCACATAAAATCAGGCGGATTTTAAAAATAAATAAAAACGCTCCAGATTCACTTTTAAAAATTGCGCTATTCAGGTATCTAATTCTACAATTGCTCTAAAGCTCGCAGCCCCAGTTCCCCTCACCTAGGGAGAGCTTCTGACGGCACCGAGCGTTGCGGAAGGCTGGATTAAATACAGAAAGAGGGCGGGAAGGACGGCCCGACGTGAGCGCTGTCCCCACCTGCCACACTCAAGATGGCGCCCACCGCCGCCGGGATTCGGCTGAGAAGCGGCTGGCCTGAACAACAACAGTAAGGTGTGTAGAGGTGTCAGAGTACCTACATTAACAATTCCCCTTATTCTGGTGTCCCCCACATAAAATCAGGCGGTTTTAAAAATAAATAAAAACGCTCCAGATTCACTTTTAAAAATTGCGCTATTCAGGTATCTAATTCTACAATTGCTCTAAAGCTCGCAGCCCCAGTTCCCCTCACCTAGGGAGAGCTTCTGACGGCTGTGCAATCAATCTAGCCAGTCCCTTGGGCGATTGAGGTGTGATCTGCCCTGCCTGGGTGAATAGACCTTGGCTGAATTAAGAGTAGCGGGAGGAGTTGTTCCTTGCATCAGAATAGGCCTGGTCTGCATATGGAGTGGTGGGAGGAGTAGCACCTGCACCTGAATAGGGCTGTGCCTACCTTCCACAATGATGGATCCGCTCCCCTGTGGTGTTATACTGTGAATGTGGAGTGTTGTGCACTTGTAATTGTATTGTAAAGTGCCCCCCAGAACAAGGACTTTATTCACTATAAGTAAAAGGGTTGTGACACCATGTTGGGGGGAACTTGGGACTGATCTGCTGCCTGCTCGGTGGAGGTAAGGACTTCCACTCTGCTGAGGGACCCGGTGTGCTGCCCTGCCTGTGTCCTGTTCTGCCCTAGGTGATTAAAAGCAGCGCATGGTGAGCGCAGGACTTTCACCCTGCAATTTCACAAGCGTGTGGAGGTGCTGCGCAGGGACTGGAGAAATTGTTCCCCTTCTCGCGACTTTGGCCTGGAAAAAGAGCACGAAAATGCTGGGGGCTCTAGCTTGAGGGCCCGTTGATTTTCTGTGGTGAAGCGCGTCTGCTCGCCAGCTGACCGATGACTGCAGGAGATCTGGGCGTCGACAAGCAACCACCGAGGAAACCGTGTCAGAAGAACCCCTGACAGAATCCGGCATTGCCTGTGGGTGGGGCCCGGCGACGAGAGGGAGTGATAGCCTCGTGGGGTCCTGTGACAGGAGAGAAGAACCTAAGCTTCGCGGGCTCCACTCCACAACTTCCCGCCTCCTGGGAGGGGGAGAGGCGAGTAACCATTGGCATTAGGTCTTGACAAGGAGATAGGGGAAGCCAAAGGCAGTCTCTAGGAAATTGCCACAGAAAGGTCCCGGTGAGTAGGGCCTTAGGGGGGAGCACGGCAACCCACCTGTTTTCCCCACATCCGCGCCAGTAGTTGGGCTCGTGTCTGTGGGCCGAGGTCCCGTTGTGGACCTGTGGGGAACATTGTTTTCTTTCCTGTGCAGCCGGGTGCTGGGTCTCCGCCCTCATCGTGTTTCGTGCTGCTAGCCTGAGGTTTACAGGACTCCTGGCTGCACCTGGGGGCTGATTTGGAGGCCTTGTGCTGGGGGTCAAAGGGACCACCGCCACTCATAAGGGGGAGTACCTACACGACCAGGAAGGTTCCTGGTAGTTTGGGACTACAGGATTGTTACATTTTTCCATAGTGCGGATCCGGCTTAGTGATGATGGTTATGCCTAATGCCTGAGGCTCACATGTATGTTGGGTTACATTGACAAGGTTTGCACCCTACACACCCCTATGGTGATCTGCTTATGCCTAAGGTAGGCATGATGTACTTATGATGTGTACCCTGCTACAAGTGTTTACTATGGTGCACTGCTGATTATGTTTATGCATAATGTGTTATGCTAAGTACAGTTCCTACCAGTAGCTACTGGGTTGTGCTTACTGATGTTTATGACAGTGGCCCGATTGGCCTAATGATTTATGTAATCCCTGTGAAGTCATGATGAGTGCCTGGTGGCACAGTGTGCTATATGTGATTGTGATCTAATGTGTTTTCATCAATCAATCAATCAATCAATCAATGGTTTGTAAAGCGCACTTCTCTTCAAGGGGATACTCATTAATAGTCATAAGCACTGAATTATCTCCGCCCATGAGCGGGAACCCGGAACACATAAACAATATACATATATATGTATAAATATACCAAAAAGTACATAGTACTAAACTAATCATACACATATACATGTCTAAGACCCATAATATGCAGCCTAACATATATACATAGGCTAATAAAGCCAAACTTACACACGTTCTGTAGCATGAAAATATGCTATATATAAATGCAATAAACAGGCATGAGCCTAAAATGCATTTCCTAACCATGAAAACCTTTTATTTTCATCAAAGAACCTGTTGTAAACAGTTATTAGCCAAGAGGCTGCATATGAAAAAATGTCTGTGTACAGAAAATCAGACTGGCACCCTGCCTTTAAGGCCCCAAAGAATGTGCACACTTTGCCTTTAAGGCCTCCAGGAGAACCCTGTTCCCATAATGCCCCACAGGTGACAGTTAGGCCAGTTCTTTTTTCCGGCTTGTTCTGTGAGGAACCTGGAACTTGAGCTCGGCTAATTTTTGGCGGTTTTTCTGTCAGAAGTTGGTTTTTCTTGTCTTTTTTGACAATATACTACTCTAGTGGTGGTTTAATACCTTTTTCTGACTAAACTGTTGGTGTTTTTTAGTCAGAATGCCACCTTTATTTTACAAATGTCCTTCCTGTGGGAAGAAGATGTCAAAAACGGACCCACACTCTGTTTGTGTGGTTTGTCTTCCAGCTTCTCATAAGGTGGAAGAGTGTTATCACTGCCTCACCCTTTCTAATAGGACTTTAAGAGAAAGGGAGAAAATGAGGTTGCTGGGCCTTCTGGAGAGAGAAAGCCGTGGTGAGAAGGGCTCCAAGAGCTTGTTGTCATCTGCTAAGCCATCTTCTTAACCCAAACGTCGAAGAACAGCTTCTCCTGAAGGTAGAACTAAGAAACATCGACTCCAGGGAGTGTAGCCGTCAAAAAAGGTGCGCTCAGCGTCGAGATCCAGATCGCCGTCAGCCTTGTCGGCGTCGAAGAAGGCTCCATCGACGTCGAGGACATCGCCCGTGAGGCAAGGTTCAGCGTCTAGGCAGTCGCCGTTGAAATCCCTTTCGACGTCGAGACATCTGGTGTAGATTGCAGTAAGGACGATGTCGGGGGTGCAATGTTCGACGTCGAAGGATCGTAAGAGATCGACGTCGAGGGAAGAGAGGCGTCCGACTTCGAAGGATCGAGTGTCGACGTCGAAGGATCCAGTGTCGACGTCGAGAGAGAGTCATCGGTCGACGTCGAAGGGGAGACGACGGTCGAGGGAGAGACGTAAGTTGTCGTCGAGAAAAAGGTCGACGTCGAGAGGCGAAGGAAGATCGGCGTCGAAGAGTTCGACGTCGAGACCTAAAAAGAACAGAAGGTCGAGGTCTCCATCGCGACGTAGGTCGACGTCGAAACATGCTTCGGGCTCGAAGCATGGAGTGTCAGAGTCTAGGCCTCCCCCACCTGATGAAAGGTCGGTTTCGAGACTATCAAGACCAGCCTCTCGGACCTCACTTAGGTCTTTGTCGAGGTCAGAAATAAGTCCACAACCTTTAGTGGCGTCTACACCGCAGGGTCAGCAAAAAGACAGGTCTGCGGCGGGTCAAGGGGCAGCGCACCAGGACTCTTCTGTGGTGGCGCATTCTGGCTCAACCTCAGGGCACGTGTCAGATGACAGACAATTGGTGCCCAGACAACGAGAGTGTAGTCTCCAGAGCCTCCAAGTCTTCAGCAGGGCTGCATATTGTGCAGGTTTCACCTGAGGCTTCACCTGAGCGTGCAGAGCGGCCTCTTAACATGTCACCGAGGTGGCTGGAAAGCCTGAGACATTGGAAGATGCGTCCAGATGCAGGACTGATGGGGATGAGGGCTCCGGTCCCTCAGACAGAGCTGCATAGAAGATCACGCTCGAAATCCCTAGTGAGAGAGAGATCACGTTCGAGGGAGCGTAGGAGGCAGCGATCGGCAACTCCTCAGAGCCGGTGTAGAACCCCTTCACCATCTTCTACGTCATCTTCGTCCTCTTCAAGGTCTTCATATAGAGACTATTCTCCCACTATATCATCTACTCCACCTTCCAGAGTGTCTCCCGTAGATGATTTGAGCACATTTAATGATGTACTATGTCGTGGGGCGAATAAGTTCAACATCAAGATGGCAGTTCCCCAAGTGACATCGTCAGTCATCTTTGAAACCCTGCATCACAAGACGTCTGGCAGGCCTCTTCTGCCGTTAGTGCCCGGTTTGATAGAACCAGCAATGAGAACATTCTTGACTCCGGCCACGGTGGGTTCAGGTCCTTCTAAGATTGCAAAAAAGTACAACGCTCCAGAAGAAGATCAACTATTTTTGCGCTCTGACCCACCTCCAGACTCACTTATTGTGGCGGCAGTCAGAAAAGCGCATTCTGCAGCATCTACCTCTTATGCTTCACCTGAAAAGGATAGCAAGAGTATGTATTCCTTGGGGCGAAGAATGGGTAACACCTCGGGGTCGGTCATGAGAGTGGCCAGTGCGGCAGCCTTACTGGGCCACTATGATCGTCTGCTATGGGACTCGGTGGCTCGTTTTGTGGATAAACTCCCTAAGGAAGATCAAAAGGATTTCCTGGATATTGTGGAAGAAGGCGGACTGGTGGCTAACCAGAGCATTAGCGAGGCTGCTGATTCGGCGGATCTGGCAGCGCATGGCTATGCGCACGGTATTTGTGCTAGGCGTTCAGCTTGGCTGTGCCTTACTGGGCTAAAGCCTGAGGCCCAGAGGAAAATAGTGAATTTACCGTTCAATGGTTCGACTCTGTTTGGATCTCATGCTGACGATGAGATGTCCAAGATGAAAGTGAAGTTGGACACTCTTAAGGCCGTAGGTCTTGAAAAGAAGAAAGAATTTAAATGTCGGGGTAATTTTCGTCCCTTTGACAAGAGATCTTTCCTGCAGAGGAGCCAACAGACGAATTGGTCCTCGCAAAACCAAGGCCAAAATCAACAGAGGTCGTAATTTCAACAGCGGCGACCTGGGCGAGGCAGAGGGAATGGAAATAGGCAGCAGTCATCCGCTACCAAACAGCCTCAAAAACAATGAACGGAGGCTTCCTCCACAACCGTGTGCCACTCCTGTTGGAGGAAGTATTGTGTGGTTTCTGGACGAGTGGAAACAGATCACAAAGGACAGATGGGTGATGGGTATCATTCAGAGCGGGTACCTTTTGAGATTTAAGAAGCCACCCCCTGTCATGCGTCCTCTAAAGAAGTTACAGTGGAATGTAAAACGTTTACAACAGGAAGCGAACATCCTTCTGAAGAAGAAGGCCATAGAACTAGTTCCATCTCAGCAGAGATATCAAGGCCTGTACTCTGGATTTTTTCTCGTAAAGAAAAAAGGTCCAGCTACGGAGTTCAGACCCATTCTGGATTTGAGACTGTTGAACAGATTCATTCGAAAGGAGAGGTTTCGAATGCTGGCTCTTCATCAGACCTTCCCCCAGTTACATCAGGGGGATTGGATGTGCTCCATCGATCTGAAGGATGCTTATTTTCATATTCCGGTATCCAGAAAATATCGCAAGTTTCTCAGGTTTCAAGTAGCTGCTCATCACTATCAGTACGCAGTACTTCCATTCGGCCTGAGATCAGCTCCCAGAACATTTTCCAAATGTATGGCGGTAGTTGCGGCTTGTCGTCGAAAGAGACGGATTTTCATATATCCGTACTTAGACGACTGGCTTCTGAAGAGTTCATCCCCATCTCTACTGGAAGAACATCTATCGATATGCCTCCACCTCATGTGCAAGTTGGGTCTTCAAGTCAATTACAGGAAGTCCATAATGAACCCCACCCAGAAGATCCACTGCATGGGTGCTCAACTGGACACGGAAAAAGAAAACGTGTGTCCTTCGGAGGAGAGGTGGTTATCCATCAAGGCGAAGTGTATTCTTCTCCTTCAGTCTGCACATCCGACAGTTCGGCAAGTGTCCTCTAGCCTGGGGACCATGGCATCGTGCATCTTCATCATTCCAAACGCACGTTTGCATATGCGTCCTCTACAACAGTGTCTGGAAGATCAGTGGAAGCAGAGGACGAGATGCTGGGAGGATCGAATTCATCTCCAACAGTCTGCAAGAGATTCCATCCGGTGGTGGATGAAGAAGACACACTTGATGAAGGGAGTTCCTTTTCATCAGGACCCACCAACGCAGACTCTGATCACAGACGCCTCTCTCCAAGGTTGGGGGGCGCATATGGGCCCTCTGCAGGTACAAGGGCTATGGTCAGACTTCGAGAAAGGATATCACATCAATCTACTCGAACTCAGAGCGGTCCATCTTGCTCTCAAGTCCCTGGCTCCATCTCTACAGACTCGGTCCCTCCTGGTGCAAACAGACAATACAACCACAATGTATTACTTAAACAAGCAGGGGGGTACCAGGTCCAGGACTTTGTCCATAGAAGCCCAGACCATCTGGCATTGGTTGCTAGCACGAGACCTGTCAATAACAGCGGTTCACCTGCCAGGGAGTCTCAACTCACAGGTGGACAACCTCAGCAGAGACTTCGTCGAAGCACACGACTGGGTTCTCAACGAGGACGTCGCGCACAGCATTTTCCAAGCTTGGGGAACACCAGACATCGATCTGTTCGCAGACGCGGCAAACACAAAATGCCCCGTCTTCGTGTCCAGGTTCTCTCAGAGAGGGTCTCAAGGGAATGCCCTTTTGATAGACTGGTGTCAAAACTTGCTGTACGCTTTTCCACCGACACCGTTGATACCGGCAGAGATCAACCGGATGTACAAGACCGACTCCAGAATGATACTGATTTGCCCGGAGTGGCCACGCCAGTGGTGGTTCCCAGATCTCCTCCAGTTGTCAGAAGTGCCACACAGGAGATTGCCTTGTCGCCCGGATCTTCTGTCCAAACAGGAGGGGCGAGTGTTTCATCCCAATCTGCCCTCCCTGCGCTTGGCAGCATGGCTCCTGAAGTCATCCAGTACGGGCACTTGCAGCTGAATCCGGAATGTATGAACATCCTTAAGGAGGCAAAGCGGCCTTCTACAAGACAATCCTACGGATTTAAGTGGAAACGCTTTTACCTTTGGTGTCAGAGTAAGGTTCTTGACCCTATTCATGGTGAAGAACAGGTGATCTTACCTTATCTGCTTTACCATGCTGAATCTGGTTTGCAGTTTAGTTCCATCAAAGTCCATCTTGCTGCAATAACTGCTTATAGAAAATCGCCAACACAGATATCATTCTTTCGGATGCCTGTGGTGAAGGATTTTTTGGAAGGTTTGAGGAAGGTGTATCCTCCAGTCAGGTCTCCTTCTACACCTTGGGAGCTTAATGTGGTGTTGACCAAGTTAATGGGTCCCCCCTTTGAACCCATACATAAAGCGTCTTTACAACACTTATCTTGGAAAGTAGCGTTCCTGGTGGCCATCACTTCTGCTCGTAGGGTGAGCGAAATCCAGGCTCTGTGTTGCAAGGAACCGTACACTATTTTTCATGGAAACAGAGTGGTGCTCAGAACTCATCCTGCTTTCCTGCCCAAGGTGGTGTCGGATTTTCATATTAATCAAACCATAACATTGCCTACTTTCTTCCCAAACCCTTCGAGCCCGGCTGAACGGGCTCTACATTCGTTAGATCTGAAAAGGGTTTTGACATTTTACTTAGACAGAACAAAGTCTTTGAGGCACAAAGACTTTGTTTGTGAACTATGGTCCTACGAATACTGGTTTGGCAGCGTCCAAGAGGTCCATTTCTAGATGGATAGTGTCATGTATCCTACTGGCTTATCAGCTAGCCCACAAGTCTTTATCAGGTAGACCTAGGGCGCATTCTACGAGGGGGAAAGCTTCCACCACAGCTCTCCTTAGGAATGTGGCTATGTCAGAGATATGTAAAGCAGCTACTTGGCGTTCAGTGCATACGTTTACACGCCATTACTGTCTAGTTTCTGATGCGCAGGTTGATGCACAAGTGGGACAAGCATCCTTAAGAAATTTGTTTGCTAATTCTAGCTGAACACTATGGTTTAAAAGTGTGGCTATGCACTTATCTGTTCGCCCGCTTCTGGTGGGTATGAGCTTGCTACTCTATTCAGTGCTTATGACTATTAATGAGTATCCCCTGGAAGAGAAGGATTAGTTACTTACCTGTAATCCTAGTTCTCTTCCAGGGGTATACTCATTAAAGTCATAAGCACCCTCCCGCCTCCCCTGGCGAGCAGTAGCATTGAGTTTTCGATAGGTTATTATTGTAAAGGTTTTAAAGTGCAGATTCCTGCTACGTCTACGGCCTAACTGTCACCTGTGGGGCATTATGGGAACAGAGTTCTCCTGGAGGCCTTAAAGGCAAAGTGTGCAGATTCTCTGGGGCCTTAAAGGCAGGGTGCCAGTCTGATTTTCTGTACACAGACATTTTTTCATATGCAGCCTTTTAGGCTAATAACTGTTTACAACAGGTTCTTTGATGAAAATAAAAGGTTTTCATGGTTAGGAAATGCATTTTAGGCTCATGCCTGTTTATTGCATTTATATATAGCATATTTTCATGCTACAGAACGTGTGTATGTTTGGCTTTATTAGCCTATGTATATATGTTAGGCTGCATATTATGGGTCTTATACATGTATATGTGTATAATTAGTTTAGTACTATGTACTTTTTGGTATATTTACACATATATATGTATATTGTTTATGTGTTCCGGGTTCCCGCTCATGGGCGGAGATAATTCAGTGCTTATGACTTTAATGAGTATACCCCTGGAAGAGAACTAGGATTCTCTTCCAGGGGATCCTCATCAAAGTCATAAGCATTAGAATATTCCCGCCCATGTGCGGGACCCCGGAAACACTATATTATATGTGCCCCACATATATATACTCATATATATATAAATACATATATATATATATAACATGCAATAGCAGCCAATAAAAACAGAGCTGAAATATGCTGTGTAGAATTTCCACCATACATGTAATAATAATAAGCATTAGAAACATGAGAAAACAACACAAAGTTTGTTTTAGAAACTGTTTTAATGCTCAGAAAGCAGTAGAAATTCTTATAACTCACTGGAAGCATAGAAAGCTCCCAGGCTGCATTGCAAACACACAGTCTAAAAAGACTGAAAAGCTAACCTGTAGCTACATAGCAAAAAACTGACACCGTGCCTTTAAGGCACTCATGACCCCCAGTATCCCATCATGCCTCAGGGGTGACAGTTAGGTCAGTTGTTCTTTCCGGCTCCTTCAGAGAAGGACCCTGGTTACACAGCTCCACTAATTTTCCTGTTTTTTGACAGAAAAACTCTTCACTTTTTACAATTTTTTGTTCTTACTCGACATTTAACATCTAGTCAAGTAAGATACTGTCTTTTTCAGTCAATTTGGTGAGCTTTTTCTCCGGAAAATGCCTTCACTCTTTGACAAATGCCCTTCTTGTGGCAACAAGAAGGCCAAGTCAGACAACCATGACGTCTGTATCCTGTGTCTGCCTGAGGAACATGATCCAGGCACCTGTCCTCATTGTGAACACCTGTCAGGAAGAACTTTAAAAGACAGGGAGAGGATTCGCATTTATGGCCTAGCTCATAGGTCATCAAGAGGAAGATCTCCGGTGAGGAAGGGCTCCAAGAAGACTCATTCATCTTCCAGAAAGAAGTCTTCATACCCCTCACCCTCAGCGTCGGGCTCGGCGCTGAGAAAAGAACCACCGGTGGATCATTCATCGTCTAAACTACCGTCGACGGCGGGCTCCCCGTCGAAGAGAAGACCAGGTATGTCGACGACGTCGAAGGATCCAGTTCCATCGTCGAAATCCCCTCCGTCGGCGTCGACCGGGCGACGTCCGACGTCGAGGAAGGGAACTCCGCCGCCGTCAACCGGGCGACGGTCGGCGTCGAGATCCAGGACCCCTCCGCCGTCGTCAACCAGGCGACGACCGGAGTCGAGGGAGGTCACCCCTCCGCCGTCGTCATCCAGACGTCGACCGGCGTCGAGAAGTGTGACTCCTCCGCCGTCGTCGAAGAAGCGACGTTCGGCGTCGAGGACCAAGATCCCTCCACCGTCGACAGGGAAGAGTCGATCGACGTCGAGGATGCAGTCTCCGTCGGTGTCTCGTCAGCTCTCGGCGTCGAGGATGTCCAATACCCCTCCACCGTCGTCGCACAGACATTCGACGTCGAGGCAGAAATCTCCGTCGACGGCTGATCATCACCGTTCGACGTCGAGAGAAAGACCTCCGTCGACGACTAGACATCGTCACTCGACGTCGAGGCAGGGTGCTTCGTCGACGACAGGACATCGTCGTTCGACGTCGAGATTCCCGTCGACGACTGGGCATCGTCGTTCGACGTCGAGGGAGAGGGCTCCGTCGACGGCCGGTACTCACCGTTCGACGTCGAGACGTGGAACTCCGTCGGCGGCTGCTCATCGCCGCTCGACGTCGAGAGACCATACATCCTCGCAAACAAGATTGTTTGATCCGCCGACTCCCCGAAAGCACTCGACCACGAGGGAAGATCGCTCGGCGTCGAGATGTTCAGATATGGTGATGGTGACGGAGTCAGCTTCCCGTCATTCCACCTCAAGGTCCTCTGGCTCCTCAACTACTTCTTCGAAGTCCAGAAGTCCAGTACGCAAGTCACCTGAGCGTCGGACGGACCCTTGGGCGGATAAAGTCAGACTTTCACCTAGATGGTATAGGTCTTTGGATCATTGGAGGGATTCTGGGGCTGCAAAACGTATGCAGGACTACGCCAGCTCGCAGCACAGGTCTCCTCTTCAGGATCTAGTGGAGGAGATGGACAAGCATAGCCCTCCCAGGCGCAAATCTCCGGTGAGAACACCAACTAGATCTCCCAGAAGGACCCGATCTCCCAGAAAAGACCCAGAGGAGCGGGTCAGGTCTCGCTCTCCTAGACGAGAAGTGCATCCGAAACGATCCGAAGAGAGGAGGCACAGTGTCCACCGTAGACGTCGACGAACTCCGTCTACTTCCTCTACCTCTTCTACCAGGTCTTCCAAGAGGGACTACTCCCCTACTTTGACGGACAGTCCTACGTCCCGATCCTGCCCAGTGGATGACATTGGCACGTATCTGGACGTCTTGCAAAGAGGAGCTCAGAAGCTGAACATTGAAATGTCTGTCCCTCAGGTTACCACGACAGTCATTTTTGAGACTTTACACAAAAAGGCGATCACCCGTCCTCTACTGCCATTAGTTCCGGGGATTATAGATCCCGTCAAGGAGGTATTCCTAACTCCGGCGGCTATCAGAGCGGTGCCAGCCCGCATCCAAAAGAAATACAAACCGGCCTCTTCTGACCCGGTTTTTGTAAGATCGGACCCGCCAGCAGACTCTGTTATTGTGGCGGCGGCGAGGAAGACACACGCAGTGGCAGGTTCTTCTTCCGTCCCCCCAGACAAGGACAGCAAGACGCAAGACTCCTGGGGTCGCAAAGTTTGCAACTCAGAAGCGTCGACTCTTAAGGTTTCTAGTGCGGCTGCACTTCTGGGTCGGTACGACAGAGCCTTATGGGACTCTATGGAAAGGTTCAAAGCCAAGCTGCCAAAAGAAGACCAGCAGGACTTTGAAGAGACCGTGACTGAAGGATGTCTGGTGGCGAATCAGATGATAAGCACGGCTGCGGATGGGGCTGTCCTGTCGGCGCATTCCTATTCTCATGGGGTTTGTGCCAGGAGATCGGCATGGTTGCGCTTGACAGGCCTGAAGCCCGATGCTCAACATCGCATCCTTAATCTCCCCTTTTCGGGTTCCGCTCTTTTCGGTGAGCATGCGGACGAAGAAATGACCCGAATGAAGACGGAACTGGACACAGTGAAAGCGGTGGGCTTGGAAAAGAAGAAAGAGTTCAAGCGTCGTTTCAAGCCCAACAGGGGGAGAGGGGCTCAACAGAGGGTTCAAACCCCTCAATGGTCCCAAAGTAAAACCCAAGGAAAACCCCAGTTTCGAGGTAAACCTGGCAGAGGTAGAGGAGGTCATCAACAATCCTCTACCACTACAAGAGGAGGAAAAGCCTGATCAGTGGCTTCCTCTGGCGCCGTTGCCCACTCCAGTGGGAGGAAGTGCTTCACAACACCTGGCAGAGTGGGTCAGCATCACCAAGGATCAGTGGGTGCTGAATATACTGCGCAATGGATACAAACTACGTTTCCTTGCTCCTCCAAAGAACATACCTCCAAAGAGCGCTTCCCCTCACCAGCTAAGCTTGCTCCGAAGAGAGGTAACAGTCCTACTACAAAAGCGAGCGATAGAGGAGGTTCCTCTCGCTCAAAGAGGAAAGGGAGTTTACTCCAGGTACTTTCTTGTCCCCAAAAAAGATCAGGAGGACAAGTTCAGACCAATACTCGATCTACGACTTCTAACCAAGATCATCATCAGAGAAAAGTTCCGCATGCTGGCTCTTCACCAAATATGCCCACATCTTCAAGTCGGAGATTGGATGTGTTCGGTGGACTTGCAAGATGCGTACTTTCACATCCCAATTGCTCATCAACATCGCAAGTACTTGAGGTTTGTCGTAGGGAACAAACACTATCAGTACACGGTGCTACCCTTTGGTCTCAAGTCCGCACCACGAGTCTTCACCAAATGCATGGCGGTGGTGGCGGATTTTCTGCACAAGAAGGGACTCTTCCTCTACCCATACTTGGACGACTGGCTCCTAAAAGGTCCGTCTCCAGTGCGGGTAAAGCACGATCTACATCTGTGTCTTCTCCAATTGCACAGGCTTGGTCTCCATGTGAATCTGGAGAAGTCAGTCCAGCGGCCTACACAGTCAATTCACTACCTAGGCTCCGTTCTGGACACAAAAGTGGGAAAAGCGTTTCCTTCGGAGGAGATACTTTTTTCCCTGAACCAGAAATGTGGAATTCTGATGGACTCTCGGCTTCCAACAGCCCGACAAGTCGCATCCCTGCTGGGTTCCATGGCATCCTGCATCTTTCTCATCCCAATCGCAAGACTGAGAATGCGGCCTCTACAGCAGGCCCTGGAGGATCAATGGGACCAGGCGACAGGACTTTGGGAGGATCGCATCACGCTCTCCCAAGCGACGAAAGACGCCATCAAATGGTGGACACGGAGAAAGAATATGCTGGTGGGGGTTCGGTTTCACCAGCCTCTTCCAAACCAGTCGATAGTGACGGATGCCTCTCTACAAGGTTGGGGAGCGCATATGGGTCCGCTTCAGATTCAAGGCCTGTGGTCTGCGCAGGAGCAGACATACCACATCAATATGCTGGAACTCAGAGCGGTATTCCTGGCTCTCAAAGCGTTTTTACCAGCGATAGAGTCCAACTCAGTCCTAGTTCAGACAGACAACACGACCACCATGTTCTATCTGAACAAACAAGGAGGCACAAGATCTCGCCCTCTGTCTCGAGAGGCACAGGCAATTTGGCATTGGCTCCTCTCTCGAGGCCTCACGATAGTGGCGGTGCACCTGCCAGGCGAGTTGAACGTAAAAGCAGACGCACTCAGCAGGCACTTCGAAGATCAGCCAGACTGGGTGCTAAACGACGATGTGGTGGAAGAGCTTTTTCGTTGCTGGGGTCGTCCAGCCATAGATTTGTTTGCAGACGACGAAAACTCCAAATGCCACGCCTTCGCGTCCAGGTTCCACCGGCCTGGAACTCAGGGGAATGCTCTGCTGATGGATTGGTCAGGGACGTTCGCTTACGCGTTTCCTCCCCTGGCTCTGATTCCGAGAGTAGTTTCCAAGCTCTGCAGGTCGAACATGGAAATGATCCTGATAGCTCCGGATTGGCCGTGGCAATGGTGGTACCCGGACCTTCTACATCTGTCTGTGTGTCCAAACAGACGACTCCCTTGCAGGCCGGACCTGTTGAGCAAAATGAACGGGAGGATAATGCATCCCAACCTCCCATCATTGAACCTAACAGCATGGCTCCTGAGGTCCTGCAGTATGGACATTTGAACTTGCCTCCTGAGTGCATGAACATTTTAAAGGAGGCTAAGAGACCTTCCACGAGAACGTCCTATGCGTTTAAGTGGAAGCGGTTTTTCCTATGGTGTAGGGATCATCACCTTGATCCGACTACAGGACAGGAGGACGTCATCTTGCCATACCTCCTTTCCCTAGCCACTGCTGGTTTGAAATATGCTTCTATTAGGGTGCATTTGTCAGCCATAGTAGCATACAGAAAATCGCCAGATCAGGTTTCTTTCTTTCAGGTTCCAGTGGTTAAGGACTTCCTCCAGGAGTTGAAGAAAGTGTATCCCCCTGTGCGAAATCCTTCTCCTCCATGGGAATTAAACCTGGTGCTATCCAGGTTAATGTCACCACCTTTTGAGCCCATCCACAAGGCCTCTTTGCAACATCTCTCTTGGAAGGCGGCCTTTTTGGTGGCGATTACCTCTGCTCGCAGAGTCAGCGAGATTCAAGCTCTCTGTGCGAAAGAACCATACACTATCTTTCATCACAATAGGGTAGTCCTAAGGGCTCATCCAGCTTTCCTACCTAAGGTCATTTCTGATTTTCATATAAATCAATCCATTTCCCTCCCTTCATTTTTTCCAAATCCTACGACCCCAGCCGAGCGGTCACTTCACTCCTTAGATCTTAAGAGAGTGCTTAAGTTCTATTTGGAAATGACCAAAGGGATTAGGAAAACGGATCAACTGTTTGTGAACTATGGTTCAATGCGAACAGGTTTTCCAGCGGCTAAGAGGTCCATCGCGAGATGGATTGTCTCTTGCATTAAATTGGCTTATCAGCTTGCAGGCAAGCCTTTGTTGCAGTCACCCAAAGCGCATTCCACTAGAGGGAAGGCCGCTACAGTAGCCTTCTTGCACGACATTCCAATGTCGGAGATATGCAAGGCTGCGACTTGGAAATCAGTTCATACCTTTACGAGACATTACTGTCTCGAGTCTGATTCTAGGGCCGATACTCAAGTAGGACAAGCCTCTTTGAGGAATCTATTTGGGTAGCCTACGGCCTGTACAAGCTTAGTGAATACTAGGCTTAATATGGTTTATTACTGTATTGTTACTCCTTTGCCCGCAGGGAGATGAGGTGAGGCTCGCTATTCTATTCTAATGCTTATGACTATTGATGAGGATCCCCTGGAAGAGAAGGATTAGTTACTTACCTGTAATCCTAGTTCTCTTCCAGGGGTATCCTCATCAAAGTCATAAGCAACCCTCCCGCCTCCCCGGGCAAAGGACATTCTTTAATAAGGAGATATGGTTAACCTATTTGTTATTGGGTTTATTTTCAGTCTCCGAAAAGAACAACTGACCTAACTGTCACCCCTGAGGCATGATGGGATACTGGGGGTCAGGAGTGCCTTAAAGGCACGGTGTCAGTTTTTTGCTATGTAGCTACAGGTTAGCTTTTCAGTCTTTTTAGACTGTGTGTTTGCAATGCAGCCTGGGAGCTTTCTATGCTTCCAGTGAGTTATAAGAATTTCTACTGCTTTCTGAGCATTAAAACAGTTTCTAAAACAAACTTTGTGTTGTTTTCTCATGTTTCTAATGCTTATTATTATTACATGTATGGTGGAAATTCTACACAGCATATTTCAGCTCTGTTTTTATTGGCTGCTATTGCATGTTATATATATATATATATGTATTTATATATATATGAGTATATATATGTGGGGCACATATAATATAGTGTTTCCGGGGTCCCGCACATGGGCGGGAATATTCTAATGCTTATGACTTTGATGAGGATACCCCTGGAAGAGAACTAGGATTACAGGTAAGTAACTAATTCTTACAGGTAAGTAACTAATCCTACTCAACCATGAGAGTCTCAAGGCACTTGGGTCGGGGGGGTCGGGGGCAGTTCCGGATCAGATGCAGGATCGGGTTATTCGAAGAGCCAGGTCTTGAGGTCCTTCCTGAAGGTTTGCAGGGTTGGGGAGCGTCTGATGTGCACAGGGAGTTCGTTCCAGTTCTTGGCTGTGATGTAGGAGAAGGCTCTTCCGTTGGTTCTGCGGATGCAGGGTACTTCTGCCGGGGCGAGGTCAGTGGAGGTTCCTTTTGGGTACGTGGAATGAGACACTCTCGTTGAGGTATTTGGGTTCTATGTTGTTGAGGGATTTGTAGGCGTGGATAATGCAAAGGATATTTTCATATAACCTTGTGTGGAGTCTCTTTTGTGGTATGCCTAGTGTGTCACTGCTGTGTGAGTGTGTTGTGCAAACGGTTTACACATTGCCTCTAGGATAAGCTTGACTGCTCTGCCAAGCTAACAAGGGGATGAGCAGGGGTTATCTTCAGTGTGTAACTCCCTTGCCCTAACAAGAGTGGTGGGTTCTGCCTGGCTTAGGTGCATACCCTAGCTAACCAGAAACCCCATTTCTAAGACATACAATCCACCAAATTTCAGTGCTTATGAAGCAACAACCTGCTAAAAGGTTCTCATAAAATTTCTGTGGGCAGCCCTATCTTAATTTTACCTCACATCTGCTTCAGGATTTCCACCCTTTAGCGTTAAGAATTCAAGCAATACATTTCCAACTGTCTGGAAACTCTGTATCTCATTCTCCATTTTGTGCCATGCTAAACCAGGATAGCAAAAGCTATCATTTACCTACTACTGAGGGAGGGAGGCCTAGGGGGTACTGATTTGGAAGCTACGATGGCATCATAGTATACAGCGTAGCTAGGTAGATCCATCTTTATGATGTGGGATGGCTTAGTTCAGAATTAAGTGCTGTCCACATTTCCCTATCTGCTTACCCTGATAATTCAGAACTCAGACTTCATCCCAGACTATATTGAGCAAGTGTCCACACAATGGACATGGACTTGGTGCACTAGGATTGGGGAATTTTGTAATGCAAATGGGCTCCAATCAAATGAAAAGCTACAGAGGAGATTTGGTGTCCCGCATTCAGGAATGTACAGGTTCCATCAGATTAGACTTTTGGTTGTGCATCAGTCCATCTGCCCACAGGCCTCCAGACAGTTCACCCACTTTGGGAAATGGATCCTCATAAATGATAAAGACATATATCAAATACTTCTTCACACAAAGTCCTAAAACAAATTTAAGGGGCATAAAGAAAACGTTCTGCAGACATATATTACACAACCTACAATTGCTTCCTCGGGGCCACACAAATGTTAAATGTCATCAAATGAATTATTCTTGCACTAACAATGAAACAAAAAGCAAAACATGGGAACTTTAGACAGTGATACCACATAAAATGTAAATGTTTAAGTGCAAAAATTTCAAAAAATTATAATGTTAATCCCATTATATCCTATGGGATTTATATTTCGGCGATGAGATATCCATTACCACTGTGACAGAGTAACCCGTCCGTCAAGATCTAAATCAGGCCCTTCATTTTTGTGTGGCCCTTATGAAATTATTGCGGATCACATTAGCAAGTGTTAGCCAATTGTGTGAAATCAGTGAATCAAGAAAGTTTAAAGAAATTTTGAAATAAGTTCCCTCTATGCTCCTTTAGTTTTTTTTTTTAATAGCAAATTTTATTCGGTTATTCTGATTAAATTTGGGCAGAAGCCCCAAAAGTACCTGTAAGAAATAAGATAAACCATGAATACTCGCGTTTTTAAACCATTGCAATGCCTGCGGAACATGCAGGTTACACAACGTAAACAAAATACAGACTGTACTAAATTCCAGTAACTGTACAAAGGATACATTCATAGAATGATGGGCTATTATATAGTATGGAATAATTTGGTCAGTGGATGTGTGCATAAGTAGTAATTCTTGTCAGGGGTCTGAGGTTGGTAGAGGGAGAAGATCTAACCCACGATACATCGCCCAGCGGTTCAAAATTTTTACTCTATTTTTGGAGGCAGCCACAGGACAGAAACACCGCAATCTCCGCACCTATACTTCTGTCTAGCTCAGCCTTCCATTTGCTTATAGTCGGGGGGGAAGTTCCCTTCTAGAGTTGGGCAAAATCACACTTGGCAGTAGTGAGGGTCAATAAGAGCAGATGTTGTTTGTACTTATTTCCCCCTATCCCGACGGTACTGTGCAAGAGGAAGAGTTGTGCATCAAGTGGGAGTCCCATGATAATACGTTGCTTAGACAAGACGATACCTAGCGCCAAAAGGGCTGCAACACATTGCAGCTCCAGACTGTATGCAAAAATGTTCCATCCTCCCTCTCACATTGTAAACAAGTAGGGGACTGGAAAACACCAATTTTCCAGAGTCTGGCCCATGTGTAGTATACTTGAACTGTATAAGGCGGTATTGTGTAGATACTGGAGCGCCCCGAGGGCTGGCAATGGCCTCAGCCCAGTCATCGTCCGTCAAGTCAGGAATATCTTCTTGCCACACTTTTCTAGTCTTGTCAAATGTCGTCTGTGTATGAGTCATCAATGTTTGATATATTTGCCTGATTTTATGTAAGTCCAGATCCCCCATCAGTAGGTGTCTCTCAAGAGGGTGAAATTCCGGTAGGGTTTCTACAGCAAGAATCAAGGGGCTCAAAGCATGGCGGAATTGGAGATATTTGTCAAATTGTGTCCTGTGTAATTGGAATTCTATTTGTAGTTGTTGAAAAGATTTCAATGTAGTGCCCTGCCTTACATCCCCAGGGTAGATATCCCTACTAAGTCCCACCCACAGAATCCCCTCAGAGCCGCCACCGGATGGAGGTGTTGAAGAACCGGGGTTTAACCCAGCGGCGTCAGGGACACGCCTAAGATCTTCGAGTTCACCTGTCTTGGTATTCAAAGACACGGAATACTTCTGGATGGCCTCAGAGACCAAGTTTATTAGCTGCAGCTAGTAACAGTGATCCTAGAAATACATCACGGTGTAAATTCTCAAGAGACTGCTCATTTTACTAAGGCGAGACGTCTCCTTTTATACCCAATATTCACATTATAAATGTACACCCACTGCACAAAATTCTAGCCAATAAGATACATTTTCAAATAAAGTATCACATAGCAAAAACTCAATTTACAGTTTCCCAACCCAAAAGTTAATTATTAGGAATGTCCCAAATTCAATCTCCACAAGCCGGACAAACCTATAATTGAAAGCATAACCCATGTAATGAAGAACCATAAAGAAAACAGTAACAGATGCTGAACAAGATAAAGCACGTGCAAGGAAACTAAAAAGTTAACGATGTCCTGAACATTGATTGGCAATCTCAGATAAAGATCGATCAGGGAAATTGGCTTTGCGAGGTCAGTTTCAGGTGAAGAGGTCAGTTTCTTATAGTTCATTTCAGAGTCAAAAAGAAACCTAGTTAATGTATACATGAACTAAGAAGGTCAGGCCACTTCGTTCGCCAGGTTACCTTTACAGGCCTACGTGAGGGCAACACAAAATGGTGGCACAGAACAAAATGGAGTCAGACTCGAGAATTACATAACCTCAGACCCTCCTTTTGCCATTACATAGGCAATAACCTAAGACTCATGTTAATCTGAATCTAGGTCTATATCAATATTCATTAGGTCATAAAAGTGTTGCTGTAGCATCATTTTATTATTCTCTATTTCTCTCGGGACAGATCTCCGAACACGCATAGTAGCACAAAGACTACAAATGGCAGGACCACACTGGATGCAAAGACAACAAGAGAAAAGGATGGCTAAAACCATACCAAGGAATGTCAGAATCTTCCATCCCCACTTAGACAGCAGTCCCCAAAACCATCCCGTCAATGACCAGTCTCCTTCGTCTACATAGATAGACTCAGAGATCTTATGCAACCTAGAGATGGCTTGGTATACTGTAGGGGCATTATCTGGTATGAAAACACAGCTACTGGATCCAATCAATTTACATACTCCTCCTCGATCTGCAAGTATGATGTCTAATACCATACGATTCTGCAAAGTCATAAGGTGGTCCGCTTGAAGCTCAGCTGTAACATTACTAAGAGCACCTGCTGTCTCATTAATAGCAGCTTCAACAACGCGGACAAGCTGTCGCATATGCCTACTATTGATCATAGGACCCCAAAAGGGCAGAAAGCCCTTGAAGAAATCTCCTACTTCATGTGCTGCAGTATATTCCTGATTGAAGACACCTCTACCATATCTTGTTCTATGATAGTCTGAAGCAGTAGTGAAAGAAAGCATAGGTTGGGAGGTGGGTGCAGAGGTCTGTTGTGTAACGTAGACAATCCAACCCACACAAGCTAATGTGATACTTAAAAACATCAAAAAGCACAATATTATAAAACATTTGCTACATATCAATGTACAAAATCTTGTCTTAAGATCTATTCTCTCAACATCTCTTTCAGTTAGAACAGACTCCATCCACTAACATGCTGCTCGCGGCAATTTTCCTTCTTCACTCAAGTGTGCGTCCAGGCGTCCTAGACGTCCCTAGAACCGCAGACCATTCGTCAATACGCGGGCCACCCCTTAAGTCTTATACCGCGACCCTACAGCTGAACCCAGATGGTGGCTCAAAAAAGAAAAAGAAAAATAGTCTCTTGTCTGAAAGATTGTAATTCACAAAAAATTCAAATTTTATTTGTCCTTTTTAGACCTTAAGTTGTATCGTTCTTTACCAGGCACAGTTTGATCCTGAAAGAGTGTATCAAGTCTCAAACACGGTGGCACAGCTTCTTGCGAGACTTCATTACCCGCACGTTCTGACTGAGTCCATTCCAGATGTGCATCGCTAAAAGGTACAAATCTTGGAACCCTTTCACTCTCGGAATTGGCAACACCTTCCCGGACCCACTTATCATACGGTAAGGGCAAAGGTATTTTCTTGCAATGGGTACCATGTACCCAGTTTTTCTTGCCGAACACCTTAATAGCAGTCCGAGTTGATAACAGGACTTGGTATGGACAGGTCCATGTTGGTTCCAAGTTCTTTGACCTCTGAAAATTCCTGGTTAGAATCCAGTCGCCAGGTTGAATCGTGTGGCCTGCGTCTACAGAAACTGAAGGCAAAGTGTCATGGACCTGTTGGTGAAGAACACGCAATTTAGCAGTCAAATCATGTAAGTAGTTAACCAACATAGGGTACTCGATATCACTGTACTTCTTAGGCCTCGGCACACCCCAGACATTCGCAGGGCGTCCAAAAACAATCTCGTATGGGCTGAGTCCCACGCGAGAATGTACCGTCGTCCTCGTGGACAAAAGTGCCAATGGTAAGGCATCGGGCCATGTAAGACCAGAACTCGCTTGCACTTTGGCCAACTTCAGCTTCAGAGTGCCATTATAGCACTCGACCAGGCCTGCTGACTGGGGGTGATTTGCAGCGTGAAATTCTGTTTAATACCCAGACCCGCACAAACTTTCTTCATAATCTGACCCACAAATTCACTTCCATTATCACTCCATACCATCTTCGGCGAGCCATATCTGGGAAAAAATTCTTTGAGCAAAACCTTGGCTGTAGACAAAGCAGTATTATCCTTTAGGGGGTAGGCCTCTATCCATCTGGAAAAGGCACAAACAACCAAAAGGACATACTTCAAGTTATTGCATCTTTCCATATGAATGTAGGCTATCTGCAGCACCTCGAACGGATACGTTGGAGGAGCAAAATGACCCGCTAGAGTTGAGGTTCCCTTTCCAGGATTATGCATCAAGCAAATCATGCAGTGTTTAACCAAATTCTCAGCACACTTAGGAATTCCACCATTCTGCCATACCGGAGCCAACAACTTACATATCCCTTTTGAACTAATGTGAGCCAGCCCATGAGCCATAGTAACCACCGGGAGCACATATGCATCCGGCAACAACCATCGCCGGTGCTCTGAAAACTCAACCCAACAGGCTGTTGAATCCAACATTCCCGTACTCTCTCTCCACAAACTCAATTCTTTCTCAGTAGCTTCCGCCTGAATCATCTTCACACTTTCTGTTGTATCTTCACACATTCCTCCTTCCACAACCCATCTGGCAGGACCTGCAACATACATCCGACTTGTTACATCTTTCGCTGTTCCTCTTGCTACTTCATCTGCAAACGCATTCCCTCGACCCACATCATCCGTAACCTTCTTATGCACACTACACTTTACTATCGCAATTTGGGTCGGCAAAGTAAGTGATTCAAGAAGTTCACTCACTAATTGTCCATGCTGAATTTTCGTACCATGGGAAGTAAGAAATCCTCTCTCTTTCCACAAACGACCAAAGCTGTGAGCCACGCCAAATGCATATTGGCTATCAGTAAAAACATTCACTCTCTTTCCTTTTGAAAACACACACGCTCTAGTCAATGCTATCAACTCCGCTGCCTGTGCTGAATTTTGTGCAATACGTGCTGTTTCAACACTCGTGTGCAAAGTTGTGACAGCATATGCTGCAGTTGTCTCCATTCGGAAGCTTAAAACATGAACCATCTACCCATAGGTTACCATCAGGATTCGAAAGAGGAGTATCTTTCAGATCAACTCTACCCTTCGTTTCCTCCTCGGTCCAGAGAAAACAGTCATGCTGTTCCTGAGCATCTGTCTCTTCAAAAATTGGCAACAATGTAGCTGGATTCAATGTGTTGCACCGCTTGATGTGCACATGACTAGCCAAAAGCGTCAACTCATAACCTGACAAACGTGCACTGGTAAGATGTTGAGTCTTTGTTCTGTTCAATAGGGTATCCACTGCATGTGGAACCATCACAATCAATGTATTATCCAATACCAAACCAGCAGACTGTCGAATAGAAACAGCCGCTGCCGCTGTAGCTCTTAGACAACTAGGCAATGCCCTAGCTACCGGATCTAAAGTGGCTGAAAAATACGCAAATGGGCGCTGCTTGTCTCCAAATTGTTGCATCATCCCTGACAACGCACAACCTTCTCTCTCGTGTACAGAAAGTGTAAAAGGTTTACTATAGTCGGGGGTAACCAACACCGGAGCAGAACTCAATGCATCACGCAATTGAGAAAACTCTTCTGACATTCGTCAGACCAAGGAAGAGGGTGTGGTGTGTCCTTAAGAGTAAGTGGCAACAAAGGTTTCGCTAACAAAGAAAAATTCGGAATCCACTGTCTACAATACGAGGTGATACCTAAGAAGGCACGCACCTCTCTCTGTGTGCATGGCACAGTCATTTGGGTAATCACTTAAATACGTTCTGGGGTCAATCGTCTTCCCTCCTTCGACAAGAGATGACTGTGAACATGGGCGGTCAGCGGACTGGAAAAGCAGGCAAGGAGGCCGGATATAGTGGGCAATAGTGGTCTTTTATTGCACACGAGGCAGCTCTTTTAGCAAAACAGGGGTGAACAAAAGATATGGCTCCACTGTACAAAACGAGGTGAAATGTCTTCTTCCTCCTCCAGGTGATGTAGGGTCTCGGTAGGGATCCGGGTCTTGGGTGTAGATGTCTTCGAGATGTCCTGGTTGGTGGGGGAAAGGTCCTCGGAGGGCAGCAAGAGAAGGAGCCGTTAGTCCCGCTGGGGCTTGAGGTTTGCACAACCGTTACCGTCACCAGGGTGTGAGGAGTCAGAAAGGACCGTGAGGAAAGGGTGGGGAGGACGGGGGAAGGCAAAGTAAAAGAGGGTGTCCAATGAGGGTCGTGTAGGGAGAGTCTTTTTACAGTGCGAGGTGCTGTACACTTTATACACAGTGTCGAGCTACTAAGGAGAACGTGCCTAGATTAGAAGGAGTATGTACAAAAGGGGGGCGGAGTATTTACACAGAGCACCTAGAGTGCTTTTAAGGAGGGTAGCTGGTACTCACGCGCTCCGCCGCAACTCTCCGTCGAGTTGCGGCCGCTCTTCAGCCACCTCCTGGGGACTCCACCAGTCTTCGGACCACTCGTCTGCTTCTCCGCTACCGTCTTCTTCTTCCGCAGCTCCAGTCGAAATCTCCTGCCACGATACTCCGACGACGTCTGGATCCCGGCTTCCGTCTTTTCTCTGTCCTGACGTCGGCGGTAAGGCGGGACTTCCGGGGTCAGGGTGAAGTGTTTCCGGTCAGCGGCATCCCCGGATTGGGTCCTGCAACAGAGAGAGGGGCTGGGTTCCAGTTGTCATGGCCGCCTTCGTGGCTGCGTCTGGTCGCGGTTCCTGGAAGGGTGAGCCTCAGAGGGGCGGCAATCCTAGCGGGGTGAGTAAGGGGATCGCAACCCGCGGGGCCGTATCACATCCCCTTCCCCTAGCTGTCCTTCTTGTAGGGGTTGGGGACATGGGGTAGCGGGAGAGGTAATCAGCATTACCCTGGTCTACACCCTTCTGATGAACTGTTTTAAAGTGAAAGGGTTGAAGTGACAGAAACCAGCGGAGGACTCGATCGTTGTGCCCTTTGTTCCGGGCCATCCACTCCAGAGGGGCGTGATCCGTATAAATGATAAAGTCTCGTCCCTCCAGGTAGTAGCGGAGGCTCTCAACAGCCCACTTGATCGCAAGGGCCTCTTTTTCCACTACCGCATAGTTTTTTTCTCGTGGAAATAGTTTTCTACTGAGGTAGAGGATGGGTTTTTCGTTCCCCAAGCGGTCTTTTTGTGACAGGACTGCCCCTAAACCCTGTTCCGAAGCGTCTGTCTGGAGTAGGAATGGCTGGGAGTAGTCTGGAGTCACTAATACGGGACTGGAGGTCAGGGCGTTTTTTAGGACGGAGAAGGCATGCTATAGCAACGGCGTAGGGTTTTGTAGGGCTGCTTCTGTTTTGGTTGATTTCTTTAGAAGGTCAGTGAGTGGGGCTGCTCTCTGTGAGAAGTTGGGGACAAACCTCTGGTAAGAGCCTAAAAGGCCTAAGAATGCTCGAAGGTCTCTTCTGGTCTGGGGGAACGGGAGGGACTGGATGGCTTCGGTTTTGTTTTTCTGCGGCCTTATCAGGCTCTCACCCAGGAGGTATCCAAGGTATTTCACAGTTTGCGCTGCTAGGGTGGTTTTGGCGGGGTTTATCATGAACCCAAAAGACCCTAGGGTGGTGACGACATTGTGGAGGTGTTCTAGGTGTTGTGCCCAGCTATCGCTGTATATGATGATATCGTCCAGATAAGCCCCTGCATACTGGGCTTGTGGCCTTATGTGGTTCATGGCTCGTTGAAATGTAGTGGGTGCGCCGAGAAGGCCGAAAGGCAGAACAATGAATTGATACAATCCCTCAGGGGTGTAGAACGCTGTCTTTTTTCTGTCTTCCTCTCTGAGGGGTATCTGCCAATACCCCTTACAGAGGTCTAGCGTGGAGATGTACTGTGCCTTCCCTATCCGTTCGACCATTTCGTCGACGCGAGGCAACGTATAGGTGTCGAAGTTGGATATTTTGTTGACCTCGCGGAAGTCGATACAGAACCGGACTGACCCGTCAGGCTTCGGCACAAGAACTATCGGGGAGTTCCAGTCGCTCACCGAGGCTTCTATGATACCCATCTTCAGCATTTGTTCAGTCTCCCGCCGTATAACCGCCCTGCGGGCTTCAGGGACCCGATACGCTCTTTGTCGGACGACCTTCCCAGGTTCCGTTTGTATGGCGTGTTCGGTGATGGTGGTACGAACGGGAGAGGAGGAAAACACCTGTCGTAGCGGGTATAGGACTTTCTTAAGCTCTAGGATTTGTAAGGTTGTCAACTCTGAATCTAAACAGGGATCAAAGGAGAGGGGAACATGACCATCATAGCCGGACAGGACAGGACAAGGTCCTTCCCATCATTTCAAGTGATTCACATGATATATCTGTGACAGGGGTCACCTGTCGGAGGATGGAATATGGACCCAGCCACTGGCCCAGGAGGTTCTGGTCCGATGACGGCATCATCAAGAGAACCAGATCACCAACGGCAAAGGCCCGTGTTTTTGTGCCCTTGTCGTATTGTCCTTTTTGGTTGTTTTGTGCACTTTCCATGTTTTGTCGGACAATGTCCCTAATCACGGACAGGTGTGTTTTCAGGTTGTCTATGTATTCAGGAAGGGGACGTGTGCGGTCTGGCTCTGCTTCCCATGCTTCTTGAGCCATGTCTAGCAGGGTACGAGGGGGTCGACCATACAGCAGCTCGTAAGGAGAATAACCCGTGCTGCTCTGTGTTTTACATCAAATGGCGAACAAGGCAAGTGGCAACACTTCCTCCCACCTTTTCGCTTCTAGACCCAATAACTTTTTCAGGGTTTGTTTCAATGTGGCGTTGTATCGCTCGACTAAACCATCGGTTTGCGGATGGTAAGCCGACGTTCTGATCTGTTTTATCCCTAGTTGGGAGCAGACCTGTTTCATGAGGGCTGAGACAAATTGGGTGCCCTGATCGGTCAGGATTTCCCGTGGAAACCCCACTCTGGAGAACACGGAGATGAGGGCCTTGGCGATATTCTGTGTTGTGGGTTGACGCAGGGGTAGGGCTTCAGGGAAGCGCGAGGCATAGTCCTCGATAACAAGAGCATAGCGGCAGCCACTTCGGGAGGGTAAGAGGGGCCCAATGATGTCCATCCCTACTCTGCTGAACGGGACATCAATGACAGGAAGAGGCTGCAGGGGGACCCTAGGGGGCCGATACCTGCTATGCTTTTGACACACGGGGCATTCACGGCAATAAGTCTTGATATGTTGATAAACACTGGGCCAGTAGAACTTCTCTAGGATTGCTTGACTGGTTTTTTTGTCGCCAAAATGACCCCCCCAGGAGAAGACTATGGGCTAGGAACAGGACTTTGTCTCTGAAGGGGCCAGGGATCAGAAGCTGGGGTTTTTGCTGGGTCCCTCCTTTTCGGTATAACAACCTATTTTTCTTGAATAAGTAGGGACCTACTTTAAGGGGGTCCTCGTTGTCCAGGGCTCTTCCCCACGCCTCCTGCAGGAGAGGGTCCTCTTGCTGTGATGCCCTGAATTCCCTATCAGTCTGCCAGGGATGCTCCTCCGGAATCACTGGGTTAACACAGGCGTGCTCTCTCTTTTCTTTCTTCTTCTGAGTTTTGGTTTTGTGGGGTTTAGGCTCCATAGCTAGGGGAGACAGGCCCTGAGGGAATGGCGCTTCTTCCCACCACCGGGTCAGGGAATCGGTCGTGTCCTGTAGAAGCCTAGGCAGTCCGGGATAGTCGCTCCCCAAAATGGCCTGGAAGAGCCGGCACGAGATCCACTGTGAGGGTAGTTCCTGTGTCCTTGGGGTGTTGAACACGTACTCGGGTAGTCGGATACCTTTTGGTGTCCCCGTGGACGCATTGTATGGCAACCATGCCAGATGGAGGGCCAACAGGGGAGAACAGGTCTTGTGGTCTAAGGACGCTCTGTCGACACCCGGTGTCTGCTAGAGCCATGACTGTCTGTCCGCCGATGTTCACTGGACAACGGAACGGGGGTGGTGCAGTACCTGGAGTAGAGCAGAAATAGTTCTGAACAAGGCCTACCTCCATGGGCTCTTCCTTGAGGGGGCACACCCGAGCAATGTGTCCAAAACCCCCACAACTGTAACATTGGGGCCCAGGGTTGGTAGGTCGATACAGGACAGGTGTGGGTAAGAGAGGGGGTGGTTCTGGCCTTCTTGGTAGAGGGGGTCGGTGGGGTCGGATGCCTGTGAAGGGGTGTGGTTTATGTGGGTGTTCTTCCTTGCCTCGTTGGAGGTCCTGCGCTCGGCTGTAGGCGCTAGCTATTTCAACGGCGGCTTCCAATGTAAGACGGGCATGTTGTCTGACCCACCGTTGGGTGCCTGGGTGTAAAGAAGCCAGGAACTGCTCCAGGTATACCTTCTCAAGGATTTCTTCTTTTGTGGAGGCATCTGGTCTGAGCCACCGGTTGGCTAAATCCTTGATCCTGAAGGAAAGAGCTCTGGGGGGTTCTTGGGAACCTTCTTTGGCCTGTCGTAACTTTACTCTGTATGTCTCATCGTCTATGCCCAGGCGCTCGAGGATACACTTTTTTATGTCCACATAAGGGGTGTTGCCTTGTATGTTAGCCTGTTGGTATGCGGCTTGCAAGTCGCCAGTCAACAAGGGCCCAAGGTATTGGCCCCAACTGTCGACAGACCAAGAGGCGGCCTGTGCTAGCCTCTCAAAGTTAGTAAAGAAGTAGTCCGGGTCGTCCCCCGGCACGTACTTCTGGAGAACAACGGAAGGGAGGCGGGCCATCGGTCTCTGTTGTCCCAGGGCGTTGGTCAATTTCCCCATAACCTGTTCATGCGTGTCTCCCTGCCCTTTAAGGACATCGTGTAGCTGGCCTCGGTCGTCCTCTGCAGTTTTCAGGAACCGCTCCATTAATTTCCCCAATTGTTCCTGGGATTCGGCCATCCTTTTCATCACGGCCTCCATGCTTCCAGTTAATCCCACTTCTGACACCAGATGTGAACGTGGGCGGTCAGCGGACTGGAAAAGCAGGCAAGGAGGCCGGATATAGTGGGCAATAGTGGTCTTTTATTGCACACGAGGCAGCTCTTTTAGCAAAACAGGGTTGAACAAAAGATATGGCTCCACTGTGCAAAACGAGGTGAAATGTCTTCTTCCTCCTCCGGGTGATGTAGGGTCTCGGTAGGGGTCCGGGTCTTGGGTGTAGATGTCTTTGGGATGTCCTGGTTGGTGGGGGAAAGGTCCTCGGAGGGCAGCAAGATAAAAAAAAAAGAGAAGGAGCCGTTAGTCCCGCTGGGGCTTGAGGTTTGCACAACCGTTACCGTCACCAGGGTGTGAGGAGTCAGAAAGGACCATGAGGAAAGGGTGGGGAGGACGGGGGAAGGCAAAGTAAAAGAGGGTGTCCAATGAGGGTCAGGTAGGGAGAGTCTTTTTACAGTGTGAGGTGCTGTACACTTTATACACGGTGTCGAGCTACTAAGGAGAACGTGCCTAGAATAGAAGGAGTATTTACAAAAGGGGGGCGGAGTATTTACGCAGAGCACCTAGCGTGCTTTTAAGGAGGGTAGCTGGTACTCACGCGCTCCGCCGCAACTCTCAACGCAACTCAGCCACCTCCTGGGGACTCCACCAGTCTTCGGACCACTCGTCTGCTTCTCCGCTTCCGTCTTCTTCTTCCGCAGCTCCAGTCGAAATCTCCTGCCACGATACTCCAACGACGTCTGGATCCCGGCTTCCGTCTTTTCTCTGTCCTGACGTCGGCGGTGAGGCGGGACTTCCGGGGTCAGGGTGAAGCGTCTCCGGTCCGCGGCATCCCCGGATTGGGTCCTGCAACAGAGAGAGGGGCGGGGTTCCAGTTGTCATGGATGCCTTCGTGGCTGCATCTGGTCGCGGTTCCTGGAAGGGTGAGCCTCGGAGGGGCGGCAATCCTAGCGGGGTGAGTAAGGGGATCGCAACCCGCGGGGCCGTATCACAATGACCTAAGTAGGTCACTTCTTGTCGGCAATACTGCAACTTCGAAGGTGACACTTTATGATGAAGGTCAGACAGGTGTCGCAACAAAGAAAGAGTAACCTCTTTACAAATCCCTTCATCATCAGCAGCAACCAACAGATCATCAACATACTGGATAAGAGTAGCACCAGAAGGCAATGCAAAAGTATCAAGCTGAGTTTTCAAAGCCTGACTATAAATGGAGGGACTCTCACAATAACCTTGAGGAGCGCGTTTAAACCGGAAACTGCGGCCTCCTAAAGAGAAGCCAAAAATATCCCTACTTTCCTCAGCAATCGGAATACTGAAGAAAGAGTTCTTCAGATCAATAACAGAAAACCAAGCAGCTGAGGCAGGAATCATAGTCAATAAAGCAGTAATGTCTGGGGCAACAGGAAACTGTGGCACAACAATCTTATTGAGCTCTCGAAGGTCAATCACAAACTGATACACAGGTGGCTGAGAAGAGTCAGTACGCTTAAGGACAGACAGAACAGGACTATTACACAGATTGCCTCTCGTTTCTTCAACCCCATCTTTCTCAACCATATCATAGATAATCGCTAAAAGAGCTCTTTCGCCATTACTGGAAATTTTGTACTGAGGAATACGCGATAATTTAGCATTCAACTTAAGGGTAACAACGTAAGGTGGAATCTGCAAGAGACCAACATCATTTGGACCTGTAGCCCAAAGTGTATCAGGGAGAGAACGCAGTTCCAGTGGAAGGTGATCCTTAGACAGATACATCGGGGAAATCACTTTCTTACCCACTGTAAGATGTACTCTCAAAGGAGAACAATGTAATGTTGCATGCGATCTTTTCAATAAGTCCAAACCCAACAAATTCTCGCCACAGCCAGTCGTTAGAATAAGGGGAGCCTCCAATTCACAAGACCCAATTGAAAGGGGCAAAGGACAAGAAACTGGATTACGAACTGGGGATTGTTGTCAAGAAGGAGGAGTAAAGGGGGCAATTACTACTTAAACATAAGTAGAAGGTCCAGCTACAGCGTGCCCCAAAGAGATATGTATATCCAAAGATTGCCGTGCTGTTCCTAAGAAAGGGAGGAAGTTAATACAGTCTGTGATGCGAATGGTAGTGGGGGGGGGGGGGTGTGACTCGAGGTTAACCCTGGGGATCCATTTTGTTGGATTTAATGCCCTCACACACCCTTTCAGGTGTCATGCTTCATCATTTGGGCCTGCTCCTCGTTGGGTCGGCGGTGCAATACCCAACGGGCAACACCTCATAGAGGGGCTCTTTAGCGGAGATCTTTTTCCAACAGCCGTATAGATGAAGTACGGGTATGGGGCCAGAAAAGAGGGTAGACGTTGAGTAGTGAGTTAAAATAAAGCTAGGGGTACCGGGAACGATTTATTCAGAAGGTCCGCTGCTTTAATTAAAAACGGGTTTCTAGAGGAGAGTGCAGGAATATTATGATTCCAGAGATCCTCCAGATCTTATTATTGTCTGGTCAACATGTTTCTCGCTGGCATTATTTTAACAGGCGATTCTGCAGGACCTAAATGACTATTTAACAAAAGTTTAAATTTGAAAAAACTGTCTACTCTAATTCCCTAATGTGTGATGTGTGTACACTAATTGGGGTACTACAACAATTAGGGATGAAGGGAGAACATTCCTATATTACCCTTCTTCTATGAGAACTGTGTTAAGCTGTCCATACCTGTTAGGGAGAGAGGAAGAGCATATCACAATTTGCTTATTAACATTCGCATGGGTGACTGTATTCCTTGTGTGGATTGCATGCCAGTCGTACATTCAACAGGTGTGTCACTGCACCTTAACACAAGTGTACATGCACTCTCAAAGGTGGGAACTCGGTGAGAGTGGTGTAAGTGGAACATTAAAACTTATTTACAGAGAAACAATAAAATCGTATAATAATAATAATAATAATCCACATTTGTATAGCACACAATCACCCGTAAGGGTCTCTAGGCGCTGGGGGCCGTCGGGAAGATTAAGCAAGCTATTGCCCAGAGTCGCATGGTGCTGGGCTAACCTGCCGCCGGAGCAGGGGATCGAACCCTGATCCCCAGATTCCAGCGTCAGTCGCCCTGGCCGCGGCGCCACCCCTCTCCCCTATGATTAGCAGCAAATTATCCAAACTCACCTATAATATGTAACAGTCGGATAACAACAGTATCCAGCGGGTAAAGCTTCAGATTAGATCTTCCACCACATGGCTATGTATAGGGAGAGATCTTAGTGCCTAATAAACAGTAAGCGGTGATTGATCTGATAGCATCTTATGTGGGAAATATAGTGTATTTACCTCAATCCGGTATTTTCTGCCAAAATATGGTAGCGCTTAATGTAAGGTAAGAGTCGTGAGCTATATGTATTGGGCGCGTACAAATTAGTAATCGTGCCTATTGCGGGGTCAGCAATGTTATAATGCCCGGTAAGTACCACAAAGGATGGGGAGGTGTGTTTTGTGATGATTCCATGAGGAAAGCTTGATCCGCTATTGAGAAAAAGCTTAGCGAGTTAGAGAAACTGCCAAGAATCCTAATTATAGCAGGGCCACCCGCTGCCGTTGTGGAAAATTAGTGCGTTTTGGTGAACATTATCTGCGCCATCTTGCCTCTTCCCTGATGCCACACTTTTGTCGTGCGCGCCCGCCATTTTAAGATGCCCCGATCAGAACAAACCCTTTTGCATGCCGCTGGCCCCTGACATAGCCCTTTGCCTTCGCTAAGCCCGCACGCTGACCACCCCCTGCTTGCACCTGCCTTGAGTCATAAACCCCTCTCCGGCGCTGCTCTGCCCCAGGCCCTCATCCTGTTCCCAGCGCGACGCCTCCCTGCTTTCCTTTCATGATCTCCGGCCCTTAGATGCAAACCCCTTTTTCCCCGTGTGCCCGTTTTGTCCTCCCCGTTCCCAAGCCGACACCCAGCTCTGCCGATACCATCCTTGCCCCTCCCCGTACAATAGAAAGCTTCCCCCATCAAAGAATCCCCGGGTTGATCAAAGCCCCCACCCCATGAGATCCGATCAAACTCCCCACATTCCGTGAATCGGCGGATTATCCAGCTGCGCGATGCTCATCACCTGTTGTGACTAGGGTGGGGACTTCAACTGTAAATGTGTGTGGGAACGGGCCCAAAGGGGAGTTCCGAGAATGTCTTTTCCATACATCAAAGCTTTAAACATGTATGTGTAATCTGCAATAAAGTCATAAATGTGGGTATAAGAGGCCAGGCCTCAGAAATACAGTTAGAGCACCTCAGAACGATACCTTCTGTCCGTTTCGTTGTGTTCTCCTCCGGAGAGAATAAAAAAAACCTTGTTTCCTGCTTTCCAGTCTCCAGCGCCTGCCTCTTCATTGATTTAAATAACTAGAGGGTCACAGAGGCAATACCGCCGGGCAAATATCGATTGTCCCCGACCCGATTGAACTTTTTTTACAATTGGCGCCCAACGTGGGGCCCATCAGCGACTCGTGGATCCAGTGGGAGAGGTCCCGACGACAGAGTGAACGACTGCAACGATCGGGAGAGCTCTTGCCCAATAGACCCTCGTCTGGCAGCCGATCATCCGAACTTCACTAGTTCCGAACAGACCTCTCTCGAGTGATCTACGGTCCTGACTGGGAACCATCAGGAGTGCCGTGAGAAATAAGAGAAAAAGAGGACGATCGGGCGCTGGATTCGGAAGACAGGAAACTGTCCACATGGTCCGGGTAAGGTCGTGTTGCCACGACAAGTTGCGAAAAAAAATTTGTTTTGATTGCTTGATTGTTCAAAATACTAGTATTGCTCTGATTATTTTTATTTGGAGATTCACTGTCTGCAAACGGAGAAACAACAGGCTCTCTCTCCCTTTGCAAGCAGTGGAGGATAGGTAGGGTAGCAGCCGTGCTTGTTCTTTTTCTCCCCCACTCAATAATTGCTTGAAACTGAACTGTTGTTCACAAAACTATTGTTTCCTGGAGATTCCCTGTCTGCAAGCAGGGAAGAGACCACCCTTTTTGCAGATAGTGAAAAGGGTAGGTAACGCAGATCTTTGCGGACCTACTCATTCTCCCCATTGTTATTTATTGGTCGTTTGGTTTTATATTTTTTTTTGATCCATGAGGTATTCACTGCCTGCAAACAACGTAGAATAGAAATATTCTGTCTAGTCTTTGCACCTAGTGATAAGATAGGCAGTGCTGACTTTTTAGTCCCTCGTTACGAGCCGTCATGTCTGTCTTCTCCCCACTGATAAATAGCCTGTTTAGCCCGGACCGGGTGTTAGAGGTGGACCATATAGCTCCACTAGAAGGCACCCCTAATAAGGACATGTTCATAAACTATGGGTTAGTCACCATAGCTTATAATAAATTATGGCACAGGTATACCGAAGATAGCCAAGACAAACAGTGGCCACTGGCAGGATCCTTTGACCTTGATAAAATAGAAACGTTAGAAATAGCCCTTCGAAATAATAAGACGACGCCAATTATGCTCGACAGTCTCGGTATGTGGCGCAGAGAGGCTACGAAACGACAGAGAAAAGACGAGGATAAACCAAGTAGGGAAATATACCGACAGGACAACCCCAGGACACCGCTACCCACAACTTA
Source organism: Lissotriton helveticus (assembly GCF_964261635.1). NCBI lineage: Eukaryota > Metazoa > Chordata > Amphibia > Caudata > Salamandridae > Lissotriton > Lissotriton helveticus. The sequence continues at coordinate 254,703,441 of NC_136059.1, forward strand.
TCCCCCGACACTATGCAAAGGACGACCAGACTTAGGGTCAGACCAATGCGCTTTTTGTAGGTATGTCGGACACTGGAAAGCCCAATGCCCGACTCTACTGAGCGTGAGTAAAGGCAAAGGGCCGACAAGAACGACAGACCGACAGTACGAGAAAAGGCGCGAGACAGAGAAGAACCCGACTTACATAGACAGACCAGACAGAACCACCGCGTTTGATTATGCCCGATGGCACAGATTTCGCCAGGAAAATCTCAGCGGCATGATCAAGTTCTCCTAGGTCGGGCAATGTCAAGACGGGAACCCAGCCTCGTTTAAAATTCACAGACGGAAAGAGATAATTATGACCAATAACTGTTTTTATATTTGTCTTGGGTCTTTGTATGTCGTACTTGTACTGTCCCCCGTCTGAGTTTGTGTGTATGTAATGTACAAATCTGCGTCATCCCTCTACACGTGTTTCCGTGTTACTCGACCTCTGTTAGCAGAAACCTAGCATCAAAGCAACCTGGAAAGAAAGAAATGGTAAAACAAAATCCGTAGACCATTAATAAACTTGAACTTTTAATTTAACACAACAAACAAGGAATAATAACGATAAACTGTAGAAAATGAAAGTCAAACAGAACATTCGCCCCCCCCCCCATTCTGGAACCTTCCAAAGTAGGGCAAGGTTACGGCTACGCCCAACCAACGGCAACCCATATAAGGCGAGCCCCGCCGCCAACTCTTGGTCAGGAAATCTTAACGTATGGGGGAGCCGGAGGAGAGGCAGGAGCCCGCAGCCTGGGCATTTGCAGGTAGTCCCGCCACATGTCTCCTTGGCCGGCCGCAACGGGCCTGGAAAGACTAAGGTAGTCCCGCCGCATGTCCAAGAGGAGAACAAGGCACCTCTTCCTTTTCTCTTCCGTCACAGCCGCAGCAGTCCTGGACGGCGGGATGTCCTGCACGTACCTCCACAACAATTTGTCCAAGTTGGGCTGGGAGGGAGAGGCGACGCGGACGAGCCTCTCCCACCTCCACCGGTAGGAGGTTTCCCAGCCCCCAGCCCGACGCCGAACATCCCCAGTCAGGCGATGGTGCCCATACTTCCACAGCACCGAACACACCATGGTGGTACCCCAGTACTTGCGCAGCACCGAACGTACAATGGTGGCGCTTGGGGAACACCGGATGTGGAGAGGCCTTCATGCGGGGCGATGAAAAGGAGCGGCATGGAGTGCACCGGGAGAAGGAGACGATGTGAACGAGTCTCCCTCGCCCCCCAGGTGGGGGCATCACAGCTGCACCCCAGCTGAACGTCCCGCTCTCACAAAACAGGGACCTCTTCCTTTCACTCCGAAGGGTCTCTTCCATTCTTGCAAACTCGACGAGAGTGGCCCCTGTAGGGCCTCAAAATGGCGTCTGGATCCGCTGGAAGGCGGGCCCCGGCCACTAGAGTAACTTTGGCCAGCCATACAACTCGAACATTTGTCCCATGGAGCACGAGCCCCCATCTCCGACAGCATCTCCGCAGCCTTGAAGATCATACAAAGGTCCCCGGCGGAACCTTCGGCCTTTGCAGGTTTCCGGTAAGGGACGGCTGCCTTGATCGCCAACGAAACAAACATGACATTGCCACACCTTCTGTTAGCGTGAATTCTAGAACTGCCGAAAAGGACTCTGGTCCAAACTGCCAGTAATGGAAACATTTCCCCCTGATGCTGCTTCCGGACTGTGCCGGCCCCGCCCAAAATGGCGCTGGTATCAATCGGAACTTACGAACACCTCGTGGTGTTCCTTCGCACTAATATAAACTTGATGTTCTGAGATTTTATATGATCCTTTGTACACTTGGCTAGAAAAGACGAAGAGAACTCACTCGACGAATAGTGTGAAAAGATCCCCGTTACAAATGGTGATTACGAATGTACAATGTATTATATTTTTATAACTGATGTAAACCTCATTTACGACGCACACGTACGGTATGCATATAGGAAATCTGATTACAACTGTTATGATTATGCTTCTAAATTATGAAAATATATGCCCCCGAACCCCCAGCCAATTAATAGACGTTTTAGTCTCTTACAAATGAATGAGTAAAACTTTCCGATGTTTTTATTGTTGCAAACGACACCCCCCACTGTACGCACTTTAGCCATTGCCACGACCGACCAAATACGACCACACCCTCCTAATCCATATGCTGAAATGAATTTGCAAAATAAAGTCTTTGAAGCTATGGACGGGTATTGCATGCTTTATTTTAAAACAATATGGGATGGGTAGGAAAGTTCTTTTTCTGTGCACCCTACTCTGCTCTCTCTTTAAGGTTAAAGGAAGATGGTTGCCCAGCCCTGGAGGACGGATCGGATCGACAACACGACACTCCGTCTTAAAAGTACGCGACTGACTCATGAACTCTCGCGTAGAGGAAGACCGTGACTTCCAAGGATGGGTAAAACGAATGGTGTAAATGAGGGAATGTAAAAGGAGGGTGAAATGAAATAATGTAAATATTGTAAAGTACAACGTTCCAAAGTAGCAGGGACCCAAGAACCGAAGAACTTTAGAACGCCACGGCGTTGAAAGAGGTTTAAGGATCCCGATAGTGAGATATATCCTTTGACTAGATACCTCGCACTAGGTACCTCTGGTTTCCTTTTTATGTTTCCCCGCACACGCCCTACATGAACACACTACCCCCCCTCGACTCCGAAAACTATATCCCCGGGGACCCTGCCCCAAGGAGGAAAGACGAGTAAGAGGTAAGTAAAGGACTTATGAATCCATGTATTTGAATGCGCGCGAATGCTGTCTCCCCCACCCCCCCCTTTTTTCCTCCCTCTGCAGGTTACATCAGAGATTACAGCCAAGGTGTGGCGAAGATCTGAGACCTTGCCATGTCTGAATACACGAAACGGACTAGCGCCGCAGGGTGATGTCTAAGCACGCCTGCAAACTACTCACGTATCGAACAAACCCGAAAAATTAGCACAACCTGATAAAAAGTGATCACCCTTAAACCAGACCGGACGAATGAACCCATGTCACGTATGATGCGAAACTGTGAGGGAATGTGTGTGTGTGTGACTGAGGCGTTGACCCAACTGGTCAAAGGACCGAGAATGCGAGAAAGTGCGACAAAATGGTACCTCCTTTTTTCTTCTTTCCTTTTCTCAAAGCACGTCCCCTCTACCCTGTCTAATGCTCAAACTGCATGATTACAAGATTCTAACGCGGACTCGTGAATACCCTTTACTGTGTAATGCACTAAATAGCCTTTCTTGAATGCACTGCCGCCCTCTCTGTTGCACGTGTACTATTTAGCCTGCCGTTGCACTCTCTCTCTCTCTCTCTCTCTCTCTCTCTCTCTCTCTCTCTCTCTCTCTCTCTCCCTCTCTCTCTCTCTCTCTCTCTCTCTCTCACTCTCTCTCTCTCTCTCTCTCTCTATTTTTGCACTACCACTCTTCCGAGTGGTTAGCCCCGAAATTGGCAGATTGCCACCCCTAGCACACCACCTAATTGGCTTCAAATACCGTCAGTATTTGCACAAACGCTTGTCTTTAATACAATCACCCTGAGGCCGCGTCATTACCTCTCCTTTTCCGCTAGAAGCCAATGAACCCAGGTTGGGCCGTAAGGGAAAGGACAGGTAAGACGACAGAGGTTCCCTAATCTGGCCCGAAATAAGGGAACTACATGTCAACGGCTCCTATAGTATAAAACAAGGACCTCAGAATACGCGACCCTCCCCTCCCCGAATCGTCGCAATACCCAAACCAGAAAAACGATCACCCCCGTTACCTCCCCTGTCTATGTCCCTGGTTGTTTCCCATAAAACCCCTGTCCTTCCTAGTTAAGTAACCGGGCTGTAAAAGGTTACGTAGGACCCAGAATGATGTTTTACAAGGTTAACAGACTAGACCAAGGTAAAGAAATCATCAAAATGAACCCCGCAGTAGTTGAAAAACAGGATGCACCGATAGAAAGGAAATGTTTAGCCATGTTCGTCTCTCAGCAAAATACCTGTGTAGTACCATGTTGACGACTCACTGTACCCTTTTGTAAATGTGAAACTCTAGAGAACGGCATATCTTTGCCAGATTTGTCTCCCGAAGGTGGGTTACCATCAGATGAACTGTCATGCCTGTAATAAATGATTATGAAGGAAAGTCATAGTAAATCCAACAGGTCCGCCACCGGTCATTCATATGCCAGTTGTGAACGTTAAATATAACGGACATTTTCATTCTTTGCCTGGAGCTGGGAGAGAAATAGACTTTTTGATTATCTTCATCTGCAAATTTTCTAAAGACTGTCTTTTCAAACTTGTTTAAGGGTACTGCTGTTGGAGGAGAGAAGGACCGGATGTGGGAGCACGAGGCCCGACTGCAGACTAAGGGACACCTGCGACATTAGCCAAGGCGAGACCACGACTGAAAGGAGCTGCAGGACGAGGCACTGTTTTCGACAGCATGAAAAGAAAGGGTCGATCTGATGCCCCTGCTCGACGTCCAGTGCCTTTCGACAAGTCCCCGCTCTCTGAATTCCGTCGCACGCCCGCCCATTTGAAGTCTCTCGTTCCCCTAGTTTGTTCCCAATTTGGCCTTGCTCCATCCCCCTTTTTCCTCTGACCTACCCTATGGACTGTTTTGAACGCTCTTCTTCCATCGGAACTTTCTGACAATCACCTCAAAGGACACAGGGCGAAAAGGACCTTTCCGACCAGAAACGCGAGGAAAGGGTCGTGCCCTGCAACGCAGAACTTAGAACAGAGCTGGACTTGTAGCTCCACCGCCGGTGCTCAACAGCGCCAACGAAAGACCACAAAGAACAATGAGAACTCATAAAACTTCGAACATTCGACATCCTCAACCACCGTTTTGCTACGCCTCATTTCTCTCCCAGCCGCCATTGTATTGATCCTGCTCCAATCCGAATCTGAAACATGTATTAACCTGCCAGTTCACGTTATGATATGTACTTGCTGCTCGCCGTTTTTGTATTTCATTCCTATGACTTTCCTGCTTTATCAAATAGGTGCACCTCCTAAAAAAAAAAAACTAGAAACCTCAAAATGTATTGTTTACAACTCTTTTCCATCTAGGGTTCCTACCGTTTTCTTTCTCATGCTCACCACAGTAGAACCGAATAGAAAATGAACCAGCAAGATGTCTTGAATATGTTAAAGGGAGGACTGTGGAAAAATAGTGCGTTTTGGTGAACATTATCTGCGCCATCTTGCCTCTTCCCTGATGCCACACTTTTGTCGTGCGCGCCCGCCATTTTAAGATGCCCCGATCAGAACAAACCCTTTTGCATGCCGCTGGCCCCTGACATAGCCCTTTGCCTTCGCTAAGCCCGCACGCTGACCACCCCCTGCTTGCACCTGCCTTGAGTCATAAACCCCTCTCCGGCGCTGCTCTGCCCCAGGCCCTCATCCTGTTCCCAGCGCGACGCCTCCCTGCTTTCCTTTCATGATCTCCGGCCCTTAGATGCAAACCCCTTTTTCCCCGTGTGCCCGTTTTGTCCTCCCCGTTCCCAAGCCGACACCCAGCTCTGCCGATACCATCCTTGCCCCTCCCCGTACAATAGAAAGCTTCCCCCATCAAAGAATCCCCGGGTTGATCAAAGCCCCCACCCCATGAGATCCGATCAAACTCCCCACATTCCGTGAATCGGCGGATTATCCAGCTGCGCGATGCTCATCACCTGTTGTGACTAGGGTGGGGACTTCAACTGTAAATGTGTGTGGGAACGGGCCCAAAGGGGAGTTCCGAGAATGTCTTTTCCATACATCAAAGCTTTAAACATGTATGTGTAATCTGCAATAAAGTCATAAATGTGGGTATAAGAGGCCAGGCCTCAGAAATACAGTTAGAGCACCTCAGAACGATACCTTCTGTCCGTTTCGTTGTGTTCTCCTCCGGAGAGAATAAAAAAAACCTTGTTTCCTGCTTTCCAGTCTCCAGCGCCTGCCTCTTCATTGATTTAAATAACTAGAGGGTCACAGAGGCAATACCGCCGGGCAAATATCGATTGTCCCCGACCCGATTGAACTTTTTTTACACCGTGTAGGACGCTCTGCGAGTTGTATGACCCGGTAAGGGTCATTAAGGGTTCCAGTAGGAATGCAGGAACCGTTGTTATAACAAGTCTTGGTAAGTTTCGCTCGCAAGACTCCTCATTTTCAAATTTTCAAAGGGTCCACCCGCTGCCGTGTATGACGCTATGCGAGTTGAAAACAGGTAACGCTACAAAGATACCCGTATATATATGTGCCCCGCTAACGTGTCGACATCCTTATTTTAGAATATCAGGACCAGTAGTCGGTTATTAATCACCCCGGATATGTTATTCTAAATGTGGTCTAGTCAGGGTTGTCTGTAGACACAGTCGAATGATCGTATCTGTGTATGTGGTCGCGCCGTTATGTGTAGACACGGGCGAAAAAACCAGTTTTCGTTTCTGTGTATACAGTAACGCTATTGCTGACTTACTTGGGAGTTCCTGAGCTGCACAGATCGCGCCTACCCCTCGCCGCTGGATCCGGGTGGAGGTGGGAGGCGGGGTTGTGGCCGGATATAAAGGGGTGGAAATTACCTCCGAGAATGTGACGTAAAAACGGGGGCCATCTTGTAGTGTCAAATATAGAGTATGTAGTGTGGCAATCTCGAGATTACATCACGATTGGGGTGGAGATCCCCAGTGTGGTGCATGATGACAAAACTCCAATAGTGTATGACAGCACTGTGTGTGGAGGTTTGGAGTCAAGGCAAGATCGTGTTGGGTCTAATCTATTAGTGGCGGCCATCTTTGAATGGTGCACTAGGATTCCCGGTTACTGTGAGCTTGATAACCCAACAATAATGGTAGATTTTAGGTATACCAATAATCCCCAATACTCCTGAGATGAGTTGCTTCTAGGTGTAGAAGGCTAGGGTTTGGACGGGGAAATCGAAGCAGTAGTACAACTATGGTAATCACTCAGAGAATTGACTTGACAGTGGTCTGTTAGGTAAAGTGTTATGTAAAGTCAATCAGAGGCTGGTCCAGGGGATGTCTTCATTTAGGCCAAGGCTGTCAGAAGACAATCTGTGGATCCATCGTTGTTCTTTAAAGAACAAGCACTGTTTGGATATGTTATGGTTAGCCTCAAGGATGAGCCATTGGAGGGAATCTGGGGTATGGTTCATTTCGAGGAAATGTCTGCACATTTTTGTATTGTTTTTCTTGCACCTAAAGTTACTTCGGTGCTCCGAAATCCTTGTTTTCATATTTCGGGTCGTCATGCCGATGTAATAGAGATTACAAGGGCATATGATTAGATGTATGGAGTTCGTGCTATTACAGTTCGTATGGCCTCTCATTTCCCATGTGAAAGAGTCCGTTAGGGTGATACTTTTGTGTTTTTTAGTGAATGGGCACGCTGCGCACCCTCCACAGGGATAGTGGCCCGTCACTGCTGGTAGATTCCACAACGTTGTTTGGCGATCTGTTTCATTGGCCTTCCTAGGTCTAGTATGTATCAAGATGTTTTTGATATTTTTGGATCTCTTGAACGCGAACCTAGGTAGGTTTAGTGTAAGTGATCCTGTGTTGAGTATGGACCAGTGACGTCTCACAATTCTTCTCAAGTGGTTTGATGCCGATGTGAAAGTTGTCACACAGGTCATAGGTTGAGTAGCCAGAGGGTCTCTTACTTTTGGTTCTAACAAACCCTCCCTGTTGTTGTTCTGTGCTCTCTTTCTACAATTCCTGATCTCTCTGGTAGGATAGCCTCTTTCTCTGAGGTTCTTTGACAGGATAGAAGACTCTGTCTTGTAATTGGCCATTGTACTACAATTACGTCGTATCCTGAGGAATTGTCCGAAAGGGAGATTAGATCGTAAGGCCTTGGGATGATGGCTGGTGTAATGTAACAGACTATTACGGTCTGTGCTTTTTTTATATAAAGTAGTGCCTAGGGTTCCCTCTTCGATACTTATCTTTAGGTCCAGAAATGCTATGTCACTATTAGACGCTGTGATGGTAAATTTTAGGTATGGGTTGATGTTATTGATCCACATGAAAAACTCTGTGTAAGAGTCCTTGTTGCCTGCCCAGAAGATCAAAATATCGTCTATGAAGCGTTTCCATAGCTTTATGTTGTCATGATAAGGGTTTGTCAATGACGATATATGATTCTCTTCAAAGTTTGCCATATAGAGACAGGCTACACTAGGAGCTACCGTGCTTCCCATACAAGTTCCTTGTGTCTGATGGTAGTGGGTGCCTTTAAACTCAAAGTAGTTTTCAGTGAGGACCTTCTCTGCACATTCCATCACGAAAGTAATTGGTGTATGTGATAACCATTCTGTCTTATTTAGTGCTTCCCCGATCACATCTAGGGAGGCCCTCTGGGGGATGTTAGAATAGAGGGCCTCAACATCTAGAGTTATCAGGAAATCGATTGATTGGGCCCCTTCATAGTCCTGAAGTAGGCGCAGCAAATCTGTCGTGTCCTGGATATAAGAAGGAATTTCTTTAACCAGGGGCTGCAGAAAATGATCACAGAACTGTGACAACGGTTCTAACACTGAGTCAATGCCAGAGACGATAGGTCGCCCTGGGACTGGTGTCACACCTTTGTGTATCTTAGGCAGCGTATAGAAATACGGAACCCTAGGGTTCTTTTTCACTAGAAAGTCTGCCTCTTTTTTACTTAACCAGCCATGACATTCAGCTGATTCCACCATGCTTATGATGGACAGTGTAAGGCGTTCTGTGGGGTTTTGTGTGATTTCCTTATAGTACCGAGTGTCATCTAGTTGTCTTTGACACTCTATGTCATAGTCTTTAGAGTCCATAAGTACAGTCGCACCCCCTTTGTCTGCCTGTTTGATCGTTAAGGACGGGTCATTAGCCAATGTGTCAAGGATATTTCTCTCAACCTTGGAAATGTTGCTGTAGGGCGAAAAGTCAGTAAGGTTGTTGATATCTTTCAATACAGCTTGTTCAAACGTGAGGATCTCACTAGGTACCAAGCCGCTGTGAGGGGTAAAGGTCGATGGGTTGTGTAACCCAGAGTCTTCACAAATTTCCTGTGGTCTGCCATCAAAGAAAGCATGCAACCTGATTTTTCTAAAGAATTTCTGCAATTCAACGGTCTGTAGGAAGTTGTCGGTTTTGGGCGTAGGGACAAATCCGAGTCCCTTTTGCAAAACCCTCTCTTGTTCAGGGGTTAACTTGTGAGAGGAAAGATTAACAACAAGGCTCATTTCTTGCTCGTTTTGCTCCGAGTGTCCATTCCTTGCGGTGTCGTGTCCTTCCACTGGACCCGTTTGTCCGTTGCGTTTCCTCTCTTTCGCCCTCGCCCTCTGCCCCAGCCTCTGTCTAAAAAAGGACGGTTTCCCTGGGGGGCGAATTGGGGAGGGTATTGTGGGTCGAATTGTGGCATGGCCTGAGGAAACTGGGGATATTGCCAAAATGGGTGTCCATGGAAGGGCATTGGTGGGTGAGGCAATGGATATTGTCCACGTCTGCCACCTCTCCCGCCTCTTCGTTGGCGGGGTTGCCATTCTTCCCCACTGGAATTGCTGTCGCTGTTGGACCCCCTTCTTGTTGAGTTGTTGCTGGAATCAGAGAGGTAGCCTGCGCCTGATGGAGTATAATCTGCTTTCAGGTATGGATATACTTTTTCTTTATCGAAACGTTCGATGTCCTTTTGTAGTTTATTGACCTTTTGCTTCATAAGGTACTCCTTATGTTCGCTTATGTCTTTGTTGATTTCGGCCAGTTTGGTTTTAAACCCGGGGTTAGTGACCGCGTTTTTTAGCGTTGCCTCTAGAGCCTGGATCCGTTCTAATAGAGCATCGGCAAGACGCTTGGAGGTATTGACTATCAATATCAATAAGTCATGTGTACACTTCCAGGATATCTGGGACCATTCGACCTTAAATTGGCCATCCTCCCAGAATATCCTTGGGAAGTTTTTAACAATCAAGCCATTGGGGGCTATTTTGGCCTTGAAATATTCAGCCATAAGTGCCCCGTGTAGACTGACCCTTATCCATTCTCTTTTTTGGTCTGAGAGGCTTTGCCAATCAGCTGCATTACTTACTGTCGCATTGTCGTTATCCAAAGTTAAAATCGAGGGAATTCTGAGGATAGCTGCTGCATCATCCTCCCCGAAACTAAGTCCCTGACCTTCCATGATGTAGGGCAGGGTGAGTAAGGGGGGTGAAGAGATATCTTGTTTAAAACCAAGCCCAATGCGGGTTGAACTACGCTGGCTCCTTTCGAGCTAGAATATTGGCGGTGGGGGACAGAACAAATCTTACCCGCCTTGAAGAATACTCCTACGAGGGTTAGCCGTGCATAGGGTATGTTGTCAAGAAGGAGTAGTAAAGGGGGCAATTACTACTTAAACATAAGTAGAAGGTCCAGCTACAGCGTGCCCCAAAGAGATATGTATATCCAAAGATTGCCGTGCTCTTCCTAAGAAAGGGAGGAGGTTAATACAGTCTGTGATGCGAATGGTAGTGGGGGGGGGTGTGACTCGAGGTTAACCCTGGGGATCCATTTTGTTGGATTTAATGCCCTCACACACCCTTTCAGGTGTCATGCTTCATCATTTGGGCCTGCTCCTCGTTGGGTCGGCGGTGCAATACCCAACGGGCAACACCTCATAGAGGGGCTCTTTAGCGGAGATCTTTTTCCAACAGCCGTATAGATGAAGTGCGGGTATGGGGCCAGAAAAGAGGGTAGACGTTGAGTAGTGAGTTAAAATAAAGCTAGGGGTACCGGGAACGATTTATTCAGAAGGTCCGCGGACCTTCTGAATAAATCGTTCCTGGTACCCCTAGCTGTATTGCACCGCCGACCCAACGAGGAGCAGGCCCAAATGATGAAGCATGACACCTGAAAGGGCGTGTGAGGGCATTAAATTGATTGTTAAAAACTTCCCAAGGATATTCTGGGAGGATGGCCAATTTAAGGTCGAATGGTCCCAGATATCCTGCAAGTGTACACATGACTTATTGATATTGATAGTCAATGTGCAGACATTTCCTCGAAATGAACCATACCCCAGATTCCCTCCAATGGCTCATCCTTGAGGCTAACCATAAAATATCCAAACAGTGCTTGTTCTTTAAAGAACAACGATGGATCCACAGATTGTCTTCTGACAGCCTTGGCCTAAATGAAGACATCCTCTGGACCAGCCTCTGATTGACTTTGCATGCTTTCTTTGATGGCAGACCACAGGAAATTTGTGAAGACTCTGGGTTACACAACCCATCGACCTTTACCCCTCACAGCGGCTTGGTACCTAGTGAGATCCTCACGTTTGAACAAGCTGTATTGAAAGATATCAACAACCTTACTGACCTTTCGCCCTACAGCAACATTTCCAAGGTTGAGAGAAATATCCTTGACACATTGGCTAATGACCCGTCCTTAACGATCAAACAGGCAGACAAAGGGGGTGCGACTGTACTTATGGACACTAAAGACTATGACATAGAGTGTCAAAGACAACTAGATAACACTCGGTACTATAAGGAAATCGCACAAAACCCCACAGAACGCCTTACACTGTCCATCGTAAGCATGGTGGAATCAGCTGAATGTCATGGCCGGTTAAGTAAAAAAGAGGCAGACTTTCTAGTGAAAAAGAACCCTAGGGTTCCGTATTTCTATACGCTGCCTAAGATACACAAAGGTGTGACACCAGTCCCAGGGCGACCTATCGTCTCTGGAAATTGACTCAGTGTTCGAACCGTTGTCACAGTTCTGTGATCATTTTCTGCAGCCCCTAGTTAAGGAAATTCCTTCTTATATCCAGGACTCGACAGATTTGCTGCGCCTACTTCAGGACTATGAAGGGGCCCAATCAATCGATTTCCTGATAACCCTAGACGTTGAGGCCCTCTATACTAACATCCCCCAGAGGGCCTCCCTAGGTGTGATCGAGGAAGCACTCAATAAGACAGAATGGTCATCACATACACCAATTACTTTCGTGATGGAATGTGCAGAGAAGGTCCTCACTGAAAACTACTTTGAGTTTAAAGGCACCCACTACCATCAGACACAAGGAACTTGTATTGGAAGCACGGTAGCTCCTAGTGTAGCCTGTCTCTATATGGCAAACTTTGAAGAGAATCATATATCGTCATTGACAAACCCTTATCATGACAACATAAAGCTATGGAAACGCTTCATAGACGATATTTTGATCTTCTGGGCAGGCAACAAGGACTCTTACACAGAGTTTTTCATGTGGATCAATAACATCAACCCATACCAAAAATTTACCATCACAGCGTCTAATAGTGACATAGCATTTCTGGACCTAAAGATAAGTATCGAAGGGGGAACCCTAGGCACTACTTTATATAAAAAAAGCACAGACCGTAATAGTCTGTTACATTACACCAGCCATCATCCCAAGGCCTTACGATCTAATCTCCCTTTCGGACAATTCCTCAGGATACGACGTAATTGTAGTACAATGGCCAATTACAAGACAGAGTCTTCTATCCTGTCAAAGAACCTCAGAGAAAGAGGCTATCCTACCAGAGAGATCGGGAATTGTAGAAAGAGAGCACAGAACAACAACAGGGAGGGTTTGTTAGAACCAAAAGTAAGAGACCCTCTGGCTACTCAACCTATGACATGTGTGACAACTTTCACATCGGCATCAAACCACTTGAGAAGAATTGTGAGACGTCACTGGTCCATACTCAACACAGGATCACTTACACTAAACCTACCTAGGTTCGCGTTCAAGAGATCCAAAAATATCAAAAACATCTTGATACATACTAGACCTAGGAAGGCCAATGAAACAGATCGCCAAACAACGTTGTGGAATCTACCAGCAGCGATGGGCCACTATCCCTGTGGAGGGTGCGCAGCGTGCCCATTCACTAAAAAACACAAAAGTATCACCCTAACGGACTGTTTCACATGGGAAATGAGAGGCCATACGAACTGTAATAGCACGAACTGCATATATCTGATCATATGCCCTTGTAATCTCTATTACATCGGCATGACGACCCGAAATATGAAAACAAGGATTTCGGAGCACCGAAGTAACTTTAGGTGCAAGAAAAACAATACAAAAATGTGCAGACATTTCCTCGAAATGAACCATACCCCAGATTCCCTCCAATGGCTCATCCTTGAGGCTAACCATAAAATATCCAAACAGTGCTTGTTCTTTAAAGAACAACGATGGATCCACAGATTGTCTTCTGACAGCCTTGGCCTAAATGAAGACATCCCCTGGACCAGCCTCTGATTGACTTTACATAACACTTTACCTAACAGACCACTGTCGAGTCAATTCTCTGAGTGATTACCATAGTTGAACTACTGCTTCGATTTCCCTGTCCAAACCCTAGCCTTCTACACCCAGAAGCAACTCATCTCAGGAGTATTGGGGATTATTGGTATACCTAAAATCTACCATTATTGTTGGGTTATCAAGCACACAGTAACCGGAAATCCTAGTGCACCATTCAAAGATGGCCGCCACTAATGCATTAATAGATTAGACCCAACACGATCTTGCCTTGACTCCAAACCCCCTTACACAGTGCTGTCATACACTACTGGAGTTTTGTCATCATGCACCACACTGGGGATCTCCACCCCAATCGTGATGTAATCTCGAGATTGCCACACTACATACTCTATATTTGACACTACAAGATGGCCCCCGTTTTTACGTCACATTCTCGGAGGTAATTTCCACCCCTTTATATCCGGCCACAACCCCGCCTCCCACCTCCACCCGGATCCAGCGGCGAGGGGTAGGCGCGATCTGTGCAGCTCAGGAACTCCCAAGTAAGTCAGCAATAGCGTTACTGTATACACAGAAACGAAAACTGGTTTTTTCGCCCGTGTCTACACATAACGGCGCGACCACATACACAGATACGATCATTCGACTGTGTTTACAGACAACCCTGACTAGACCACATTTAGAATAACATATCCGGGGTGATTAATAACCGACTACTGGTCCTGATATTCTAAAATAAGGATGTCGTCACGTTAGCGGGGCACATATATATACGGGTATCTTTGTAGCGTTACCTGTTTTCAACTCGCATAGCGTCATACACGGCAGCGGGTGGACCCTTTGAAAATTTGAAAATGAGGAGTCTTGCAAGCGAAACTTACCAAGCCTTGTTATAACAACGGTTCCTGCATTCCTACTGGAACCCTTATTGACCCTTACCGGGTCATACAACTCGCAGAGCGTCCTACACGGCAGCGGGTGGCCCTGCTATAATTAGGATTCTTGGCAGTTTCTCTAACTCGCTAAGCTTTTTCTCAATAGCGGATCAAGCTTTCCTCATGGAATCATCACAAAACACACCTCCCCATCCTTTGTGGTACTTACCGGGCATTATAACATTGCTGACCCCGCAATAGGCACGATTACTAATGTGTACGCGTCCAATACATATAGCTCACGACTCTTACCTTACATTAAGCGTTACCATATTTTGGCAGAAAATACCGGATTGAGGTACATACACTATATTTCCCACATAAGATGCTATCAGATCAATCACCGCTTACTGTTTATTAGGCACTAAGATCTCTCCCTATACATAGCCATATGGTGGAAGATCTAACCTGAAGCTTTACCCGCTGGATACTGTTGTTATCCGACTGTTACATATTATAGGTGAGTTTGGATAATTTGCTGCTAATCATACGATTTTATTGTTTCTCTGTAAATAAGTTTTAATGTTCCACTTACACCACTCTCACCGAGTTCCCACCTTTGAGAGTGCATGTGCACTTGTGTTAAGGTGCAGTGACACACCTGTTGAATGTACGACTGGCATGCAATCCACACAAGGAATACAGTCACCCATGCGAATGTTAATAAGCGAATTGTGATATGCTCTTCCTCTCTCCCTAACAGGTATGGACAGCTTAACACAGTTCTCATAGAAGAAGGGTAATATAGGAATGTTCTCCCTTCATCCCTAATTGTTGTAGTACCCTAATTAGTGTACACACATCACACATTAGGGAATTAGAGTAGACAGTTTTTTCACATTTAAACTTTTGTTAAATAGTCATTTAGGTCCTGAAGAATCGCCTGTTAAAATAACGCCAGCGAGAAACATGTTGACCAGACAATAATAAGATCTGGAGGATCTCTGGAATCATAATATTCCTGCACTCTCCTCTAGAAACCCGTTTTTAATTAAAGCAGCGGACCTTCTGAATAAATCGTTCCCGGTACCCCTAGCTTTATTTTAACTCACTACTCAACGTCTACCCTCTTTTCTGGCCCCATACCCGCACTTCATCTATACGGCTGTTGGAAAAAGATCTCCGCTAAAGAGCCCCTCTATGAGGTGTTGCCCGTTGGGTATTGCACCGCCGACCCAACGAGGAGCAGGCCCAAATGATGAAGCATGACACCTGAAAGGGTGTGTGAGGGCATTAAATCCAACAAAATGGATCCCCAGGGTTAACCTCGAGTCACACCCCCCCCGCTACCATTCGCATCACAGACTATATTAACCTCCTCCCTTTCTTAGGAACAGCACAGCAATCTTTGGATATACATTACGATCTGGGGCGCCAGAAAATCCTACCGAAACATTAGTCAAGCCAGATAAGGGTGCGCCAGGGAGTTTAGAGTGCATGATAGAATTCTTTGCTGCACCAGTATCCAAAAGAAAAGGTTCTGCCACACCTGATGTAATCACTTCAACGTAAGGTCCACTCTGGTCTACTGGAACTGACACTACTCCCTCCCTTTGTCCATGGCTGTCCTAACTATCATTAAAACCAGCACTCTGACTTCCAACATAATAATCATCAGTGTAGTACTGAGCGGACTGAACGGTCGGAACATTCTGTTGGTCAAAATAATTTAAAGAATTCTGAGGGGAAAAGGAACGTTCATTCTGGGGAAACGTACCACGTCCCCTACCCCTAGGTACTTGTTGGAAACTACCACGACCTCTCGAACCAGACATACCATTCGCACGCTGTAGCAAGATCGGGCAACTATTCTTGAAGTGA
This sequence comes from Lissotriton helveticus, assembly GCF_964261635.1. Taxonomy (NCBI): domain Eukaryota; kingdom Metazoa; phylum Chordata; class Amphibia; order Caudata; family Salamandridae; genus Lissotriton; species Lissotriton helveticus. Next base: position 254,719,482 of record NC_136059.1, read on the forward strand.
CCTTCCTCTTTACAATAAGCACACTGATTAGGGCCTAGCGGGAGGCGCGAAGCAAAAGACTCAGGCTTCTGCAACAGTTTCTGAAACTTTGGGGGTTGCTGAAACTGACGCTGATTAGGGCGAGGCGATAAGCCTGCTGCAGAAGAACTTTCGTTTTTAATTCTCTAGTCTTCTTCTCTACTTTATCCTTCTCATCTTTATCTCTATTCTCATAGTATTGTGCAGTAGCCAATATCTGGGCTGAAGAAGAAACAGCCCATGAACTCTCAGAGTCCTTTAACTTATTAGAAAGTTCAGGAAGTAAATTAAAAGCGAACTTATCTACAAACAACCTCTGACCACCTTCTGTACTCATGTCCTGACCACTATGATCAATGAATGTTTCCTCAAACCTAGTGAAGAAATCAGACACACTCTCATCTTTCTTTTGTTTGCATGCTGCTAACTTGTCCCAATTCACCCGCAAAGGAGGCATCATAGTTTTCATTAAATTAATAATCCTACCAGGTAGTTCTGCAACTAACGGTTCAGGTTTGGCACCTCCTACCTGACGACCATCTGCAGCAGTAATGTTAACCCATGTATCTCCTAACTCTGGCGCGTGATCCTCATGACGGATCTTCGCCCACAAGGGTTGAGGAACTACATTACCCATCAACATATCTATGTCAGCTAAAGTCATAACACATGCATCAATTGTCTGAGACAACTCCTTGTAATAACCAGCAGGATTTTTACGGGAGTCAGGCAAGGTCTGCTTAAGAGCCGGGACCTCAGCTCTCTTCCAAGGGACATGCACCCACACTCGCTGATAATGAGCCGGTGCAGCCGCAATACCATGAGCGGCATCAGCCAAAACTTCTTCTCTCTATACAGGGGGAACCTCTCTCATAGGATACTGCTTCACTTTTCTCCTAACAGAAGGGTCAGGTTCGAACAATGACTGAGGTGGAAGTCTAGACCTAAAAGTGAGTAGTGTCTCTACCGCTTCCTCAACATCGGAACCCACTATCGTTCCTTTAGCAAATTCAGACTGAACATTAATCAATTCCAATGGAATTGAACCCAACTCATTATCTTCCCACTCCTGACGAAGGAAGGTACACATGACATCAAAAACATACCTTTGTTTTGGTGCCTCTCACTGTAGGAAGATATCCATAACCACTTGTGGACCGTACTTGGAGGCATTCGAAACCCATCTACGAGCAAGGAGATCTAACACTGCCCGCTCTTCGGGACCAGGAAGCTGACTACGTCTCTGCTTACGTTCAGAAACAGGGGTCATATTTAGTGACCCAAAGAGAGGAGACAAAAGACTAGTGACAGTCTCAGTCATTCGTTGCCAAGCAGAAGGAGAAGAAGTTGACATGAGGACAGGAGACAAAGTGTTTTGAGGCAAAAGAGACGTAGGGACAGAAATAAGAGAAGTCGAAGATAAAGGAGTGTAAGGCAAAGGAGTTTGAGGCAAGGCTGGTAACAAAGCTGGCGGCCCTGGAGGGGGCTGCGCCGCGGAAGGAAGAACCACCTGTGAAGCAACAGGTGGCGGAACAACAACAGGGGGTTGAACGACAACAAGGGGTGCAACAACTGGAGGTAACGGAAGTGCAGTAGCACCCTGCACATAAGGGGGTGGTAATCTCAGTTAAATGTGACATCAAAGGATCCTTTTCAGGGTCTTCAGTCACATTTGAAAGGGGAGGTGGCAAAGCCAGGTAACATTTGTCAATGGCCATGCAATGTTGTCTATCGGACACTTCAATCGCACGATCTTCTTCATCTTCCTTAAACTGCCTAGCAGCTTGCATTACCGACATATTACTTTCCTTCCTATCTCTCTTAGCTTGCTTAATTTCTCGCTGTTTGGCTTCCTTACTCCAAAGGCGGAAAGAGTCAAACATCGCCGGCCGGGCTTTCTTCTTAAATAGCGCAACTTCTAGGTTATCTAAAACATCTGATTCACAACTACCATGTTGGGGCCATCGTAAAACACCGTCTTTCCTTGTATAACGGACCCATACTTCATTATAGGTAATGGGACCCATACTATGCTTTGAATAGAGCTCATAAGTTGGAGTTCCAACCGGAGGTATCGGACATGAGTCCTCCAACCGGGAATCCTTATTACAACTACAACAAAACCATTTCCTAATTTTGCCAAAACCAGGAATCTTGAGCTCGCTAGTCTTGCTTCAAACTTCAAGGGGTTATCAAAAATGATACACTCGTAAATATACGAACCCCTCGGCTTCGACTATTGCAATAGCCGAATCAAAACCAAGAAACAAAACAAAGTCATGGGAGCGACCCACTTATACTTAACCAAAATGTCTGTCACGCCACCAGAAGACCGTCTAACGTCTCGCCTTACAAATCATCACAAGAGGGTCCAAGACAGTCAGGGCAGCAGTCCTTCGCAGCCGTCGGAAAGGGGAAGCCTCACAGAAAAAACCTTTGGTCCACGTCGACATGCAGGGGTCAATGAAGTGGCGGCCGTCCTCTAGATTTTCCTCACGGGGCTCCTCACAATCTTCGGGCTTGGACCAGTACCGCTGAAGTCGCCCTATGTTGGGCGCCAGTTGACGAACCGGGGTTTAACCCAGCGGCGTCAGGGACACGCCTAAGATCTTCGAGTTCACCTGTCTTGGTATTCAAAGAAACAGAATACTTCTGGATGGCGTCAGAGACCAAGTTTATTAGCTGCAGCTAGTAACAGTGATCCTAAAAATACATCATGGTGTAAATTCTCAGGAGACTGCTCATTTTACTAAGGCGAGACGTCTCCGTTTATACCCAATATTCACATTATAAATGTACACCCACTGCACAAAATTCTAGCCCATAAGATACATTTTCAAACAAAGTATCACATAGCAAAAACTCAATTTACAGTTTCCTAACCCAAAAGTTAATTATTAGGAATGTCCCAAATTCAATCTCCACAAGCCAGACAAACCTAAAATTGAAAGCATAACCCATGTAATGAAGAAACATAAAAAAAAACAGTAACAGATGCTGAACAAGATAAAGCACGTGCAAGGAAACTAAAAGGTTAACGATGTCCTGAACATTGATTGGCAATCTCAGATAAAGATCGATCAGGGAAATTGGCTTTGCGAGGTCAGTTTCAGGTGAAGAGGTCAGTTTCTTATAGTTCATTTCAGAGTCAAAAAGAAACCTAGTTAATGTATACATGAACTAAGAAGGCCAGGCCACTTCGTTCGCCAGGTTACCTTTACAGGCCTACGTGAGGGCAACACAAAATGGTGGCACAGAACAAAATGGAGTCAGACTCGAGAATTACAGAACCTCAGTATGTACCGTGCCACAAAGGAGTTGTACGGGTTAGGGTCCTGCACCACCCCATCTGTCTGACCGTATTCTGCCAGAGCTGTATCACTACTCTACTCGCTGGGGGTAAAATATCTGGGATTCTAGAGCTATAGAGGCTCTGGAGAAGGGGAGTCCCCTCCATTGCTGCGTGTTCTAGCGTAAAAGCTGGATTAGTTGGGGAGTTGTACCACCATTCGTTTATTATCAATATATGGGAGGCCACAAATTATGTATAGATATCTGCTGCCGCAATACCCCCACAGTACGTGGACTGTGCACAGGTGTGTAGCGCTACCCTGATCGCCCCTCCGTCCCAGAGAAATTTATTGTGTATGGCATTTACTTGTGCGAACCAGGATCACAGAATTTTATAAGGGAAGTTTTGTAGTCTGTAGAGAATTCTGGGTTGAGAAACCATCTTAAAGATGGCAGACCGTCCATATAGTGAGACTAGAAGGGAGGACCATATTGTTTTTTCGCTATTTAGACTCGTAAGTCGTGGGTTGATATTTTTTTCCTGTGAAATCTTAGGGCATGGCGACACAAAGATACCCAAATATTTAAAACTTCCCATCACGTGCGACAACTGCGTCGCTCAGGTGCCCCTTCCCTGGCTGCCGCATACTGGGAAAAGCACAGATTTAGCAGGGTTGGTGTGTAGACCAGTAGTTTCCCCAAACACTCTTAGGATTTGTAAGATATGGGGTCCCAAAAACCACAGGTCCGTCATATAGAAAAGGACGTCATCCCTGTATACCCCAATGCTGTGTGATCTTGACTGGGACCATAGTATAGCTGCTTGGCATCCCAACGCTGAGGCCATCGCTATGGCATTATGTACTCTTTGTATGTTGTGGCGAGTAGCCCAATGAGGCATAAAAACCGATTGGTCGGGGTGAATTAAGTCTGACACACATGTCCATAGGCGATCAGCCAGGACCTTCCCGAATAGTTTAGGCTCAAAGTTGATGAGAGAGATAGGGCGACCCGGTTTAAGAAATAAGACTATCTCCGCATGACGCCAATCTCTGGGTAATATACTTTGGTCTTGGGCACCATGTATGGCTGCCAGCAAGTGGGGGGCCTAATATGTGTATATTCGGCCTCAAGAACTCCATAGGGAATCCATTGGGTACCGGGGCCCGCCCTGGGCGTACAGCATGCAAGGCCCCGCTCAGCTCGTCTATGGTAATAGGGGACTCTAGTTGGTCTTGCAAGTGGTCTTTACTCGACTTATCACACCCATTGGTATATACGATGTTGCGATGCCTCCCAAATCTCTTTGGCTTTACCCATTAGATATTGCTGTATTGTTTGTTGCACTTGTAACAAGTTGCGCTGGAGCGAGGGGCTGGGGTCCCGGTCGAGTTGCATCGCCAGGGATCTCTGGCGGGACTCTGGGTCTGCCAGTTGTTCTTGTCGCGCACGTTTCTCTTTGGTGCGATAGCTAATTTCTGCTCCATGAATGGTGGGTTTTATGTCCTCCTATAAGATGCCCTGAGACGGGGCAGAAGCAACATTAATGTCTAGATATTTGGAAATAGCCGCATGCAGCATGTCTTGATAGTCCGGGTTTCGAAGGTGCCACGGGGACAATCGCCACCTGAAGGGTGGTCTATGGGAACAAGTATGGAATCTAAGAGTAATCAGGGAATGATCCGAGAGCCCTCTGGGGAGGTGGGTGACTTGTGAAAACCTATGGAGAAATATGCGAGGTGTAAAGAAGTGATCTAATCGGGACTGTGAACCATTTACCGCAGACATAAATGTGTAGCTGCATTTTGTGGGGTGGTATTCACACCAGACATCTGCCCAGCCTAAAGTGGACGCCAACAAACTCAGTTTAGAAGGACCCACTGGCGGGTGGTGGTCCTTACTGCGCTGTCTATCTACTGGACCCATGGTGTCATTCCAGTCCCCGCCCAGGAGGGTTAGGCCCTCCAGCAGTTCCAAATCCTGGCAAGCGTGTCAACAAAGGTCGCCCCCAGTGGAGGGGGAGCGTAAACACTACCTATGGTGACATGTTCACCATAAAGTGTACCCCTGACAATAGCAAATCTGCCCCCTGGATCTATCCAATGGTTTGTGTGCTGGAAAGGGACACTTCGATGTATCAAAATGTCTGCTCCTCGTGACCCCTAGTGAATCCTGCGTGGTATATATAATGGTACCCTTATCTATCCAGACATGGGGTGTTTGTACCAAGAAGATGAGTTTCTTGTAGGAGTAGAATGACGGCCCCATATTTTTTGACCTGGCATAAAACTGCACTCCGTTTAATTTTATTGAAAAGACCTCTGACATTCCAAAAAGCCACCGTAAGGTCCCCAAGGGGGGCTGTAGCAGTCTGTACCATCATCCCGTATCTATGAAGGCACTGTAAGGATAGCGTTGGAATCTAGATATGAAGTCTGCATGTAAAACAACAATGAAACTGGGTTCCCCGAGTATCCCCCAACCCCCTCCTGACACTGCTGGAAACTAGGAGCATCTGTCGTGGTGTAGGGCACAACAGGTCCCCAACAGGGGGAACCCGGGCCCCCACGCCATCAATACCCAACCCACCCACAAAACATTAACGAGGAGAGATAGGAATGTCTGCCTGGCCACCCTATGGCTGGGCATCCACGCGCATTCAGAGGACAATGAAGAACAGGATAGTCCCAGTAAAGAGCGACCCACGCCTAACATGATTTGCCGCTAGATGTATTACTGGATGAATCAGAAAGTGCTTTCTGGACTGGAGGATCGTCTGTCTGATCCGGATCTATGGAGTCTCATTGATTTGGTCCTGCGAGGTTTGTTCTGTTGCGAGCCCCGGGAGAAGTCTGATTCCTGCAGCAGTGGCGTTTGTGTCTTGAGGTGAGTGTGTTTGTCTGTCCTTGCGAAAACTGCTTCCCGTGTGTCAAAGAAGAATGAGTTGGAATTGATTATGACTTGCATCCTAGCTTGGTATAAAACATATATTGAAGTTTCGTAACCTTAGCTTCGCTGCAATGAAGGACTGGCGTTGCTGTTGGACCAGGCACGTGTAGTTAGGAAAGATCATTAAGGGCCTTGAATCGGTTTAGAACTTCTCTTTATGTGTCCCGGCAAACTGTAAGACAGCATCACGGTCTGCATAGTTCAGTAACTTTGCGATCATCTGTCTAGGATTCTCGCCCGGGAGTCGTTTCATAGTCAGCGCCCGGTGAGCCCGCTCCACGACAAAACATGTGGATCACAATTCCTTCGGCAAAAGATCTGTGAGCCATTGGGCAATAAAGTGGGTCATGGAGGATCCTTCACATCCCTTCGGCAGGCCCACGAAACGCAGGTTATTGCGCCATACGCGACCTTCTCCGTCTTCTACTCTCGAGGCTAGCTCCTGCGAGACCACCATTAGTGTATTGACTTTTTTCTGGAGGGTGGTAACCGAATTTTCCACCGTCAATACCTACCCCTCTGCCTCTGTGATGCGGTTGGGAGAAAGTGGCTCTATATATACTGGACCAGAATGAGGTACAGTGTGTATAGACTCCACAAACACCAGAGGTATAACAGAGGTTATAGTCAGGACTGACCTTACTCTCAAAAGGGGTAGCTTGGTCGAGCAGTAAGGCAGTACCAGAGGACAGTGTAAAGCATTTGTTGTACACACTCAGTCAGCAAAGGATTTCACACACCCAAGGACTGAAATCAAGGCCAATTGTTTTTGTATCAAAAAGATAAAGGGCCAGATGTAAGTAATCCAGATTTACCGATTCTATAATACCAAATTTTACCGATTCGGTATTTTAGAATTGGTAAATGGGATGTAGGTATTCATTCGGTAAGTATTACTGAATCGGTAAGATTCGGTAAATACCGAATGGGTATTTACCGATTCGGTAATTCCCATTCATTCCTATGGGCCTAGAGGCCCATAGAAAGGAATGAATGTGAATTACCGAATCCGTAAATACCGATTCGGTAAAAGGGGGAACACATTGAAGGGTGGCAGGGTGTCACTTTGACACCCGGTTGCACCCCTAAATAGTGTATGGGTGCACATGTGGCACACATACATGCCCTAAGGGCATGTATGTCTGACACATGGCACTGTAATAATTTGCAAAAAATTGCTTCTTTTGGGGTTTCCGATATTTACCACCAACTTGTAGTTGGTGGTAAATAACGAATCCTAAAATGGGAAAAGCACTCATTTGAGTGCTCCCTACTTTAAGGATTTGGTAATTTACCGAATCGGTATTAGGAATTCGGTAATTTACTGATTCCTTAAATTACCGATTCGGTAAATTACCGAACCCTAACATTAGGCCCCTACATCTGAAAAGCCTAATACCGGTCGATAACGGCCGAAATTCGGTAATTTTGTCCGTTACCGACCGGTATTAGGCTACCTACATCTGGCCCATAGGTGTTTAATTTTTAGAACCAACAGGCATAAAAATATACTTTTCTCGATATGAGTACTCTCATATAATTACTTTGCAAAGAGGCAATGAACTTTGTGAACACAATAGGTTCAGCGGTTGAAGTAGGCAACACAATTCTAAACACACTAAAGCATTGAATTCAATGGATTTTCAACATATAAATACAGCTGATTACTTTGTCGATTACTTTGGTAGTTCCAGGACTGGATTCTAGATTCAGTCCTGGGGTCTAAGCTGAAACCAATTTAGTAAAAATTTTTAAGTTATTACAGTGATTTTTCAGAAATATAAAGCTGTTTTAAAAGTTCACACTTATAAAAGTTTCAATGAAAAACTGTCAATGTTATCCAATGGGAGAAAATTCAGGTTACAGGTAAAGTACGAACTCCTTACTTTTGTAATCCAGTACTGGGTTCCTAGGTCCAGCACTGTGGTCTCAACTAAAAACAGGTAGGTAATTGCGTTTCAGTATTTCGTATGATTTTTAAAGAATATTTCAAGTTTTCAAAAGTAGACAGAAGAAATTTCATAGAAAAACAGACAACAGATTCCTATGGAGAAAATACAGATTGCTAGTAAACCCGGCAAGTATTACTTTTACGATTCAGTACTGGGCTACAAGGTACAGTACTGGCTTCTCTCCTGATCACAGGTGAGTACTTCGGAATTCGGAATTCGGGTGATTTTATATGAATATTGTTAGGGCAAAGGGGGAAGTAGGATAGGGCAAAGGTGGCACAGCCAGCGACTCTCGGGCGGCTGGGTGCAGGGTGCTTTTGAGCCGTCGGGCGCTCAATGTTATCCAACGGGAAAGGTCAAAAAGGAACAAAGGTTGCAGGCTCGGGGACGGAGACTCTCCAGGGGCGACCAGCACTTTGAGAGGTAAGTTGGGATCTTGGCGCACAGGTAGGTACCCCAAAAGGGAGGCACAGGGAGCTGTACGGCGCCGGGTGCAGGGGTGTCTTTGGGTGTCGGAAAAGCTTACCCTCAGCTGGTTGGGGTGGCCCCTGGTTCTGAGTCTGCAGGCGTCATCTGGTTCGTAGAGGAGGGTCTTTGGGCACTGGACTTCGGGTCCCAGTCATCAGGGGAACGTCCTCGTGGTCTTGGTTCACTCGGGGCACGGCGGGTGCAGAGTGGGCTGGTTCGGAGCTTCCTGGCTGGCACCAGGGGGTTTGTTGCAGCAGAGCCTTTGCTGATGGGAGTCCCAAACTTGAGGAGGGGCAAGGGAGGCAGGTCCTCTGGGTGTCCCAAGGTTGCTGTCGGCAGGAGTCGCCGGGCATAGGCAGGAGCAGGTTCCAGGGTCGACAGGCCGGTAAGGCTGGGGCCAAGTGAGTTGTTGTCGTCCTGTTGTTAGCAGCTGCGCAGCGGGACCTCTTCCTCTTGATCTTCTTTCTTCTTTTCTTATCAGGATCTGAGTAAGGAAGGTTCAGGGAGCCCCTAAATACTGAATTTATGGGCGTTACAGGTAGGGCAAGGGCAGGGACCAATAGGTCCCTGTCCTGGGGTGGGTACACCCCCTAGCCTGCTCCTCTCCTGTGGGAGGGGGGCAGGAGCCTAGCTGTGATTGGGCAGGGCTCCCCATCTTTAAGATGGCCGGAGCCCGGGGTCGTGCTTCACCCCGTCTCAACCACCTGAGGGGTGGGGTTGGCACAAGCTGGCACACCCCCCTTCCTGATGTAGTTTTTCCAGCCAGAGTGGGGGTCAGAACTGGTGGGGGCCAGTTGCTGGGTACAGCAAATTGTCTGGAGAAGCTCACATAGGCGGCATGCCTTTGAAGCGTCCCCTGCCCATCCTGGGGGAGAGACCAAGCACCTCACCCAGGATGTGCATTGTTGCAGGCCCAGGAGAGCGGAGGGCTGTCCACCAAGGGGTCCAGCAACATGTCTGCTATGTGGCAGCCTCTGCAGCCACTCAGCTCAGACGTGGATTGTAGGTTAGGTTTTCAGGGGGCATCTCTAAGATGCCCTCTGGTGCATTTTACATTAAATCCCACATTGGCATCAGTGTGGGTTTAATGTGCTGAGAAGTTTGGTACCAAACTTGTCAGTCTTCAGTGTAGCCATTATGGTGCTGTGGAGTTCGTAATGACAACATCCCAGCACCATATACTCTTAATGACATCACTGCACTTACAGTGCCCAGGAATGACCCTGGGTACTGTAGGGGCACAGGGCTCATGCACCTGTGCCCACACCTCTGGCATAGGGCACCCAGCTAGAGGGGTGACTGAAGTATGCCAGGGCAGTGGGTTCTGTGGGCATGGCACACCGGGATGTGTGCCATGTCGAATCCTTGTTTAGTTATGTACTTAGACACTCAGCCTGCAGAGGCATTGTGTGGGTGTCAGGGTACAGGGCCTCTGAGGGTGGCACAATCAGTGCTGCAGTCCTCAGGGGTCTTCTCTGGTCACCATGCCCTGGGTACCTAGGGTACCATTTACTAGGGGCTGATAGGTGGCCAGAGATGCCAATTGGGTTTTAGTTTCAACACAGTTTTAGGGAAGGAACACAGGCCCTGGGTACCTGGTTGGCAGGAACCCAGGGTACACTCAGTCAAAGCACATCAGCAGTTCATAAAAAAGTGGGGGCATACCAATCCAAGAAAGATAGCACTTTCTCACACAACACCCTCCCCCCCCGCCTCCCCAAACGAAAGGTGATGAGACTAACCTTGCCCTAGGGAGCCTTCATTGTCTAAGTGGAAGAACCTGGAAGGTCCATCTGCATTGGCATGGGCAGTCGGTGTCCCACTTCAAAGTCCATACCGTGTAGGGAAATGGACCATCTCAATAGTTTTGGATTTTCCCCTTTCATCTGCGTTAGCCATCTGAGAGGTCTGTGGTCAGTTTGAACCAGGAAGTGAGTTCCAAACAAGTAGGGCCTCAACTTCTTCAGGGTCCAAACCACAGCAAAGGCCTCCCTCTCAATGGTACTCCAACGCTGCTCTCTGGGGAGTAGTCTCCTGCTTATAAAAGCAACAGGTTGGTCTTGGCCTTCCTCATTGATTTGGGAGAGGACTGCTCCTATCCCCAGCTCTGAGGCATCAATCTGCACTATGAACTGCTTGGAGTAGTCTGGTGCTTTCAGAATGGGTGCTGAGCACATTGCTTCTTTCAGGGTGTCAAAAGCCTTTTGGCAGCTAACAGTCTAGTTTACTTGCTTGGGTATTTTATTGGATGTGAGTTCTGTGAGGGGAGTCACAATGGACCCATATCCCTTCACAAATTTCCTGTAGTATCCAGTCAAGCCAAGGAATGCCCTGATTTGGGTCTGGGTGGTTGGATCTGCTCAGTCCATGATGCTCTGGATCTTGGGCTGTAGGGGTTGGGCCTGGCCTCCACCAACAAGGTGGCCCAAGTACACCACAGTGCCCTGCCCTATCTGGCATTTGGATGCCTTGATAGTCAGTCCTGCAGATTGCAGGTCTTGTAGAACATTCCCAAGGTGGATCAGGTGATCCTGCAAGGTGGAGCTAAAGACAGCAACATCATCAAGATAAGCTGCACTAAAGGACTCAAATCCAGTCAGGACTTGGTTCACCAACCTCTGGAAGGTGGCAGGGGCATTATTTAACCCGAAAGGCATTACAGTGAACTGATAGTGCCCATCAGGGGTGGAGAATGCTGTATTTTCCTTGGCTCCTGGGGCCATGCCAATCTGCCAGTACCCTGCAGTTAAATCCAAGGTACTGAGGAATTCGGCTGCCCCTAGCTTGTCTATCAACTCATCTCTTCTTGGAATGGGGTGAGCAACTGTCTTGGTGACAGAGCTGAGCCCTCTATAGTCCACACAGAACCTCATCTCTCTCTTTCCACCCTGTTGATGAGGTTTCGGGACCAGAACCACTGGGCTAGCCCAGGGGCCCTCAAAGAGTTTAATGACCCCTAGCTCCAGCATCTTGCTGACTTCAGCTTTGATGCTTTCCTTGACTTGGTCTGATTGTCGATAGATTTTGTTTTTGACAGGGTTAATGTCACCAGTGTCTACATCATGGGTACACCAGCTGGTCAGACCAGGGGTCAAGGAAAAGAGGCTAGCAAACTGTTGCAAGACTTGCTTGCAATCAGTCTGCTGTTGGGGAGAGAGGGTGTCTGAAAAGACTACTCCATCCACTGACCCATCTTTTGGTCTGGAAGAGAGGAGAACAGGGGGAGGTTCACTCTCTGCTTCCTGTTCCTCATCAGTCACCATCAGCATGGTGAGGTCAGCCCTGTCATTGTAGAGTTTAAGATGGTTCACATGGATAACCCTTTTGGGTGTCCTGCTGGTGCCCAGGTCCACTAAGTAAGTGACCTCACTCTTTTTCTCCAGGATAGGGTAAGGGCCACTCCATCTGTCTTGGAGAGCCCTTGGTGCCACCGGCTCCAAAACCTACACCTGTTGTCCTGGTTGAAATTCAACCATGGCAGCTTTTTGGTCATACCAGTACTTCTGCAGCTCCTGGCTGGCCTCAAGATTCTTGGATGCCTTGTCCATATACTCAGCCATTCTGGACCAAGCACATAGTCCACAATGTCTTGTTTGGGTTCTTGGAGAGGCCTCTCCCAACCCTCTTTCACAATACAAAGTGATCCCCTTACAGGGTGGCCAAACAGAAGCTCAAAGGGTGAACCCCCCCACTCCTTTCTGAGGCACTTCCCTATAAGCGAAAAGCAGGCAAGGCAATAGGACATCCCATCTCCTTTTGAGTTTTTCAGGGAGTCCCATGATCATACCTTTCAATGTCTTGCTGAACCTTTCAACAAGACCATTGGTTTGTGGGTGGTATGGGGTAGTAAACTTGTACTGCACCCCACACTCCTTCCACATGTGTTTCAGGTAAGCATACATGAAGTTGGAACCTCTGTCTGAAATCACCTCCTTAGGAAACCCTACCCTGGTGAAGACACCCAGGAGGGCCTTGGCAACTGCAAGAGCTGTAGTAACCCTAAGGGGAATTCCCTCAGGGTACCTAGTAGCATGATCCACTCCTATTAGAATGAATGTGTACCCTGAGGGTGTGGGAGGTTCAAGTGGACCCACAATGGCCACACCTACCCTTTCAAAGGGTATCCCCACCACTGGCAGTGGTATCAAGGGGGCCTTTGGTTTGCCACCTGTCTTGCCACTGGCCTGACAGATATCACAGGAGCTCACAAACTCCTTCACTTTTTGGTTAATCTGGGGCCAGTAGAAGTGGCTAACTAGCCATTCCCAAGTTTTGGTCTGCCCCAGATGTCCAGCTAGGGGGATGTCATGAGCTAAAGTTAGGAGGAATTCCCTGTACTTCTGTGGCACTACCGCCATCCCGGTGGCTCCAGGATTGTGGTTTCTTGCCCCAGCATACAGTAATCCCTCTTCCCAATAAGCTCTGTAGGTACCACTGACATCTCCCTGGGCTTCTGAAACTTTCTTGCTGCCTCAGGCTTTCAAGAGTGGGGTTGTCTCGCTGACCTTGGCACAGCTCTTCCCTAGTGGGTCCCCCTGGGCCCAGGAGTCCAACCTGGTAAGGCTCAAGCTCCATGGGCTCAGTTCTCTCTAGGGTTTCCAAGTCCTCTTCCTGAGGAGAGGGGTCCTGAGAGGCTTGCTGTGTAGAAGCTGGCCCCCGAGTCTTCTTGCTTTTTCTCTTGGTTGGTTGGGCCATACTTTCAGGCTCCAAACCTACTTGTTCACCCTGCACCAGTGTAGGGATACCCAGCATGGCTGCATGGGTTACTTGCTCAACCTCAGCCCAGGCTGAGGTTTCCAGGTAATTTCCAAGCAGACAGTCATCTGGCAATTGTGGAGAGACCACTACCAGTTTCAGGCCAGTAACCTCCCCCCAACCTAATGTCTGTAGGATCATAAGATTGTTCTTTATCCTTATTATTGGTATTGCTGCCACCAGAGATGGGGGCTAAGCCCATCTCCTTTCTTTCTTTTTCCAGAGCCAGGAGTCTGCTCTCTAGGTCCAATCTCTTGGCCAACTTTGCTAAGAAGTTGTCCTCTTCATTGGGGCTCTCCCCAATGTGTTCTCTGGGGCCCAGTCCTCTTGTGTGGTTTCCAGGCTCCCAGAGGCTGACTCTTGGAGTTAAGGGTATGGGGACCCTTCCTTCCCTAGGGATGGTGGGAGGATTATTATTCCTCTGGCTGGGTGTCATCCTGTTCCGATGGGTGGCCTTTTGCATACTCAGCCAGGGGCTCCTGGAGCCCTTGTTTGGTTGGATGCAGGCCCACGACTATTCTTTTAACTTTGCATAGGGACCTCAATTCCTTGAAATCCAAGTGCAAGTAAGGTGTGAGGTCGAGCTCCTCAACCAGGTCCATGTTATCACCACTAATAGCTAGGTTCTGTTGAGACATTCTAACCTGACAGTTCTAACCCTCTACCCTAACTATAGTGACTTTTATTTTTGTAAAATTCTAATGGGACTTAAGCAAGGCCCTACCAGACCTTTAGTATTTTGGAAAAACCAATTTCAGAATTCTAAAGGCAATTTATGAGTTCTGTCGTGTGATCAGATGGTAACCAAGTAGTCGAACAAATGCAAGTTTGTATCCCACCGCTGCCACCTATGTGAGAAAGTGGCTCTATATATACTGGACCAGAATGAGGTACAGTGTGTATAGAGTCCACAAACCCCAGAGGTATAACAGAGGTTAAAGTCAGAACTGACCTTACTCTCAAAAGGGGTAGCTTGGTCGAGCAGTAAGGTAGTACCAGAGGACAGTGTAAAGCATTTGTTGTACACACTCAGTCAGCAAAGGATCTCACACACTCAAGGACTGAACTCCAGGCCAATTGTTTTTATATCAAAAAGATATGGGGGGCATATTACCAAGCTTAAGCGAAAAATATCGCTAAGCTTGGTTAGCGGCTACATTTACATCGCCGTGCTGCGCCTATTTTTATCGCTTAGGAGCCTTGCTATTATCAAGGTTTATCTCCTAAGCGATAAAAATCGGCCGAAATGCATGAATATCGCTGAAAAGTCAGCGATATTCATGCATTATCGAGCAAATGCTCTTAGCCATGTTTTCCACCTACCATTGGTTAACATGGCTAAGAACTGCTCTGGGCAGGCGTTAGCTTTTGGAGATAATCGCGCTTAGCGCGATTATTTCCAAAAATTGGTAATAGGAGTTAGCGATCTTAGCGACTGTTTCCAGTCGCTAACATCTTGGCACGCCCACTTTGCATGTCATTAGCGATAATTATGGCTGACATGCAAAGTGGGCCCCCAGAAGCTCGCTATCTCCTTCTAGCTGTCGCTAACTGGTGTTAGCGACAGCTAGGTAATAGGGCGATTAAATTATCGCCGCTTTAGCGGGAAAAATTCCCGCTAAAGCGGAGATAAGGCCCTTGGTAATATGCCCCACAGTTGTTTTATTTTTAGAACCCACAGGCATAAAAATATACTTTTCTCGATATGAGTATTCTCATGTAATTACTTTGCAAAGAGGCAATGAATTTTGTGAGCACAATAGGTACAGGGGTTGCAGTAGGCAACACAATGCTAAACACACTATAGCATTGAATTCAATGGGTTTTCAACATATAAATACAGTTGATTACTTTGTCGATTACTTTGGTAGTTCCAGGACTGGATTCTAGATTCTGTCCTGGGGTCTATGCTGAAACCAATTTAGTAAAAACGTTTTAGTTATTGCAGTGATTTTTCAGAAATATAAAGCTGTTTTAAAAGTTCACACTTAGAAACTTTTCAATGAAAATCTAGCAATGTTATCCAATAGGAGAAAATTCAGGTTACAGGTAAAGTACGAACTCGTTACTTTTGTAATCCAGTACTGGGTTCCTAGTTCCAGCACTGGGGGCTCAACTTAAAACAGGTAGGTAATTGCGTTTCAGTATTTTGTATGATTTCTAAAGAATATTTCAAGTTTTCAAAAGTAGACACAGAAGAAATTTCATAGAAAAACAGACAGTGGATTCCTATGGAGAAAATACAGATTGCTCGTAAACCCGGCAAGGATTACTTTTACGATTCAGTACTGGGCTACAAGGTACAGTACTGGCTTCTCTCCTGATAACAGGTGAGTACTTCGGAATTCGGAATTTGGGTGATTTTATATGAATATTGTTAGTTTCCAAAACTTCACACTTTGAAGATTTTTTGAGTCAAGCCTGTCAATGTTATTCAATGGCAGGTAAGTGAGTTACCGGTTTCCAGGTGAGTTCTCGACTGGCAAAGATATTGTTCTAGGCATAGACACAGGGGTCTCCTAGGGTCAGGTAGGTACAGTTGGTTCACCCGCAGCGGCACAGGGGCGGCCGGGTGCAGAGGTAGTTAGGCCCAATGTTATCCAATGCAGGTCAGGGGGCCACCGGTTGGTGGCTGCTGGCTAGCAGGCCGCTCGGCTGTGGGAGCTGGGCTCCTGGTCACTTGCTCAGGGCAAAGGGGGAAGTAGGATAGGGCAAAGGTGGCCCAGCCAGCGACACTCGGGCGGCTGGGTGCAGGGTGCTTTTGAGCCGTCGGGCGCTCAATGTTATCCAATGGGAAAGGTCAACAGGGAACAAAGGTTGCAGGTTCGGGGACGGAGACTCTCCAGGGGCGACCAGCACTTCGAGAGGTAAGTTGGGATCTTGGAGCACAGGTAGGTACCCCAAAGGGAGGCACAGGGAGCTGTAGGGCGCCGGGTGCAAGGGTGTCGGAAAAGCTTACCCTCAGCTGGTCATGGTTGGGGTGACCTCTGGTTCTGAGTCTGCAGGCGTTGTCTGGTTCGTCGAGGAGGGTCTTTGGGCACTGGACTTTGGGTCCCAGTCGCCGGGAGGACGTCCTCGTGGTCTTGGTTCATTCGGGCATGGGCCGGGCTCGGCGGGTGCAGAGTGGGCTGGTTCGGAGCTTCCTGGCTGGCACCAGAGGGTTGTTGCAGCAGAGCCTCTGCTGATGGGAGTCCCAATCTTGAGGAGGGTCAAGGCAGGCAGGTCCTCTGGGTGTCCCAAGGTTGGTGTCTGCAGGAGTCGCCGGGGATAGGCAGGAGCAGGTTCCAGGGTCAATAGGCCGGTAGGGCTGGGGCCAAGTCAGTTGTTGTCGTCCTGTTGTTAGCAGCTGCGCGGCGGGTTCGCCTTCCTCTTGATCTTCTTTCTTCTTTTCTTATCGGGATCACCTCGCTCAGGATGTGCTTTGTTGCAGGCCCAGGAGAGCGGGGGGCTCTCCACCCAGGGGTCCAGCAACATGTCTGCTGTATGGCAGCCTCTGCAGCCACTCAGCCCAGACGTGGATTGTGGGTTAGGTTTTCAGGGGGCATCTCTAAGATGCCCTCTGGTGCATTTTACATTAAATCCCACATCAGTGCGGGTTTAATGTGCTGAGAAGTTTGGTACCATTATGGTGCTGTGGAGTTCGTAATGACAATCTCCCAGCACCATATACTCTTAATGACATCACTGCACTTCCAGTGCCCAGGAATGGCCCTGGGTACTGTAGGGGCACAGGGCTCATGCACCTGTGCCCACACCTCTGGCATAGGGCACCCAGCTAGAGGGGTGACTAAAGTATGCCAGGGCAGTGGGTTCTGTGGGCATGGCACACCGAGATGTGTGCCATGTCGACTCCTTGTTTAGTTTTGTACTTAGACACTCAGCCTGCAAAGGCAGTGTGTGGGTGTCAGGGTACAGGGCCTCTGAGGGTGGCACAATCAGTGCTGCAGTCCTCAGGGGTCTTCTCTGGTCACCATGCCCTGTGTACCTAGGGTACCATTTACTAGGGGCTGATAGGTGGCCAAAGATGCCAATTGGGTTTTAGTTTCAACACAGTTTTAGGGAAGGAACACAGGCCCTGTGTAACTGGTTGTCAGGAACCCAGGGCACACTCAGTCAAAGCACATCAGCAGTTCAGAAAAAAATGGGGGCATACCAATGCAAGAAAGATGGCACTTTCTCACAGTGGTCAACTGCTTTTATAAGATCCAGGCGTAGGAACGAGACCTCTGACCCCACTGCGCTAATTTTGGCATCCAACGTATCTCTTGCGTCACAGTTCGCCGCTAGGAGGGCCGCATTGTCTTGTACTATGCCCGCCTCATTGCCTCCGGTGGCACCCCCGGCAGGTGTAGTAAAGTGATCCAGGGTGCCCTGCTTGGGGTCAGCTCCGCCAGGTTGGTCCCTGCCCATAACGATTGACTGAGGGGAGTAGGCGCAGGGTTCCTCTGAAGGTTCAAATGTAAGCTTTGTGTCCATGCCGGTGCAGGGGGGCACAGCTTCATCCAAGAACGGCTGGAAGGACTGTGCCAAGCTCACAGCGTGGAAGCACCATCTGCGGGGCCTCACGGATTCAGGCATGTCCTGAGCCAAAAGCCGCACCAAGCCTAGCTCAGCTGTGCCCCAGTCGATCAAGGGGTATAACGCTTTAATTTATTTTTTGACTGATTTGTAAGTTGTATATCTGCGAGGGCAATCCAGCACACAAGGAGTGCGTTGGTTGCCGGTCAGTAGTTTGCAATTGGCTATTAGACTGTCTGCTTCACACGAAAGACCGCAGCGAAAACCCTGAGTCTTTTCAGGTGAGGGGAGGGCTGGGTCGACCACTCATGTGTGACATGTTTGCCAGAACACAGGAGACCACTGGAAGCACTAAGACAAGGGAAGTTATGACAAATCTAATGCTCTACTGATATCACAGACTACAAAAACACTCCCCAGGTGGGAGTAAACCCAAATCAACAGCTGTTGCAGTGGATGTGGGGGCACAGGAACACTTACACACATGGGCCCAGATTTACTAACACTTCAAATCGGGTTTTCCATTATTTCATAATGCAAGCCTTTCATAAAGCATTGTAGTGCAATATACTTTCAGGATCTGTGTTGGAAAGCTAGCCAAAGTAACACAAATTAGCACTATGTGCTGCTTGGCACTGCTTTACATCAAGGAATCATTCCATGGGTGATATTTAGGTTTTCCAGTGCAACCCCCCGTGTGTTCTGATGCAAATCCCTATATACTAAAAGTTGTAGGGAGGGATTTTGCCAAGACTTTACATCTCCTCAAAACCAGCGTAATGGAGAAGAACTGTTTTATTTCTCTTTGCTTTCAAATGTTAGATGTGTTCTGCATTGTACAGCACATACACAAAGTGGAAAGAGTATTAAAACATAGTTTTTGCACTAAATCGCTCTCCTTTCAGGACAGAATCTATGTCTTGACATAACGCACTATGGTGCAAGGATGAGTGCGTTGGCGCATGCAGTAAGGTGCGCCAGTGCTTGGTGAGAGAAAAACAGCATCATATCTTAATAGAACTGGTGCTGTTTTTTACAATCTACTTTATACCACACAGATAAGTTCCTACAAGGGACCTAACCGCTCCCATGTTATAGCGTGGGGGGCATGGAGTACTCTCTTTCCGTTTCTTTGACTTGTGAGGTCATATTTATTTACTCCATTATATCAACAGTAATTATACTTTAAAATATGGCCATACACAAAGCATACTTAGAGTCTGATTCACAAAGGTAAATTTACACTTTTGTGTAAGTTTACTATTGCTTTGTATTCGCAAAGGTATTTTACTGGTAGCATCTTTACGACTGTGGAATCTCCGCACATAAAACTTAAGGACTCCTAAATGCCTTCTGTGAAAACCGAAAGCCTTAAAGTTAGGATTTTTCTCAGTTTAGGAGTCCTAAAGTTAGGACTCCTAACTTTACTACTCCTAAATTGAGAAAAATCCTAACTTTAAGACTTTCGGTATTCGCAGAAGGCATTTAGGGGTCCTAAAGTTAGGACTCCTATCTTTACTACTCCTAAACTGAGAAAAATCCTAACTTTAAGACTTTCGGTATTCACAGAAGGCATTTAGGAGTCCTAAAGTTAGGACTCCTAACTTCTGTGAATACCGAAATGAGTAAGTGCCTTCTGTGAATACCAAAATGAGTAAGTGCCTTCTGCGAATACGAAAATGGTAGTAAGTTTAGGATTTTGTCTGAAGTTAGTTCTGTGAATCGGGCCCCGCTTCTGCATAATTTGGTTTTCCTCTGCCGCATAATTCGACTGGCCCAGAATATAAGTCTCGGAACCCAAACTCGGTGCCGATGTCAACCTCCTGCAACTATTAGCACAAATTAAGCACTGACGGTGTCCTGTATTTTCCGCAATGGGGCACTTGGTACGTAAATAGTTAATGCTGTACAATAATTGAGCATATCATTAGTCAAAGGCCATCAACTCTCACTGTATTTATCTTTGTTAGTATCAAGTTACAATGCATTGCACTAATGCCGAGCCTTATAAACTAATGGCTGAGGAAGCAAGGTGTACCTTTTCTTTCTAATTCCCATCACTTCCTGTGTTTTTGTATTAGAGTTCTTTTAATACATATTACAATACATATTCCGTGATATTACCAAACTGCATTTCTCTTTGCTTCGAAAGTTTGCAAGTGGTAAAAATGGAACTGGCAGATATTTTTTTATTATGCCGTAAGCAACGTTCTACAAAGATGGCTATTGGCCATTGGATGTATTTTGGAGATTATGCTATATTTGACCTAAGCCAAAGTGATTTTCAATACATGAAAAGCTCTGCTTTTCCTATGGAACACAACTGTGCTATAATATTGGTGATTGCCACACCGATTCTGGTTAATTGACAAGCCTTGGTAATTCTCGTTTAGAAGAGGATCATTGTTTTCCTAGCCTTCCATGAAGCCACTTGTCTTTTTTTCTCCTTGCTGTCCTTGGAGTTTCTACAAAGGCCATTTCTGAGCCAATCACATTTGGACCCAATGTTAGCTTCTATTTTTAACCTTACCTCATTGTTTGCTTGTGACCCATTAACCCCCGCCTCTGAGTCCCATTGTCGCAAATTGCAGTGCACTTTGCCCCCCCCCCCGAGGGAACGAATCACAAAGCTTGTCCATGCAAGTCAGACTTGTATATGGAAAGTATCCCAAACTTTCATGCACGGAGGCATTTTATGAATGTGTAAATTGTGCTACTCCTACCGATTTTCTTTGTAAGCAGAAGTGCAATACATCTTGGATTTACTGCTTTTATGAAAATTGGGATACACAGTCCCTGGAGTTATATTTTACTGCTTAGTTATTTTTTCCTTTCTGTTAAATTAAAGCGTCCTTGACCCTGATCGGGTCAGAAGTAATGTACGTGCAAACTTTTGAAAGGGGTTTTTAAAATATCAAGACAGTCATATTGTTAAAAACCGACATTTTAAGAGAGGTTGAGCTACCACCGCTCCTCATAATTCAAATAGTTGATGTATATGGTGACACAGAGCCTTCAATTCCAGGTCTCACACAGCTTGGACAGTCCCACAGCACTCGCATTTGGGAGCAGAGGAATCCCCCTTGAAACATGGAATGCTTCCTGAGGCCAGGGCATCACATAGCAAAGCTAATCTGAGTTGCCGTGGTTAGCAAAAAAACACCAATGGACAGGGACGCCGCCCAAGTAATTATCAGTGACTGAGATTAATTCAAGCATTCCATCCGTCACTTTTTTTTTACTCTTCCTTGTGACATCCTAAGTGTGACAGGTATGCACAGATGTGGGTCCTGTGCATTCCATCCATCACTTTCTTATATTCTTTAATTTGATGCCCTAAGTGCGTCAGGGATGCATGATATGAGTAACTGCCAGTGGCTGAGATTAACGCAAACGTTCCAGCCATCACTTTTTTTATTCTTCCTTTTCTGGGCTAATCAGCAGTGCTTCTCTTTCCTTGGGCAGTCAACTCCCGTGGGTCCAACCATGCTTATTCCCCTTCTTAGAAGGTCAGGCAGACTCCCAGGGCACAGGCATACCCACATCTTTTCCAGCAAGAAGGGCAGACTTCAGCTGATGGGCCCTCACCTTTGGGAGACTGGCTGTCTGATGGACAACAGCCCTAGATCTCAGCAGTTCTTTGCAGAACATTCCCTTCCATAGATCCTGAAGAACTTGGATCTGGACACAAGTTAGGTTGTTTGGGTCCCACTTTTATACCCACTTCCCCTTCAGGGAATGTTCATCCCACTGTTAATACTCACTAACTGGTTTTGAGTGGTTCATTTTCATTATTTATGCACCACAGACACAGTTTTGTAAAAGGTGATGGCTTTGTAGCATGTAGTGAGGATTCTGGACAAGACAGGAGTACCCAAAACATGAGCATAATGATGTGTGAAACCTCCATACCTGGCTGCCATCCGCCTTCCTGAAGTAGAACTCAGGTAGAGACAAAAGGGGCAGGCTCTGCCTTTCCATGACTCTACTAACAGAAAATGCAGATGTATTCCTGTCCAAGGAGCAGTAATGCAAATGGCAGTGCCTAGGAAGCACTAATCAGCCCCACGCTAAAAAGATTACCATAGAATTTCTAAAGACAATTCTATTGCTGTCCTACCATAATTCAGTGACCAGGGCTTCACCCTGAAGGGGAAGTGGGTATATAAGTAGGACCCAAACAACCTAACTTGTGTGCAAATCCAAGCTCAGGAGTTCAGGTAATACACTTCCACTTTCTGGGGGGCACTTCTTGTGCCATGTAAAACCAGAGCCAATCCAAAGTAGATCCCACCGGTCTAGGCAAGCTTAAACTCATATCCACACGGAGTCCTGCTTGCCCAAATCACACGCTCAGTGCCTATTTTTGGATTTACGAGAATCCTTCATTGGTTTTGGAGATATAACACAAAAGGTATGGGTCTAGTGAACCCGTCAGCTAATAGAAATATTTATAGATGTTTGGGAACAGAGCCTATACTTAAGAAGCATAGCCAGCATACCTCATACGAATCTCTGACAGAATATCGAGGCTGAAAATATCGACAGACAAAATATCGACGTTGGAATATCGAAGGCAAGTATATCGACACCCTATCTACAACATGGTAAGTACAAAAATATCGAAACAAAAATATCGATGTAAAAAATATCGTAATTAAAAATATCGTTTTTTAAAACAAAGCTAAAATTAAGTAAATAGTACTTATATATATTTTAAACTTATGTTAAAATGTGTTATAATGTTTAAAATGAATAAATAATACATATTTACTATTAAACATTTAATTAAAATTAATAATTAAATATATAATATATACCTAAATAATGATAATATATACATTATTTTTTAAATAATTATAAAATATTAACAAATACTACAATTTAAAAATACATTAACACTCATAAAATAATAACATAAATAATAATAACTATTTATATTTAATAAATAACAACAATTAAATATACTTTCAATATTGTTTTAAATAATTAAATACAACATTATGTAACATCTTAAATACATAAATAAATATAAATAATATTGAATAGCATAAGGATAAAAATTACTATTCAAACTCCAGAGGGTGCAACAGTAGATAAAGCGTTGGATAGCGTAAGTGTTAAAATTATTATTCCAACTCCAGTGAGTGCCACAGTAGGGAAAGCGTTGCATCGCGGGTATGTAAAAATGACTATTCCCACTCCAATGAGTACAACATTAGTGAAACCGTTGGATAGCGTAAGAGTAAAAATTACTATTCCCACTCCAGAGAGTGCAACAGTAAGGAAAGCATTGGATAGCGGGTGGGTAAAAAATACTATTCCAACTCCAGTGAGTGGAACTGTAGGGAAAGCGTTGGATAGCGGGTATGTACATATGACTATTCCCACTCCAATGAGTGCAACATTGGGGAAAAGGTTGGATAGCGTAAGAGTAAAAATTACTATGCCCACTCCAAAGGGTGCAACAGTATGGAAAGCGTTGGATAGCGTAGATTGGCTAATTACTATTCCAACTACAGAGGGTGCAACAGTAGGGAAAACGTTGGATAGCGTAGGGGGAAAAATTACTATTCCCACTCCAGAGAGTGCAACAGTAGGGAAAGTGTTGGATAGGGTAGGGAGAAAAATTACTATCCCCACTCCAATGAGTGCAACATTAGGAAAAGTGTTGGATAGCGTAAGGGTAAAAATTACTATTCCAACTCCAGTGAGTGGAACAGTAGGGAAAGCATTGGATAGCGTATGGGTAAAAAATAATATTCCAACTCCAAAGGGTGCAACAGTATTGAAAGCGTTGGATAGCGTAGGTGGGAAAATTACTATTCCAACTCCAGAGGGTGCAACAGTAGGGAAAACATTGGATAGCGTAGGGGGAAAAATTACTATTCCCACTCCAGAGAGTGCAACATTAGGGAAAGCGTTGGATAGCGTAAGGGTAAAAATTACTATCCCAACTCCAGTGAGTGGAAAAGTAGGGAAAGCATGGGATAGCGTATGGGTAAAAAATAATATTCCAACTCCAAAGGGTGCAACAGTATTACAAGCGTTGGATAGCGTAGGTGGGAAAATTACTATTCTAACTCCAGAGGGTGCAACAGTAGGGAAAACATTGGATAGCGTAGGGGGAAAATTACTATTCCCACTCCAGAGAGTGCAACATTGGGGAAAGCGTTGGATAGCGTAAAAGTAAAAATTACTATTCCCACTCCAGAGAGTGCAACAGTAGAGAAAACGTTGGATAGCGGGTGGGTAAAAATTACTATTCCAACTCCAGTGAGTGGAACAGTAGGGAAAGCGTTGGATAGCGGGTATGTAAAAATGACTGTTCCCACTCCAATGAGTGCAACATTAGGGAAAACATTGGATAGCGTAAGAGTAACAATTACTATTCCCACTTCAGAGAGTGCAACAGTAGGGAAAACGTTGGATAACGGGTGGGTAAAAAAACTAAAAATAACTATTCCCACTCCAGTGAGTGGAACAGTAGGGAAAGCGTTGGTTAGCGTATGGGTAAAAATTACTATTCAAACTCCAGTGAGTGGAACAGTAGGGAAAGCGTTGGATAGCGTATGGGTAAAAATTACTATTCCAACTCCAGCGGGTGCAACAGTAGCGAAAACATTGAATAGCGTAGGGGGAAAAATTACTATTCCCACTCCAGAGAGTGCAACATTAGGGAAAGCGTTGGATAGCGTAAAATTAAAATTACTATTCCCACCCCAGAGAGTGCAACAGTAGAGAAAACGTTGGATAGCGGGTGGGTAAAAATTACTATTCAAACTCCAGTGAGTGGAACAGTAGGGAAAGCGTTGGATAGCGGGTATGTAAAAATGACTATTCCCACTCCAATGAGTGCAACATTAGGGAAAACATTGGATAGCGTAAGAGTAACAATTACTATTCCCACTCCAGAGAGTGCAACAGTAGGGAAAACGTTGGATAACGGGTGGGTGAAAATTACTATTCCCACTCCAGTGAGTGCAACATTAGGGAAAGCGTTGGATAGCGTAAGAGTAAAAATTACTATTCCCACTCCAGAGAGTGCAACAGTAGGGAAAACGTTGGATAGCGGGTGGGTAAAAATTACTATTCCAACTCCAATGAGTGCAACATTAGGGAAAGCGTTGGATAGCGTAAGAGTCAAAATTAGTATTCCCACTCCAGAGAGTGCAACAGTAGGGAAAACGTTGGATAGCGGGTGGGTAAAAATTACTATTCCAACTCCAGTGAGTGGAACAGTAGGGAAAGCATTGGATAGTGGGTATGTACAAATGACTATTCCCACTCCAATGAGTGCAACATTAGGGAAAACGTTGGATAGCGTAAGAGTAAAAATTACTATGCCCACTGCAAAGGGTGCAACAGTATGGAAAGCGTTGGATAGCGTAGATTGGCTAATTACTATTCCAACTACAGAGGGTGCAACAGTAGGCAAAACGTTGGATAGCGTAGGGGGAAAAATTACTATTCCCACTCCAGAGAGTGCAACAGTAGGGAAAGTGTTGGATAGCGTAGGGAGAAAAATTACTATCCCCACTCCAATGAGTGCAACATTAGAGAAAGTGTTGGATAGCGTAAGGGTAAAAATTACTATTCCAACTCCAGTGAGTGGAACAGTAGGGAAAGCATTGGATAGCGTATGGGTAAAAAATAATATTCCAACTCCAAAGGGTGCAACAGTATTGAAAGCGTTGGATAGCGTAGGGGGAAAAATTACTATTCCCACTCCAGAGAGTGCAACATTAGGGAAAGCGTTGGATAGCGTAAGGGTAAAAATTACTATCCCAACTCCAGTGAGTGGAAAAGTAGGGAAAGCATGGGATAGCGTATGGGTAAAAAATAATATTCCAACTCCAAAGGGTGCAACAGTATTACAAGCGTTGGATAGCGTAGGTGGGAAAATTACTATTCTAACTCCAGAGGGTGCAACAGTAGGGAAAACATTGGATAGCGTAGGGGGAAAATTACTATTCCCACTCCAGAGAGTGCAACATTAGGGAAAGCGTTGGATAGCGTAAGGGTAAAAATTACTATCCCAACTCCAGTGAGTGGAAAAGTAGGGAAAGCATGGGATAGCGTATGGGTAAAAAATAATATTCCAACTCCAAAGGGTGCAACAGTATTACAAGCGTTGGATAGCGTAGGTGGGAAAATTACTATTCTAACTCCAGAGGGTGCAACAGTAGGGAAAACATTGGATAGCGTAGGGGGAAAATTACTATTCCCACTCCAGAGAGTGCAACATTGGGGAAAGCGTTGGATAGCGTAAAAGTAAAAATTACTATTCCCACTCCAGAGAGTGCAACAGTAGAGAAAACGTTGGATAGCGGGTGGGTAAAAATTACTATTCCAACTCCAGTGAGTGGAACAGTAGGGAAAGCGTTGGATAGCGGGTATGTAAAAATGACTGTTCCCACTCCAATGAGTGCAACATTAGGGAAAACATTGGATAGCGTAAGAGTAACAATTACTATTCCCACTTCAGAGAGTGCAACAGTAGGGAAAACGTTGGATAACGGGTGGGTAAAAAAACTAAAAATAACTATTCCCACTCCAGTGAGTGGAACAGTAGGGAAAGCGTTGGTTAGCGTATGGGTAAAAATTACTATTCAAACTCCAGTGAGTGGAACAGTAGGGAAAGCGTTGGATAGCGTATGGGTAAAAATTACTATTCCAACTCCAGCGGGTGCAACAGTAGCGAAAACATTGAATAGCGTAGGGGGAAAAATTACTATTCCCACTCCAGAGAGTGCAACATTAGGGAAAGCGTTGGATAGCGTAAAATTAAAATTACTATTCCCACCCCAGAGAGTGCAACAGTAGAGAAAACGTTGGATAGCGGGTGGGTAAAAATTACTATTCAAACTCCAGTGAGTGGAACAGTAGGGAAAGCGTTGGATAGCGGGTATGTAAAAATGACTATTCCCACTCCAATGAGTGCAACATTAGGGAAAACATTGGATAGCGTAAGAGTAACAATTACTATTCCCACTCCAGAGAATGCAACAGTAGGGAAAACGTTGGATAACGGGTGGGTGAAAATTACTATTCCCACTCCAGTGAGTGCAACATTAGGGAAAGCGTTGGATAGCGTAAGAGTAAAAATTACTATTCCCACTCCAGAGAGTGCAACAGTAGGGAAAACGTTGGATAGCGGGTGGGTAAAAATTACTATTCCAACTCCAATGAGTGCAACATTAGGGAAAGAGTTGGATAGCGTAAGAGTCAAAATTAGTATTCCCACTCCAGAGAGTGCAACAGTAGGGAAAACGTTGGATAGCGGGTGGGTAAAAATTACTATTCCAACTCCAGTGAGTGGAACAGTAGGGAAAGCATTGGATAGTGGGTATGTACAAATGACTATTCCCACTCCAATGAGTGCAACATTAGGGAAAACGTTGGATAGCGTAAGAGTAAAAATTACTATGCCCACTGCAAAGGGTGCAACAGTATGGAAAGCGTTGGATAGCGTAGATTGGCTAATTACTATTCCAACTACAGAGGGTGCAACAGTAGGCAAAACGTTGGATAGCGTAGGGGGAAAAATTACTATTCCCACTCCAGAGAGTGCAACAGTAGGGAAAGTGTTGGATAGCGTAGGGAGAAAAATTACTATCCCCACTCCAATGAGTGCAACATTAGGGAAAGTGTTGGATAGCGTAAGGGTAAAAATTACTATTCCAACTCCAGTGAGTGGAACAGTAGGGAAAGCATTGGATAGCGTATGGGTAAAAAATAATATTCCAACTCCAAAGGGTGCAACAGTATTGAAAGCGTTGGATAGCGTAGGGGGAAAAATTACTATTCCCACTCCAGAGAGTGCAACATTAGGGAAAGCGTTGGATAGCGTAAGGGTAAAAATTACTATCCCAACTCCAGTGAGTGGAAAAGTAGGGAAAGCATGGGATAGCGTATGGGTAAAAAATAATATTCCAACTCCAAAGGGTGCAACAGTATTACAAGCGTTGGATAGCGTAGGTGGGAAAATTACTATTCTAACTCCAGAGGGTGCAACAGTAGGGAAAACATTGGATAGCGTAGGGGGAAAATTACTATTCCCACTCCAGAGAGTGCAACATTGGGGAAAGCGTTGGATAGCGTAAAAGTAAAAATTACTATTCCCACTCCAGAGAGTGCAACAGTAGAGAAAACGTTGGATAGTGGGTGGGTAAAAATTACTATTCCAACTCCAGTGAGTGGAACAGTAGGGAAAGCGTTGGATAGCGGGTATGTAAAAATGAGTATTCCCACTCCAATGAGTGCAACATTAGGGAAAACATTGGATAGCGTAAGAGTAACAATTACTATTCCCACTCCAGAGAGTGCAACAGTAGGGAAAACGTTGGATAACGGGTGGGTAAAAAAACTAAAAATAACTATTCCCACTCCAGTGAGTGGAACAGTAGGGAAAGCGTTGGTTAGCGTATGGGTAAAAATTACTATTCAAACTCCAGTGAGTGGAACAGTAGGAAAAGCGTTGGATAGCGTATGGGTAAAAATTACTATTCCAACTCCAGAGGGTGCAACAGTAGCGAAAACATTGGATAGCGTAGGGGGAAAAATTACTATTCCCACTCCAGAGAGTGCAACATTAGGGAAAGCGTTGGATAGCGTAAAATTAAAATTACTATTCCCACCCCAGAGAGTGCAACAGTAGAGAAAACGTTGGATAGCGGGTGGGTAAAAATTACTATTCAAACTCCAGTGAGTGGAACAGTAGGGAAAGCGTTGGATAGCGGGTATGTAAAAATGACTATTCCCACTCCAATGAGTGCAACATTAGGGAAAACATTGGATAGCGTAAGAGTAACAATTACTATTCCCACTCCAGAGAGTGCAACAGTAGGGAAAACGTTGGATAACGGGTGGGTAAAAATTACTATTCCCACTCCGGTGAGTGCAACATTAGGGAAAGCGTTGGATAGCGTAAGAGTAAAAATTACTATTCCCACTCCAGAGAGTGCAACAGTAGGGAAAACGTTGGATAGCGGGTGGGTAAAAATTACTATTCCAACTCCAATGAGTGCAACATTAGGGAAAGCGTTGGATAGCGTAAGAGTAAAAATTAGTATTCCCACTCCAGAGAGTGCAACAGTAGGGAAAACGTTGGATAGCGGGTGGGTAAAAATTACTATTCCAACTCCAGTGAGTGGAACAGTAGGGAAAGCGTTGGATAGTGGGTATGTACAAATGACTATTCCCACTCCAATGAGTGCAACATTAGGGAAAACGTTGGATAGCGTAAGAGTAAAAATTACTATGCCCACTCCAAAGGGTGCAACAGTATGGAAAGCGTTGGATAGCGTAGATTGGCTAATTACTATTCCAACTACAGAGGGTGCAACAGTAGGGAAAACGTTGGATAGCGTAGGGGGAAAAATTACTATTCCCACTCCAGAGAGTGCAACAGTAGGGAAAGTGTTGGATAGCGTAGGGAGAAAAATTACTATCCCCACTCCAATGAGTGCAACATTAGGGAAAGTGTTGGATAGCGTAAGGGTAAAAATTACTATTCCAACTCCAGTGAGTGGAACAGTAGGGAAAGCATTGGATAGCGTATGGGTAAAAAATAATATTCCAACTCCAAAGGGTGCAACAGTATTGAAAGCGTTGGATAGCGTAGGTGGGAAAATTACTATTCCAACTCCAGAGGGTACAACAGTAGGGAAAACATTGGATAGCGTAGGGGGAAAAATTACTATTCCCACTCCAGAGAGTGCAACATTAGGGAAAGCGTTGGATAGCGTAAGGGTAAAAATTACTATTCCAACTCCAGTGAGTGGAAAAGTAGGGAAAGCATGGGATAGCGTATGGGTATAAAATAATATTCCAACTCCAAAGGGTGCAACAGTATTAAAAGCGTTGGATAGCGTAGGTGGGAAAATTACTATTCTAACTCCAGAGGGTGCAACAGTATGGAAAACATTGGATAGCGTAGGGGGAAAATTACTATTCCCACTCCAGAGAGTGCAACATTGGGGAAAGCGTTGGATAGCGTAAAAGTAAAAATTACTATTCCCACTCCAGAGAGTGCAACAGTAGAGAAAACTTTGGATAGCGGGTGGGTAAAAATTACTATTCCAACTCCAGTGAGTGGAACAGTAGGGAAAGCGTTGGATAGCGGGTATGTAAAAATGACTATTCCCACTCCAATGAGTGCAACATTAGGGAAAACATTGGATAGCGTAAGAGTAACAATTACTATTCCCACTGCAGAGAGTGCAACAGTAGGGAAAACGTTGGATAACGGGTGGGTAAAAAAACTAAAAATAACTATTCCCACTCCAGTGAGTGGAACAGTAGGGAAAGCGTTGGTTAGCGTATGGGTAAAAATTACTATTCAAACTCCAGTGAGTGGAACAGTAGGGAAAGCGTTGGATAGCGTATGGGTAAAAATTACAATTCCAACTCCAGAGGGTGCAACAGTAGGGAAAACATTGGATAGCGTAGGGGGAAAAATTACTATTCCCACTCCAGAGAGTGCAACATTAGGGAAAGCGTTGGATAGCGTAAAATTAAAATTACTATTCCCACCCCAGAGAGTGCAACAGTAGAGAAAACGTTGGATAGCGGGTGGGTAAAAATTACTATTCCAACTCCAGTGAGTGGAACAGTAGGGAAAGCGTTGGATAGCGGGTATGTAAAAATGACTATTCCCACTCCAATGAGTGCAACATTAGGGAAAACATTGGATAGCGTAAGAGTAACAATTACTATTCCCACTCCAGAGAGTGCAACAGTAGGGAAAACGTTGGCTAATGGGTGGGTAAAAATTACTATTCCCACTCCAGTGAGTGGAACAGTAGGGAAAGCGTTGGATAGCGTATGGGTAAAAACTGCTATTCCAACTCCAGTGAGTGGAACAGTAGGGAAAACGTTGGATAGCGTATGGGTAAAAATTACTATTCCAACTCCAGAGGGTGCAACAGTAGGGAAAGCGTTGGATAGCGTAGGGAGAACAATTACTATTCCAACTCCAAAGGGTTCAACAGTAGGGAATGCCAATTAATAAAAATTTACAAAATATATTACACATAAAAAATTGTAATTATTTACAATTAAATTACTTCCCACCCTATTCCCCTATAAACCCACAACCCACTCTGGTACTAAAACATAACATTTAATAAAAATTAACATTAATTACCAATTACATAAATATTTTATCAATTAAAATAATTAATTGACAATTAATAATTAAATAAAAAATTAATTATTTACAATTAAATTACTTCCCACACTATTCCCCTATAAACCCACAACCCGCTCTGGTACTAAAACATAACATTTAATAAAAATTAACATTAATTGCCAATTAAATAATTTATTTATCAAATAAAATAATTAATTGCCAATTAATAATTACTATTAAATTACTTCCCACCCTATTCCCCTATTAATCCAGAACCCACTCTTGTACTAAAACATAACATTTAATAATAATTAACATTAATTACCAATTAAATAATTCATTTATCAATTAAAATAATTAATTGCCAATTAATAATTAAATAAAAAAATGTATTAATTACAATTAAATTACTTCCCACCCTATTCCCCTATAAACCCACAACCCGCTCTGGTACGGAAACATAACATTTAATAAAAATTAACATTAATTACCAATTAAATAATTAATTTATCAAATAAAATAATTAATTGCCAATTAATAATTACAATTAAATTACTTCCCACCCTATTCCCCTATAAACCCACAACCCGCTCTGGTACTAGAACATAACATTTAATAAAAATTAACATTAATTACCAATTAAATAATTAATTTATCAATTAATATAATTAATTACCAATTAATTATTACAATTAAATTACTTCCCACCCTATTCCCCTATAAACCCACAACCTGCTCCGGTACTAAAACATATAATTTACTTAAAAATAAATGTATAAATATATAAAAATAATACACATATAATATAAATTAATTTAAATACTTTACAAAAACATATAACACATACATAATAAAAATCTAAAAAATAATACAAATATCGATATTAATAACATCGAAATTAGTTACATCGATATATATGCTATCGATATTACTAATTTCGATATTACTTACATCGATATAAATGAATTCGATATTACTTACCTCAGGGTCGATATTCTGTCCTACGATATACTTGACATCGATTATCTGTACCTTCGAAATTTTAAACACGATATTTTGGTAGGTCGAAATTCTCAACTCGATATTTTCACTGTGTACCACCTCATACATCTGCCTGATACACTCATTCTACATAATACACCCATCCAAGATGTATGTATACACACACACACACTCTGTTGACCCAGATACACACTCCTGACATCTGACACAGACACTCATGAAACACACATACTCCTGGCTCTACTTACACCCAGTCCAATATAGATAACAGACACACCTGACAGATTCAGACACAGACGCCTGACTCCTGATTGCGTTCTCCTGACTTTGCACACTTTTGAAAGATACATATGCTCACAAAGCAGACATATTCCTGACTATATTTACACTATGAATAAATTGAACACCTGACACACATGATGTATACACACATTGCACGACGTATGACACATTTTTGGGCACAGACACTCATAAAATGCACACTGTCCTGACACTTCTGTATGCTCAGTCTAATATAGAAACCCAAGACAACTGATGGAAACAGAAACTCCGTCATGCCCAAAACACACACTCTACGCAGTACACAAACACAACATACACAATCAATGCTTTAAGGATGCCCTATTACTGACTCTCTACTCCTGACTGTGCACACTCTTGAAAGACTCCTGACACACAAACTCTTAAAATAGACACACCACTGACTAGTTACCCTATGACTTATATATATGCCTGACACACATAACAGATGCACAGAATCCACAATGCCTGAAACACGCATTCTGTGCATTACGCACAAACAACACGCATCCTCCATGCAATATTCGTGCCCCACTCCTGACTCCACACTCCTCATTCTAGGATTTGTGATTTGATTTGTGATTTGTAAAGCACGGCAAATAACCTGGAGTGTCTAGGTGCTGCTTTGATAATGCTCAACGGAGGGAAACAAAAAAGATGGAGTTATGCAGTAAACAACCACATATTTAGGCCTTTTCTAAAATTAAGGAGACTGTATTCTCTCCAATGAGGTAGGCAAGGAGTTCCATAAGCTGGCAGTTGTAGCCGCGAAACGCTTTCTTCCCCATCTAACCTTGTTGACTCTGGGGACAATTACATTTTCTAGTTCGGCAGGCCTAAGGGCTCTGGCTGGAAAGTATGGCTTTAGAAATTTGTTCAGCTGTGTAGGCCCCATTTTGTTGAGTGATTTAAACGTGATACATAGTGACTTAAATTGAACTCTACAGATTCTTGAATGACACATACACCTGACACCAACACTCTTAAAGCAGACACACTCCTGACACAACATACATTTCAACTGGTATATTTTAAGGCAAACACGGGCATGGTAGATTGAATACATTGATTTATTAAGATGCAAGGAAACTGGCCTTTCTGCTCAGCCCAGCAACTGCCTCCAAGCTCCAGATTCACAGAACTCCACACTCCGGATTCTGGAAGTGGAAGCATCAGTTGTCAAGATACAGCATCTGACCCAAGGCTATAATGAATGTATCAATATACACACTCCATGGCACTTGATACACTCTTCTGACACACACACACACACACACACACACACACACACACACACATAAAACAGACATATGTCTGATCCTATATTCAGTTGGACTGATATACGTGCATGACACACATTATGGATATATATACTCCACAAAGCTCGATATATGTCCATTACTTCTGACACACACATTCATAAAACACAAACACTGCTGACTTAAAATAGATACCTGACAAACTTGATTGATAAGCTACTTGATGATGCCTCATACATACATTCCACGCGACACACACACAAAACACACACACAGTTCACATGATTCAAGAGCTTTGCTCCAAATAACATCCTTTTGACTCTACTTACTATTGAAAGACATGCTCCAAATGACTCATGACACACACAGCCACAAATCTCACACACTCCTAACTCTGTATACAATGTAAGATATGTTGCGATGTTGATACACTCACTCCATGATATTCAAACATACAGTCAGCATGACTTAAACACTTATGCAATAAACTGGTAACAGAAACTACTGACTCCATACTCCTGACTCTACATGTTCTTGAAAGACATTCTTTACTGACACACAATTTAAAAACCCATTCCTGACTCTGTATAAGTGTATTTACTTATAACACACACTCCTGACTCTACTTTTAAAACATAATCCTAGCTCCTTACACATTTTGAACAAACTTTTCTTTCTCCATATGCATGCTTGACGGAGATGCACATTTACATTATTTTAAAAAAAATCTTCCTGACCTATATATATGAGTTAATCATGCATTATTTGGTAGCAGGAGTTTGCAAACACACGTTTATACTGTTCACGAACATCTGTTTTTAAACGAATTGACATAATTAGAAAGATATGTAATGAAGAGTATCTCTGAAAAGAGACAATTTACTGACTTTGTATACATTTAAATTGATGTAAACGCTTGCTACTCCTAGTACATACTCCAGGATGCCCAATACACAAACTCAATGCTATGCACAGAGTCATAATGATACAAGCGCCGCAATCCTGCCCTTACAAACTCTTGAAAGTTACAAATCCATAATACACACACATTCTTTCAACCTGCTTTGGGGTGCAGAAAATGTTGTACACATCTGACAAAAAAACAGCTTCTTAGCCAATATGAACTCTGCCAACTCGCCATCTCCCCCACTCATCTGGGGTATACACCCGTTACAACGGATCTTTTACTCCGCAGACCCATTACAACGCGACCATTACTCCGCATACCATTACAACGCATTGCGCTGGGGGGCGCTCTAGGATAGGGGATAAGTATAATTTACTATCCAACACCTTCCCTAGGGTCCACGGGGACTGGAGTTAGAATAGTAAATTATACTTACCACTATCCAGCGCCCCAAGACGCTATGCGTTGTAACGCTATGCGGAGTAAAAGTCGCGTTGTAATGGTCTGCGGAGTAAAAGTATGCGTTATAACGTCATACATCCCTCATCTGGTGATTCCAAATAAAGATCGGAAAAAAATCGAAAAATCATATCCCAATAGATTGGTGCTACCATTCCATGATTTCATACGGGAAAACATATTTAAAGCCAAAGCTTCATTCATTCGACAAGAAATTGATCATACAAAAATTCAACCTAAAAAACTATTTGAAATAGCTAGACAATCTACAATGCTCTCTCCAATCACCGTGCCAAAAATGCAACCCGGACAAAATGAGAAATAATTTTGAATCATTTTTCAAAAACAAAACCGAAGATATTGCACAGTCCATTATCAACTCTTGACCCTCGTTCCCCATTCATGAAACATCAAAAATCCACTGCCTCCTAGTCTGAATGCAAAGAAATCTCACAGACTGATCTGCAAGAAGCTATATCTAAATTAATAATCTCCTCTTACTTCACAGATTTCATCCCCAGCTCAATCATGAGAAAGCTAAGGCCACATCTGGAACCATTCTGTGCAAAACGTATCAATGCTTTGCCATTGCAAGGCGCTGTACCAAATGCTCTAAAAACCGGGCAGGTTACATTTTGGAAAAACAAGGATCTAATCCAGAAAGCCTAAACAACTACTGCCCAGTCTCCGCAATTCCATATCTAGCTAAAACCCTTAAAAGCTGCATGGAATCCCAACTAGAACAAATTATCAACAACAATGATCTACTAGACCACAGTCCATTTGGTTTCAGAATGGGTTGTAGCACAAAAAGCCGTTTGGCACATTGTTGATGACTCTCTCAGCATGTTAGATAAAAGAGAATCTTGCCTCCTCGTCGTCCTTGACCTCTTGACGGCGTTTGACACAGTCAATTACCTCACTCTGTTGCAAATCCTAGAAATCAGAATAAGACTGACAGGGACTGTGCTCACATGGTTCAACTCCTATCTAGACAATCGCTCTTGATGCATAAAAGTGATCAACAAAGCACCTCAACAAAGCACCTCTTCCACAAAGTACCAAAAGGCTCTATCCTATCCCCCACGCTTTTCAACCTCTACATAGAACTTCTGGGCAAGATCCTTACCAATTCCAGATTTCCTTCCTACTTCTGTGCAGATGACACACAGCTGTACCTAAATGTTACCTCACCCATGGACATAGAATTCCTCATCCTGTCTATATTGAAAATAGAATCATGAATGTCCCAACATCATGTAAAACTGAATCTTCAAAAGACAAAATACATACTGATCTCAACCCCCAATAACATTATACCAGTCCATAACTTGGTTGCAAGCCAGCAGCATCTTCAAATTTCAACCACCTGTTATAGACTGCATAAAATCACTCAGTTTCTACCTGGACATAAACCCTTTACCTCCAACTACAAAGCCAAACGAGCACAACTTCAAATCAGATTACATTGAGGAGCAAAACACTTCCTTCCTCCTGAGGCCTTCAGAGAAGTGGTTCAATCTCTTGTTCTATCAAGACTAGACTATGGAAATGCTCTTCTTACTGGGTTACCTAAACTCCATCTTGTGCCCCTAAAACCTGCCCTCCACTTATGATCAGATCACACTCATACTAATTTCTTGAGGATGGCTACTGATTAAAGCTAGAAGTATCCTGAAACTGGCCTGCATTATTCACAAAATCCTTCACGCAAATACCCTAATCTGCCTGGCCCAAAAACTGACCATTTCCGGAGGCCAACGCCTCCTGAGGGGCAACAGCAATTACCTACTGGAAATATCTCCCTGCAAAAGAAATAGAACCCTCAAACAAGCCTTCTTAGGATGAGCCACCAGAATCTGCACCATAATTTCCCCTTCAAACAGAAACATTCCCTCTCTTAAAGTCTTGAAAGCAGAGATGAAAAAACTTCTCTTCCACCAATTTCTCCGAAATTGCCGCACTACCTTCCCCCAGTAGCTTACTCTCTGGATAAATCTAAACAAAAAAAAGGGACCACCCCTATATGAAGCTTAGGTCAACAACTGAGCAAATATAGATACATTCAAAATCCTATCCTAAGTACCCATGTGCATGAGGAAACAACACTGATCAGAAGACACCTAGCACGAAATTGGCCTAACAAAAACTGAAGACCCAGTGACCTCACTGTCCCACAAGAACATTGATGGCCTCCTAAGAATAGAATGGCACAAACACAGACTGAAACCTACAAACCTTAACGTTCCACAATAAACAACCAGGACGAATCACATCGGAAAGTACCCAGCCACAAATTTGAACAGATTGCACTTCAACACACCCACCTTTCTATA